>NC_140643.1:17338570-18052259 GCF_978046115.1 Saccoglossus kowalevskii | reverse complement strand
TGTAGCGATGTCGCAAAGTACGTTGTACGGCCGTGCTCGGCGACCTCTGGTACTATGGCACTCTATGAATGAGGTATTTCCAGAGGTCAGGGTTCGTTTTAATTTTTATCGGAACCTGGATGGAAGCGCCCTCTGGTGGTCAGTTGTTTCTGATCAACAATATTGTTCGCCTAAAAAATCCGGCTGCCAGTGGTTTATCTATGCCCTGCGATGCGATGTGTAAGATTTATTGTTGTTGATACATGTATAAGGTCTTTAGGGTGAATCCAAAATGCCCACATCGACGGAAACTAACACAAATCGATAATATGTTTATTAAACTCTCACCAAAACCAAAACTGTGACAAAAAACATTAGTTTGATGTTCTTTTTCGAGGGATTTGGTGATGCGAACCACACGTAACTCCGGTGTCAGCCATTTACCTCAGGCCGGACGAGGACAATATTACGTCACTGGAAAAGGTATTCCCGATAACTTGTTGGATACTCCCGTAAAGCGAACTATATATAGAGAAATGTACAAAAAGATGTCTTACCATACATGTAGGATGCAGAACAACGGAACAGCAGTAGATACAACAAAGTCCATAGCAAAATACTAATAATAGTAGCAGACGACCAATTCCTGGCGTTTAATCTGTTCCACTTTCTGAGGGGAAGTTCTAATACAGTGACGTCCTCGTTTAACGTCATTAAATTTATCTAGTTTGATCTTGAATAAGTGTAATTATTGAACATTCACTCAATCTTAACTATTGGTAAATACACATTTTAAAAACCTTAATACCCAGAGGTTACCACGATCTGTGCGTTATCACAAGGTATAGTATGTATCGCGTTTCTGTCGTAAAACACAAATCTCATGATAATACTTCACTATCTCTCCACTTGAGTTCCAGCCATTAAGATCCACACAGTCACTTGATAATTACACTTTACTGTGTTCTCTAGAATTCAAAATGGTATTGTAACCACAAAATTAACTTTATGAGAAATGTTCAGGCCTCCATCATTCTCAATGGTACACTCTATGTTCTAAGTAATTGCGATGCTTTCTTGAGAAGACTTAAGGTAGCACACGAGCGTTTACTATATTGTCAAGTTAAGTCAAGTCAAGGACATTGCGATTTGTGCTCGGTAGATAAACGCAGAAGTGGGAAAATACAACAACATATTATTAGTAAATGTCTATAGCATGTTAATCCAGTGTCCCATCGAGTTGTGGTATTGCGTAAGATGTTTTATAAACAGATGAAGCTGCAAGGCGACACAGGGATTTTCTGTAGATGGATTCGTAGTTCATAATGTTAAGGTGAAGTTCATTGTTTGTCTATCTAGTATCTATCTATCACGCAAGGAGAGACATCATTTTATATTGTCAATATTGACTCTCTAGTGGAAATACATGTATGATATCAATGTATGTGTGAAAGTTGTAAAATTAAAGTTTAACAATCATTATTTAATACCACCCAAAGTAGACATTTAATCAGTTCACCACATACTTGGAACGAACTATGCTACAATGGACTAATTCAAACTAACATATGGTTGTATCTAAACAGACTGACAGCGGAGTACAATCTACCCACCAAATGCACATCCTGCTAAACATCCAATTATTTACCTATCATCAGGTATCAGTCAAATGGCATTGTATCATGGTAAATAACTTGTAATCGTTCTTTATAATGAGCTACGGTATGAGCTCAAACATTTCCCTTGTCAACTTTACAATAATCAGCTTCAGAACAACTTCCTCGTGATCACTTCTTTATGTGTGCTGTAAATCATCGCTGCTTTAATTTAGAGCATGTACCAGCATGCTAAGGTGGTAATATAATTCACCGACAACAGACATTTTAGAATGCCGTATATAAAATAATAACATATACTTGTTCCGATGCAATACAGTCATATAATTTAAAAACAGATATAGCGTCATATAAATTAATAACTATAGCTCATAATTACAATTCAAACAAAACAAAGCAATTACAAACTCGGAAGACAGTTACACATGTGACATCGAAGGTCCAGCTCGTTGAGAGAAGGTCATATGTTCCTTTAAGACATACTTACAAAAAATTGTGCTGTGTTTTTAGAAAGTAGTGAGAACAGTGGTACTGCTCCACGTGTAAGCAGCCGGTAAATATTAATAGCATCAGCATCCGTGATCAAGAAACAGATATCGGCAAAACAATAACAACAGAGTATACTACCAGTTTGCCAGAAAAGTAAAATCTAATCTCTATAGATGTTCCGTTGGCTCTCGGAATATGGAGCAGGTTAATGCGATGAATCTGAACATCATTATTGTTATTGTTAACAGACAGACATTCTAGAACTACGCCATTCGTAATATTTTTATACAAAACTGTAGTCAATGAATAGATAGTGGTATACGGTAATTTAGTAAAACTGGTATTTGTTTTAGTCATAGCATAAAACAGTGAAACTATGGAATTTTCAGATGTCTTCGGAATAGTTCCGCAAGTTTGACGTGAAACATGTGATCGGCAAATTCGACGCCAGGCGCGTATCTTCCCAAATCATAAGCCGATGATTCCAGTCCACGTTGAACGCCCTCACATAGAAAGATGTCCTCTTGTTGCACTTTATCGCTGGCTGTGAAGCTCGTGTCCAGAATGTTCTGCAGGTCTTCTTCGCTCTTTTGTTGGATATAATCTTCTTCGAGGAAATAGTCAAAGACAATCATACACGTGTTGTGTGTGAGTGGTAGTGCGACGTTAGTGTCAATCCACGGACCATAACGGTTTATCATTAGATTGGGGAATATATGCGCGTATATCGCGTCGCCACAGACACGCTCTTCGGAGCCCACGGCGCTGACTGATTGTATCGAATGCCATTCATGCACCGCGGTTCTATAAGAGCTTGCATCCAGTGCCACACTTAGATCTTTGTGCGCTGTTGAGACGTGGTATCCACCGTCTAGATAGTTATCTACGAATACCTTCCAGTTGCAGTTTAGGGTGTATGTAATACGCTTCATGAACTTCATTCCAGAGCTGAAACCAATGCCATCCAAGCGGTTCTTCAAGGATTCCAGGTCTTCAAAGAAATTGTCCTTCTCCTCGGAAATCTTGTTGGGTCTGATGAAAATTAACGGACCCCATGCCTTGACCATCATCGGAATTAGTCCGAAGTTACGGGCGGAGAAATTCTTTATTCCGCGGAGGCGAGTGGCTTTCTTCAGTCTGCCGCTTAAGGCATACGTCCATCCATGATATGGACATTGCAAGTCTTTCACTGTCCCTTCCGTATCATTGACGATTTGCATAGCATGGTGACGACATACATTGTAGAATGCTTTTAGTTCGTTGTTCTCATCGCGTAAAACTATGTACGGCTCTTTGCCAATCGTCCCTAAAATAAATAAATAAATAAATAAATAAATAAATAAATAAATAAATAAATAAATAAATAAATAAATAAATAAATAAATAAATAAATAAATAAATAAATAAATAAATACTATTACACTACACGTCAATATCAGTTCCTTAATTTTTAATTACATTTATAAATTTCAATGGAAGGCTGAATCAAAACACACAGCGCAATGGCGTCATTTGAAAATGTTCCAATGGTATTCCATCGCCCAATAGAAAACCGTCATGTCGTTTCGAACTTTGAAATTCATAAAAATGGAAGGAATGGACATGATGTCTTAATTAGTATTATGTAAATCGTTCTTCACATGCATGCGAATGAATCACGGGAATGCAGAAGAAATGTCTAAAGGGGTCATATTTATGGCGTAAGTGGGGTACGTGTTCAGAATGAATTAAAGAACTCAATTTTTGTATGGATTTCTATTAGACAACTATTTCAGTCAGATTAATACAAAGCTACTGTCAATGTGACTATCCAGTTTCCGATCATCCATGCAGGTTATAAATTGTCCATACCGGTAAAGAATTTTCCAGGCTTTGTAATCTGATCTACTCTTCCTGCGAACATCCATGCGTCGTGGAATACCGTGTGTACTTCCAGTTGATGAAATTCTGGTCTCGTGAACCTGTGGAGATCAAATACGAATACTATTTACACTAGTTCAAAATATCGCTGGGTTCGACTTAAAATAGTAAAAGTATGCGATTACAACAAACATTCTGCCGGTAAGAACGCGGGAGATAGCGTCGCAGAATTATTCTGTATGTTGAACAGTGTGATACCGTAATAGAAGATTGTTACCAATCTATTCTGCATGTCTCTTACAGGCACTTTGTACTAGCAATAATGTTCTATAGCGGTGGTTCAAGCTCAGATTTAATACCACTGCACACACATTTTTTAATCTCTCTAGTTACAGATTTCGTGTGGTGCTGGTATATGGACTCCTTATCAGTGTGCTAATGGATGGTGGTCGTCACGCAGCACGTGTTCGAAATTCATGTAAACAACGTATTTTACACGCCTTGTATACGTCGTTATGAGGCTATATCGAACAGGACACGGATTGCGTCAGTTTCCGCACACGTCGAATTATAACAAAGAAATAAAAATACTGCAAGAACGTGTTTCTATTTTTAAAGTGTCAAAGTTCCGAGCTAACATCCTTGAACAACCTATGGGTCGTAGCGTCAGAATCGTTGCGTAGTCAGAATAAGCGTTATTTTTTACAATCGGTTGTCGGTTGCAAACTCAAACACAGTCACGGAAACTGGCATAGCAAAACGGGATTGACGCATGTGACTCAAAGCACGCAATACGTATGCCAGCAATTGCCTGTCTTCGCGCTAAAACACTGGGTAGAAGAATCATTATTTGTTTGCAAATAAATGTGTTTATGATCATTGATTATTGGTATATTATTATACCTTCTATGGTCGAAAACAGCCTGAGTAATCGACTAACTCCATTCTGCTATATCTGGGTCAACGGCAGTGTTTGCGATTGGAATCTAGCGACCCACTGTAAATACCACACACTCTGACAACGCAGTAGATCCAGTGGTAGAACACAGTAAATTTAACGATAGGTATTCAAAAAAGGCGATGGTTGTGACTAGTCTGTGCTGTGAACACGTGATTTTGATGACCTTGAAAACTGTGAGAGACAGTTGACAGGTTTACCTGGCTAATCGGAGACACAGTTTATTGACCTGTTATGAGGAATACCAGTCGTCAGCGGAAAATATCATTGTACATGTACATGTATATAGTACATAATGGCTGATGATTGTTTGGTATGCATCTTGTGAGTGAAGGTGGGTTGAACTCAATAACAACAATATACTCACCAGGTGGAAGGTGGTGTGGTAGCAGCTTCAACTGGAATGTTTGCGTCAAACTTTGCCACTTCCCTCTTAAATCAAAACTTGGATCATTGGTGTCACCAGTACGCAAGTTGCTTGAAGATGATGTTGCTCGTTTCAGCACAGCCAAGCGGCGACTCGGCATCGTGCGCGGAAGAATTCGTAAGGCTAGTTTGCAATGGGCCATTTTTGCGTCTTCTGACCAAATGCAGCGTAATAAATTTAAACATATATTTTGCCGTGTTTATTGGTGTCGATAAATCACGGTAATGTATGCCGTTATCGAATGTTCATATCTTTTCATTGTTAAGTACCTGATGTGAATAGGTGAACAGGGTCACGCGGAAAAATATAAACAACCCTGGGCGGGAGAGGTGCTCGCCCGGGAACGTTTATATGTTATGCAAAACAGTATTCGTGTTTCATCATGAAATGTTACTACATTTGTTTATAGGAAGATTCCTAGATGAGTACAGTTTTCGCGGATTGGTCAATACTAAGACGGAATTAAACATAGATCATGGAATGTTTTTGTTGTTGTTGATACGGTTTCTAATAAATACATTGGGCTAGGATGTATCGTGGCATTACAAAACCGTTCTTGTATCGTATATTCGTGACAATTCTCTAATGCGCATGCACACTGTTTTTGTACGTACACAAAAAGCTGAAAGTATTACTCGGGGATACCATTAAATTCATGGCGAGTAGTAAAACTGTCGAATAGGCTCCATAATCATGATCAGCACGCAAAGATATTCAGTAAAGACCTTATTATAAAGAGGTGCCTTATTATTATTAATATGTTCTTACAATAAAGTTATAGCAGCTTGTTTTTGTGTGGTAGACATGACACCATGATTGAAACTGTAATTTAGTGAGGCCACCAATGCATTCCCAATTTTTTCCCAGAAAAATAAATGAAATTCAAGGGGTAGCCCGTCACTGCCAGGTGATTTATTTTTGGGGATTTTTTTAAGGCAGAAAATACTTCCTCTTTAGTCAGAATACCTTCACATTTGTTTATTTTTTGTGGGTCAACATGTGGGATATTATTATTATTAAAGAACCCATATTTATCATTTGAATTCAAATTTGGAGAGGACGATGCATATAACGCAGTATAATAATTTCTAATTTGCATAATTGAATGTCCCGTTCATCGACCATCAATTTGGTTACAGTTTTCTTTTTAAAATTACGTTTTTCTAAGTTCAAAAAATATTTGGTACTTTTTTCACCCTCCTGATACCATTGTATGCGTGAACGGATAGCATAGCCCTGAATCTTGTGATCAATAATGCTATCAAGTTCTTTTTTTAAAGCTTCATACTGCATCAAAACATCCTGCTCCAAATTGTCATCAATTTCTTTTTCTAAATTACACAACTCTTTTTCCAATTCAATTTCTCTATCTCTTCTTTCTTACAAAACATATAAATTTATGCGCCGCACCGATCGGATCAGGTTGTTTTCAGTTTGTTTTTTTCAATGCTGAAATTGTGCTTAGAATGGCACATGATGGTAAAAACATTTTGAAACGAACACCATACAGACCGTCACACTGAGTGTCACGGTTACGTCACTGTTTATGTGACTGTGACGTTTTTGAGAAACGTGACCCAAAGGAACAAAGTGTTAGAGAAAAATTGCATTGTTAACACTATTTAAAACCCAGATTTTTGAAATAATTCAAGACTATAAAGATTACCCTCTCATTAACAATATCTATTTTTTTACCCTATGCCACCAGCCTACAATTTGAGATATATCGTAATATATCTGCCATAGGAACCTATTATAAAAGCATTATAATACTAAAATATTAAAAACAAATTGTCGAAAGTTTGGCTCATGACCCCCCAACTTTTTAAGTACAATTTATGAGTAGCTATTTCTCAATTAACAGTTTTTGATAACGCATACTTAGTAATTCAAAATTAAACTGAAGATTTAACAAAATGCTCCAAATGTAGGACATGAGCGCCGGCGTGCTTTCCATTCAAGTTGGTACTGAGAATATTTCACCGTGAACATTGCATGTTAGGATGTCACTGATAAAACCATATATGTTTAGTGTAATGCTTGCATGTACTGTATCATTCCGTACACTCTACTCTACATGTTTTTTTTTGTTCTTTTTTGGCAAGGATTAGTTTTGTTCAAAACCTTATTTCAGAGAAAGATCAGAAAGATGCGCTGTCTTCAAGTTCTCGTTCTGATCAAACGTCTCTGCGCATTTGATATGTTAGGTCTTTATCTTTTGTCTTGCCCTTCTGCTTGACCGATGAGTAACTGTCAGTCTTTTGGGGGGTTTTCGCGGGCTTTCGAAATCCGAAAAGTGTACTCCTTTCTTCGAAAAAATTAGAGCGCATGTGCGTATTCCCGGCAAGCTATAAAGTGTCCGATTTTTTCAAGTAAGTTAAGCTGGGCGGAGAGCTTGCGCAGTTGTATGATGTTTGTTGTAGAGCGTCCTCTTTCGATGACTATTTTTGTTTAGTTGGCGGTCAAAGGTTATCGAGTTTGCGAAATCCGAAAAGTGTACCCCTTTCTTCGAAAAAATTAGAGCGCATGTGCGTATTCCCGGCAAGCTATAAAGTGTCCGATTTTTTCAAGTAAGTTAAAGCGCGGCTCCGCAATCCCAGGAATTGCACCAGTGCATCATGGGAAATGTAATTTGCATGGTCCGCCCAGTTGTTTACTTGGTACACAGCTGTTATCATTTCAACTGAAGACGTTAATTCCGTAAGCTAACATCATGCATTACGCTATTATCTGATTTGAAAAGACTTGCTGAATCCCGTTGCCCGACGTTCACTGGGCCTACGCACTCTTTTGAAAGCCGTTTTCTGTGTTTGTTTCGCTCGTGGTCGACTGTAAAGCACAATTTCTGTAAATGGCGTTACGGCATTGTAAGGATCTCATTGGTATCTCTGAATTGAGCTCATGCCTTTGCTTTCTTGCTATTGTATCAATATGTTACAAATGCGACCTTTTTATACAATGTATTTATTTATTCATTCACAACCCGTACGTTACAAGCGCGATGTATTTATACTACGTACTGTGCTATGTTGCCGTGGGTTTATTTATAAATATAATGAGCACGTACTTGCAACAAACCAGTTATTATTAAAAATCTAAATAGGCAAAGTTATGAGTAAATCAATATAGATACATCGAACATGCAACGTGCGGATAATGAATAAATAGTTATAAGTAAACTTTTGGCAAAAATCCGTTGCCGAAAAGTCAGGATGGTAAATGGTGACCGAAACTTTCAGTCACCACTTCTAACTTGAACAGATCAAAACAACAACACTGCTATTAGGCGTCGTTTATACAAAAAGTATTGGACGATGCTCGGACGACGAAATGCGTGGACTGACGAAAAATATATCCAGCGCAAGTCGCAACTTATGAGGGCTGATAACGTTGTGGTCACACAAAGAGAAGTGATGCCGGAGTGTGTTGTAAGACAGATACGCGGACTGTATCCCAATCTCCCAGGCGTGCCTTATATGGGTCATCTCTGGTACTGAAAAATACATTGATACAAACAAACCAAACGGCCCTTTTCAGGGCCAACAAATATTCCAAATAGAGAACTACCGTATTGTCAATTACTTGCATCATGAAATAACTGTAGTTTATTTGAATGACCTACACAATTTAGTTGTCGTACAACGTTTGCTATAATGTGTCTTGTCGGCTAGGCAATAATGACGTTATGCAACGTCAAAACAAAAAAAAAAAAAAAAAAAAAAAAAATGTATTATACGTATACGGCTGTGCGGCACGGGTCCGACGCCAAATATACATGAATATATGCGCGGCTCATACTAGTACGTGACAAAAAGGGCTAAATCTTTCACTGCGGGGATATGTTTCAGGGAACATTATATTTTTTTGTGAGACCTTTCAATTTATTTTTTTCGAGAACGAAGAGAAATTTGAGAAACATACTCGACATATTGTCGGGGATGTATTTGGGACTCCCTCGAATCTTTTCATCGATATCAGAGTGAAAACCATTTTTTTTTATTTTCCCAGCCCGGTAACCACGAATGTCTTACTTTGCGCACACACACTACAGAAATTATTGGTATGTTTACGCAAAGTCGATTCGCACTCGCTCGGGTCGGACCGCTTCGTGGGGCGCCGACGATGTCCCCTGAGATGAACGGACGGACAAACAGCTCACAGCATATCATTTCTTATTAGCTCCACGATATTACTTACATGATCAACTCCGTAATTACATAAACATACCTAGAGATTGAACAAACAACTCGGAATTAACACCTTACATTTACATAAACCCATGACTGACAGCCAGTTTTAGCAGTCAAAGCGACTGTTTGAATCATGCTTTTCCGTCGCTTTTACGCGCAAATCACACTGACATCGCACCGAACTCGTAAATTAACATCGCAGTTGTATCGCGGACATATTCACGTTTGTGTACGACATGAAAATAAAGCATCACAGGCGTTAAGATTGCCGAAAAGAGTGATTTTGCGGAGCACCCCGAAGAGGTGTTTCACGCTTGAGTGTCATTTGCATACTGAAAAGTGGCGGCCATCTTTCCTTTTATACACTCAGACCCGCGGTTTAAGCTGGGCGGAGAGCTCGCGCAGTTGTATGATGTTTGTTGTAGAGCGTCCTCTTTCGATGACTATTTTTGTTTAGTTGGCGGTCAAAGGTTATCGAGTTTGCGCTTTTAAGATGTAGTCCAGTTTACACGTTGTCTTTCGGGACGTCAATGTTTTTGATTGCCAGGGGTCACAATTGGTACTGTTGACGTATTTTTTTAAAAAACAGGCGACGATAGTCTCTTCACATCCCGGGAAACGACCGACTACTACCACTGACACACGGTGATATCAGACTGGTAAACGTGATGGTGTCGGTGAGACTGACGTCGTACGTTGATGGATGTGATCAGCTGACGTACGCTGGTATTGATAACCTTATGCATAGTTCCGACATGTTGTTGGTACATTTGCCTGTGTCGGATAACTTATCTGCTTAACGCGAAATGCACGTCGAATGTTCTCGACGTATTAGGCCAGCGTTCAGTGTATGATATAATCGACAGATGGATACTTTTGACATGGTAGATGTAGCTAATAGCGAGATGGTTGTCTCCGAGGACAAACCACTCATCAACGAGGAAGAACGTAATAAATATCCTGGTGAGATTCATCAACAATACGACGATGCCAAAATCGTCGATGCCAAGGGAAACGAGTCTATGTGTTATATTTACGTGTTGGCGTTTTTTTCCGCAATTGGGGGATTTTTGTTCGGCTACGATACAGGCGTTGTATCTGGCGCGTTGCTGCTCATATCAGAACAGTTTCATTTACACAATCTATGGAAGGAAGTTATTGTCAGTGCGACCATTGGTGCTGCTGCACTGTTTGCTTTATTCGGTGGTGCCTTAAACGACTGGTGGGGTCGACGTCCAGTCATTCTCTTGGCTAGCATAGTATTTACAGCGGGTGCTATAATAATGGGGGTATCCCCTAATGTGCGCTCCATTGTGGCTGGAAGAATCGTCGTAGGTATTGGCATAGGTAAGTGTTTATTATGTTAAACGTCACACCTATTCTAGTCGTTGTCATTTGGTGTACGTGAATGCTATATCCTGTATTTCAAATCAAAGGTCATTTGCCGGGGCGGCGATTTGGTCAGTTCCAATTACTATTTCCATGGTAGTACGTGCATGCTGTTTCTAAATCAATACCATACCCGACTAATCCTACGTTTATCATGATGGAAACGTGTGTTTGGTCGACAGCGGAGTTGAAGTAAGTTTGTGTGTCGCAGGACGTGTCCATTAAATTGGCACTAAATTTAATCACTGGGTGGAACTTCGGAATTAACGACCGAGCCTAAATAAAATGGGAAAACCTATCGCACGACTTCAAGCTGCAAAATACTAAATGTAAATAGAAATTTTGTGACTTTGTCAACATTACATTAATTCTTGTTATGAGAAATCCAGTTTTGGTTTTAGTTTATATTGTGAAACTGTAAAAAAAAAAAACTTTTCCAAATGGCACAGTGCACACGCGGGATTTTGGTTATTATTTGAATGCGAAAAGTTGGTTAAGTATACAGTATTATTAAATTACGATTCGATTTTACAGGTTATAAATTCAAATGTTAATAATTAACCTAGGTTTCGGTATTCGGTACATTACAATGTAATATGTTGCATATTTTGTAATTGAGATGAGCCCAATACTGGGGCGAAACATCACTCCATTTAGTCTGGGCGCTATATCTGTTACGCCAAATGAGCAGAATGTGTCTGACCGATGAGGGCGCCAAACTTGTTTCTTGTTCCACCAATGGGCCGCTTTATATTCAAGTTGTGGCATGGTTGACACATGTCGTTTTATGCGATTTCACTGTTTTTGAGCATTCATGTATAAGTAATAATGACTAAACTTGTTTATGAGCATTAATTGTGCAGCTAAAATACCCCAGGATTTTGAACTCTATATTTCCCGTAGTTCGAAGTTCGGTTGACTGATGATTAAGTTAAATTTGAGTTACTAAATTTGAACGTTAAACAAAACAAAACATCTATGTTACCGGTGTACCTCATTGTCAATTTCACATCGAGTTACAATTTGGACGTGGTTTCGCAAGAGTAACTCTGTGTCCCTAACTTGAACAATTCAGCATCTCGTTGAAGTAAACGTATAGCTTCGCATTGCAATTATTGTTGTTTCACGGTAATGAAAAATACTGAACAAACACGCTATCTGACTGGATGGATATAATTTAGGTATACTGTAAAGAGCGGTGGTCGTCACGCAGCGTCCTGTTCGATATGGGACTCATAGCGACGTATACAACGCGTGTAAATTATATAGTTCATTTACGACGGGACGACCGCTGCAATTTAATGGTAACTAACGTTTAGGTAGGACATACTGAGTTCAGTGGTAAATCTTCACTCAGTTCAGAAAACAAAGTCAATTTCACTTGGGTTACATAAACCAGTCTTATAGTAGTAGCCCATTCTTAATCGTTTCAGTATATTAGTTATGTACTATAACTTTGCCAGTTCGGTTTGTAACGATGTGACGACGGGGGGGGGGGGCACAATGTGATCGTGGTGGAAGATGATAGCTAGGAATTGCTTCAGGCCACGCGTCGGTTTACATGTTCCGTGTCACGTTTCTAACACTGATGGCGCTCTACGATTTCCGTTCCACCCACTCTGGCTTTCACAGTACCCAGGATTAAATAATGGAGGGAAATGTGTTAACACCATATTGGATTTTGCAAAGTATTATGGGATAGAAAATCAGTAACAAAAATCTTCAAAACAATCTTCTAAGTGAAAGTCCAACAATATAACCATAATTTAAAAAAAATAACTCGTTGCTTGAAAACAGCAGAGGTGAAAGCCGATTTTAACATTTGGCTCTTCCCACAATTCTTTTAAAGGGCAATATGACATATGACGAGATTGTTATATGAAAATGATAAACAAAGTTGAAAACATGGCTCAAAAATGGGAAATATACATACCAGTAATCAACCACAAGAAAAATACTAACATGTTGGCCAGCTCAAATTCTTGCAAATCTCAAGCAAACAAGACAAACCTACTATAGTTGGATTGCACCCAGAGAAATCACTGGAAAAAAAATCAAGATTAGAACATCCAAATACACACAAGAATAAAACCACAGGTACACTGCCGCTAAGCAGTAAACGAAAGACATGTTAGTCTTACTTTTGACCCAGGTGATGCATGCCCTCAAACAGGGCGCACCTGACAAAACAATATTTTTAAAAAGTCATTGGTTCTTGCAAGGCATTTAAATTGAACGGTCATTGGTTGATTAGAGGTATGATACTTAAAATCCAATTCCCTACATACGAATCGAATTATACATGTATTTGATTAGAATTATTGAATAAACAAATAACTTTTAATGAGTTTGTCAGTGTATCTGTCTTGAATGAAATATTGACTCGTGTTTGCACTGATGTTCTGTAAAGAAGCTCCAACTGGCAGTTGTCTGCCTTCTGGTAGTATCACGGTGATGGCTGACCGAGGATTGGGACATTGTAGGAGAGTGATTAGCCAAAAGCCTCCGGCGAATTACGAGCCTGTCAAAAAATGTATCTATGAAAATCGCTGCAAGTTGTTCTGCAGAAACGTACGCCGGTAATCGGAGTAATCTATAAAGTCGACACGTCATCACGATTCAGTTCGTATCAGTGTGGTATAGACGCGTAACGCATATATTTTAAACATTTATTGAGTTATCTATTTTTTCCCTTGGATCCCATAGGGCGTAATTAAATACGAGCCTTCACGCTTGTTTTCATGAAACGCGTGTAAAACAAATGAGGTATCGCCATTGTGTGGAACTTGAGGCTGGATATCGTGAAATGCGCATCCCATTATTGTAACCCATGAGAATTGTGACTGTTATTAGTTCCCCAGATATAAACGTTTCGCAACGCCTTTGATTTCCCGGGCCATCAAACATATATATACATACATATATCAACGTGCGCGGAATAGTCGTGCGCACCTTGGTCACTAAGGAGGCCATACACGCACATAGACATCGGAATTTTTTGAGTGTTCAAAACACTAAGCGAGTTCTGTTATACATGGAATGAAAGTGTCGCTATGACAACTGTATGGAAATGCCTCCGAGTCGTGCTGCGCTACACGAAATGTGGGCGTGTCACACGCTAAGCGCTATGCATAGCGCTTTCTGAGCTGGTGTAATATATCAAGGATTTACGAAAATCACATGCGACTTCTTTATACTGAAAAATATGCTTTTTTTTGTCAAATATATCGTGTGTTTTTTAATTAAAATATTTCGGTTTATTCGCTTTCTATGTTATATAAGTCTGTACGAGCGCAGTGGCATGCGACGATCATACGGGCGAGTACGCAGTCTGCATCAAAGAAGTACTAGTATATTACGTGTATACTGTTAACTGTCTAAAAGGCAGTTGGACGATGACTTTATTGTCAAATTCGTTCGTTTGTTAGTGTTTATCACACAGAAACATCTACCGGAGGAGGGGCTATATTTTCAAAACAATACTGTTATTCGGGCTATTATTATTCCCGATTTGTAAATAACTTGAAGATGAAATTGATTGTTGCGCAAACGGGCGTGCGCAAAGGAATAACGATGTATTGTCAACATGGCGACGTTTTGATCGACGGAGCGTATTTTTCTTTGAAACCTTCGAGAAAGTAACTATTCGCCATGAATACGTCGGATTCGATGGATTTGAAGAGCCTGTCGTCGGCGAGCGGCATCGGCGAAGGTAGCCGCGAACGACTAGTGGACTCTTACAAGAAGAGAGCGCCGAGATCATGTTTCGTGATTGTCTTGACACTTTTCTCTGCCATCGGTGGCTTTCTGTTCGGTTACGATACCGGTGTCATATCGGGAGCTATGATATTGTTGAGACACAATTTCCCCGATATGACCTTCTTCTGGCAGGAGTTAATTGTTGCTGTTACCATCGGATCTGCTGCCGTATTTGCGTTTTTGGGTGGTTTTCTTAATGACTGGCTGGGACGTCGACCTGTCATATTCTGCGCTAGCGCCGTCTTCACTGTCGGGGCATTGACTCTCGGAACAGCGCCGGATAAAATAGCCCTGGTAATCGGAAGGGTCATCGTGGGTATTGGAATTGGTAAATATAACTTTTTGTTGTTAAATTTAAATAAGTGTTAAAATAATCTTCGAAAACGCGATTTTTGGAAATCATAGTCTTACTTCTTCAATCTTGGAACGATGCAGAAAGCGGTACGTAATATTTACGAGTAGTATATAACCCATGTCAGTTTATTAGATTAAAATTTTAAAAAGCAACCGAATATAATTAATTAAAGTTTACCCCTAAATTAGCTCTATCAATAAATCAAATCTAATTATTATGTCTTGAATATAATAAATAATATAATTATCTTGTCAATATAAATAAATCTGTAATCTAATTAGTCTGTTAATTAAGTAATTATTGAATCAGTTGTAATTCAAAAGATTTTTAAATTAAAAACGTTAATTGCTAGGTTGTAGACTACTAATTATCAATAAAATAGTTACTGACATGTTTCATTTCATGACACACTGGAGTCTGTCAATAAGACAGCTCAGAAACATATTCACTTTCTTGTAAAATAGCCATTAAAACCGACATTGCATTCAATGGTGAGTGCATGAAAACGGTAATTTGATGTTTGAATAATGAGTAACCTTGTCAGTGATAATTCATTGTGATGTAATGTGTATTCATGTACTGTGGCTTCTGTCATTCATGGTGTTGATAAGTTTAAGGGGCACCTCCATTTAAGTCTAATCTCACAACAAATTTGCTTTCTGGATTAAAATTACAATGGATAACACAAGATAGATCAACATTGTAAACAACATAAACAATAGTGTCCCATGATTCCTTGGTGCAATCTCTGGGTTTGGCAGGTTCCCCTTTGACCACAAAGAAATGATAACAGTGGTTTATATATATGTGGGAAGGTATTCGTTCATTGCTGTGTCTTTAATATATAGCATAAAACACTTGTTGAAATATACTAAATTATTCTGACATATTCATTTGTCTCAGGAATTGATTCCATGTGGCAGTGTTGTAATAAACTACAAGCTAGGATTACCGCACTTGAACTTGGAATTAACTCCTGAGTGCCAAAATCAACTTATGTCTTCTTTCACGTAAATAAAACACATAACATTTTTTGAATATTTTTTTTCTAAAACTTTGACCAAGACCTGAAGCTAATAAGAAACTATGTACATTAGGTCTAAAACTATCATCAAAAATAGGCTAAATTTTGTACAAAAATATTTGTGGCAAAATTGGTGGTGCTCAAAGGGTTATCAAAGGGCGGTGGTCGCTGCGCAGCGCATGTTCAAATTTCATGTAAACGTACAATATATTTTACACATGTCATATGTTGATATGAGTACCGTATCAAACAGGACGTGGCACGATGATCAGCACCCTTTAATATCGAATCTATTATTACACAGTTCTTAATTCATTATTGTTATGTAATATATCATAAATGTATGTACTTATCATTTTAAATTAGTTTTATGTCAGTTAATAATGCAGAAGATAGAATTAAACTTAGCTTCTAAATGTCGCATGATATATTTAATGAATAATTGAACATTTTTTATCTGAAGTGTTAAAATATTTTTTTTTAGCTCTTTCTCGCTTACTATCTTTCTTCGAGTGCTCAACTGCTAAAAAATTATGGTAAATTCAGTATATCTGTTCATTACCAATTTTAATGTCACATCGATGATGTCATGTGATGTGCAAATATGGGCATTGGTATATTACAATAGTGATGTTAGTCATAACCAATGTTCTGAATTCATGCTCCCTTTGGTCAAATTACATTTGTCATTTTACATAAACTGTGTATTCAGGCTTTGTTGTAGGAATAACTTACAATAATATAAATATGTCACCGTAACCCCATACGTTATAGAGTGCCGTAACTTTACGCTATTGCACTGGGTATTTTCATCCTACCATATTAGGAAATGCGAATTCCAAATATGGAACGATTTTGCGCATGAGTGTCCTCTAATAATAAAACAAACATGGCAGCTCCCAGGGTTTGACCGGACTCCATTCAAAGAAGTTTGCTCAATCTGTTCTAAACTTTTTTTGTGTATCAGCATTCCAATGATGTATCCTCGGTCGATACTCCCACTGAACTTCATGCATACTTTTTGGTATCCTTGTAATAACCTTATAATGATACCAATTTGAGGTACAAGTCTTGGGGGGGGAAAAAAGTGTATAATAAAAGATGCTCACTTGTTTGTGGAGGTATTAGTACAAAATAAGTTATACAAGACATGAAAATCACCTTGCTTTGATCACCTACTACTGTGAATACATTAATTATTCACTGGGTTTTAATTTCGCTATTTTCCCTGATAATTAAAATCTGCTAAATTAAATCTGTGTGAACATGTAAAAGAATAATAAAACTCATTGTTTCCTTGACAAATTCATGGAATTAAAACACAGTGAATATGCTCAAAAAATCAAAATAATGAAATTAAATGTCAGTGAAAATAAATGGTTTCACAGTGTCTGCTTTCATCTTGTCCAGGGTATTCAGCATACCTTTATATTACCGGTAATTATTTATTCAGTTTTAAACATAATTATCCTTGCAAATGTATATCATTTAAAATTATATTAAATTATCATTATTATTAACATAAATACATTATTGTGAATATATTTATGAATATATGAATATTCATACTAGATAATATTGACACTAATTAAAAATTGGTATTTTTGAAAAAATAAAAGGAATAAAATAGAAAACATTTTTTTGACATCCATGTTTTGTTTTCATGCCGAAAATAATATTAGATATGATATACTATACATCAAAAAAAATAGACTTTCCCAATTTGTGAAATGTGTATTTGCATTTAATTGAAACGTATTTGCACTTGTCCCAACATTTGAAATTTCCTTTTACTTTGGGTAAACTACATTGAACATGTTACAGACTATTGACGTCACGTTCAAACTCGTTTCTGTTGTTTAATTGGATGCTGCAAGCAATATAAGTTCATGACAGAAATAGAATCACAGAGCCCCTTCCTACGTCAGATTTTAATCAGATTGATATTTCACAATGCTATGCAATGGCTTATTATCGAAATATCTACTGTAGGATTAGAGATTTGTGGTCTGGAGTAAACTTATAATTGGTGAAATCCTGATTTATCAATATAATTTGTCAGCTCCTAGATAGTTTGAAAAAAAGATTCCCTTGAAGATCACCGAGCAGGTGCCAACTGAAATCATGCATCTATCTATCGACGTCTGGAATTAGATTTGCAGCACACCTATGGCTTCATCAATGTTGCAACCGTAGTATGACGGTTACCATGGAGATGATTAGTGGGATTTCTTTTTATCAAATTTACAAAGTCATAATGTGCTTGTGGCGTCTATATGTCCTTGAGGCTAAAACTGATGATGGTTTTTCATATACGGTATACTCTTTATGTTAGTATGCTAGAGTGAACAGGAGATTCATTGTATGTGTTAATTACTCTGTGTGGAGAGGTGACTCTTCTCCAGTGATGTGCATGAAACGAATTTGATAAGAGAGTGGGGATATTACAAGGATTAAAATATTCTAAATATTTAATACCAGATTTTTTATCATGATAATATACTTCCTTTGTGAGATATGAGACTCTCTCACATTTAATATGCAAATTAATATAATTTCAGTCAATTTGTGTCGCCATAATAAATTACAACCCACGCGAATGAGAATGTGGCAGCATTTCATTTTGTTAAGGTTTAATTATCATCGAACAGAAATGCTTCTTTTTTTTTTTTTTCTGTGCCGGATGTTACGATTCATTAAATGAAAGAAATATCAAGATTATTAAAAGTGACAAGCATGTGGACACAAAGAATGACTTTCGGGATTAAATGTGTGGGCAATGAAGGAGAAGTTGAGTTTCAATCTGACAGATCATTTTCAAATCATTAAGCCTCCGCTCTGCATTAAACTTGCAGTACAGGAATGGTGTTTTACGAATGAGGGTTCATGATTCATGGAGTTGATAATGAAATTGAGATAATTCATTCTTTATAGAAATTATTATTTGAACATCTCTGGTTTTTCCAAGTGTGTCATCTCATTTCCAAACTTCTATGAATTAGAGACCCCAAGACCTGTTTTAAGTGGCTTTTCAGAAGAAATTGCATTTTATTATTTGGCTATTGAGATTTATAAATTTCAATTAGAGAACAGAAATGTGTTTTTTTTTATACTGAAAAGATGATGATTTTGTAGTAATCTTTTGGCACTGTAACTTGGACGTTAATGAATCAATCACATTAGGCAATAATATATCATGTGTTGTATATACTCTATCATCATCACCTTGGGATTGCTGATCAGAAGCTGTTGTCTGTTTCACTCAACTAACTGACAAATCTGAGTTTTTGGATTTGCTTTTTTTCGGGTATACACAATAAAGTTTTACGTGTCTTTTTCGAATAGCCTAGGAGCATAAAATGATTCTCCTAAACGAGGTAACTTGATTGACATAGGGGAGCTATATACGTTATCTTTTTGCAAAGGTATAGATTAGGAGTGCAATAATTAGCCCTTCTGGGGGTTGATTGGGTGAGTGATAGGTGAGTGAAGTGATCATTATTCTTTGAAAGTAAGGTCTGGCGTTTAATGGGTAACATCAAGCCAATGGAAAAATATGAAAAAATCTGTTGATGAATACTGTATAAGTCTTAATCAACCACTGGGTTTTATTATCACTTAATTCACTAATAGCGCAATGCACTATAATTAAAATGAAAATGCAACAAATTATTAAATTGAAAAAGATAATGTATGGTTTCCTTTGCAAACCAGCGAATTTAAATATCACTGCAACTTCCAATCAAATGCAGTGCATATATTTTCTTCTCCAGTGATAATTATATGTAAAAAAACATACTCTTTGCTTACCGATATTTCTGTGAACACAGGCACCATTACACACATAATATGTACTGTCACTTAATTGTTTATGGACGTTCAAATGATGACATGTTTTCAGAGCAGACACTGAATTCACAGTTTGATCATGGATTTCATTTGTATATCATTCAAAGGAAAGCCTTACCAACATGTGTAAATGCAAATCTTTTGTAAAATAGGTAGGAAGAAAATTAATAATTTGATAACTGTGATAATCCACTGGCCTCATTATAAATATAAATTCTACTAGACAGTATATCGTATTGTCTTTACCTATTATTAATGTTCTGTATATGTATTCCATATTTGCTATTAGTAGCGCATACATACTAAATATTAGACACAAGTCTGTAGTCAAAAAAAGAATATTTTTAATTTTTTCAGCTGATATACTGTTAATACAATAAATGTAATTTTTGTCTTGTATGTGCTTCCAAGGTGATGCATTATTATTAAAGTAAATACGGTGTTTTTGCCATGGAACATGGAATCTATAAAAGTGTATGTGCTAAGATGCTAAGTGTATGAACAATTGCCCTTTGTAATCAATACGACAGAAGAACCCCATTAATGATAACAAGTATTGATTAAGTATTGATTCATGTATAACATTGAGAATAGATTATTCTAAGCTCATGCTCATCTAACTCTACTCTTAATTTAATCGCCCAATTTTAAATCATGTTTTGTCACATTTTGTGTAATTTTCTCTAATTTTACATGTCTTTCTTTGATTTCTGACTGATTTCTGACTGATTTCCGTGAAAAATGACAATATTAAAGATGTATTCTAAGAAATGTCTAGCATGACACAGAGGTCGTCTGATAAAGGTTCATTTCATCATAACATCATATGATGAATACACAATCTCTGTTTCCATGGAAATGGGGATATGAGGACCCTGATCTATGTTTTTCCCTATTATTCTCTGTTAAATCAGAAAGCTGTCATAGACTCTATGTTGACAATGATGGGTAATAATGGTCTGCAATGTAAGATACATAATTATCATTTGGTATGATATTATGGATGCAGAAATAAATAAATGATGAAGATATTCATATCAGGTTGTTCATCTTTTATTAAATAATTTAGTTTCTTTAACCAAATCTGCTAGCAATAAATGAGAAATTAGACCAAACATTACAGCATGGAAATTAACGATAATTATGAATAAATGTTTTTAAGATACATAATACACAAGAGCGTAACAAATACTACTGAGAAATGATGAGAATAACATTGATTACAGTTGCCTAGGTAGTGTACTATTGAACCTGAATGATGCATTATTTACATTATACTTTAGCTAAAAGGAAATGAACTTGAAATTGGCATTCACAATAATGAGAAAAATCAACACATGACTTTAAAAGATCAAGCTCTATGCGAGCATTTAAAAGTTAAGATTACAACATTTAGTCTTTCAAATTGTTGATTCTCATGAAAATAATGTATTAAACTAATAATAAAATTGTTGTTTAATATGTAGGGAAGATGTGAATGCTCATGTCAAATGTTAATGTTATGAATGTTATTAGGATAGAAAAAAAACAAAAAAACAGAACCAATACGTCTGTTAAAAATGTGCGCATAACAGCGTTGTCAAATTTCGAAAAAAAAAAATTAAATAAAAATCTAAGTTTCATAAAAAAATGATTGCACAATTAAAATGAAATGAAAAAATAAATGGAAAAAAAAAAAAAAAATACACGCACACATGTGCACCAATTGCCCAGAGTGTTTTCACTCGCCAGTTGTAATAAGTGTTGCTATACTATCCTGTAATGATTATTGATAATCTGCACTAAATATCTATATTGGTTGGTATAATCTTAATTATTAATGAATAATAAAATCCATAAGGAAGACAAGTCTCTTGTAAAGTGAAATCACGTATGCATTTATGGTGGCATGTACCTTGGAACTCGCAGCTGATGTTATCAAAAGTGACCTTTGAACTCACCAACCAGTCTATTGAACTTTACATCTCCCAATAGAGATTTCTATACATGTACAAACTGTGTGCGTCTAGGAGGAAAATGGGGGGGGGGGGTAATTAATGAAGCAAAAGGCAAGGGAGTCTCCTGATATCATAATCCATACACTACACACAATGAAATCCTTCATATAGAAATCGGATAAATGATTAATTTTCTCTCCAGTTAATCCTCTATTCAGATTTGTTGAGTGTGTCTCCATGGTTACTGGTTTGTTACATTGTTATCTGGTAAGAGATATTTGAGAATGAGCGAAAAAGTGTTGAAACTGATTCCATTAGGAAATCAATTTGACTCCTTGATGCTGAAAAATACTTTATTTTTAGCTGGAATTAATTTTTGCTGAAAAGACTTTTTGGGTTTTTCGTATGGAATTTATTTTCACTGATTTGTGATGAGTTGAATGTAAAATAGAGGAAAAAAGCTATATTTGCTGGATTTTATTTTTACTGAATCATTCATTCAGTGAAAATGAATATTTTATAGTATCTTTTTAGTCCCTGTCGAACGTAGTCGGAAATGGGGACTAATGTTTGGGTTCCGTTCGTCCATGCGTCCGTGTGTCCGTCATCATTTCTCAGAGACGCCTGGACGGATTTTCTTCAAAGCTGGTACAAAGACAAGTCATAATGAGAGACATGTGCACATTGATTTATTTTTGATTTGGTTGACCTTTGACTGAGTGGCTGCCATTTTTGTTCAAATAAAACACCAAAAATCTACATTTGGACATGTCATCAACCGTTTCCCGGACATGCCTTGACCAATTTCTTTCCAACTTGGCATTTACATCAGTCATGGTGGGTTACTGATGCACGTCGTTTATTTTCATGATTAGATTCAAAATGGCGGACTGGTGGTCATTTTGTTTTTTACGAGTATTCTGCTCATTTTACTGAGATGATCGTACAGATTTAGCTTAAATTTTCTACAAAGACAAGATATAGCCGAATGGTGGTCATTTTTGTCAAAAACAAGTAAAATCACAAAATTCTAACATGTCATCAACCATTTCTTGGATATGCCTTGACCGATTTCATTCAAACTTGGCATTGACATCAGTCATGGTGGGTTCCTGATGCACGTCATGTTTTTTGTGATTCAATTCAAAATAGCCATTTTATTTTTTTATGAGAGTTCTGCCAATTTTACAAAGATGATTTTACAGACTGGGTTTAAATTCAGTACAAAGGCAAGATATGGGTTAATTGTTGTTTTTAATTATTTAGAAATTTCAATGAAATTTAGTGAAACAAATAAAATTGCAAAATTTAAAAAATGTCAACTGTTTTTTAGGCTCGCCTGATGGTGTCACTGTGCATGTTGATTATTGATCAAGCATTGTGTTCTATGAATCTTTATTAACCAATCAGTGAAAGTAATGTGAGCTTGATGGCACCACAGTGTGCATCATCACTGTAAGTAATGTGAACTTGATGGCACCAATGTGTATGTTGATTATTGATCAAGCACCATGTTTTATTATTCTTAATTAACCAATCAGTGAAAGTAATGTGAACTTGATGGCAGCACAGTGTGCATCATCACTGTAAGTAATGTGAACTTGATGGCACCAATGTGTATGTTGATTATTGATCAAGCATTGTGTTAATATGCTAAATGCTATTCAAACATAATCTGACTATATGCTTTTCATTGTTTGACAAAGTCACTAAAAACATGACAGGGACTATGTCATTGACAATGACTTGTTTTTTTATGGATGGTGATCATATAGTATTTAGAGATGTAATGAGGGTAAAAACTGCCTATTTGTGACCATACTAGATAATATTTTTTACTAAACTACAAATATTTTTCTGTTGTTGCATACACAGCAGTATCCATTTGAAAAATGAAATAAAAACACTACGTATAACAATAAGGGACGACGTCAAAAGATCGATGTCGGATAAAAAAACTTATTTGCTTTAGTTGGGGGGTGGGGGGGTGGCCTCAAAAAGTTTCCATCCTACAAAAACGATTTTATTTTTTAATAAAGTCAAAAAAAACCTTGGATTATTTGTAGTTCGTTTTTTTCTATCCAATCATAGACCAAAATAACAGAAAGTGAAAAAAAAACATCCAATACGAGAAAATGGTTTGGTCCGAGTGTAAATATGTGCTCAAATGAGGTCAATTTCAGGGCATGGACCTAGAGCATGAACAGAAAGTAGTTTGCGCTTCATTATTACAACCAACTGCTATGCCATACTATTGTCAGATTATCAATTTGTATTTAATGGTGAATGTAGTCAATGATCATGATCAATATTTATCAATTAAGTTTCAGTGGGTTTTTTGGGAAAAAAACTAAAAGAATTAAGTTTTTTATCCGACTTTGATCTTTTGATGTCGTCCCTAACCAGTGCACATATACTTATTTGATAATTGCATTGTATCATCAATTGAATACTCAGATGTATGGTACAAAAATAGCGGTTTCAGTTTATGATAAATCACAATCTAGTGTATTCATATATAATTATATCAACATACAGTACCAATCAAGTTAAAACAAATGTTCACATTCATATGCATCATTGAAGATGACATTCTATCTGGTAATAAATTCTGACATATCAACTCGTATAGACCGCGCACTCATTTATTTATCATGAAAAAATATATTTGAAACTTCATCTTGACTTTGGAGTAACTGTTGATGGATAAATGCTGTATCGACAAAAATCATCCCTATATATATTCACTAATATCATCACCGTTTAAATTGGAATATTACCTCCGCATTTTGCCCATGTTAAGCTTAAAATGCATGTATACACTGTCTGATACATGTCATTGCTATTCAATGCATGAACTTTCAAGTATTAACATTTGAAATCTGTTATTTCCCTTTGCAAGAGGCCACCCCTTGCATTTTAACACCTACACCGTAGGTCGGATATAACTGTATGGCAGGCAGCCAAGATGCTGCTTTTGTTAATACAAGATTACAATAGCAACTGATGAAATTCGAAAATTAAGTTATTGTCGTATATTATTGAATACCTTGATTTTTATTCTAGAGTTACTTTAAAAAGGTATCTCTCTCTGATTTTATCTTCACCTGCATGGTCTTTTATAGTAAAGGACCACTTTGAATTTCTCCTAAAAAGATTTTCGTATGGAATTTATTTTCACTGATTTGTGATGAGTTGAATGTAAAATAGAGGAAAAAAGCTATATTTGCTGAATTTTATTTTTACTGAATCATTCATTCAGCGAAAATGAATATTTTATAGTATCTTTTTAGCTCCGCTGTCGACTTTGTCGAGCGGAGCTTATCATATGAGTGATTGTCCGTCGTCGTCCGTGTCAATGTTTTACTTTTTCGACTTCTTCTTGAAAACTACAAGCCTAAATGCTTTGATACTTGGTGTATATGTACCTTGGGTAGACCTCTCTTAGGTTTGTTCATTTCATGTTGATATCTTTAATTCTCTAATTTTGGTGAATATTTTTGTCATTTTTGGTAAAAACTGATATTTTCGACTTCTTGTTAAAAACCGCAAGTGCAATTGCTTTGATATTACATCTATAGGTACTACATGTGGACCTCTCTCAGATTTGTTAATTTTGTAATGATATCTTCAATTTTCTAATTTTGGTGATTATTTTTGTCATTTTTGGTAAAAACTGATATTTTCGACTTCTTGTTAAAAACCGCAAGTCCAATTGCTTTGATACTACATATATAGGTACTACATGTGGACCTCTCTCAGATTTGTTCATTTCGTGATGATATCTTCAATTCTCTAATTTTGGTGAATATTTTTGTCATTTTTGGTAAAAACTGATATTTTCGACTTCTTGTTAAAAACCGCAAGTGCAATTGCTTTGATATTACATATATAGGTACTACATGTGGACCTCTCTCAGATTTGTTTATTTCGTGATGATATTTTCAATTCTCTAATTTTGGTAAATATTTTTGTTTTGGTAAAAAGTGATATTTTTGACTTCTTGTTAAAAACCGCAAGTCCGATTGCTTTGATATTACATATATAGGTACTACATGTGGACCTCTCTCAGATTTGTTCATTTTGTGATGATATCTTCAATTCTCTAATTTTGGTGAATATTTTTGTCATTTTTGGTAAAAAGTGATATTTTCGACTTCTTGTTGAAAACTGTAAGTCCGATTGCTTTGATATTACATATATAGGTACTACATGTGGACCTCTCTCAGATTTGTTCGTTTTGTGATGATATCTTCAATTCTCTAATTAATTTATTTTGGTGAATATTTTTGTAATTTTTGGTAAAAAGTGATATTTTCGACTTCTTGTTAAAAACTGTAAGTCCGATTGCTTTGATACTATTCATATTGTTCATTTTCTAATGATGTCTTCAGTTCTTTAATTGAAATGTGCATTGCTAACAGCGGAGCTATCTCAGCCGATAGGCTGCTTGTTTAGTCCCTGTCGAACGTAGTCGGAAACGGGGACTAATGTTTGGGTTCCATTCGTCCATGCGTCCGTGTGTTCGTCATCATTTTTCAGAGACGCCTGGACAGACTTTCTTCAAAGCTGGTACAAAAACAATTCATAATGGGAGACATGTGCACATCGATTTATTTTTGATTTGGTTGACCTTTGACTGAGTGGCTGCCATTTTTGTCCAAATAAAACACCAAAAATCAACATTTGGACATGTCATCAACCGTTTCCTGGACATGCCTTGACCAATTTCATTCCAACTTTTCACTGGATTTTATATGTACTGATTTATCCATTCAGCAAATACAGATTCCAAGTCGAAAATAAAGTACACGCTAAATAAACACATCATGCAATGAATCATGTGCACACATTTCCTGTAGTATTTATGCATACACAAGTAGCTAATTTGCATATACATTCTCCAGGGTAAAGTATGAAATAAATGCATGTAGATGTAGATTTCATTGCATTGTGAGGATTCTTTTTTTCTACCAACTGTAAAATACTTTATATTCGCTTGGAATTAATTTTCACTATTTTCACTGAAGGAATGATTCAGTGAAAATAAAATCCAGCGCATATACCTTTTTTTCCTATATTTTACATTAAACTTTTCAAAAATCTGTGAAAATAAATTTCATACAAAACACCCAAAAAGCTTTTTCAGCGAAAATTAATTCCATCTAAAATAAAGTATTTTACAGTATATAACAATTTACATGTCAATGATTTGATATCAGTTTTTCTCACAAAAAGTGATCAATATCACATTTTGAGTGATATTTACATCGAGGGAGGGAGTGAGGGAGGTAATGAGAGGACTACATTTGGAATATAATCTCCAAATAATTAGAAAACTATACTCTGTGAGGAAAAAAAAACCATCATAATTAACTAACGTAAACTACTTCACTCAATATTTCCATTCAAACAAATGGATATGAAGTGAAATATGACTCTAGATGGGCTTACTAATCTCAGAGTATTATAAAATCATGCTTCCTGCTCAGTTTGCGCTGTAATGGCACTAGATTCATTACTGTAGGAGTGTTGATTTCACTGCACGGTTGTCAATTGGTGCACACTATGCGATCACCATGGTGACAGCACTAATAAGTGGCTCTGTGGAGAAGCTGAATACAGTGCGAGTTATTTCATCATTGCTTTGCAGTTTCTTATTTATGGGCTCACTGTTTGCAGTTATGTAAGACTGAGAGCACAAGCACATATTTTGAAAACTAATTTGCATGAGTGCTACGAGTTACGTCTCGGTGCAGCTGCAGATTATAAGATAATACCTAGAAATTTTGAGATTTATCAGTTGACAAGATTAATTTTCCATGTCTTGGAGTTGTACATATCAGGAAAACAAAAACGTGACCGGACACAGGTATCATAGGGGGGGTTGTTGATCGCATCAGACTCATGAAGTCACTGACCAAGAATAACCGACTGACATGCAAATGAAACTATTATAGTGTATACATTGGTTGAATGTATAAGGTAGAATATTGAATTATCACACCTTTTGCATGTATGTCATCTTCACCTTTGAAATTTACGCATAAATAAAGATGTGAAGAGACAGCACTGACATTTTCTTTACACAGACAAAAAACATGTCATGGCAGAAAGTTTTTGATATTTTGTGAAAAAATACAGGTAGTTACAAGAGAAAATCGTATATTGTATTTACACTTTAAAATTAGTAAACCAATGAAAATACTTTTCTTCACACAAGTTTGCTAGCCTTTTTATGTCAAATCAGCAAAAAATAAGTTAACTCAATTACTTTTTTCAGTTGAAAATAAAAAAATAATTTAATAAAATAAGGTAATTCACAGTGATCTGTTTCGCATAAACTTATCAATATTTAATTAGCATAATTATGCTAACATATTAAAGTCAGCAGCTGCCTCCTGAGGGCATACTTTTATTGAATTAAAATGAAAAAAACAAACAAAAAAAAACATAATTTTTTGTTTGTTTTAGGCCTATTACCAGGTATGTATGAAATTGCCTCTATGCACTAATGTAAGCATACAGTGTAATTATTTTATTGCTTGACTTTATAGACACATGAATTACCTTGTAAAAGTTACACTGTATATTTTTATACAATAAATAATTGAAAGGAACGAGCAGCCAGTGGCTGTTATTAAAATGTCTGTTTCATTGCCTAATAATATCGTTTATTTACACAACATTTTAAATGCTCACTGCGCAGTACTTATGGTGATTTAAATGCAGTCTGGTCTACAATTTAAAAATGTCACCTTTTGAGAAAAAAAATGATTTTAAATTAAAGAATTTATGGTAATGTCATGAACTGATCAAATATGTGATATTTACATGTCAATAGTATAAGGGTTTTTAACTCTATTAGTTGTCTTCAGGTGTGTGCTACTATCAGAGACATTGCAATTGATACATGTACAAACCTGAGAGTTATTGGAAAAACATGGAACGAAATGAAAAATCTTCTTCATGATATAACTATAATAGATGTTGAAATTAAAATAAATTGAAATCAGGCTTCAATTTTCATTTTTTATTTGTACCTTAGACGTGGTCAATATCCCACCTGAGAAAGCATTGTAGAAAGGCATTTCATGTCAGTAGTCTCATATTAAACCATTTAATTAACAGAATAGGATTCCCACAATGGTGATAGAGCTCTATGTAAAATAACCTGTCAGATAAGCAGTGTGGAATACATCAGCGTAAAAAAAAGGTAGTAATTGGTATGTCTTGATCAAAATCAAGACAAATTTAGAAAACGTTATACACAGGTATATTTTTGAAACTTTGGCATTCAAATGGTCTTATAATAGAATAAATAAGGGACTCAGAAACATATCAGATTATGATATAAATTAATCAACACTGAGTTAGAGGGGCCAGAGGTACTAAAGTTTAATAAGAGGTTCCTATTATCAACACTGAGTTAGAGGGGCCAGAGGTACTAAAGTTTAATAAGAGGTTCCTAGAAACATGAATCAGTGTCCAATGATTAAAAATACATTATACACTGAGGTTATCACTAAATGACTCTTATTTAAAGACATAGTTGATGAGTCAAGTGATGACATATGTGATTATCCACACACTGGAAACAATTAAGTTTTTGATGCATCCACAAATTTCAACCATCTACTACTACGTTCACGTTACGGGATCTCGGCACGTGCCGAAATTTTTAATTCTTTGTGTTTGCAAACTGATTACAGCAACTATGTTCATGTTAGTCGGGACCCACTTTATAGGACTTGGCTTGTGCCGAAATCACGCCCTCATTCGTCGATCTGTTATTTGACCCAAACATGGAAAACGATAAGCATATGATGATAATAGTAATTGCTATATTGAGTGAAATTATATCCATTTGTTGTTATGGTATTTTTTGCGAGTCATCGTGCAAATGAACAGCAAAGAAGATTCAAAAAACAATTATTTTTGCACGTCAATGTAGCATTGCAAGATGTGATTTCGACTCATGCCGATCGTTCAGGCAGCAAATCTTGGCACATGCCGAGTTTCGGTTCCAACCATCTATCAGGACCAAGATCAAGTTTTTTCGGCACGTTGTCGACTCGATCCTGACCGTTCACACACAAGTTTCGGCACATGCTGTCTCGGTTCCAAGTCTCGGCACATGCCGCCTCGGTTGCAAGTCTCGGCACATGCCGACTCAGTCCCAACCGTTCATACACAAGTTTCGACTCGTTCCGACTCGGCCCTGACTGTTAACACACAAGTTTCGGCACGTTGCCGACTCAGTACTGATCGTTCACACACAAGTTTCGACACATGCTGACTCGGTTCCAAGTCTTGACCACGTGCCGAGATCTCCAACGTGAACGCCACTTATACATATAAAGATTAGTCATATCAGGTGATATTTTTTTTATCACATTATCAAATCTGATTTCCAAAATAAACTGGATATGCTTATAATTTGCTATTATTATTATTATTGCTGAAAATTACAAATTTCTGGTGATTTGTTGGAAAAGTATATTATTTTCTCATGAATGAAGCCACTTCACGTCACGTGATGAATTATAGAAGGTATGTTTTATTTGATCTAATAGAAGCATGCGCTAATCAGTCACGATGAATCATAAGATATATGCTATTTTCAATTACTTGTTCAATAACCTGGCTAGTTTTCCCCCAAGACACAGACCGAATCGAATAAATTGTTCCAGCAATGTATTTAACAAATTTCAAAAAATTGAATACATTCCCTGGATAGAGAACCAAAAGTGATTTCTCTGATTAAATGTAATTTCTCCATCCTTGGCAATGGTTGTTGCTATGGGCTCTAAGCATGGTGATCTATCTTGAGTTATATCTTTTGTGTGCCAGACAGTAGAATTCATTCCTAGTTGTCTAGCATGAATGTACTAGTATTTGTAGCAGTGTGACTTATGTATGAATTCTAAAACAGTTGCACATACTTTTTTTTTTTTTTTGAAGAAATGAAGAAAAAAACAGGTTAACATGACAAAACTGTGATATATAATTGGAATTTATTACTGTTAATAGAATAACATTACCCCCAGAAAATACCTATAATAGAGAAATAAAATAAAATATACCGGTACACTGAATTATTATCTCTTCAGTGACTCAAAAGTACATTTGTTTTGTTTTTTCAATTGTCGAATGCCAACACACATTTTTTATTAATCAATAAAAAAAAAATGTTTGAGGCGGAATTTCCAAATACTGTAATGCTTCTTGTTGGCACATGAACAGATTATTCAATTGATGCCCTCAAGTCATTCTAAGTGTTGTAATCTTTTGGGAAATAGATTTTCTGGGCTTTAGGGCTACTTCGTATCCTAGCTTGTGTACATGTAACAGTGTATGGCATATACATGTATGGTATTACTCATTAATGATGAATAGGTTTGAATACCATGTTGTTAATATTAAACTTGTTAGTTGACTGTCATTCTTAATGACAAACTGTTTAAATCTTATTATTGTATTTGCAGTGCTTCTTGTGGTAATTAAGCCTGGCAGTACCTGACAGTCATTTGTACCTGTATCGTATATATACATGGACCAATCACAATTAAACTTTGTACATAAATCATATATCATGTTACGTAAATAACAGGGCTCAAAGCCCAGGGTACCTTAGTCTTCTCCTGGGACTACCATTTTCAAAAATGAGTACCCGCTAGCCTCAACTGACTACTTGAAATTTACAGAATGTTAGTCCTTTGTTTTCTAACAAACCAATTTATCTATTGATGTCCTACAGATTAAGCAAAATGATATGTATTTATTTCTATTTACGACTAAAACTGATGGACTACCAAATAATACCATGGGACTATTACAATGTACCATGGGATTTAGGTAGCCAAGTAGACTTCCATCAAATTCTATTAATTTTTGAGTTCAGAGTCCCGTCTATGCACCGGATTTGTTTCAAGATCTGATTCAAGATGGCCGAATGGTGGCCATTTTAAAGCTAAAAATGTATTCAATCAAGCATTTTTGTAATTTTGAAACTATACCTCAGTTGTACATGGGTAAATGTCATTCAAATTAGATACATACATTGAACAGAATGGGACCTTGATGCATCTCATTTTGCAGATCAAATTAAAAATGGCTGACTGGTGTTTTAATGAAAGCTGGTCTAATGATGACATTCACATTTTACCACATATGCACATATATATTTGTTTTAGTGATCAAGGATCTGAGTACTGTATTTTAAAGATATTCACCTCAATCAGAATTTTGTTCATTAATTGGAATTTAACTTGGCTGCTAGTTTATGTATAGATCTACTTTATCGTAAACTGCAAATTGGATTTTTTATTATTTTCAAAACTGTCTTTACTCAATTCCACTTGGAGAGAATTTTGGCATTTCATGTTTATTATCCAGTTCCCATATGTATGTAGCCTTGAAGAAATTGCATGTTATGCCGGCAATCCCATTTCAAATGTCAGTGTAGTAATTATGGATCTTCTGGGTCTGTAATGGACATCAAGTGTCCTCATCTTTTGCACAGTTTTTGTATGAAAATTTAACTCTAGTAGTCAATGACACAGCTCAACTTAAAAAAAAGGTATATAGTCAGTACTTGCAGTCATTTGTAGAATATCGAACATATCTGATTATTAATATTCCTGAGGGGAACTGCGTGGGATTTATATTGTAGTTTAGTGTGGAATTCTAAGAAATCAGTGTCACATAATATGTATTACTGTATATGCACATCTTATATTGCCCTTTATAACATTTATATTCTTAATTTAGCCCAGTTATAGTTTTTAATAATTTAAAATACCTTTTTGTTTGTTTTGTTGCTTTTTTCTATTTGTTGGCCTTTATGCAACAATGTGCAATGTATTGTTTATCTTCCATGTTTATGATGTGATATCGTTTTCTTATTTTTTATAAACTTACTGTATTGCCATAGAAGAGCTCTATGTGCATCCATCCATTTTCTATCCATGACTAATTTTCAGCTCCGTTGTTGACTTTGTCGAGCGGAGCTTATCATATGAGTGATTGTCTGTCGTCTTTCGTCCACGTCAACTTTTTACTTTTTTAACCTTTTCTTGAAAACTACAAACCTTGACACGTGGTGTATATGTACCTTGAGTAGACCTCTGTTAGACTTGTTCATTTCATGATGATATCTTCAATTCTCTAATTTTGATGAATATTATTGTCATTTTTGGTAAAAAGTGATATTTTCAACTTCTTGTTTAAAACTGCAAGTCCGATTATTTTGATATTGTATATAGGTACAAATGTACTATATGTGGACCTTTCTCAGATTTGTTCATTTTGTGATGATATACCTTCAATCCCCTAATTTTGATGAATATTTACGTCATTTTGGGTAAAAAGTGATATTTTCAACTTCTTGTTGAAAACCGCAAGTCAGATTGCTTTAATATCATACATATGTAGGTAGACCTCTTTCAAATTTGTCTGGTTCTTTTATAACTTGCGAGAATACACCTATATTACATCTCTTATGTCTGCAGACTTTATATCAATAACTAATGTTTTCCATTTACAGGTTTAGCCTCCATGACAGTTCCTATGTACATAGCAGAGGCAGCCCCAGCTGATATGCGTGGACGTCTTATATTGATTAACAGTATGTTTATCACTGGTGGCCAATTTATCGCATGTGTATTAGATGGCGCCTTCAGTTACGATAAAGAAAACGGATGGAGGTATGAATAGTTATTGTCGTATTCTTCAAAAAAATTATTATGTTATGATAAATTAAAGCACTTCTTTTAATTAAATAATTAACCGTTTTGGGGAACTGTATGATTTTGTGATGATATCATAAATTCTCTATTTTGAGCAAATATTTTCATCATTTTTGGTAAAAAATGTTATTTTCGACTTTTTCTTGGAAACTACCAGCCGGATTGCTTTGATATTTGAGGTGTACATACCCGATAATTTTTGTGAACAATTTTTTTGATGAAATTAGGTTGGCATTTTCTTAACCAGAACTATTTTACTTTTTCTATGCTTTAACTGAGTTTTGTCTTATGTGTGTGCATTGCTTGGATTCCACAATATTCTTGTAGGACAGCGGAGTTAATTTCAACCATCAAGTCACTTGTTTAATTACATGTAGGTCTTTCATGCCAACTCGTGCACTTATAATGGAGTCAACAAAGCCATGTATGTTATTAAATTATTTATAAACTAGAGAAGTTGTTTACGTTGTATGAGCTAGTGCAGTGATTTGGCAGCAGATTAAAACAGTGGAGTGTAATTATCAGTGCATGTACAAAAATAATAATCCTTGGGGACGGAGCTACGTCACAAGACGTTCCACGTTGCTAAGAGGCGCACCACTATTCCACATAATTCTATGGGCTCTGCACACACTGCTGAGGAACACCGAGCGAAGAGCCGGTGAAAATTCAAATAAACAACAGGAACTCAACTTGTAAGTAATCCTGAACAATCAAATGTATATGCGTTACACATGCAGGGGTAATCTTGTTACACTGTTCAGGGGAGTCTCAACAACCATTCCAAAGTACTATTTTCTGGGAGTTTTCGGCCTTTGTTTTTTGAAGAAAATACTGCAGAATATTCCATCATATTAAAATCACCATACTATTTACCAAATAAATTTCATCTGTAATTGCATGAAATTGTTTCATTCAACATATTACTCTTTCCAGCACATAAGATCACATTTTCAGTGACTTTTTTTAAGTTCTGCTTTTAGTGATTATTTTTGTTAATATTGGTAAAAAGTGATATTTTTGACTTCTTTGTTGAAAGTCAAATTGCTTTAATATTATACATGTTGGTACCTCAGGTGGACGTCTTTCAGATTTGTTTATTTCATGATGATATCTTCAATTCTCTAATTTCGATGAATTTTCATGTGATTTTCAGTAAAAAGTGATATTTTGGACTTATTGTTAAAAACCGCATGTCTGATTGATTGAATATTATACATATAGATACTACAGGTGGTCCTCTCTCAGATTTGTTCATTTTGTGGTGATATCTTCAGTTCTTCAATTAAAATGTGCTTTGCTAATAGCGGAGCTATTTCAGCCGAAGGGCTGCTTATTTAAATTATACATGTAAATTGCTTTCATAATTCCGACAGGTACATGCTTGGTCTGGCAGGTGTGCCTTCATTAATTCAGTTTATTGGATTCCTCTTTCTACCTGAGAGTCCTCGCTGGCTTATTACTAAAGGAAGAAAAGAAGAAGCGAGGAGAGTGTTATCACTCATGCGTGCAGGTGTAGGGGTTGATGAGGAGCTGGATGAAATTCAGCGCAATATTGAAGAACAAAAAGAAGAAATGCAAGCCAGAGGTATCTTCATTCTGTTATTGAACATATACAAACTGCAACACAGTCGCATTTTTCAGTTTGTATTATGGGCCTTCATTTTGTTACATCTTTTCAACAAAAATCAGTTAATTTAGAATTGTATTGGGTTCTGAAGTGCTGAAACTGATAAAAAACTGATTTCAGCAGTTTACAGGTCTTTATTAAAATCTTAATTGTTAAAAAATATATAATTATAATAAATCTGTTTTCATCTTAGTTATTACTGCAACAATATTTAATTAAGACTTATCTACAAAAAATGATTTATTTATTAGTTTATTAATTAATTGAGAAATTGCTGAGCCGGTGTTTAATGCTTTTAAGTTTTGTACACTAACATTGCACTAACATATCTGCAAGAACTAAATCTGAGAATTACACATGTTTCAACGATATGCTTGGTGAGTTTAATGAAATAGTAATGTAAAGCTATATTCCAATTCAGTGTTAGACATGGCATATCCACAGTTGAGTGGTTGGTTTTCCAACACTATAAAATGTGCAGTGATGTAAATTAGCCCCAAATACATAACAATTGCTTAGTGGGACTAGAACTAGTACCATACATACATTTCAATAACATACCACATACCACACACATGTAATTCAATTCCTGCAGATGGATGTTAATTATTAATTAATAAAATCAACTAAAAGGAGCATGGCTATAAATACTAACTGCTTCTCCAACTAGCATGTCAAATTATATTCAATTATTTAATAGTACATGTGGCTCTATATGTGCAAATAACAGAAAATATATAGTGCTATTACAAATGGAATGTTTGCAGAGAATATGGATTCTCAAATTTGTTGAATTTCCATTTTTTTATTTTCGCAGTTCATTTTATTTGTCATCCTTGACAGCTGGGATTTCACGGTGTGATATCCACGAGTAGTATTGATTGTTTTTTCAATTTATTAGTGTCGTTATAGTAATAGATCACTTAGACTAATTATTTTATTTAATTGCCTGAAATAATGAGTTTCTGATTTTGAAATAAAGATATTTCACCTTACTAACATGACAACTTAAAGTCCATTGTGATAAACTGACTGTTGTCTTGATGTTATCATTTAATAGCGGTTTTTCATGTCATCAAATTTTCCTCTCTCACTTTATTTAAATTTTATTTCATATAATACTTGCGCCAATACAGTGAAAATATTTGACTTTTAAGAATAAAATATTTACTTCTGGTCCAGAAATGCTCAAAAAAATGGTGTGGTAACAAATTTGTTTTCATTTTCGCAATATTTTAGCAAAACCAAATTCAAAAAATGTGTGATACACTAACACAATATAAAACTAGAAACAAATTTTGAAAAGGAAATGTACTATTGTCAGAAATTATGTAATAGTATAATGGTTTATTGTCAATCGACTCCCCGATCTTGTCGATCAGGTTATGGCAAAAGAGATTGCCATCTACTTTTAACTTTGTTAACTGAGAGAAATCTTGGCCATTCTAATTCCTTTTGCGTCAATGAATTTTAATAGCTTGTGGGTACAATTAGGGTACTTCTATATGTCTTAAGCTTAAGCAACGCTCCTCGTGGCCAGAATGGGAAATTTCACCTGACATTTGAATCAGTATATACCGATAGACATCATTCCTGATTTTTTTTATTCCCCAAATTTTATGTAAATGATTTATTAGAACTAAATACATTGATACATTGATTATGAATAATCATTTGAATAATATTTTGAAATGGAAAAAAATAAAACTTTTTTAAATTACTCATTTACATTTTTCAGGGAAAGTCTTGTATTTAGTATCATTGGATTTTTTCCTGTAAAAATTGCTTTGGTCTAAGGGGCATGAGACACCAGACAGATATGTTATCCCAACATAGTTTGAATTATGTGTTTTCAATGTGCTTCTGTACTATGAAATATTATTTCAGTGCATGCTTTCTTTGTATGCTTTGCAGGTAAAAAGGCTGTATTAGTTCAAATGATACAGACGCCTGCTGTCAGAAGAGCATTAATCGTTGGATGCGGTATGCAAATGTTTCAGCAGTTAGCCGGCATTAATACTGTTATGTGAGTCAGGTTATATTTGTCATTGTAAATCATCTTCAGGGAGTCTATGAGTACGTGACGGACTTTATATACGAAGGAAAGGTTGAAAAACAAGAAATAGCCGGGAGCAGAAACGGGAATATGAGACAATGATTACATGATGCTATATCTTTCAAGGGTTTCCCCAAAGTCAGTCTTTCTAAAATTTTGCTCAGTTGTAGTGATTACTATATACTGCAAGGTTTTTAATCGGAAACCTGAAGTACTTTGAATATGGTATATTTTTATGAATTCTTCTTCCGTCACTACAGCTGGATCATAATGCATGTGTGAGCTAGCTGCACTGCTTATTTCTAAGTATAACATTTGTTACTGTGTCAAATTCCCTCGTATGGAATTTAATTTTGGATTACCTATTTATAAATGCATCACACAAACGTTACAAATATTTTGCTTCAATAACTGGTGATTCTGGTACATAAAAAGAATTTTTGCACAAAACAAAAATTGAAAGAGAGAAACTGAACATCTTTTATTCACCACTGGGGAGGAAGGGAGGGGGGGGGGTGAAAACTTTGTCTTGTTTTTGTATTAATTTGTTTCCAATTTTATTTATATACAATTGATTGATGTGTTTTGTTCTGATGTTAGTTTGTTTTCCATTACATACTGTTATGATGTGAAAGAATTGAATCTATTTGACTGTCATCATTAATGAATGCTAAAAAAAATAATTGAGAAATAAGGTTTGACAATAATCATTTATTAATTTCTGTAGTACTGCATTGAATCTGTATAGGTTCTGCTGAATTATATGGCCACTCTTGGCACATTTTCCAGGCTGATATATATTGTAAAAAAAAATTTGTTTGAAATTAATTTTCATTATTTTCGCTGAAGGAATGATTCAGTGAAAACAAAATCCAGCGAATATACCTTTTTTCCTATATTTAACATTCAACTTGTCAAAAATCAGTGAGAATAAATTCCATACAAAACACCCAAAAATTCTTTTAAATTAATTCCAGCTAAAGTATTTCACAGTACCTCTGCAATCCAGGACCCTCATACACATGTTTATTCTAATGTTGATATTTGTTTGATATTGTACAATACAATATTATACAATATCAGATCATGCAACAGTGAAACACACATTTATTAAAGGGCGGTGATTGTTGCGCTGCGCATGTTTGACAATTGTGTTGATAAACATTGATTTTCCTATAATCCAATGTGCACTTCTAATGGAAACGTCAAGTATGAGATTTGACCTGGGTGCGACTTGCACCAATTACCACCAGTGACTCCTTCAATACCTTCCAATCACCTAAAAAAAATATCTAATTAATCTGATCTGTTGTACAATCAAAGTTGCCATCTTTGTTTATATGAGACCCATATATCTTGCGCATACATGACGCGACAACTACCGCCCTTTAAAATATAAACTGACTTAAGATTGGTCCAACGTAACTAAGACATGCTTTGATAATTTATTCAACAGGTACTACAGTGCAACAATCATTAAAATGTCTGGTGTGAAAGATGATAATTTTGCCATATGGTTGGCTGCTGTTGTAGGATTCACAAATTTTTTATTCACTGGTGTTGGACTTTATCTAGTTGAAAAAATTGGTCGTAGAAAACTCAGCTTAGGCAGTATGATGGGTAAGGATTATATATTTCATGTAATTTAATATTACCATGGATACCAATCAATTTATTGCATGTGTGTCATTCAAACTTAGCTCTGATGGCACTAGATTATTTCAAAACTCCTACAAGCATCATCTAAATGATGCCAACAAGTACTGCATACAACTATATTTAGAATACTGACGTCAAATATATTAATATGTGCATATTAGGTAAATCCTGTCAGGATACATGTACTGTGATAAAAAAAGACAAAAAAACAGGCGGCTATAGCTAATGCTGTACATAATCTATTTAAAACCAAAAAATGTGTATACCAGCACACACTATTTGACTAACAGCAATATCGCAAATGATAAATTACATTAATTTACCTAGAAGGCTCTCCAAGAGCACAAACCTTGATCACCCACCTACCGGTATGTAATTTATTGATATTAAACTAATACCTCAAGCCTATTGTATGTTTATAATGACAAAAAAGCACATTTGTCATATTTACATATTGCTTATTTTTTTTTTTTGAAAAGAAAGAGAAAATTGAGTCATGAATTGTTTATTCATTATTATTAACCCTATTTGGCAATGGTGAAGAATCCTAGCAATTTCACTGTCTTCATAGCAACTGGATCCAGATCTCTCCTGAAATCAAACTGCTTGGTTTAAATTTCGAAGGACAATACCTATTCTGAAGAATATCAAGAAAATTCATTGTTAACATTTTGAGTATCTGACAACGTTCTGTTTCCATGACAACAAGATCTGAACCCCCAACATCTTACAGACTGGTACTGGTTTTCATGGGCATTCAATTTTTTCTGAAATGTTAGGAAAGTCCATGAATAAAAATCATACCGAAAATTATTTCCATGGCAACCAGATTCACATCTCTGCTAGACCTAAACTTATTTTCTGCTGGATCTCTACTTATTTTCCACTAGTATATTTTCATGCAAACAGTGATTGTGTACTGGTTAGGAATATTTTCAATACATAAGTGCATGTTCAGTTCAATGTTTCAATGCTAAAGTCACTGAGATTTTATTGATTGCTTGATACCTATATACAAAGCTACTTTATATTCATTGTAGACAAGCTAATCTACCAGCGATTATCAAAGATAGGGAAACAGGTTTAAGTCAGTAGGGAGTTTAATAATAATGCTAACCTGGTGAGATTAACTAGAAAGGAAACTGTGCATTTCCTTGCTTAATAGTGATTTGTGTTGTAAGAGATTTATTTTTAGACTGTTACTGCTTTGGCACTTATTTCTCTAGATCACCGACTATTAACTATTCTTCAAGCTGTTTTTGAGTTCATGAACTTTTTAAATTGAAGTCACAATGTGATTAATTTATTCGTATTTTGCAGGTGTTATATTTAGTCTATTATTCTTAGCCGCGGGATTCCTTTTGGCGTCATTAGATTCCCCACCGATTAGTCATAGTTATGTGAAATCTTCAACACATGTTAATTGTAGTGGTTATAGGTGAGTCTGTCTATTCTGTTTTTCCATTCACTGTTTATGTGTACTCATGAATGGGTCAACCTCTGTATCTGACTCTGCTGTATTGATTTGTATATTTAAATGAGAAAAATTAAATAGAACATAATTACTTGGGCTGGTAGTATGTTGGTTTTAGACTGGATTTAATAGGACACCTGCAACTGCACTGTACATATATATGTAATGGGATAAACTTCAATCGATTTTAAAAACATATTCATAAACCTTTAGCATATTATTAAGAATTGGTCATGGCAGGTATTTATTAAATAATACTTATAATTATTATAATTATCATAATTGTAATAATAATTAGTGATTAATGGGCAATGAATTATCGCCAATCACCAATTTCTTACTTAATAATTTATTATCTATTGATAACTACCTACTTCTCCAAATGTAATGGGAATAACAATAAGTTTGCTCAAATGAGATTGGTTGGGGTCTACTTGTTTTGTATATTATCATAATATCTGTTCCTTATTCACATTAATTTGTTTTAATCCTATCATATATTTTAGTGAAATATTGTTCAGTGAGTGAAATGTTAATGCCAATCAAAATTCACATACCGGTAATAAAGATAAAACAAATTTGTGTTTGAAGTTTGAATTCTTCCGCATAATTTCAGGTTCCAACTAGCTTGAAATTGAATGTCCTTGGATGCAATAAAATCCTGTGTAGAATGCCTTCTGAACAAGGAACTAACAGCGTAAAATGATTGGTGTTTTACCTAATTTTAGAGCCAGTTTATTTATACAATATTTCTAAGTTTCATTTATGAATAGTAAATTGCTTTATAATATCTGTGAAATACGTTATGATATTGTAAGCAACCATGTCTGCTCTAATTTACATTAACCCTATAAAGGATCACAAGACCAGGTCTTTTACTGGCTAATATCTACGTGTAATGAATAATACCATTCTTGCATTATGTTAATTATATTTGATGTTGGTTTGTTTGTTCACGTGAAACCTTATAGTTATCGGGATCAGCAGACGTATATACATGATCTGTCAAGCATGATAGAATAACTGAGTGTCACACTGGTTAATGTAATACATGGAATACATTACTGAACTGTTTTCATATTGATTCAATAAATCAGCTATGTACTGTGTGTAAATTGAAATATTTAGTGACTCTTCAGTGTCAGCTCTCTGAGCTGCCACTAGTTAGTCACCATATATTTTCCTTGGTGACCATAAATTATCCAGTACGTGGTAACATTATATAGTATGTATCTCAACCCTTTTATAGGGAATTTTCTTCTCTCATCTTTTTTAATTGAACTGTGCTATCAATATTTTGTCATATTGTGGTCAAGACCATTTAGTCTTGAATGAATTTTGTGTTATTTACAAACACGTACAAAAAAAAAAGTCTTGATATGGGTTCCATGTGATGATCACAATGGGTGTAAAATGCATTTTCTGTTTACATGAAATTGACGCACATGCTGCATCCTAAACAATGCTTCAAATAAACACACACACAATTCAGCCCACTGGTCAATCAGATCCGTGGAATAACCAACTCAGAAGTACACATCTTATGACAGTAAGTAGCATGATATTTGCTGTCTTACCCAATTGTTGGGCGGGATGTCTTCTTCCCACTGCACCCAACTGTCTCATTTTTTTTGACGGCGCTTTGAACACTAATTAGGGGGCACACATGCTGGATCTGCAGACTGCAGAGACTTTTAGGCTCTATCAGTCTATCAGCCAGACACATCAAGTAGTAGAAGCTGATGGCAGTTATTTAGCATCAACTACTAGCCTTTCTTCCTGCTAGACATTGAAGACAGATTGAATTTTGTTGAGGTGTGTCTACACATGGTCACTACTGTTTTTTTACAACCATACTGTAAAGATTCTCATTTAGTGTGTTTAGCACCCCACATTCTACTGGAGTGCAGATACAAGACCATTGCAGACACACTGTCTCAGATTCGTCTCAAGTCTGTTTGCACTGAAGTGACAGATCTACCTAGAGAGCTACTTTGGCTGAAAACAAGCATCGCAACTGTGACAACCACAATGTACTCAGTCTCAGGTGTTCATATGCTATGCAGAGGCTAAACACACTTGTTGGTAGGAATTGCCTAATATCAACATGAACCAGAAAAAAAACATGAAAACCAGTTTATTAGTTACTACCAATTACTTATACTCACCCATCTTCCCTAGTATTAAAGTAAGACATCAGTAAGACATCACTCTATTATTAATTTTTTTTTTTCAGTTCATGCAATGATTGCATATCAGACCATGGATGTGGATTTTGTTATTTAGATCTTCATAATACAGCTGTTAACGGTAGTGGATCATGTGATCCCATTACTAGAACTATGGACGAACCAATGAAATGGACTAGATGTGGAAATAGCACTCAGTTTACATTTGCCTATGATTTTTGTCCCACTGCTTACTCTTGGATGGGCATTGCAGGTCTTGTACTCTATCTCATCTTCTTTGCTCCAGGTAAGTATATCAACACTTTTTTATAACTCCTTTACCAGGTTCCCATTTGCTGCTTAGTAGAAAGATGCAGTCAAATTTATGTACCCTTAGGATATCAACAGTACTTGATTTGACATCCTTTTGATTGCCACTCTAGCAAGAAATTTGTTGTACAACCTAGTTGTAATATAATCACTGATTATTCCTCCAAGTATAAGTTTTTGCAATTGAATATTTGATTTGAAAATTGTTGTTGCTTGGTATGCATTTTATATGTTACATAATTATTTATTCTATTTTATTCTATATTAATTATTTTCTCTTTGTAGGAATGGGTACAATGCCATGGGTTATAAATGCCGAGATTTATCCTAATTGGGCTAGAAGTACTGGTAACGCTTGCTCCAGTGCTGTTAACTGGATTTGTAACTTACTCATCTCAATGACATTCCTAACATTGACTGATGCGCTAACAAGGCATGGTAAGCGGTCTTGCAGTTATAAGTACATGTGTATCCCCATTCATTAATTCAAACTGCTTTATGAGACTTTACTGCTTTGTAAAAAAACATGATTGTTCTGAGCTTGAGTACCCTGGGTTCTAAGTCGGACGAATATGGCAATAAATGATATACTGTAAAACACATTGAAATAGCTACATGTCATATTTTAGCCAATTTGAAATCTCAATTTAGCTAAAAAGGCCAACAATCTCATTGTGAGAATATACTTTATTCTAAATTAGGGACATCTTGAATTGGTGAAATTACAGATTAGCTAAATTAGCTAAAATGACATGCTAGCTAAAAAGATGTGTTTTACAGTATATATAGATAGTAAAATAAAGGACTAATGTATGTATTGATTCTCACTATACAATACATTTATTTGTTATGTTTTCTTACAGGTGCATTCTTCTTATATAGTGGACTATCACTTCTAGGATTTTTCTTTATATTTGTCTTTTTACCGGAAACCAAGGGCAAGAAATTAGAGGAAGTAATACAGTTATTTTCAAAGCCCTGGTGTGCCTGTGGCACAGTGGAGCTTGAACGTGAGGTTAAGTACATACAAATAAAAGGTCACAATGCAGCAGATACAGATGTCTCGGATGGAGAATAATGTTGCAATAAAGATGTTTCCAGATTGAATCATATCACAATTCGACTGCTGTTCTTGCCTGGATAATCATGCTTTTGTTTTTACCCAAAGCAATTTCTGCTATTGGCGCATCACAAAAAATGTGAATTTCGCTGCTGCCCTCTATGGCTATTTCTAAAAATACCATTTGTTTTTATGATTCTGGCTGATAAATTCAAGCAGGGAAGTCGGCACCTGCGCATGTGGCAGGCAACCATAGAGTATCATTGTTTACAAACAAGCGTCTACTTATTAGCTTTTGCATTTTTAAGCAATCATTGTTATCACCGCATGTGTGCAGCTTTCTACCCCTACTCTTAAAACTAATTGTGTCAGTGGCTTCTCCTAATCAAAACTTCACAACAAAATTTTCTTTTCTTTTCATTTATAATCTCTTTGTTAGTTTACAAATTTAAGGTTTGTTGCAATATCTGTGTCACATTCCACATAAACGTGTATGATGTGTGGAAGTAAATTATGTACCGGTATTTCTTGTAAATTTATCCATTGAATGTTGATCATTGTAGCTGGGTATGTAAAAACAGAATCAGTCCAACTATGACTACTGTCAAAATAACTGAATATTAAAGCAAGAGTGCACACCAGTAATATGGCTAAATATATTGTAAAGTAACAAGTAGCTCAACTATGCATCTCCTAGGTATTAAAATCATAAGGCTTTATGCAAATTCAAATTTTAACCAATAGATTTTGACGTCTTGTATCACGTCACCGCTTAACTGACAAAAACACATGGTTTTGCCTCAATTATTCATGGAAATTCATGACAACCCTGGATTCTGTGTTTCATTTACCATCCAAAGGCACAGGAGCATGAAATGTTGTGTTTGATTTCCTCGACTGTGAATACAGGTTTATAGTGAGAATTATGACAAGGTATAATGATGAATAAACCTTGGCTGGTGAAGAAGCTACTTGTTCTATGTATACTATACGGCTTATCCACTTCAATTTTTATTGTATTTACTTACCCCCTCCCCCCAACCTTTTTTTATTCTAGTTTTCTCCCTGAAGAAGCAATTTGTGTGTTGCCAAGATTTTAACAACTGACAGAGATGTAGTGCAGTTGAGCTACACATTACTTTGAAATACATTTTACCTATTTGATTTATTCCATATTTATTTTGTGTTCTTCAGTTTGAGTGAACTGATACATTTTATGATTAATCTACACTAGATTTTCATGAATAAACTGCCTTTCTTCTATTGAATTCACAATTTGCATTTGTTTCACTTTTTGTGATGTACTTGAACATGTACTTGCTGTAGTGTATAGACATCAAATAAAATAAATACAGCCGGAGGCAACACTCATGTTAAATCTTTTCAAAATGCCCCATTAATTAGAAAACAATTATGAAATTTGGGATAATCTTCATCACTAAGCTGCTTGACATGCATTTTAATAATTTTTTTAATAAAAAGTAATGTCAATATTTGTGTTAAATGTAATGGAAAAAAAGTAGATGGTAATTGATTTTATCATGCAAGTAATTTTTACCTTGATTTTAATTAATATTCATATACATGTACAACCTAGCATCATTTAGATCATGTTGTCCTATGACTAATTGCTTCAAATTGTTCTACTTATAAAAGTGGTTGTTCAACCACACAAATCTATATACACATGTACATTGTATTTTAGGGGCTTTAGCAATTCATATGAGCTTTTAGGTTTGTACTTTCATGTACATCTTTTTAATGTAATGGTGCTTGGAGAGAATCCAATTTGTTGACGAAAAAGAAAAAAAAAAAACTAAAGGGACTTTAAGGATGTTTCCTTAAAAGTCTACTACATCATTAATATAGCAGTACAAGTATTTTTTTTTCATTTTACTGTAATATGATTTAATTTATTAAGTGTCATGTCTATTGTGTTCATGCTTGATTGCTGCTTTCGTTTTGAAAATAGTATTGTTCATTAATAGTGCATTTTTGTTGCAGGTTAAAGTAATCTGTTGGAACATTCATTTATGCATTTAACCTGAAATTAAGTTGAGAACTAGATAAATATTTATTGTATTTTTGTTATAATTTGTTGCACATGTACATCCTGTATACTATTGTGAAGTAGTTAATTTTGGTGAGTTGAAGATTCTAGATCTTGTAGGTTATAATCTGCATTAATTAATTAATGTATTAGATTTATACCATATTTTGTGATAGCAGTTATATATATTGTAGTTGATACTCATGACATTTTCATAACCACTAGGGTGACTGTAATTCTTAATAACTCATGACCCTATCAACCCTGTTTTGTTGCTATTAAAAACAATCTTAATAACTAAAAGAGTCATTATTTGTTGTCAGGTCATGCAATATTGTTTAAATTTTTGGTTGAAAAATATATTCCACAATATACAGCAACAGATAGGACACTACTAAATCTGTTTATATTTTTTATATTTCTGACTGTGCATCCTACCAATAAACTGATGTGCTGCGTCATGAAAATTAAATTATGGTCACCCCCAACTACTTAAAGGAAATAAAAAAAATGAATATTCTGAATACCAGTAGGATTAAGCTAAATTATTCTCAGTATTTATTGATATTTCAGGAAATATTAAAATTATATTTCAACAAGTACTATTAATATTGATGTCCACAAAATCACTGCTGCTGGGCTATTGGTTGGTGAATAAATACCAAATAAAATAAATTTTTAAAGTGTCTTTTTCTTTCTTTTTTCTGTATTAACATTGGTGTAATATTCCTTGCAATTCAAAATATTCTGATACTGTACAAACAAATTTGACATAAATATTATGAGACTTATGTTGGTTTTCTTGTCCTTAGGTTATACTTTACTTCAAATGAAGTAGAATTCTCTGTAGATTCAACTTGCATTTCGTTGTCAACATGAGGTGATGAGACATCCAATAAATTATTGTCTTCATTATCCTGTAGTGTTTGTGTTGCCTTGTGCTCTGTGGACTTGATCTGCAGTTCTTCCTTCATGTTGCACTGTATTCCTGCATCTTGTGTTTTAGTCACATGGAAAATTGATTGGTCACATTGTACTGAAATACTCTGAACGTTGGTCGTCTCTGTCTGTACTTCATGTATTGTTACAGAAACTGTATCTATTTGTTCTCCTTTACTTTGCTGCAATGGTATGGCTAGTAAGTTACAATTGCCGGGACCTGAGGTGGTTTTGTTACATGCATCCATTCGATCATTATTTAGTCTCTGTTGATAATCTTCACTGTTATATGAATCCTGCTTTTCATTAGTTGCGGAATTGTTCCTAATCTCTGTCATGAGTTCCCTGCTGCCCTCTTTGTTTGATTCTAGCATACAACCGGTATTTGTTTTTATTAAGAGCTCACAATGTTTTTCTGGTGTACATTTCATAGGCGTGTCCACAAATTTGTTCAAACTGCTGCTGTTGTTTACATTCACATTAGTTATACCACTAGTTTTCTTAGAATTATCTAGTGAATCACCGTCATTATTTGCTTTCAGAATGTCAACTGGGTTTGTGCTACTTTTTCTTGCATAATTACCATTCATTTGTATTGAATTTGTTTCTGCTGTGTTGACACTGCTGTCCTCAATGGTCGGTTTAGAGGCACTTTTTGTTTCACTACAAGATTCTGGTAGATTGCCTTGACTAGGAATGTCCTCTTTCTCCCTAGTTTCTTTGGGTTTATTCTTTTCAGCTTCACTGTCGATTATTGTGTTGACAGACTGGTCAAACCCTGTTATTTCTTGTGTTCCATCACCTTTTCGCAGTTGTTTTGAGATAATTTTTGTGTCGGATTGATGACGAGTAGAATTGGACTTTGCCATAGATTTTGAGGGTTGGTTTGGAATTGTATCGGCAGCACCTTTCATAGATGCTTGGTTCTTCCACATTGGAGCCTTGCCCTAGAACAAAAAGCAAGGAATGTATCTGTCACAAAAAAATTTATGTAAATGAGTACATTAGTTTGAGGAGCATTACTAGCAATTTTATGATAAAAAAAATGTAATGGTGATATACCTGATCATCACTAGAAAATGATAGCATTTCTATTGTTGGATTAATCATACTTCGCATGTCTTTTCCATTCTGTGTCATGGTTGAATTACAACCACCTGTAGCAGTAAATGGAAGAATATAAAATTAACCAAAATTATAAAAAATTATTAATAAAAATTATTGATGATCGATCAATGAGAGGAATTTTATGAGAATGGGTGAAGATGTACTTCCATCCCTGGTAGAAAACATTGAAAAATAAACATACACTAAATGAACCAAAAATCATACGTTAGTGACATACCTATGCAGAATTTGATTTTCCAGTACTTAACCCATTTTTAACACCTCTTCATTTTTACTGGCTGCATGTTTATACTATTGATTTAGCTAACTGATAACAGATGTTCAAAATGTGCATAGAACGGCCAAAACATATTTCATACAGATTAAAAAAAAAAGAATTGTAAGCAGAAATTTTCATATGATGACCTTGGTTCTTAAAATGCAAATATAAGAGCTACCTGTGAGTTGGGAAATATTTGATAATTGGGATAGCATGTCCTCTTCATAACAAATATCGTCATTCATCTGCATGTCTAATGACATAACCTATAATAAATGCATTCATGTATAACACTATTTTAGATTAGCTAGTTTGATATCAGTAATCACTTCTTTTATTCATATTTATGACACAAAATTGGTTTCATTTTGGAGATTTTTTTTCTATAATAAGTACCAGAAAATGAATGGTGCTATCTTTAGCAGAGATGATGAACTCCACAGATCAGCAACTACCGGTACTACTCGATTCAGAAAAGAAGAAACCATCAGCAATGCATTTGATCCATCTCCATTTGGTTAAATAAGACAGAACAGGGCATATTGTTCACATGTATCACTTTACACTAGCACATATAAGCAACGAGCGAAGATGGGCAAAGATCAAGTATATCTTAAAAATGTTAACAGTTACTTATAATGTAGTAAAACCCTACTATATTTAAATATACCGAGGTAGGTAGCAGAAAATAATACCTCTTTCATTGCTTCTTCTGCTACTCTCATTTCAGCATCTTTACAAAATGTTTCTTCAACATTTCCATCCCTGCCAATTTAAAGAATCATTGAATGAGGAAATACAGTATATGAGATTTGCAAGACAAGCAGCCCCTAGGCTGAGATAGTTCTGGTGTTAGCAATGCACATTTCACAAGCAATCTGTACCACAGTATAAGACAGAAGACCTGTTTGCAGAGTGAATTGAAGGCATGAATAATTTCAGTAAATTTACATTTTAATCATTTTAACTTTATTTGGAACTGTTGTACAAGGATCATAAATATACTTTAATTTTGTTTCTACATTGTAATAATTATAAATAAAATAACACCATCAGTCATTGTGTTCACTTTTTATAAAACAAAAAAGTAAAAAGACAATGAATGAAATTTGAATGAAATTTATTTCACCAAAAAAACAAAAACAAAAAACAACGGTAAAGGTAGAAGTTGCACAGGTAGTAAATACATATAAATAAATAAATAATTAAATAAATAAATAAATAAATAAACAAATAAATAAATAAATAAATAACGAATTCTACTTAGATAACTTTTCTTTTTTTTTTGGTGGGGATTACAGATATAGTTCATCAGAACTAGTCGAGTCCGTAACCCCTGTATATATAATTTCATAGTTTAATCACACAAATCTCCAAATAAAGAAAGAAAGAGAAAAAATATTACAAATCAAATTTTTAAGAGATAGTTTTTTAATTTTGCTTTAAATATATGTCTCTTAGTGATGGTTTTAAATGCATCAGGCAAAGAGTTCCAATGTTTTGTTGCAGAGTATTTAAAACTGTGTTGGTTGAGTGTAAGATTCAGCTTTGGAGTATAGTAGTTCAAGCTACATGCTAAACGGGTTTGATAATTATGGGACAAAGGATCCAAATAGTTGTAAATATCATGTACAAAATATTTATTGCTGAGATCAAAGACAAATAAACTGGTTTGTAACTTGCAGAGTGAAAAAATGTCTAGTATTCTTAGTTTTTTGAAAAGAGGAGCAGCATGGGAATACGAATCAGAGAAAGTGATGAGGCGTACTATTTTTTTCTGTAAGAGATATATTGGTTGCAGTAGAGTAGCATATGTATTTCCCCAGATTTCCAGGCAATATGTAATGTATGGTAGAATTAAAGAATTATATAAGAGAATTAGGATATTCCTAGGTACAAAAAGACGTAGTTGTGAAATTAATCCAATTTTTGGTGCGATAACTTTGCAAATTTTATCAATGTGGGCTTTCCATGACATTCTGGTCAATGGAGACGCCAAGGTAATTGACAACATATACGCCCTCTATCGGTGACCCGTTAATTTCCAGGCTGCCCTCAGTAGTGACCGATCGTTGTGGTGTTTTAATTATCATGTAATTTGTTTTTTCAGAATTAATAGTAAGTTTGTTAGCACTGCACCATTCACGAACCCTTTGAAAATCATTATCAATTTCTGAGAGATTGATTTTATTGTTTTGAATAAATTTAAATAGGTTAGTATCATCTGCAAAGAGTCGAAAATGAAAGGAATTGGTAGAGTTGGCTATATCATTAATATATATTAAAAATAAGATTGGGCCTAGAATCGACCCTTGCAGAACCCCGCAGGTAATAGGTCGTGGCAAAGATGAAGTGTTTTCAATACATACAAATTGTTGACAATGACGATGTACAATCAGTAATATGATGAGCTCCACTCAACAAAGCTGATCTAATAAAGATGGTGAAAATAAAGAAACCAACACTTACTTCAAAGATGACTCAATTTCTTCTAATTTATGCTGTATCAAATATTTATTACTTTTCACCAATGAATCTAGGGAAATAGTATGAATAATATATGTGGATATCATTGGATGAATAAAATAGTGAAAATATATCTAAATGTTTATCAAAACTTGTGACATTTTTTGTACAGCAATGACAGTTCACCACACTATGAATAGATTAATGAAAGTGTCCTTCACAAAGCAGGTGTGTTGTTACTATTCAGAACTTACTTTTCTCTACTTCATTGCAATCAGGATATTGTTCACTTGTACCCTTTGGTTTAGTATTCTCGGTTTTATAGAAGTCTTCATCGTTATGACTGGATGCATTAGGGATAGTTTCATTGATATACTTTCCACTGGTACTTGTAGTAGGATTATCAATTCCATTCGACCTGACTTGTGAAAAGCCTTCTGATTTGCAGCATCCAATTGTGTCTTGATAAACAACAGGTTGGTTTATAAAATCCATCCACTTTTTATGCTGAGGTGACTTTGTATCTGAACAACTTGATATAGTAACATCTGATGATTTTTCAGCCAGCTCATCAGGTGTGTCATGGCTAGCATTCACAGTTTTCATCCATAAACTTTGACACTGTATCGGCAAATTTCTAAGATTGTTTTCAGAATTCTTAGACTTGACCGTAGCTTTGTGGAAGCTTCTTTTAATTTTGTGGTCAAGGTTTGCAGCAGACTGAGTTGACATCTGACTATCTGATACGTCGCTCAGTGTTTCTGAGCAGTAGAGCACAGGCAAATGGTCAGATTTCCCAACTGTTGAATGAGCCCCTGAATTCAGATTGTGTGGCATTACATTTGGAGATGTTACAGCTATTAGTTGGCTGACACTTGCTGCATTCTTAAAATCATTTGCACAGCCGTTTTCTTCATATTTATGGGAATTTTTCAAATTATCCTAGACAAAAGAAATAGCAAAGTTTGTCTGATATATATTCAGAATGTATAGTACATGTATGCGGTAAAACTAAAATGCAATATACCCCGAGAAAGTGTATTGAAGTCAAAATATGGTATACTAGCCCCAAATTAAAACACCTCCATGGTAGCAATGGATCATCTATTTTTGGCTGAGCTATAATGTGCCAACTTGAATTGTAAACCATGTTAACTTACTTTTTCATTATAATTGCATTGTACAAGTTCAGGTATATAGTTGTCATTCTCAGAATCATAGTCTGAACTACAGCAAGATGATCTTGAACCAGGACTTGATTCCCAGCCACTACACTGTTCCCTATTGTGAATAAAATGTATTTTATAAAATTAGATCAGTTTTTCAAAATAATACACCTTGTAAGGGGTCAACCATTGGAAATTCTAGGAAAAGGAGATTCTAGAAAAATGAAAATTATTTGTTTTTTCATTCGCTTTGAGCTAGATTTTTTCAGAATAATGTTGCTGTTTTTGTGTTTTTTTATTTTGATATAGCAAATGTGTGTGTTGTTTTATAAATATAATTATGTTTCTGTAATTTCCCTTGTAAAAGATTTTTGGTGCTGATGTTTTTTTTTCAACATTCCCTTTCCTTGAAGTTTCTAATGGTCAACCCTAACTAAATAAAACAAGCTTCTGTAGTGATATAATTATATACTTTAAGGAGATTGAGGTTTTGTTGTATTTTACAGTTATTCAGTGCTTTAATTTTATAATTTGTGTACTGCAGAGGAAACAATTTTAACTTTGCATATTCATTTTATCAATTTAGTACATTTTATCACCAACAAATTAAGAGATAATAAAACCCTGCTAATAATTAAGCCCTATACAGTATACAGTATATTAGCATAATCTTGTAGGTATGTACATTACCTTTTAAGGGGAACATTATGGGTATTTATTTTTCCCAGATTCTCTTCTAGTGTTGCTTTCTTTTCAGGTGGTCCTGTGCTATTATAACAGTATGCTGCTGAATCAGCAGATAAATCACATTGTCTTTTTCTCCATTCAAATGCAGAAGTAAATACATTTTTTGGTGCTGGCTGTGAATATGGCATGTAGGATGTCTATGGAGAAAGAGAGACAAATGAGCATCACGTCAAGTTCAAAAATAATTTCTAAAATTTAACATTCTTCAGGGTCATTGCCCGGATTTTTTTAACTGAACACATTAATATTATTGACTATTCTATAATACTGAAAACATATGGCTGGTATGTTTTTTCAGTCGAGCTGCCTCAGCCTCACTTGTGGTACAATTTTTCATTGGAATTAAGACACCAGTCCTCACAGGACATTTTTAAAAAATATCTCAAAACTTTTCTTTTTAAACAGCGTTTTCAATAGCTTTGATACTTGTGTATTTTTTAGTTTGACTAATGCACTCTGTGGGATATAAAAATGTGTATAATAATGATAATAATATAATAATAATTAAATCAGATGGATGAAATATTTACATTAAGATAAATTTCTAAATTAACCACAACATTTTATTTTTCATGATTTCAATCTTGATAATTGTTTTAGGAAAATTGTACATTGAGATGTAAGTCTCAAAAAATATGATCAATACAGTAATACATACATCAGCTGTCACATCAGGTTTCTTCAAATCTTGGGGACTGGAATTTTCTTTGCCTTGATGAAATTGTAGATTTCTGTTATACTATTGGGATAAAATAACAACTTTTAGAGAACAACATATTTGAATGCTACACAGTAAGATCAAATTTCCACACTGAAAAAATTGTATTTTGAAAAGTTGATCATTCTGAATTGTATCTGTGTCAGCGGACAAATTAAGCACATATTCAGGAATATTTAATGTTTTAACACATAACATAACTAGAACTTTAATTACCATTCTCTACATATTCTGGTAGGAATTTGTGAAAAAGAAAGTGAATATTATGATCGAAAGTGGGCAAAGCTGACATGTAGTATTTCCGTGAAAATTAATTGGTACTGAAGGTGATACTGACAATGTATTGTAAAATCAATAATTTTCACTGATTTACAATTTCAGACATATTCACTGGGTTTTAAATTCACGGTTTCGTCATTTAGATAATGTGTTCTATGCTAAATTTTACATATTCACTGTGTTTTAATTTAGCGCATTTCTTCAGTCAGCGAAATAAGCTAAATTAAAACCCAGTGAATAATTACCCCCTTTACAGTATGAGTTACAATTAATTAAGATTCATGGACTGAATTAACTTATAGTAAAATAACTTATTAGGTTTACTCACAGAATGTTGAATAACATTGTCTTTGGTCACATCTTTAGAGACAGGAACATTCAAAGTTTGTGGAAAAGTATGAGGTCTTAGTGGCAAAGACAATAATTGTGATGACTGTTTGGCACTTGTATAACCTGGCTTATTAGCAGCAGGGAAAAATGCAGTACTGGTAGGATGGGTATATGTGTGGTTAGCATGACCACATGTATTATGACTTCTGTGAAAATAAAATGTGTAGAAATTATTTATTATATTTATTAGGAAATTATACTTCTCTAACATTAACTTTTTTTCACATATAAGATCGAAGAAAGTTAAAACACTAGTCATATGTGCAGTATATGTTTGAATTCATGTAAACAAACAATTTATTTTACATGTGTTGTATACGGTACATTGTTATGGTTCCAATATCGAATCTGACATAGTATATTTAATGTACTTCAGTATCAAATCAATAATTTCATTTAAATCACATTTAAATTTTCACACTGCTATGATATATGAAGAACAAGTTATAAAACATTCTGAAGCTATAGAACACAAACCTTTCTGGAATATCTGAAAGTTGTAGTTTTGATGGAATTTTGCAAGGTGACATAGGCAACTCAATATCTTCATATCTTTTATGCAGTGGTTTGGCTTTGTCTAAGTTGATTTTTATAACATTCGATGAACTGGACTTCCCTATAATAATTAATAACAGAGAACAATAACGAAGCAACCATAACTTTCACCTCAACAGATCAGATGGCTTTTTATTCCACACTTACCAGGGTATATGAGCAGCATTTTTGAAAGTTGAGTTTTGTGTAGAAATGCTGTATATAGTGAACTTTATATATAATGATACTTACACTGCTCACTTCACTCATTTTTTCTCATCTTTTCTTTCATAATTTTAATAATGATTTTATTCATCTTCAGTGTTGCTTAAATTCATTTTGGCATTGGCAAAATTGTTCAAGATTGTGAGTAATGTCCATATATTTTTTGTGGACCTACCTCGTTTTGAATGCAAACCATGTGAGGAGCTGACGGTTTGCAATGATAACAAATCTAGACTAACAGCTTTCAATCTACTATTTGGAGACTCATGGTCTTTAAAACGTTGTACTTTACTGGTGAATCTCTTTTTTTCAAAGTAATCCTGTAATAACAATTATTAAATAGACAGCAGATATGATAGAAAAACAAACATTGAGATTAATGCACAGTCCTCAGTCTGTATTTAATGCCATAGTCCATCACTAAAAGTGATCAAGGATTATGAGGTACTTGTGACTAGAAAGTGGTGTAATCAGTTATTGCAAATATTATTTGTGCATTCACGTATCAGAAAGTATTGTAAAATGTAGTAACTTCCAAAAAATTTTGATCAACTTTAAAGATACTGTTGCCTTGACGGAACTCGTTGATAACCACTGCAGAGATTTTCGCTATATTTTGTGTTTGAATCTCAAAAAAAAAAAAGGAAGTGCATCTCATGATCTGTAATTTCAATATGCATCATGATACAAAGTTTGAATGAAATCACCCTGTTCATTACCGAAAACTGAGTGCAGACACATTTTAAGTAACAGAATTCAGCAAATTTGAGAACCAAAATAGCTGTCAGAGTCAGCTATATTTTATCAAATTTTAAAATAAATTTATGTGCATATGTAAGTCATCATATGGACTTTGTGTTAGGTTTGAATGTGATGGGTCAAGGGATGTCTGAGAAATGGCTTTGGATGAATGGATGGACAGAATCAAAATTAATAGTCATCAATTTTGGGTGAATAATTAGATGCATTGTACCAGTATATGTAACAAGACAAACATCAGTCTCAAATATTGTTATCTACATTCACACTATTCTATGGATATTCCAGCATTCGTATTATATACTATTTAATGTATATACAAATATTACATTTTAGGCACAAGTGTGGAGTTACCAGTAAGTAGTCTCAGATTCTACCTCATTATCCTCAAATTCATAACCTAGCCTCAGATTCAAAACCCAGCAATTGAATCAAACCAGTCAACAAGCATAGTGCACAACATCATTTAAAACAATCAAATGTTATTCAATCAGCCAATCTCTCAATTCAGTTTGAATTGTGAAATTTATAAATACTTATAAAGATGATGGGAATGCTCTTGTTGCACTGCAAGTATCAACTATTTATGTACAAAACTATTATGGGGAAGTGAATATGGTACATACCGACTGCTGTTTCTTTTCCTGTTTCGACCGAATGCGATTCCTTGTATTAGAAAGATAATATAAATAAATCAAATGAACTATGGTTCAATACACGCACCATATAGTAATACCGTTCGAGTGCTCCACGAAATGACTCTTCTCTGATTATCAGAATGCACAGAATACATCACAGTCTCTCTAGAGGGACTGTGTGTTAATCAATCTGTTTGTGACTACCGATATGTCCTTTCGAGGCTGACAATGGTGTACATAAATGTTAGCACAGAGAATTTACAGAGATGGTAATATTTATATACACTAAAATGTATATTGATGGGCCATTCAAATTACTTTTCCTATGCTGAATAGGTGATTTTCCATTCAGTTTGAGATCTTGTTTACCATAATGTGTGAAAGACATGGATCCGATGTCTGCCACAAATATCAAATGATTTGACACTGTCCCTCATGTTTAGGGATGGTGCCCTACTCCATCAAAATTGATGGAAATGCTTTCGATCATATACACAAATTTAGGAAAATCAACAAATAAATGTGTGATTCCTATAGCTTAGGGACGACGTCAAAAGATCGATGTCGTATAAAAAACTCAACCCCCCCCCCCACTGAAACTCAATTGATAAATATTGATCATGGTGTCAGACTACATTCACCATTAAATACAAATTGATAATCAGACAGTAGTATGGCATAGCAGTTGGTTGTAATAATGAAGGGGAATATATACGCATGTGCAAACTACTTTTCTGGGTTCTGCGCATGCTCTAGGTCCATGCCCTGAAATTGACCTCATTTGACACACATATTTACACTCCGACCAAACCATTTTCTTCTCTTGGATCTTTTTTTTTCATTTTCTGTTATTTTTTTCCATGATTGGATAGAAAAAAACGAACTACAAATACTCCAAGATTTGTTTGGCTTCATTAAAAAATATTTTTTTTTTTGTAGGATGGAAATTTTTTGAGGTTAACCCCCACCCTCCCCACCTCCAAACTAAAGCAAATAAGTTTTTTATTTGACATTGATCTTTTGACGTCGTCCCTTAGTCCCTTAGTACCGTATATATATTGGTTGAACTTTGAAGAATATTAGTTGCTCTTTCAAATTTCGTCAAAGCCTTACCTATATTTTACCGATATCTGCAGAATAAATCAAGAAAACTACACAAATTGACTCCATTTATGAATAATTAACGGTTTGCCCGAATGTAGGTAAGGCTTTGGCGAAATTTGAAAGAGCAACTAATATTCTTCAACCTGGTATTTTTTATAGATTTTATTTTTCATTCTTTTTTACTGTTTTTTCGAGTTTAAAAAATGTGAGCTGGCTGGAGCCTTCATCCCTTGTTTATTTCTTACACTAGAAACTAGCCGATACCCCCCCCCCCACCCACCCCCCCCCCCACCCCCCGCTCACAGGGACTGCGTACAGTTTATCATAGTTCCTGGGCTCCCTGTGCTAAATGTATGACTTTTGAATGTCCGGGATTGAAATCTGGTGTTATGTATTTATCGTTAGAGGTGCCATCTTACCGTCAGACTTTTAACGCATCTGAATTGGGTTCACTCTGTGTGCGGGTGCTGAAAATATCCCAATGAAAAACCAGCACCAACACATTCACAGACCTGTACATAGAGCTAGCTAGGCGCACTCGTGCGTGTACTCGGAATGAATACATTCAAGATGCTAGGGACTAGGGGTCATTAAATAACAGATTGAATCAATTAATAATATTAAATCAATGACTTATGTACCTTACAAAAGGCGTAATAATACAGTCGGATCCCTGTATTGTACAACACCGATTGTAAAAAGACAGTCATTCCGTTTTGTGAATTACTCTTAAAAATTGCTGTATATGAGAACTTATATCTTTAAAATAGTTGCACTCACCTCGCACCACCAACCCAGTTCATGGCTAACGTCTGTACATTGGCAGCTTTCGGTTCTGTTTCTTTTTGGATCAAATTTGAAAAGACCGACCTCTTACGCTTGCAGACGACAAAATCCAAACATCTCCAACAGCAATTTCTTCATGCATTATGGGAAATACGAAGTACGCATGCGCCCCATTGCTGTTATCATTTCTAAAATGGTGGACGTGTTGGTGTCGGCTGATTCTCGACCTTGATTGTTTTGTGCAAGCGTACATCGATCATCATGTCGCTCTCTAAACTAACAAAGTTTGCCAGTGACTTCGCGAATAATCCACCTGTTGGGAAGAGGTTTGTACGGGGGACAGTATTGACACTCGCCGTGTATTATGCTTACCGAAAGTACTACCCGGCGATCAGCAAATCCCCGTCGACGACACCAGCCTCGAGTCGAAGATCGAGTACAGCAGACGGCAGCTCAGGTGATGAAGCTCCCATTGGGACGTTCCGTCGTAAAAGTCATAAAGTGGACAAGAGGTTCTTTCAACAGCTACGATTCCTAATAGGTATCGTCATACCGCGCCTGTGGAGCAAAGAGTTTGGTCTGCTTTGCATGCATTCGGCAACTCTCGTCGCAAGGACGTTTCTGACCATCTACGTCGCAGTCCTGGATGGAAGCATGACAAAAACTATAGTGAACCGCGACGTACAGGGATTCATTTGGACACTCACTAAATGGATCGGTATTGCAGTCCCTGCTTCTTTCATCAACAGCATGATACGGTTCCTAGAAAACAAATTGGCCCTTGCATTTCGCACTCGCCTAGTCGATTACTCTTACAAACTTTATTTCCAAGACCAGACCTATTACCGCGTTAGTAACTTAGACGGGCGACTTTCTAATGCTGATCAAAACCTAACCGAAGATATAACAATGTTTTGCCAGTCAATATCACATTTGTATTCGCATTTAACAAAACCGATATTGGACATTGTTCTAATGTCGCATACACTGACCACTCTCGCCACTGAGGGGGGAGCCAGTACAACAATTCCAAGCATCATTGGCGGTATTGCAATCTATATAACAGCGTGGGTTCTTAAAAAAGTATCGCCAAACTTCGGGAAGTTGGTATCAGAAGAAGCCCAGAGGAAGGGTTACTTGAGATTCATACATTCTCGTTTGATTCAGAATGCTGAAGAGATTGCCTTCTATGGAGGTCATAAGGTAAGTATTTGCTAGAATGGACTGGGTTTTCATTATATACAGTCGCGACACCTACCAATACAACCATAATGGGCAGGTCTAGCGAATAAATTTGATAACGTTAATCCCACTAAATAAAATCATTACAAAAAAGTGTACAGTACACTTGTTGTGTCAGTGATAGCAAGGCGGAAAAGAGTTCCTTTTGCACCCAAACCCCCTCCCCCCAAATTAATTGGTGTTCTTAGGAGGGGCATATACAATTAAAGTGGGAAGCGCTGGAGAGGTAGGGGTAGAATGAGTGTTAGAGGTGGGTGGTGCAAGTGGAACTCTTTCCACAAGGCATATCATACAATGTATATAGGATTATATATTTCATTTTATCACAGTCCCCAGGAACTGTGCTTTTATTACTGGTATGAACAGTGCAACACATACAGTAGCTTCCGCTTTAACTATAAACAAATAACAAAGTACAGTAAATGTTCCTGCACTGGAAATAATCTGAAATTATCCAAGAAAGCCTGTTCATAATGCATAAATATAATTTCTAACCTTTGACCCTGAGGAACCAAAGTTCATTATAGTAGTACCTGTATGTTGAAAGTTCATGCCCACAAATGGGATGTAACCGTATTTGTTTGTTTAAAGCCAAGAGAAACAAATTTTGTGGTTCCTATATTATAACCTGACATACCGTGTTTTTTAGTGCCAGACCCTAAACTCTTTTTTGGTCATATTTGAGAAAATGTCTCAAAATTGTGACAGGCTTTGAGTGAGATTTTACAGAAATTCAAAACTTTGCAAAATAGGGTTATGTAAACAACTTTAAACATGATTTATGACACTCAAGAAAAAACTGAAACAGTTATAACCAAGAAAAAAATGTATAGAAAAATGTTGATAAAAAGAATTATAGGAACCACAACTTTTTTTTATCTGGCCTAAGATGCAAATAAATATAAGATAAGTAAAATCTGGTTAACTGGGTTAGCAATTTTTGAAATTCAACGTATACGTGGCATGGATGACCCAAGTTTTAAAATGCACATAGTGATCATTTGATGTGTGACTGTCTGATAATCTCAGTATCATCAATTCTGTGTCATGATCACAAAGTGGTTACTGTGCTGAGCAACGAATATTTAAGTCCAAAGGCCATGTGAACAGACTACTTAAATAGTGCCTTGATCAGTCTGATTAAAATTCCATCATATGTGATGGCTCCTCTCACATTCAATATACAGCTGAGGTTGTGCCTTACATCTAACTACATCTGACCAGTTAGATGTACCTAAACAAATTCAGACTGAATATTGAGCAACCAATCAGAACCCATGTTACAGACAAATTCCTAATAAGGCACCCTCCAGTTGGTTGACGAATCCCATCAGAGTGGAACTACCTGAACATGATTGATCAGTTGACAAACTAGTTTGAGGTGATGTTTATCAGCAACTGGAGCATCTAAAGTACAGTCTGAGTGTAAATTGATAGTTAGGTAGCTTAGCTTGCCTTCAACTGCGTAATCTGGCTAGAATATGTTTTATATCAGTAACATGGGTAAATACTACAAAGAATAAGTTGAAATTTTTAATGGTAATAATACTCGCTTAAAAAATTATAAGTCCTTATGAAAAAGGTGTATCAGTGAATAGGCAAATTGGAGGTTACACCCAGACTGTACTGTATCTACATGTACACAGATTTTAAAGTAGCGAGAGGGAAAAAAAAAAAATAGTTTGACTGCGATGTACGTGTTCTCCACCAGTTACTGAGCATGATCTTTTTTTCTCATTTTCCCCCCTATCGCTACCTTATGCGCAATACGATGTACAGTATTGTATGTGAGACAGTTTAATATGAGTTATCCATTGGTTATCTAGGCACTAGCATATGCAGTTTGTTTTCATGTCAGCACGTGTACCTGATATGAAAAATATGTCTATGGGTGTACAAGTAAAACATTAATAACTTTTTTTGCACACACACCAAATTTTTATTAAAACTAAGTTAGTGGGACTTAGTAAAAAGCAGACCTTTTAAAATTGAATGCAAGGTTCAGATTCATTTTGAGACTTGTAACCCTCAGAAGAAGTTTTCCTAGATTAAAGTATTTAGTCTGGCTTTAGTTCCATTGTAAGGAAACATAAGTAGACTAACATAATTTCAAGTTCTATTCAATGCATTATGAGAATATACCCAGTAGCAACTACCGGTAAATGGGGAGTATATATATGCTCATCTCCTAACAATCTATAAAGATGGCCAGTGAGGGCGCTGTTAGTGTTGCATGAATTTCAGTGTAAACAATTTTATTTAAGCAGTTGTAGTATTTGACTGTTTTAACATCTTTTGAATTGACTTCATACAGGTTGAACTGAACATGCTGCAGCAAAGTTACAGGTCGTTGACTGATCAGATGGATTTGATATTCCGTAAGAGACTCTGGTATATAATGTTGGAACAGTTTCTAATGAAGTACTTATGGAGCGCCAGCGGAATGATGATGGTAGCTATACCGATGGTCACGGCAACGGGCAGAGAACGAGGTGAGATAACTGTGTGGGACTGAACATGAAGAGAGATTCATTGAGAAAGCTGTATATTTTGGTGTTGGTCAAGAAATTGTTTTTATGTATAATTTAGGGGAAAAAAGCGCATGGTTGTGGAAAACTAAAAAAAAATTTATTACGCATTCTTATCATATTTGACCCATTTGGTGATGCCCGTTCGCTCAATTTACCTGGTGTTAATACCCATTTACAAAACTCCTTTATTCTCTTCTTTCTATTTTTTAGACACTGACAATGTTGGATTATATTGTATTGTTTTGTTTTGTTTTGTTTTGTTTTAAAGAGGCATTCACATACCAGAATGTATCTGTGGTCTGTCATTTCAATTCTGAATGTAGCTTCTTCTTTTTGAAAAAGTTGCACCATCAATATATTATATTTGTATGCTTGCCTTCTTTATAGGAGGAACGCATCTCCGCTTGAAGTATGCGTAAACAGGCATGTTTGATCATTAAAATATGACTTATTTTGACACACCCCTGTCAATTGTGTAAACACATACGCTAATAATAGAGCAAATACAGTATCTGTAGTTACAGATGTATCAGAAACACCTAAGCATATTAATTGCAGCATGTCCTTTTCATACACCATAGAAATCATGAAATCATTTGTATTTTGTAGACCAGCATCTGTCTGAAGAGCTGCAAGTAAGTGAAAGAACTGAAGCTTTTACTACTGCAAGAAATCTGTTGATTTCCAGTGCAGACGCCATTGAAAGGATAATGTCATCCTATAAAGAGGTAAGTTTTGTTATGCCCTGTTAGTATCATGACACATTTGGTGTCGCCACACTTGGTATGGAAGCTGCATGACAATAGTCAGTTGTCTTGAGTATTTTACACAGTCATGTGTCAAATTTCAACATAGGAAAACTTACTAATAAAAAAATACTAGTTTGCAAGGCATATGATGATTCACCTGTAAAAGGTCTATTTAATGGACATTGTGACGTACTTCATGTTCGATAATTAGGTCCCATGCAATGTATAGACAGTCACACTGTGAAGTCATATGTTGACATTTTTGCCAGCTTGGGAATGTCTGATAAGAAATGTCACTTACTAGTCAACTAGCTCATGATCTGCTGTGACAACGTTGCCCATAAGTTGTTATTTTAAAAGCAACATGTACATGTATATTTTTGATAAACAGCAGCAGCACATAAAGCCGTTATTTTATCTTTGGGTGGGAAAGACCCATTCTTACAAACCAGTCACTGCACATTTGTGTGTCCGTGAAACATAAAACAAGTACGACTACCTAATACAATTTCTGTAAAACCACAAAATTTGAACATTAATTGGATCAACTGACAATATATTGTGCAATCTATTGTAAGACCCTTACTTGATTTTCAACAAAGCCAAATTTGTTGAATACACATGTATCTCAAATCTGAAACATTTGTTGTTTAAATTACGCAGTCTGATCACATTTCTTTTACTTGAAATATATCATCCAAAACTCATCCTAAAAAAATTGCTTCCAATGTACTGAATCTCATTTTGTTGCAATGCAATGTTGCAAATGTAATTTCACATAAAACCTATTATGTCTTAAGTTGTCATTTTTCATCTGTATATTACTCAGATTATGGAGCTGGTTGGTTATACATCAAGAGTATCTGAAATGATCAAAGTGTTTGAAGATGTTAAAAAAGGCAAATATACCAAGAGCATGGTGACGGCGGGTGATGTCTCTAAACCTAAACTTGCTCTCAAAAATAAAGAACGAATTGAGGGGCCGTTAGAAGTGAGAGGTGAGTGAAGAAGGTGCAATTCATTTAAAAAGTCTTATTTTATTTATGATAATTTTTTAGTTTTATATATTCTCCTTTATCAGGGTAGTAATCTTTGTTTTAATACGCAAACATGTTGCCACCATGACCGTATATTTTTGGGGATTTGTGTCAGTATACAATTGGTTATCAGATCTTTAAAAGCATGAAACTGTTTCATATTGTTATTATTCAGGTGAAGTGATTGAAGTGGATACAGCCACTATATCCTTAGATGACGTCCCTATTGTCACTCCAAATGGAGATGTTATTGTATCAAGTCTTTCTCTTGAGGTAATATAAGTTTCCTAATACATGTAATTGCTTTATAATAATATTAATTACATTGTATTAATGTAGTATATTAATCTGTTCTAGTAATACATCTTTACAAAAGTTACGCTTTCTAGCACTAATGCACTTTCGTGACATGGTGTTTACTGGTTAATTACTGGTATTGAACTACCTTGCTTCTATGGAAGTTTAAAGTAAAAAACTAAATCTAAAGCAAACTTTGTAACCCAGTTTTCTCAGTCAATTTTGCTTTTGCCAGGTTTCCCACAAGTGGGAAGTAGACATGAACTAGTTTGAAAATCTAATCCAAGTGTATGCTAAAAACAATATTGTTCATTGCATATAAACCATATATAACTTGTAACTTTAGAAACATCATTTTAATTACTCGAGTATACAGTTTACACCATTGAGTGAAGTTTTAAAAACTTTATTATTTTTTAAATTTCATAACGATTAAAATTATTCAGGTCATCGAGGGTATGCATTTGCTGATAAGTGGACCCAATGGATGTGGTAAAAGTTCACTGTTCCGGATATTCAGTTCACTGTGGCCCGTGTATAATGGACGTCTGATCAAACCAGCACTCAAATATATGTTTTACATACCTCAAAGGTAAGAGAAGCGTTAGTCTTTTTGATGTGTACTTTTGCATATATCAATAGTCATTCTAGATGATACCGCGTATATCCTCATTGTTTGTTTACAACCTTTCAACCAATCATGTCTTCACACTGCTGTGCAGATCTAGTCTCTTCTCTGTGTCTTCAGTTGATGATAAATGCATTTTCATGTAAGGGAAATTTAAAAATTCTAAAAGTTCTTAAACAACATTATCCTGCTGTTCGCTAAAGAGATAAGAATGCTCATTCTGACATGCACTCTTCATACAGACACGTATTTTTGTCTAGTAGTTCTACTCCTTTGCGATCACATTTCTGAATTTCAATGATCCCATCGATAATTTTAAACTTCATGGGTATACAGTTTGTTAATTTGTCTTCCTTACAGACCTTACATGTCAATAGGTACGTTAAGGGATCAGGTCATCTATCCTGATATGCCGGAGGATATGTACCGGAAAGGATTCACAGATGAACACTTAGAACAGATTCTTCAAACTGTCTATCTACAGCATATTGTGGTCAGAGAAGGAGGTAAGTTATACTGCCAATAGAGGGCGCTGTCGCCTATGTCTTAGAAAATAAATATATGTTTGTTACTTTGCAAATAGCATATTATTGTCAGTTTGAGGTACTGGGTAATTATAGAAGCATTTGTATTTTTAAGGTTGGGATTCAGTCATGGATTGGAAAGATGTGCTTTCAGGAGGTGAGAAGCAGAGAATGGGAATGGCCAGGATATTCTATCATAAGTAAGTGGTGTTTTTTTTTACATCATTCACCTCCGTATGCTGCTGATGTTTTCTCAAAATTTTTGAAATCTGTTATACACAGCCTACTGGTAACTTAATTTAACAGTTAATATGCAGTTTGCAGTTCTTACTTGCAATTATAACACATATCTGTACGCTGTACACATATCTGGAATTACTTCTATAGACTTAACAAATATTTTTTTCAATCAAATTTGACAATGACAACATAACGAAAACTTTGGGTTTGACTTTTGCTGATTTAAATGTGCCAAGTTACGAGTCGAGAATTGTTGCTAATGTTGGCATGATTTTGAAAATTCAATCTCAGAACTTCCAAATTATGACAAACGGGGTACCGGGTACATGATAAATCAAGTAAAATATGATTTGTTAATTACAGGCCGAAGTTTGCTCTTTTAGACGAATGTACAAGTGCTGTCAGTATTGACGTTGAGGGCAGTATATTCCAAGCAGTCAAAGATGCCGGCATTGCATTACTAACAATCACACATAGACCGTCTTTGTGGTAAGTTTCCATATCCACCAGTACCATACGTATGTGCAAATCAGATGACACTGCCTTTCACTGGCCATCTATGCCATGCATTTGTTGAAGAGCTCATAGGTATCAATTTTCTGTGCTGCATGTAAAACATCCAGTAATATACCAGTTTTATAATTTATATTTTAACTTCTTTCACTACAGGAAACACCATACTCATTTACTACAGTTTGACGGCGAAGGAGGGTGGCGTCTGGAGGAATTGGACACCAAGACTAGATTATCACTGAATGACGAAAAGCAGAAATTAGAGTCTCAACTAGCGGGCATACCCAAGATGCAGCAGCGACTCAACGAATTATGTAAAATACTCGGCGATGACTCAGTGTTAAAATCAACCAGTACATCTAATAGTTTGCAGTGGGATGGTAACATAGCTTGATACCAAACACAGTGTGCCAGTGCTAATGCAAGAACAATAACCAATCTGCAGCATTTCGCACGGAGATGTAATGTATATCTCTATTGACTAATTGTAAAGTTAAGTCACCACCAGATCTAGACATGCTCGGAATGTGATCTGTCAGAAAGATGATTTTTTTTTTGTAGACTGTTCAAAAACCAATTCGAGTGCTGACATACCCCACTGAAGGCCTTTCCTAGAATGTACATTAAAGGCCCAGTAGCTGTAATGAAAACGTCTCTAACGGCGTTCTAAATAACTATTTTGGGTTGAAAACTTGTTGCATTTATCTTTGAAATTGCTTATCTCCTGTTATAATAAAATGTACATCGATCTCTGTGCGGATACGAATGCGGAGAAAATGCTCACGATCGAACTCAACGCCATATTTCTAGGTGGTCTGACTGATCACGAGATGAAGAACTCTTCTACACGTCTTCTACACCGATCTGACGCATATCGCGCTAGGTGTGCCGGGAGTTTGTTCGAAATTTCGAACGTTTCGAAGTCAATTGTCGATTGCCACGTATTTTACGGATATATTAAATCGTTTCAGAGACCTGTTTACTAAATAATGATAAATGAAACTTAGAAAGCTTGTAAGAACAATCTGGGCCCAAATTGCACAAATTGCAATAAGTTTACGCTGGTTCGGATGGAGTTCTACGCGTGATTTTATTGCGCTCAAGGACGTTCTATTTTCGAACTAGTTGAAACCGGAAATAACGCAACTACTTTCGAACTTCAAACACAAATTTGATTATCGTTATTATGTGTTAGTTTCTGTTGTTTCAAAGATTGAATTATGTATGACAATAATATTTCACTTTATAAACAATATTTCACTATAATATGTGATTCAAAGGCAACCCAAATTGTAAAAAGCAATATCAAGTTCCGCGTATAAACACTGTTGTAAAGAGGCGGCGGAGCGGAATTTTAGCCAAAATCGGCGAGTAAGGCGTCATATGACACAGGTTTGTGCTGGGACAGCGCTTCCGGTGACGACACAACGGTAAGGCGTCATATGACACAGGTTTGTGCTGGGACAGCGCTTCCGGTGACGACACAACGGTAAGGCGTCATATGACACAGGTTTGTGCTGGGACAGCGCTTCCGGTGACGACACAACGGTAAGGCGTCATATGACACAGGTTTGTGCTGGGACAGCGCTTCCGGTGACGACACAACGAAGTACTCGGAATTGCGCACGCGCAAACAATCAGTAATGACGTATGATGGTTTAACAAACGGAGCTTAGGGTACGTACAATAAACACTTCACGATGTTGATTCAGTGCTTTTAGCGAGCTTATAAAGCATACAGAAGGGCCCGGTACCAAATAATTGAACTAGTTTCAGCTAATAGAACGGAAATAATTGCTATTCATGTAGAACACGTTTGCAATACAAAAAACTAGGTCGTTACAGCTAGTGTATCTTTAATTTTTAATTCTGTTTCTCATCTCTGTTTTTATTTTTCATCAGGCCATGTATTTTTATCATTTTCATAGTCATACTGTACCTATCCATTTTTACAGCGATGTAAATTTAAGCTTTGAGTTTGTAATTGATATAAGTGCAAATGCTGAAAATGAAAACAATGCTTGTAGTTGTATTGCCCGCAACATTTTTTTTTAAGCCTTTGATCTGTACTGTGATAAATACAGCAGCTTACAGTATTAGCAATATGTATGTCTTGTCAATAGCAAACTTCACTGTGATTGAGTTTCCAGCATCTAAGTGTGCCATCAAGTCACCATATTGCATGTGGGATTCTTTGTTTGACTATCAAAAATGGGCTATATTACAAAATCAATATTTGATAAAAAGTTTTTTCCATTAAGATTAGTCTAAGATGAACACCAGAATCTGAGTTAGGGTCTGTATGACCATTAGGTCCTTCACTTTTGAATTTATAGGACAACTATTTTACTACTGTGTCCAAGTAACAAAGCATGCAATGTGTTTTGATCAGTATAACTGGTGACCACCGTAACTTTTATGATTGACCAAGTTACTCAAAATTGACACTGAAATATTAAAAATATACCCAATACAATGAGATGGCCGTCCAATGATGCCTCTGAATTTGCAGCCATGCATTTTGAATATTCTTGTGAAAAACTTTTTTCAATACACCACACATTAGCATTGGAAAAGTCACTGAAATAGTACATGGTATTGTATGCTTCTCTGTAAATGTGTCTCATTTCTGGTGGTGACTTAACAGTAGATCTTAATTTATTTACAGTTGTTTACATTTCTTGTACATGCACTGAATTATGTCTGAAAAACCAAACACATGGTAACTGATTTTGAAATCACGCACGTTCGCATGTATTTATGCAATCTGGTGAAGATTTATTCCTCGCTTGTTACAGTTGAACAGTTGATGTGTATCATTATTTGGTTTTCAGAATAATTCAAGCTGGTATAGGTTTTTGCTTTAAAAAAAAAAAAATCTAAAAAAAAAGTGCTACATGTAGCTGGGTAAATAAATCGCAAATTCATTCAATATTTCAAAGTACATTTGTGTGCTTCCTTTCTGAATCTATATTCTTCCTACTACATATAACAATAAGCAAAACTTGTATATTGGAAATTATTTGACCTATGACCCTTATCAGCTGATGAATGTATACAAATTTGAAATAAATGTAAAATACTAGTAATTTATTCGATTGTATAAAAGCAAAATTTTCAATATCTAAAATACAGCAACTGTTCTTTGACTAGCAATCACAGTTTTCTACTATACAAAATACACCTTGTTTAGCTTAAAAGAATTGAGAAAACGCAGGGAAGATCGTAATCTGCTGTGAGTGGAGTTATAGTCGCCATTCTGTGTATTTTTTGTTCATTTCAACAAGGTTCAATAATCAGGTTTTGTGTATTGCTAGTATTACCTCAACCTTTCTGACTTTACAATAATGTTTTAATAATAAACAACATCTATTATATCATTTTACTTGATTTGATTTTATATTGATGTGTTCATTTATAGACTGTTATTAAAAACTTATTTTAACCGACAGCTTTCTAGATCATTCATTGTAACTGTTGGTATTTTTATGCTACACCGTAACAGTACGTGTCGTTATTATGGTTAGATATATCTAGCTCAGAATTTCTTGCAGTCTGCTTTCTGTTTTCATAAATAATAATTGAATCTGTAGTTGCACTTATGCTTTTTTAGTCTGCATTTAAACTTGTAATTTGCAGTTTGTGGTTATTTTTTTTTTATTCAGTGGCACACTGTATTCTGTAGCAAAGTTATGGAGCATTTACACACACTGTCCTAAACAAAAGCTTAATTATAAACCAGAATATTAAATATCACATTTATTTAGTGTATGTAAATTTTATACAGCACTGTATAAAATCATTTTAATTTTCACTGCTAGAATTTTTTTTGCCATTTCATGAATGTACAGCATTCAGGAAGACAAAATTGTACGAAAGCGACTAAGAAACCAAATTGTAGAACGCCAGAGAAAATTTCACTTCCACAAATGTTCGTGATTTGCACCGACGTGCGAAATTCACATTTATCGCATGTACCACCCATCTAAGCCTCTGATTTTATACAGCACTACATTAATGGAAAGTATAGAAGATATAGTAAATAATGTCTCAATCATTGTTTGTTTTCTACTGGCATGTTGCAATCACCAGTGTGATAGTACTTAGGGTAAGGATGATTTGTACAATCATTCTTTTTTTTTTCTGCCAATGCAATTTTGTGACCAAAATGCTTTATTATATCATATCCCAATATTTCCAATTTTTAAGATGAGTGACTTCATAGATTTTTATCTTTAAAAAAGAATTTTAATGGATTTTTTTATGTCAATGCTATCGCTTTATTTTATAAAATTGGTGCAATTTATTTATAAGCTCAGGAATGGATGTTTATTGCATTTTAAAATTGATGTTATTTTTTTGTTCATTTTTTAGATGAAGGTTTTAGAGTTGTATTTGATTGGGAGGTTGGTTAGAAACCCCCACCTTATTCATTCAAATTAAATTAAATGCTTAAAGCAGAGGTCACTATAGTTTTTGAAATTTACTATTTGTTTTTAATTTCTAATATTTACTTTGTCTTTTATGTGAATTTTCAAGGATTTTCGTTTTTTTTTATTCTGGTATATTGTGTGGAATCAGTGTATCTGATATGAACTTTTATTTACATAGCTGGTACTGAACTGCTTGAAGACGTATCCACTTTCTGATTTGACATCAATAACTTCAAGCTTTTCAGAAAGTATATTTCCATTGTGTGTCACATGGCACCAACCCCCTAACCCTAAGCTGAAAAACAAATACCCCTTAGCTTACCAGAGATCATTGAAGGTTTTACACCACATTTAGAATTGGTTTCAAGGAGTGGGGGATCATGTAGCTTATCCTTTCTTCCCTGAAAAATAAATTTTACAAGGGATGGAATTCTTGTATGATCAGAATTTGATTTTATTAGGGTATCAGAATAGCCAAGATTTGTGAATAGAATGAAATACATTTAGACAACTGGATTAATTTTTCTTGGGACTTCAACATCTGTGATGAGGTTTTTTTATTTAATTAATTAAATTTATAAACTAGACAAATCTAATAATGTTTAGGTACTTAACTTGTAGCTTTTTTGTGTCAATGTGCTGTGTTTTATGTTTTTCATATCGCCTATGAAGAGAGATGTGCTGTGTGAAAGATAAAGGTACTTTCCTACTTTGTATTATATGCAGAACATTTCTAACTTATTGATAATTGTCATCATCATGAGAAATGATTAAATCTGATGGTTTGAAAAAAATATATACATGTGCGCTTAAAGCTAGCCTGTACTTGACAGGAACAACCAAATCAAACATCAGTTTTTATTGATGTAATAGTTCAAGCCATTTGCATGTGCGCATTTTTTATGTTTGCATGACTTAGAAAATCTTCAAAATTCAATTTCAGGATGTGATGGATAAGATCCTCTAAACAGTGCAACATCTAAAGATATCATTTTCAACAGATCATACAAAGTGGGAATACAACTTGATTTGAATTGTCAATCATTTCTTCATTCTTACCATCTTACACAAATTATCTAAAATTAACAACAAAAACACACAAAGAATGTATATTGCACCACAATTACATTCATAGTAATGCTGCATTCAAATGATTACCCTGGTAATGCGTCTTGTTGCATACCCTGGTACTTGTAAAGGATGCACTTTTTCCAATTATCAGACAAATTTCCTGTTGATATATAAATATGTGCAAATACGTACCCGAGTGACCACTAATAAAGTTACTATGTACACAAACACTTATTGTCTTTGTTCATGATTTTTTTTGCCAACTATCTTTCAAATACTTGTATTACAACATGTCCATATCACATGTACTTTGAAGACTGGAATTAAGATTTGATCAAATATTGTGTAGTTTTCTACCCACAGCCTGCAATTTCCACCAGTCTTCCCACACTGTGCTTTTTTCTCAGAAATACTGTGAAAGATTCTGACTCTGCATGGCATAAAGTTGCATTTGCTTTTAATGTGTGTGGAAATTTGATGATCACGATACAACTTATCATAAATTCATTATATTGAACAATTCACTCATTTCATGCTTAGGCCTAGTTTACACTGTTGCCAGCGCCCAGGCAGAGCATTCTGTGATGTTTACATGTTTGCAATAGAACTTGAAAGGAAACATTGCTACAACCTTCAAACTTAACACACATTTCCTCACTTAAGACCAGGTTTGATTTTCCGGACAAAGGACAAGGTTGCAGTTATGTGTTTTTACAATGGAACTGCAAAGGTAAATAATTAATTCTTTCAAACTTAAACTCACAAGACCTTATTAGATAAAATCCAGGGTTATGATACATATTTCCGGTCATAACTACTACCCAAGTATATAGTGGGAAATGAACAACAACAAAAACGCCATGAAATCGATTTCTCTTCATCAACAGGTGGTTGAATTGAACTAAAAATTAAAATTGGGTACATATAACGCTAAAACGTCTTCAATTGGCCAATGAGTAATAATAACAAATGTATTAATGGTAAATAAAATAGTGTAGAATGATTGCATGTGTGTCGTCATAATGAGCTAATTTGCACATCTAGAACATTTTCGACTGGATATAGCCTGAAATAGGTATCGGTGTTAATGTAATCATATGCTTATAAGGAAATAGTATTAATAAGGGCGAATGTAATAAATATACCTAACTTTGACTTAGTCAAGCGAGTCTCAGATTTGTATGTAAACCAATATCCCCTTTATAGATATAGCTGTATGGCAGCAGAGAGAATACGGATATTTGAACACAGTTCATGATCACATGTTATTAAAATGGCTATATGTCATTGAGATATATAAAATAAAATACAAATTTTGCAAAACTATGATTTCCTGTCATTAAAAATGGTAAATTTTGCATTTCATCTTTGTGTTTTGCATTGGTTTCTTCAATCCGCATTTCCTATGAGATGCGCCCTCTAACGACAAAGCTATTCCATGACGACACGGAGATGGGTGACAGGGATGTTGTTTAAAACAAAAACTTTGCAAGGTTGTGACGTTGTTCATCATATAAAATATAATTACTCTTTTTTTCATTAATTTTACACGTAATACGTCACAGATGCGCGTTGGCGTTAGAGGGCGCGTCATACAGGAAGGGCTTTTCAGTCACGGTATATTCCCAGACTATTTACTTGACAGTAACTAACATGCTTTGCACTGTACTATATTTGAGTTCTCTTCGAACTCCCTTAATATGCAATTCGTTGGATGATGGGAAAATCCTACATACACGCATCCAAGTAATCACGTCGTATAATATCCTGCCGTCTACTAATATTTTACGTTCACGCTGCTTTTGTGAATTCCTGGCGGCATGAACACAAAATTCGAATGTGTGTATCGTTACTGCATCTGTACATGTAGACGCTTCAAAAAACAAGACCGATTATAGTATGTATCCACGAGCACCGGGCATGAATCGGTACCACCATGGGACACCACCTGTGAGAGTAATGCCAACTTTACTGAACTACCATTTATCAAAATAGTAGTATATAAATAAACTTACACGATGGCACCGTGACAGGCAAATCGGCGGCAGGAAATTTTGCATGAGGGGGGGGGGGGGGGTCGGAAATTTGTACCCTCTGAAACGATATTTCCTGCATTTTGAGGGACAAATTTTGCTAACACAAAGGGTTTCCAGCTTGACTTTGATGGGCGACCCCTCTGCCCCCCCCCCCCCCCGGTGCCACCGCCACTGTGACTTAATTGAGTTAACACACAGGTCACGGGCATTCCGATATATTCCGTACACTGACCGACGGACGTACATGTACGCTAAGGCACGAACACATATACATCATAGTGATACAATCAAGATATTTTTTTCTATTTTAAATTTTATTTGAAACAGTATCATATCACGTCAAACTGATGTAAGTTTTGTACACATTTCTGTGCTTAGAAGCAAGTTGAGTTGGGGGGGGGGTATGTTGGTATGCTTGAACAATTCAGCTATAGTTACTACATATGGAATTACACCAAGTAAAGCGATACCTTATATAGTTTGTCATCTGTCATGTGTGTACCAACATTCAATTTTGTTTGTCAAGGGGTATTAACGGAACATAAAATAAGCAACAGTGTGTGTGCTTAAAAGTCAATTTAATATGCTTGGCATGACACGATTGTAGTTGCTATGTATTGGGTATCGCGCGTTTACCGGGACAGGATCAAGTCATCGGTGCATGAATGGCTGCAGACGTAGGGACTGGCTGAACTCAGCGTGTGCTGCCGTGTTACGTTCATTCACTTGTAAACGTGCTTTAATTAATAGCTTCTACATAAGAAACTATTGAAGCATATTTTACCTCTCTGCGGCTGAAAATATTCTCATCTATAAGTAACATTGTAGCAATAACGACAGCTTGAGTGCTAGTAACATGTTGGTAACCCTCGGTACATCTTAAGTTTGTGTCGTGGGGGGAGGTCGAAATGGAAGGGAATTGGTAATCGGTCAGTCGGTGATTTTCTACATCTATGGGCAGTAGTGTATTGTATGTGGGGAAGGTGGGAATAATGGGACCAACAATCGTGTTGATCCGTACGTGTCACCCCCTAAAAAAATACCCCCCCAACATTTTACAGATTACATTTCTCTGTCGGTTGTTATTTGTTTTTTGTCGTTTTTGTGTGTGTGTATTATAGCCTTTTATTCTTGAGTATTCACCAGAAATAGCGTTTTCTTTAATACTTTGCTGAATTTCACTTATTTTCTGGGCTGCGGGTGCTACATGTAAATCTTTCAGACTGAAAACTGAAATAGTAGATCACTCTACCATCATTTGGCTCAAAAGACATACTCCTGAACACTACGCAATAAAGCCTATTCGTGTTCGACATTGTGAAAGTGTTATTAGCGAGTAAAATCATACACTCTTTCAGTCATAATTTAATACAAATTATAATTTGTCTTTACTATTCATGTGTAATTGGTAATTATGAAAATTGTGTTATTATGTGTATATGGAATACACTACTATTAAATATTCTTAATATATTACTGAATTCACTTGTCAGTTGGTTTCACCCCCCCCCCCCCAAAAAAAAAAACACCAACGATGTCTGAAATGAGAAGTCTGTTTTGAAATGTTGTCCTGTGTATTTTTTCAATGGATTGTTGAAACGAGAAATATATATGTTTCAATTAATAAACTCGCGTTTTCCCCAAACCCTCACCAAGAAATCACACGATATTCGCAACACGTTCAAGTGTGTATAATCACTATGAAAATGTGAATTTACGCCAAATGTCAAAACTACTTGAACTTTTTCAAATCTACTTGAGCGGACGTACATCAACTTTAGACCAATTGTGTATTCGGGACAATTAACGTGTCATTGCTATTGCACTCGAGTTAATTAATTTAACTCCCGTTTTCTAATTACTAACAATATCACCAATAGCACGAGCACGTTCGAAACGTATGTGATTTATTTTCAACGCTGAGTGTAGACAGTGACAATCCATTGCACGGGACGGTCACGGTTATGGGATACGGACCTCCTTTGACGCAGAGTTCAAGTTGCGGGTATGGTTACCGTTAGTCGTAGCGGTATCCAGGCAATATAGACCGGAGATAAAAACAAATAATAACATATTTTTTAATTCCAATTTAATTACTTCGCACGAAGTTGGATGAGTCGGAAAATTATATAGAGTCCAGCACTTTGAAGCACGTGACAAAGCCTATTGGCCGGCAAAATACGTTCATGTAGCACGGAACGTGATGGACACCGTAAGTGGTTGGACGAGGGCGGGCGGGCGGTGGGTCTTACTCAAACTCTGATCCGCGTAGCAATAAATTGTCTAAGCTAAGCATAATCTAAAATCAACGGAAAGCAAAACTGTTTGTTATCACACACACACCATCATCGAATAGTACCCGTTATGAAAACCTCCAAGACTTTTAGTTATGCTTGACTGTGGCAGTATAAATTGTTACAAATCAACTATCATGTTACAATACATCGATGTACAAAACAGTCAATAGGTGCGTAATAAGAATGTTCTATTCACAACGTTCTTACTTGGTGCTTGATCCTTATCTGTATCATTTTTCATTAGGGGCCACATTTTTTTTTCAGAAAAACCACTGTAAGCTGACATGCGATTGCTAACAGGCAGTCAGAAGAAATAGACATGGCTTACATTCGCAAACAAATAGTGTCTCCATAGCAATCACCCGATATGAAACGCCAATCTTCGCGTATTAAAGAAACGAATGTCCGCGTCATTCGAGTGATAATGGATATAACACAAACAAGGGTTTAACATTCGCCTGCGTGCAGCTGCAAAAAATATTCTAAGGTAATTATAGCTTTTGCAGTTAAGACAGAATTTGCCTTTAAATAGCGTGAAACTGTCTGAATCAATCACAATGCGCATGGAAAAGTAATAAAATAATAATGTGCTCTAAAAAGACACATCCTCTGACTAATGCGTACACTGACGGAAAACGGCAATATTAAATTTGGCTTTTTGTTGATGCGTGTATAGCCACGTTGCCATGCAACTGTTCTGAAATATCCTCACTCAACGACAATTATGTCATTATTTGCCTAATAAAACAACCGAAATTATACCCGGGATGTTTATCTGCAGTTCCCAACCGATGAATGGGGCACATTTGCTTTTAAACACGGTTTTGTCGTGTAAATCGATGGACATGCACTGATCAGAAGCAAATTTATGAATTAATAAAAAATCGCCTTTGTCATCAATTACAAGCGGGAAATAATGTGTGACATGTTTTACATACTTTGCAACAGTGGACGGCATTTCCCAATTAATGTAGTCGTGGCAGACTGGGATTATACCCAATCTCAAATGATTGTCAGATTGTATTAAGGTGTAACGGATACGATACGATATGCAGACATTCATGCCACCCTTAATCACGTACACTCGCATGGGCACCCAGTAGCATACCATGAGAATGACAACAATGTGGTGGAATTCAATTCACGCTAAATTGTTCGGCAATTCCTCCCGATAACCAGATCCGTAATTGGGGTCGAGGCTTCTTGTCAGAGACCCGGCAGCCAATAGCGATGTTCGTTTGGATTTACGGGTATTTTTAGAACGTTGCGTAGCAGAGGATAGTATTACAGCGTGGACCGTATATATGTGTGTGCCACCGCAACAGAGCTGGCATATCAGTTAGCGAAACGTCAAGCTTGCAGCTAGCTCGATGAGCCATGTCGTAGGTGTGTCGTCTGTTACAGAGCCAACATACGTTTATAAACCGATTGGTCGTACGTACGGCACTTCAAAAATCAATTCTACGCTGTATATTGCACATGTGCTTGACGTGTTGGACAGGCGCCACTGTCAACATTCCGGGGACAATGATACGTTTTGTAACTCGTCTGATGGTCGCAAAATTGTTCGTTGAGGTATATGTTCTCATAAAAGTTTGATTGACTGCGTTTTTTTTTTCCAAACCTCGCTTGCTTGAAGTTAATGCCACCTGTTGACTGGTTGTCAATCGGCAGTCTGACCCATTCTAGCTTCGTCGTGTAATCGTAAAGCTATCTTCAGAGGGTGTCGTCCATCATGGCGATGACATCGACGTCGACGCCGCCTCAACCCCTGGACGATAGCGAGGAGGACGATAACGGAAAAGAACACGCCAGACCAAAACCGAAAAATAAGAAGGCCATACAGGAAATCCAAGACACGCGAACCAGGAGAAGATACGAAGCCTTGCAGAGATTGAGCGCCCGAATGAGACACAGAGCGAGTATAGTGAATAAGAAGGAGAAAAACCGTCTGCGAATGCAATACAATCAGATCGACAGATCAGAAGAAATTCTAAGACTGCGAGTGAAGAGGGTGCGGGAACAGTTGGAGAGGGAACTACACGACATGGAGGCATGTAGAAGAGCCTACATCAGCCATCCGATGAGTTTCCACGACACACGCAGGGAAGTGGAGTTGAAAACGTTGGAGAAGTACGCTCCTCGCGGGAGGTATCTGTTTGTGATGAAGTCCGAAGTTAGGAAGCAAAGCGACGAGATTGACTCGTATAACCCCAGGGTAGAACGAGCCAAGAAACTGGTTGCGCCAGCAAGACAGGCAAGTCTACAGGCCATAGAAAGGAGCCGACTTTTAAGAATACCAACTGCCCTGAAAATTACGAGAAAAAGAACGTTTGTGTTGCCACCAATTGACGATGAAAAACGTTCAGTGCCGATGCGAAGGGAAAGGATCGACCAATCCGTATACAGTAGGGCGCGCTGAGAGTTTGTTAAATAATTTTGAAAATCGATAATACGGTTCATCGCCATTTGAAGGGTGTAATTTTATCTACCGCTACGCCGGTCAAAGTAACATATGTAGTCGGTCATATCATTCGCCATAAACACGAAACAACTCGTTTGATCGAGAATGAACATTTTTCACGCCTTTACGTATTTGTGTGTGTAGTTTTACAACATTTTACAAGTCATTTTATGACATTCAAGGTCATGTAAACCAACGAAGAGTGTAGAATAACTTATAAATATTTATCGGAAACGTTACAATTGTATTTTGTTATTATAGTGTAAGTTTACTTTAGACGTGAAAGACTGGGGTCAGGTCTCATAACTTCAGCTCGGTCAAGTTGACTGTTGCTGCATTGTATTCAGTTCCGATTCTCAACATTTTCCACTATATTTATTGCCTACAATGTAATAAACCAAACGACGCTCACTGAAGCGTCTTTCGGACGTTCAGACGCCCGTGTTTATGAATGTAGTTCTCATTGGCTTAACGGAAAGAAACTGCTGGCAAATTTATGAAATGCGAATCCATTTATTTCCCCGCGCTAAAAAACTGTCCAGTTTCAGTGAAATAATAATATATTATGTCACAATTGACGTCGATTTGTCTATTTTAGATGAACAAAATTAATTGTTTCCGTTCCAACATTCTACACTGCATGAAAGTCCAACCTGTAGTCATGGCAACGCAGTTTATGTTTTTTTCAATTACGTTATGACGGGCTTCCGTATGATTTCCTGCATTCTAACACCAACGAAGTGAATTGTAGAACGTCTGTTGCAATGCGAGTCGTATGTGACCCAGGTACTCCCGTTTGCATTATTAAGTCGATTCAGTTTCTTTTCAATCACGGACAGCTAAAAGGTGTCGGTAATGATTTTCTCTTGTTGCGAGATACACTGTAACAATCTCTTGTCCAATTTATTAAAAAAACGTTGCTGAGCAAATATAGTTATAACATCGAATAAACGCTTCTATTGAGAACGGTTTGTTTCCCACTGTATCCCTGCAGTTACCGCGCACAAAGGACTGAAACATGCATTGTATGTCAGTTTCATTAAACTGCTTTTCAATTTCATCCATGTTCATTTCACCCGTGTTAGTTTCACAAGAATTCAATTACTTTATTTGTAGACAGTTATCGCAGATTAGTCAGTCTATCTTCAAATCTTTTATAATGCTCTAGATTGTGTCCGTCAAGAACGAACTCACCTGTCCAAAACTGGTATTATTATACATCTATCACCGTAACGCCATAAGTTACAGCGTTCCGTAATTTTGCAGTATTGCATTAGGTATTTCCATCCTAATATATAAGGAAACGCGAATTCCAAATATGGAACGATTACGCGCGTAAGCGTCCTCTAATAATAATATAAAAAAACATGGCAACCCCCAGGGTTTGACTGGACACCACACAAAGAAGTTCGCTAAATCTGTTCAAAACTTTTTGGATTTCGGCATTCCCATGATGTAATCCTGGAAGGAAAAGATGTATAATAATAATGTTATTATGAGGATACTGCAAAGTATGCACTCGGACGGTACGCGGTCTCATCAACCTTCACTGCGCGTCGGTCGATACTGCCGCTGTACTTTTTTTTTAATGTAACAACTGCCGCTGTACTACCTTCGTACAGACTTTGCAGTATCTTCGTAATAACCTCATATTCATCGTCGGCGTGAGTTTTGACCCGATACTACATCTGTGTATCGCTCTGTCGATTGAAATATAATGTCTTCGAAAAAAAAAATACCCGCATTTTCAAACAATATTGCTTGTTGGTATACATACTAACAGTGTTATGATATATCTTATTATAAGTAGAAACGTTCGAGTGCAATTGTGGATTACTTAGGTGCGCATGCGCGTTTAATAACTAGTACGCATGCATTATAAAAATGGCTTCGCTCTCCATAGGTTGAACTTGCAATTGCTATACGAGTTACTTCAGTTGAATAAGCAGACGCGTGTTTCTTATTATAATATAGTTTACGATAAATCACTTACGACAACGAAGTTGTTGTTTTTGCTCACGTGTTGTCCATGTCTCGTAGTGAATGTAACTTCAGAACCCAGATCACATTTCATTGATATTCGAAAGAATGGCATATTTTGATGTTATAGTAATTATCATATGGTCATAATTGAAACAAATAGGCACAGTTGCACTGCAATTTAAAAAAAATCAAGTGGCAATATCATATTATGTTATTCTTACATTCAGCATAGGTTAGCACTACAAGACTGAAAACAAACATGGGAACATGGGGTGAGAGCGGGGTGATGAACTGTTTGGTAAACTGGAGTTCTAATAGAAAGGGTATGTAGTTACGTTTAACTGAACACATGTTATAATTTAGACGATTTGCAGGTGTGAACAAAAACTGGGCGTATATACAGAAACACCGCAACGGCAGAACGCCACCAACAGTGAACAAGCCACACTAACTGGTTTTAGCTGTTACCGCTGAGGGCAGTCAAAAGACGACAGTTAGTATGGCCGACTCGGATGGAGAGTACTTAGTACCCGAAAATGTTTCTCCGAACAGTGGCAATAGACTGTACAAACTAAAAGCAATATAAAAGACGTGAAAGAAAAGCAACGTTATATCTTTCCGTCATATAATTCACACACCACTTTTTTCAATGGTTCAAGATTATTTACCGTCGATATATTAAATGGCGGTGGTCGTCGCAGAGCGCGTGCTCGAATTCAGTGTAAACAATCTATGCCCTTTAACGATTTCAAAGCTCGTAAACGGTCATATTATGGTTTAAAAATTGACCGGTGCCACTGTAGTTTGGTTATTATATTGTCAAGGACCCTCCTGACGAGTATTACAAAACAGTTGGCACTCTCTCACACATCGGTGTACTATAGTGATATTTGAAGATAGGAAGGTCTGAGTGCAAAAATGTGATTAGTATGTATTAAGTAAATATGAATCAATGATAATATCAGTGCATTCCATTCGATTTTGTGTTTGTAATATGTTTACAGTACGGAAAAAATGCTCTCATTTTAAGGTTGGTCCATTATCTCCAAGCACGTGGTTCTTGATCCTTTCAGTCCGAGTGATCAAAGTTGAAAATAACACATAGTTTGAGCTTCATTTGAACATGACGGACATCAACACCAGGTTACCTATCTATGAAGTCTGTCCATCTTGGTCTGATTCAGCTGTTGACATTTGCAATCTTTAAATCAGTCACCGATTGTGTTAGCTTGTTTATTACTGCCGAATTACTTACTCCAACGTGTGATACAAATTGTATATTCATTGATTTACTTCCAAACTCAACTTCCTCAACTTTTTCAGACCATACAATTTACAATTGTCTTTTCATCTCCTATGTTGGGTGTTTAGTGCATCCATTGTGAATGAACTTATGAAAGTAATGAAGTGCACTAGTAATCTATCACGAGTAAACAAAACACCAAGTTAGAATGAACCCTCCTTACCAGGCACACCAGAAAAACTAATGATGATCAGTTGAAACAAATGTACACGTGCATGCGAGTACCATAATATCAACTTGTCTCTGTGTCTTTTCGTGAACAAACTCACTCATGGCACATCAGAGAAATTGTCTACGACACATGAAATGTCAACCAACATAGCCGCTAGTCGGCCATTTTGAATCAAATCACAAAACAAACTGACGTGCACAAGTGAGCCATCGTGTATGTTGTTCGATCAATTTTTAAATAAAATCGGCCAAGACATGTCTGGAAAATAGCATGACATGTTAAAATAGTTTTAGTTTTCTTCGACGAAAATGACCGTCAATCAGATAAATTACATCGCCTCCCCAAACTCAAAAGTTTTTCAGTTGAGCACAATCTGTAAAAACGCATAAAAACATAGGGTTAGGTATAATTATATCGGATTAACCGACAGAAAATAAATGAACTGATTGAGCAAAATAAACAATTGAGTGATAAAATTGACACAATGGAAAATGCAGGTGATAAAATGAAGGCGCACATGTTACGGAACAATTTAATTTTCCACGGCATTCCACAGAGTGGTTTGGAAACATGGGAACAGACGGAAGAGTTACTATGTGGATTTATTACTGATAAACTGGATATTGACGGTTCACAGATAGAATTTCAGATTGTTCACCGTTTAACTTATGCCCGTAGCCGACCACAACCAATAATAGGCAAGTTTCTTAGGTATAAACAGAGGGATGAAGTTCTACGTGCTGCTGTGAAATTAAAAGGGACAGAATTCCGTATTCGCGAGGACTTCACTCCTAAAATCAGAGATCTACGCCGAAAATTAGGTAAATTTGTGGTGGATGCAAGAGCAGAAGGTAAAACAGTTAAAGTTTTGTACGATAAAATTAAAGTCGATGACACTGTGTATATTTATGACGAGGTAATGAAGAACATTAAATTATTCGTCGCCATTGCTACCATAGGAAGGAGGTCAAAGCCCGAGTTTTGACAATGCAGTTGCTAGGTGTGAAACCACAGATTTCAAATTTGTATTTTGGAATATCAATGGTTTATACAGAAAACTATTAGACACTGATTTTTTGAACTATGTTAAGTCTTTTGATTTTGTGTGTCTTCTCGAAACATGGGTTGATTCACAATTTGATTTTCAAATTGAAGGGTTTAAAACCATACATAACGCTGGTGTAAAGAAAAAGAAATTCGGGAGGGCCTCGGGGGGAATATCCATTCTATTTAATCAAAATAATATTGCTCAATTTGATATTGAATATATATATAAGGATAGTTATTCAGCATGGTCTCTAATTAAACATAAGGAAAGCCCAGTGTTAATAGTGGCAAGTGTGTATAGGCCTCCTGAAGGTTCTAACTTTATAAACCCATATTTCTTTGATCAGTTAGAAAATAATTTGGTTACTTTTTCCACTAAATATGATTGTAAGGTAATAATTGGGGAAGATTTTAATGGTCGTACGGGTAATAAAAGTGATAGTTCTGATTGTAATGTGAACCACCTACCTACCTATGGGTGATGTGTTTACTACTATTAATGATATTCCACAAAGGGAATTAATGGATAATGAGTGTAATATATATGGTTTAGAGTTATTGGAATTTTGTGAAAGTACCAACTTTAAAATTGTGAATGGAAGACTCTTTAAACAAACAGGGAGTGGAAATTTTACTTATGTTTCAGGTATAGGCACTAGTGTAGTTGATTATATTTTAACAAGCCCAAATAATCTCTCAAATTTTACGGGTTTTTCCATTGGTAATAGAATTGAATCAGACCATCTATCACTTGAACTTACCATGATGCTGTCTTCCAAGCATGAAAATAGTACTATTGATACTGTCCATCATAATACTGAGAATCTGAACAAACTAAAATGGGACACTAAAAAAGCAAATGTTTATAGAAATAATTTTAATTTAGAGGGCATTAGAAATCTAAGACATGAGTTTTACGAGAATGTGATAGAAGGAAATATAGATGACGCAGCTACTAATTTAACTAATATTATTTATACTTGTGGAAAAGATATGGTGTGCAAGTCAAAACAGTTAAATGAGTGTTTTCGAAATTTTTGGTTTGATAAAGAATGTTTAGTCACCAAACGTGCAGTCAGTAAAGCGCTTAATCATTATAGACATACAAAAAGTCAGAACAGTCTTGAATATTACCTTCTATCTAAACAATCCTATCAAAAACTCATTAAAGAGAAAAAAGCAGAATTTCAAAAACTCAGAAGGGATGAACTAATTAACCTGTCTAAACAGAAAAACTCTCATAAATTTTGGCAGAAACTTAAGCAACATAAAATTAATGTTTCAGAAAATATTACTATGGAGGAATGGTCACATTATTTCACTAATTTGTTTACCCCGGTTCTTGTGGAAAATGAAAATTACAATGATTTTTACGCTTCAATCGAAGATTATATGACTGATTTAGATATAGAGAATATTGGTATACCTGATGTAGATTTGGAATTAGTAGAATTTAACCAACCAATTAGTATGACAGAGGTGAAGAAAAATTTGGATAAACTGAAGGCTAATAAATCACCTGGCCCAGATGGAACACCTTCTGAGTTTTGGAAATTTGCACCTTTAGACATCTGTGATCTGTTGTACAGTCTATATAACAAAGTTTTTGATCAAGGGGCGTTTCCTATAGAATGGAGCAGAGGACTAATTTCCCCAGTGTACACAAAGGGTTGCAGGGATGACCCAGCAAACTATCGAAGTATAATGCTTTTGAATACTATAAGTAAAGTATACACAAGTATTCTCAGTGATAAGTTAAGTAATTGGTTGAATCGATATAATAAAATAATTGAGGAACAAAGTGGATTTCAAAAAGGTAAATCAACTTTGAATAATATTTTTGTTCTCTATACCCTTGTAGAAAAATATGTTTATACTCTTGGGGCTAGATTCTATTGTGCCTTTATTGATTATGAAAAGGCATTTGATAGAGTACACCATTGTTCATTATTTTATAAGTTGTCAAAAATTGGGATTAAGGGGAAACTGTTTAAATCACTTTATTCTATATATCAAAATATTAAGGCTGCTGTAAAAAACCCAAAGGGAGTTACTGAATTTTTCCATATTAATGTTGGGCTGCAGCAGGGTTCTGTTATATCACATTTACTGTTTTGCTTTTACATAAATGACATTAAGAGTGCCCTCCAACAAGGACGGGAATCAGTTGTGTATATAAATACTTTAAAATTTTTTTATTTGTTATATGCGGATAATTTGGTGTTGTTCAGCAGCACACCTGTTGGATTACAAAGATTACTTAATAACTTAGTGGATTAGTGGTATTTGACTGTAAAATATTGCCAATTTTGTTATACGGTAGTTGTGTGTGGGGAATGCGGGGTGTAATAGCTGACATAGAAAAAGTACAAAATAAGTTTTGTAAATTTCTATTGAGAGTTAGTTTCAACGCTTCCAATGCTGCAGTAAGGGGTGAATTAGGAAGACACTCAGTTAGAGTTTATGTTAATATTGAAATGGTCAGATTTTGGCTGAAACTGATTCAAGAGGGCGGCTCAACTATTTTAAAGGAATGTTATAATTATCTATACCATAGAGCAGAAGGGGGGGTCTAGGTGTTGGGCTTTAGAGGTAAAAAATATTTTATGTACATCTGGTTATGGACATGTATGGTATGAACAAAAAATTGATAATAGCGAGATGTTCTTCAGTGAATTTAAAAGAAGATGTTTTGATATATCTAGACAGAATTGGTGTGCAGAAATTAATAAAAATGTAAAGCTTCAAACATATTGCATGTTTAAACAAGATTTAATATATGAAAGATATCTTGCTGCTATTTCGTTGGCTACTCCTATCTATTCATGTGCTATAACTAGACTTAGAATTTCCTGTCATCCCCTAGAAATTGAAAATGGTAGAACATTGGGTATTCCACGTAACCAAAGATTATGTTCATTTGGTTGCAGGGTCACAGAGGACGAATATCATTTTACTATGGTTTGTCCAAAATATGAAGCACTTAGACAAAAATTCTTACCAAAATATTATTTTTCACCACCAACCAAGATGAAATTCATTGCATTGCTACAGAGTACTAACTCGTTTATTTTACTAAGTTTGGGTAAATATTTGTTTAAGAGTTTTCATTACAGAGAAACTGAAATGGAAGTATGATTTGAAGTATATGTATCTTGTAATTTTATAGCGACCGTGTGTAATTTAAGTTTTGAAATGTAACAGTACTTTAGGCCGGTGGCCATATAGTGCGGAATAAAGAAATAATAATATATCGGATTAGGTAGAATAATATCGGCAAAACACATATCTAAGAATACAGTGGATGACACATTACACTTGTTGGTGTTTTGGGGGACAATTTTGAACAAATCTGTCCAGGATTGCCCGAAAATTGGTGTCGGGAGGACGGACACGCGGGACCAACGGGACCGTATGACTACAGACTAACCTAGGTGTTCGTAATCTAAAGTGTTATGTGAATTATATTCTATTTTTACTTCACACTGGAATTAAACATTAGGTATCCCCTTGTACTAATGACCATTTCTCAGATACCACCCCAGAAAAGTAGCCCCTATAAAGGTCCCTCTGAAAGCACCTTCAGTAGTTATATGCATTTTCACAACTCTGTGAGTGGTTCGCTCATGTTTCAGTGGTACCCCTCACTTTTCTGGTGACGATCTGGTTGACTACCATGATGTTATCTGTTATACTTTGATTACATCATCTAAGTAGTGGGGCTGAGCATATGTAAAAAAAGACTGTTACTGCCAACGCGATACTGCGCCCTCTACCGATATCGAACACACGGTATAGCCCGAGCAGGTAGGTTTTCTTCGGTTATGTCCTATGCTCACCAGATCCAAAAAAGTACAAAACACACTTACATGACCTAAGGTTCTTCCCAGGTGAAATGCAGTCCATTTATTTACCAAGACACACACAAAACAGATTAAAATAGCTGCCATGACATTCAATATAAATTACCTCTTAAAAGTAAAACTAAAATGTAAGACAGTCCGAATTAAAATTCGACATCCCCCAAAAGCCGGCATAGAATGTGCAAAATCGAAAATTCTCGATCGGCTAATGGAACTAACATTACTAGGGACACAAATTGAAATAACTGATAAATCAACAACAACAACAACAACAACAACAAGAAAATGAAAACGAAAAATAAAAATAATATTTACAACCAAATTAAATTGAAAAAATGCGATGTGGCTGAGATTGGCCTACACTGAAACCTCTGCCTCACAATATTCCTTATCACTTTCTCATTTTTTATCACCACGAATATACTTTTTTCAACAAATCGCGTTCTCTGGCACCAATGAAACCCACAAAAGTAAGGTCATTCAGTTTGTGGCGTAAATATGAAGTGAATCAGTGTGTTTTGATTCTCATTTGTTCGTCATTCAGTTGCGGTTAAATAGTGGAGAACGAGTGGAATTGTGGGAAGCAATGTTGATATGGACATGCCAGACTATGACATAAACAGTGAGTACTCGACAGGGTCATTTTTTTTCTAATAATACCACCTATGCCAGTGTGACGTCACGGTGTTTTATTGAACGACTGTGAATGGTGATGATATTTATTATTTAATTTCAGTTTGTTTGAATGTGGGTCATATAAACCATTGGTCACAAAATGTGTAAAATCACCTTGCTTTCAAGTTTTACATTACCGACTATACGCCTAGTGTAACCGTTAGTGTGAGAATTTACATCATCCCGGGCTGACCGCGCCAAACTGAATGGGAAATCGCATGACTCTAAGAAAGGAAAGGCACGCGTATGACTGGCATTACTGGCACTGACCATCCATATCTCCATCATAGAGTCGTTTTTCCACACATGCGACAAACCTCTGGGAAATACACTTACAATAAATGTAGGTCACGTCGTCTTTGCGGGTAGTAAGTTGTGGATAGATTACAACGGTGATTACCAATTCCCATGGCTAACATTTTGAGTAAAGTATAAGAACAGAATCGCATTCCAAGTTCCAATTAAATAAACTAATCACTATAATTTTATTTGCGATTATGACTTATATTCATCGTCTCGGGAAAGCGCGTGGACATTCTGACACTGTCCAATCACCGACAATATCGCCGCGGGGCATTCGTCGACATTGATATCTTTATAAACATGGTAATGAGCGCCCCCTAGTGGTTAAACCCCGGAGGTTAAGAGATGCCATGGATAGCAGAGAATAGAGATAGACAAAAATAACTGAAATCCATTCTGAAATCCAGGAAATATCATCTGGATACCGCCCGCTATTCGCCTATATGTAGTATTAAGTATACACTAACACCTTATATTGAATTCAACCTAGCATAAAAATTTTTAAATAAAACGAAAAAAACACCCATAGATATCATCGAGATGGAGATTTAAACGAGAATCATAAACGACCACGCAGTCAATAATGCATGTCTTCTCAATTGTTCGTAACCGTGATTTGTGTGTTTGGTTTCACGGCGAGCAGGCAAACGCCGAGGGCAGTCAACCATGAAATGGACCATTAATTACATACGAGTGATAGCATGTTGAGTCTACAATCTACGCTTAAACTTCGACATAATGATCCGATTATTTATATCCCTTCCTTCGTCTCTGACCTCTTGTAAAAAAAGATACTGTTTATACACTCCCCTGTCGCTGCCCTTTATGTCACGTCTGCTGCTATAGACTACTGGTAATGCTGTTTCTTGATAGAGCTCTATGTTTTGTTGCGGTTACATGGCGCGAGATTAGCTCAGAACGGAAGCTGGGTTCGCGATGAAACAAGACAACACGAAAATGGCGGGCTCGCGGTCTAGGTCTTCAGTTGTTTTCATTCGCAGATATTTGGCCAAGGTGACCTACAAATGGTGACGCCTGAATCAACCGTTTCATGACACACCCCGTGTATGTGTTTGAACAGTAAGTATAAATTATAGTACTGAACCGATATCACCCACGATAATAATTGGTTCGACTGACAGATTCGTCGATGTTTTATCAATAACTTCGTACATACAAATGTACATATTTCGGATATCTGACCCCAAACGTGACCGCGAGGTCGAAGTTCTTGCGACGGTAAAGTTTAACAAGGGTGGTGCTGACGTAAGTTTGATTATAAATGACCGTTTTGTCTGTAGCAGAAGGTGCTACAACAAACGACGCTTATCCCCGTGCTTCGTTCCACAGCGCTTTTAAAGGAATTCGCGTTCACAAGTCGCCCGGAAACTATTCCGAGTAAGGAGTTAGTCAAATCATTTGACAGTGACTTTATCACCATGGTTTACAATGTATATGACGGTGGTACGGAGGAAGAGAAACCGAAAAATGGATGTTTCGTGACAAAAACTGCAGGTATTTTGATCTTCGTCGTCGTAGTTCTCATTCTGATCGGCGCGGTTCTTATGGCGTACTACATCCCGCAGTCGTCGTGCGACGACGGCGAGACGGAAGACGGAGTGCCGATGCCGGACGCCACCGTCACGGAAGAACCTAGCATTGAGTTCGACGGTCTGTTGCCAGACACGCTAGTGCCTTATCACTATCGCGTTAAATTAAAACCGTACTTGGACGAAGAACTGGATGGGGAAGATTGGAAGAAGCTCGATGGTGAGACATCCATCTACATATCGTGTATAAAAAACACCAACGAGATAAAAGTTCACCACCGATTGATGACAATATCAACATACGAGGTGAGAGACGAAGACGGAAATGAAATCGCTGTTACTAGTACAGAAATAGATAATATGTATGCCTGGTTTATAATGTACACGAGCGAGGACTTGTTAGCGGGTAGAAATTACTCTCTCCATTTCGTGTACCAGGGAACCGTCGACCAAGCAGATATAAGAGGGTTTTACTATAGCAGTTATATGGAAAATGATATCGAAACGTAAGTAGTGTACATGTATATGTTTACTATGATTAAAAAATATAACCAGACTCACTCTGATGATCCTAGATTACTTTGGCAAGGGCATTAGGGAATTCTTCGGAGATGTTCGTGGAGAACATTACACATCGTATACACATTTTTCACCCGAAAAAAAAGTAATAATTATTTAATCACTTAAACAAAACGTTAAAACGTTGAACGTGCCGTCTCAGAAATGCCACCAAAATAAACGATGCTGTGAAACTGCGCAATATAAATCTTGGGTGTCCGCCGCCGCTTGGTCTAGATAGCGCCGATAATCATCGAATGGCCGTTCTGGTCCGTCGGAGTAGAAACATAGTTTTCCAATACATACACCGCCACAGTGCGAGGCCGTGTCATCGTCGAAAAAAAAAATAGAAGCCGAATACTGTTGATTGACAATCGAGCCTGTATAAACACACTTGGCCGACCGGATTTGTCACGGTGAACAAAAATTCCATCAATTATTCCCTCGATTAGACTTTATTTGTTCTTGCGAAAGTGCCGACTCTTTAATCGTGTTAGGCAGCGTGAAATTGAAAAGGGATGAATCGGCGCACGGCAAATGCGTTGTTTTATTACAGCTTTCGTATCCTATTACGTTCGCTTGCTTAGTTGTGATATCAACGTGTACGATCTGTTAACATGGTGTCGTTTGATAAACGAAGTGTTTTACTATACATGTTATTTTATGCGCAGGGATCCACTTTGCCCGTTGTGCGGCAGTCCTTGGAGGCCGCTTTTAAACAAAATATCGGTTACAACTGATACATCTCAAGAATCTGCCTATATATTTTCATGTCTTGAGAAATTAATATGTTTGCTATTTTTAGCTGACTATTGGTATGCCCCAATCATTTTGCTTGATCTACTGTCGTATGATACGGAATGCTCTTTTGGCCAGGTTTAACATATCGTTGGTTCGTCCCTACACCAACGACCTTGGTAACAGTGTATAATGCAATAGGGATACGACACGTCTCAGAATCAAGTGAAAACCAAATGGTACTTAAAGATTAACACGTGGAAGAATGTATTCTAGGGGAGAATTTGATAACAGACTTGCATAAAAGTCATATATAACGTGTTTCATAGATGCACCTCGTTATGCCATGGACACCAGCCGGCTCCAGTCGTTGATGTAATGACTATGTGGACGGATGAGGGTGCATGGGTGTCTGAGTAATAATCAACCCGGTTGATACGACAACGTATATAACCCAAACTAGATATTTCAGTACCAGTCTCCATTGTCGTGTATATCAGCTGATTGACAGTAGTCTTCAGTCGAACAGTAGTCTTCAGTCGAGGTTGTTGTGGAGATACTCAGCAGCAAGTTAAAGGGTATCATTTGTACCAAAAAGTGCTGAATTAGTACGGGCTATATAATTAGATTACAATCGATGAAAAGTTAAACATTTTTTTTTCGGGTTGCAAAGATAAAGAATCCCAAAATGGTCGCTCCACTGACGAGTACCTACATATGCACATCGCATGCGGGTTAATGCGCCTAGTTAGAATACTCTCTATGTTTTCATTAATTGCCTAACCCTTATTTAGAAAGCACAATTCCGGTAATATAAAAATAAAAACTGTATTCTATTTGAACCAAAATTCAGGTAAACTTCCATCATTATGGACTGTATTTTCAGATTCAATGAGAAGTAACTTAAAGAGTGTACCTGATTGGATAATCAACCCCAACACGTAACAGTCAGACCAATCAGAGAGCAGATAATATTTTCATTTTGAGATCACTAATTTCTAAATATGTCTACAGTTAGTTTGAAAAGTCGGGAAATCACCTAAGCTATTTTTATGCTTTATACACTTCCGTCCCTAAAGCATTTTATTCGGTGTGGCGAGAAGGCCCTACTTTTTAAACTTCTGAAATTGGGCTTCGGTATTATATGTTATGAAGTTGTTAAATTAATCTACAGAAATGTAATTTTGGTCGCAACTTTTGAACATTGTAAAAACACAAAATTGGATCATTAGCACGGTTTTGTTAAAAATATCTTACAAGTGATTCAGCTTACTAATTGGAAATTGCCGGTTATTAATCATTTAAATGAATTAGTCTAAGAAAACCTGAACAAATGTGTCAGGATAAATGGCCAAAAACCATTAACAGGGAATAGGGCAATAAATTACGTTGGAAGTATACATTATTTAAACTAACTCTTTTAAACATTATTTGGATAAAACTAAAAAAAAAAATAGAGAATGGAATTAACAAAATGACATTAAGAGGGATGTTCGATTTTTTAACCTGTGTAACTGCAATAAGAATAGGCATCACATTCATTACCGTGACAATTTCACTGTAATTACCAACCAAGTCATTTCTAGGTCCAGGGAAAATTTCTGCAGTGCTTTGTTTCTTCAAATTATGCCCCAACCTTCAATGCTTAGGCAATGTTATCCTATCCTATTCTATCCTATCCTATCCTGTCCTATTCTATCCTATCCTATCCCATCCCATCCCACCCTATCCTATCCGATAAGTCAAATTCGACTATTGTTCTCAGTGTTCTCCATCTCCCTCTCTCTGTCAGACGTCACTATGTTCGTAGGGTTACATACATCGCAGTCACGTACATACAGGATAAAGATTATACAAACACTTTACGGCACGTGTAATCCGAGATCATAGGATGATTTGTATTATCTTTTCACAAAGTTAATGGACTTTTAACACAATTCTACTTTTTGGCGACCTACGCAATCGACGTTCCGGTATGCGAAACGAGGACATTTCAAGCATTTGTCTGATCGTAATACTGATACATTTTAGATTTACGTTAACGTTACAGTTAATCCGGTCTCAATTTTGTAGATAAGGTCGCTAATACACCGGCTGTTGCGTGTTCTTTATGGTTAAGTTAATTACAGTAGTCTAAGCCGATATAGCGCACACGACTGGCCGTGAAAATGTCTTGAAACTGAACACTGTAGATATCCTCAATTCGAGTTATCTTTGTTATACTGCAAAGGCACAAACAAACACGTTTGCGTCGATTCGGCTACTGGCTTCCGCACGGATAATACATTCATTTAAATTCACAATAATCACCACGAACCAATGACCTCAATTTTCGCTGCACATGCTAGATTCGAGTATGCAAAAGGGCAAATCCTTTCAGTTGCTTAGTTACGCTAAATGCCAGTGATTTGAAATTAAACACGCTACTGGTTAAGTGTATACGAATGTTCGTGTACTAGTACGAGGCTAAGTGCACGAGTGCCCTCGAAAATGAAATATCGTATATTGAAAAAAAAAAACTTGTGGCTGATAAATATCGTAACGAGTTGGACTACATTAATGCCATACATATCATAAGAATGTGTTGAGATGTCACGATAACAGTAAATATGTCAACTAATTCCAAGGCCGGTTTACCGTTATAGCTAAACACTGATGCGATGGTACATGTAGTTAAGTATACACAAAGCCGCACTGATCGCCCCATTTGTGAAACGTCCATTCAAATATTACTTTACGAAACCAATGACGTAAATTCAATCGTGTTAAAAAATTCGAATCACGTTACTAGGCTGATGAAAACATCAATAAACTATGTAATATAATTATTAAATTCGTCCTAATGTTTTTTTTTTAAGTTTGCGAGACGTAAACCTACACATTCGCCAAATATGGCTTAATGCACGATCAATCAATCATTAGAACTGTTTATTGACGATGCATTGTAAACAAATTAAGTGACATCACGGCTTATATGACCGCTGTCCACCACCTACTGACTTTGTATTTGGCCCACAGTAATTCGTTTCATTTACATATCTGTTTACTTGTTCAGTAGTGCATTCTCAACATGGGAATGTTGTAAAGCCTCTCCTTCTGTGAGGGGAGGGTAAAGTCGCATGAGGGTAGGGAGGGGTATATTCATATTCATAAACTCATTATGGAAAAAAACACATGGTGCAACCAGTTCCAATATGCACCACTGTCGCTTCCACGTGTCAGGACACCTCAACTTGAAATAACCGAATAACATACGGATTACTGTTCGTGAACACGACATCGCTAAGGTATATTGATACCGCTATTCCCATAATATGTATAATTATATAATGGGTTAATATTCAAACATGACCAATTTGACGATAATTCATATTCATGGTCAGAATTGACAGCTGCGGCTGCAGTTCTCTGTAAAATTAACTCCTTGGCAATTTCGATATTGATTGTGGTTATTTTTAGACATTTCAATTGTGCTTAAAACACATACTGATATTGAAGTAATCAGAAATAGGAATAACGCGGCGTGTTCAAATATAACGTCCATGGCCATTGGATGATTAAAACACCGGTTGTATGTTTCAACTGCACTGTAGGCAAACAAAAGGTCACCTAGTGAGATAGTAATATTCGCCCGAGTAAACAGCGCGCAACGCGTTTTCTCACTCGAATATACAATCTTCCCAGAAATGAAGTAAAATTGATTGGGAAATATTTCACTGAGCTGTATCCCAGGCATATTAGCATTCTGAGTTGACACGGGTTTGACAGGATGAATCTGAAACAATGCCTTATATATATATATTTGTGCCATCTCCACAGCTCAGTACTACGCGCTGTCGTAAATTGCAGTAGTCTAAACAATTGCGGTTTTCTAAGGGCGAGTGATATTGAGTTACATCATCAAAGCGGTCCACAGCACTAACATACACTCCAAATAACTACTTATACACTGTATTGGAATTGAAATTAAACATTTACCTGCCAAGTATGTATATTTTAGTCACAGTCAGCTGGCGCACATCTGATATAATACAATAAATGCGATATTTACTATATGGGGGCCGCCATCTTGAATGACGCATGAAACTAAATAAGAGACAAGTTGTGAAACGCGTTTTTCAGATTCCTGCAAATCAGGACAAAAATACCAATCTTTCACAAAAATACGGTCCGTTGGGGTTATATTAAGCCAACCGATAACACAATTCGGCCGAATTCGTCGTTTTTGTGTGGAAAAATCCCTTGCATACGACACAAACATCACGTGACACAGAAACGTAAATAAACGAAAGTAAATACTTCGCATTATAATTTAAAGCGGGGGAGTCGTCACCTGCGCATGCGTCAGATGGCCATAGCGTGTCATTGTTTACAAACAAGTGTCCACCCACGATCCTTTGCGTTTTTTAGCGTGTGTTGTTATCGTCGCTTGGAACTCAATTCCCGCGCGTGCACAGGTGACGACCCTCCCGTTTTAATTTAATAGGAGCATGACATAGAACCCAATTCAACGAATATACACTTTGATTTAGAGTATCGCCAAAAATATACTGTAAAACATGTCTTTTTAGCTAGCATATTATTTAGGCTTATTTAGCTAATCTGTAATTTCGCTAATTTAACAGAAAGTATATTCTCACAATGAGATAGTTGACACTTTAGCTAAATTAAAGGGCGGCAGTCGTCGCGCCTCGTTCTGTTCGATATGGGACTCATAGCGACGTATGCAACGCGTGTAAAATACATTGTTTATTTAAATGAAATTTGAACACGCGCTGCGCGACGTCCACCGCGCTTTAAGATTCTGGTAATTCATGCCAAGAGTCAAATTCGCTAAAATTGCATGCAGCTATTTCAACGTGTTCTTCAGTATGCGGTAGCTGCTGCTGCTGCTCAGATATCCATAATGTGTTTGTATTGTTGTTCTTTTTCTAGACCATTTGTTGCAACACACTTTGAGCCAACTCGTGCTCGTGACGCTTTCCCGTCATTCGACGAGCCGCATCTGAAAGCAACATTTGACACCATCCTCGTGCACCGGACAGCTGGGGTGAGCTATGAGAGAATAGCGTTATCCAACATGGAGAATATAAAGAATGTAACGGACGGGGACTGGAACGAGGCTCATTTCGCCACCTCAGTGAAAATGTCGACGTATCTCAACTGCTATGTCATCGGAGAGTTCGTTTGCAAAGAGAACAGCAACAGAACCCGTTACCAGGTAACCACAAAGTGGCATTTCAACGTAAAATATCGCGTGACATCTGGTGTTTTAAATCGAGGTCAAAATAATGAGACATGGGTTTGTAGGCATTCTCATACACACAGTGATCAATTGTCATATCTGATGATCCTTTACTATAGTAACCGCCTGCCAAGCGTAACCAATAGGAGAACTGTAAATATTTACAAATACAGCCGTTATTGCCCATATATCAGCAGTGGAAACACTTGCGGTTAAGTGTTGTGCAAAGGATTTAACGATATTTTACGATAAATAAAATCAGTGAATAGCGTGCAATAATATTCAACGGTATTGCGGTTCGTTTGCTTGACGGAAGCTCGGTTTGTGAATAAATTATGACGTCGTCACCCGATAAGTAACGTTCGCGAACTTACATCATTACGACGGGCGGGAGGAACGGGCTAGTGTAGATGGTTTGCGCTAGTCCCCGTATGTATCTCATGTAAATTCAGTTTATGAAAACCACAATCGCCCATCCCTGTCAATCTACAAACAATTAACATGCACCAGGGCTAAATAATAGTTGAACTGAGTTAGTAACTTTCCCGGGTAACCTTTGATAATCACCTAGGTGCCGAACAACTGTATAAATGACACGGGATGACATAGTTACAGTTCTTATATTGGTTAACGGTCACAGGCGGTTATTATTATTGAACAGATTTGTATCAAATAATTACAACACAAAATACTTTTTCCATCAGTGGCTAAGTTGATCATCGTGAACACACGTATCTAAGTTTACTTGCATATTTTTTTTTTATTTTTTGTATATTCAAAACACAACTTAGTTTAATATTCAATATTCACGACTATTGCGACAGCCCTGAAACGGGCCGCCTCCTAGTTATATAAAAAAAAACTTGATATTATTAAGTTATGACAATTCGCTGCAGTCAAGTTCAGGTTCCCACTTGACCAATATATTCCTTTTAACACTGTTGTTAAACAGAGATACCTCTACGTATGGTGTGTATCTAAAAGTAACCCAATTCCGAGTTTTTCTCATGCTATTGCACTTTTTGTATCTAGTTTCGTGTATGGAGTCGTCCATCAACGATCAATTCAACACAGTACTCCTTGGACATTGGCATGGATACTCTGACATATTTTGAACACCTCTTTGGTGTAGATTACAATCTGGCTAAAATGGGTAAGTAAATATTCAAGAAAATACATGTACTGTTTAAATGCATCGATTCTGTGATATCAACTAAACCATGTTGCCTTAGCACATAGAATATTTGAATATTGCACACCTTTTCAGACATGGTCGCATTAACGGCATTTTCACCCGGGGCTATGGAAAACTGGGGTTTGATTCTATACAGAGAGACCCGGATGTTGTACCCTTGGGAAGATTATAAAACACCAGCAACGAAGAAGGGTGTCGCCCTCATCGTTGGTCACGAAATACTGCATCAGGTAACAATCAAAGCTATAACCCGTGTTGATCTCTGGAAAATCCGTCAACATTCTACGTGGCACACGTGACGCCTGAACTAATTCAAGTACCATATATACATATATGTATTTAAAACAAGCAGCCTGTCGGCTGAGATAGCTCCGCTGTACATTTCAATTAAAGAACTGAAGATATCATTAGAAAATAAACAATATGTATAGTATCAAATCAATGGGACTTGCTGTTTTCAACAAGAAGTCAAAAATATCACTTTTCACCAACAATGACAAAAATAATCATCACAATTAGATAATTGAAAATATCACCACGAAATTAACAAATCTGAAAGAGGTCCACATGTAGTACCTATATATGTAATATCAAAGCAATTGGAATTGCAGTTTTTAAAAAGAAGTCGAAAATGTCACTTTTTACCAAAAATTACAAAAATATTCACCAAAATTAGAAGAGTTGAAGATATCATCACAAAATGAATAAATCTGAGAGAGGTACACATGTAGTACCTATATATGTAATATCAAAACAATTAGACTTGCGGTTTTAACAAAAAGCCGAAAATATCACTTTTTACCAAAAATGACAAAAATATTTGCCAAAATTAGATAATTGAAGATATCAACATGAAATGAACAAACCCAAGAGAGGTCTACCCAAGGTACATATACACCAAGTATCAAAGCATTCAGGCTAGTAGTTTTCAAGAAGAAGTCGAAAAAGTAAAACATTGACACGGACGACGGACGACGACGGACAATCACTCATATAATAAGCTCCGCTCGACAAAGGCGACAGCGAAGCTAAAAAGTTATCTGCAGCACACAGAGGAATGTTTTATGAAGTACGCATTTCTAGCGTGTCGCGCCCGCTAGCGACTGAACGCTTATAAATGCCGCGGAAGAGACACACTGACCTATGTTTGTTTGTGAAGTCGTTCGTCATTCAGAAAATAACAAATATCTAGCTAGCAAATAGCAAAAAAAAAATACGGATGACTGTAGATCATAAGAATGTAAAATGCATGCCAGATAGCAATATAATACATTATGTGTTGTATTCAATAAATCAAATTTCAAATAGATAATAATGTAGTTATTGATTGGGTTGATATTAATCCAAGCGAGCCACGCAGACACGCTCAAATGAACTATCGGATCTGTAATACCAGCTCCGGGTCATCTCAGACAGATAATTGAGAAATCCAATTCGGAATTCAGACGTAATCTAGCGATGTAGACTTAATACCCCTGTTTCTACTGTTGAAAGAATTGAGTGAGACAAATGCATTGACAGAAACTGGATCGCACAGAGAACCACTGTTTGTGACATTGTCTGGAAAATTAAAAAGCAAAAATATTTCCGGGATTCGAAATTATAATGACAGATTGTTGTATCTGCCAATATGTGAAAATCGATTGTATGATTGTAACAAAATGAACAATATATACATACATAACCTAGGACATATAAATAACTTTGGATGGTACCGGGAATCATATACACTAATATTAGTGTCATTAGTTTACGGTATAAATCTATTTATGGATAAACAAAATACTCAGAATATATCATTTTTGCAATAAATTGTGCCCGCGGACAATATAGGTATGTTGACTTTTAAAAAGATTTGCAATTTTGTCGGAATAAGAACAGTTTTACCACTGGTGTCCATGGTGATTATATTATTCCGTATCTCAAATAATTCGTATAGGATACAACATGATATATAGCGACTGATGGGGTTCTTTTTTGTTATCCTGCCTTTTCCCTTAAAATATTGGTTTTAAATGTGCTAAAAACGTTGCTTTGCTCTAACATTGTGTTCAATCTACGGAGCTGTTCTAAAACAACAATTTTTGAATGATATTTGCTGTTTTGTGTTACCATAGAAGTATAAACCGGAGAATATTGTCATGCCATTTATGATGACTAACTTACTCAATAATTATGAGTAGAGACTTTACCTTAACTCAATAGTGTATAATCTGTATTTTAAGTGGTGTGGTAACTATGTGACAATGATATGGTGGGATCACATATGGTTGAATGAAGGATTCGCCAGCTACTTCCAACATGATTCTGCAGACTATGTTGAGCCACAGTATCACTTTGTAAGTATCGCTTTTGCTCGTTATTTGTTCAACTGTACGTACTATTACGAATAACAATTGTGAGATATTCTTCATTCACGCAATGTATTTCGTACAATTCAATACGCTTTTTTAATGAAATCACGGGTACTTTCTAATCACCAACACATATCTAATCCAAGCTCGGTAAACGTTTCAGTTTGTACTCTCATGCATGGAGCGACTACCTCTACCCTTTAAAATACAGAAATAATCCACTGTTAACAGCCTACATAATCTCTATCTCACAGTTCGACCAATTTTTCTTGGAAGACGAGACGTATAGTGCTATGCAGGTCGACCAGGATGGATCATCGAGGCCAATGATAACACCTGTTGGTTTTTACGAAGAAATAAGGAGTCTCTTTGACAGGATATCCTACGAGAAGGTAACACAAACAACAGCTATGATAGAGGGACTGTGCATTGCCACTTCCAGAGTGAAACATTCGGGAACTGAAAACAAAACTCCATATGTAGGCGTTTGATGCGTGACCCAATTATCTGATTGTTGAATCACTGTTATCATATATCAAGTCTTTTATAGTGCCAAGCAGCGTAACTTATCTTCTCTTTCCTATCTAGGGTGCAGCTATTATCATGATGATGAAGTCGTTCTTGGGCGAGGATGTGATGATGGAAGGAATCAGAAATTATATTAAAGATAACTTATTTTCAAATGTTCATACCGACGATCTATGGCAAGCTTTGTCCGAGGTAATACGCTCGTAGATATTATAAGATAACACATTCCATATATAATAAAAAACATATATTTGAATGTCACACATCCTCAAATAGCGTGGCCTCAAGCGTCCACTGCACTGTTCCTCCAGTACAAATGTGGGCGTGCTAGATTAAACATGGGACCATTACCAACCTACTTTCACATGTCATTGATGGTCATATTTGATTATACCAGGTTGACAATATCGTAAAATATTGATTCTTTATATCTTCATACTCTGGTTGCCCCCACCTCCGACAGGTTAGCCCTTACAACATGAAACAGATTATGGACACATGGACGTTACAGATGGGATACCCCGTAGTGAACGTAAACAGAGTAGATGACGTAGTGACTGCGGACCAAGAACATTTCTTAGTGGCCCCTTATGACGAGGTAGAGGACGACGAATACACAAATAAAGGGTAAGAAGTTTATCCAAAATAGATTCTGCTGGTTTAGAATGTGAATAGACGACAAAATGCAACTCATAAAGATATTGTGTTTGTGTTTTGTCGAGGACGTCAGTCAACACGACCTGCGCTGATATCAATCATGCAGGACAAATCCGAGACCGACACTTTGGACACTTTCAAGGAAATTCATCTGCCCCCCTTATTGTAACTGGCGCCAGGGAAAAACATCTCGTTTGCGAATACCGAAAATGTATTACTTGCTATATTGACACAGCGTGTGAGCCACGTGTAATTCAATTTCAACTTTCGTTCTTGGAATTGCAGTTACAAATGGTATGTTCCACTGACGTATACTCACCAAGGTGAGAAAGAATATATCAATCCAGGAATGGTTTGGATGAACCAAGACTCAGGTAACGATATATAACATGTAGACCCACGCCAACAAGGTTTTAGAAATCGATTATCTGTTTATATCGCAGGATATAAATTCGGTATGACACAAATTCAGCAATTGAATAAAATCACCGATTTTTTCGTCGTGGTATAAACGACATTAAACGATGCCAGCGTAGCTTCGCGATGAACAATCACATAGTTTTTTATCTTACCGTTTAACAGCAACTATAGAGTTTACGAACATTGATGAGGAACACTGGTACTTAGTCAATATTAACCACACTGCCTACATCCGGGTAAATTATGATGCTGAAAACTGGGAAAAATTGATAAAACAGTTAAATGAATCTTTTGAGGTAAGACCAGGACTTTTAGGCTACAAGCCTAAACTATTACTTGGTACATGTAACAACACTATGAATAAATATAAATAAATTAAGTTAATATGCTTAATATGATCAATCAATCACTATTATCAAAATTAGGTAACAATAGTTTGATGAAATATTAGTACATATTATTTTCGTCTTTTAAATCTCATCTATACAATGTTATTGTCTGTGCTGTAGATTTCAATATATCTTAACTCACTGTTATATCTATATATAATATCAAACCAAAAGAATCAATACCAATATCTTTAAACAAATGATAAATTGTTACGTGCTTTGTAGGTCTTCCCAATTCGAAGCAGATCGGCTCTAATAAGCGATGCATTCATACTAGGCGAAGCGCAACAACTTGACAACGTAATTGCAGTAAGACTGATGGAGTATCTCTATAAAGAAGACCAATACCTCCCTTGGGATACGTGTATCAGTGGGCAATACTATACGCTGTATTCGCTATGGAGAACAACAACATATGGACGATGGGAGGTAAAGAACAAATATGATGTGTAATAATAACAAACATGGGGATGAAAGAATGTGAACATTGCATTGTGTAGTACGATATCATAACAGAAGGAATACTGTTTGTCGATGTGTTCGGGCAAATTGAAATACCGATACAAAAATACAATTAATAGTACGTTCTAGTAAATTGAGGCGCATGCGCAGTTGTTAAAAAAAACCCAACAATTTAGCTTAGAGTAAATCATAAAGTAATGTCTTCAATAATTCTACTTTTAATTAATAATTCGAGTGATAACGGTCTATAGTGTATACTGCATGGCAAAGTTACAAAGCATTATATGCAAATTTAATTGTACATTCAACCGTGTATTAATTCACGTTGAGGGAAGTCATTCAGTTTAAATTACCACAGTGCCGTTTTAACCTATCGTGTTGCATATTCCTGTCATTTCAGAAGTACCTCCGTTATCTGCTTTCTCCGAGTTATGATGACCTTGGCTGGGATTTCGAGTACACATACAGCGAAGGCAATGAAGTTGAATAGTAGGCATTGACTTATTTATTTAAACACTGCGTGATACTGTGGTTTTATCATTTAAGAAAACACCATGCGTCACATAACAAAGTACACACACATGGCACTATTTCTGCATATTTGTATGCAAGTGTAGCTAAACTCTTATTGAATTGATTTTTATCTGACCTGCCGTTCATGCTTATCTGAGTTTTCAGATTATTCAGTAATATCATTGGCTCACATTCTTTGTATCAATGGCTGTTGACGTTCAATCAAGATAAATTGAATGCCTAAGTACTTGCTACACGTAAATACCTTCAAATATGTTCGATATGTCATCTACTGCCACATTCTACCGACGCTCCACCATGTTCCCATTTATTGATATTGATCAACTCTCTACAAGCCATTCAACAACATTGTTATTATTAAAATCTTAGTTATAGGCAGTTGACAACCGTCCGTGCTGCATGTTTTTACAACCACGTAGAATGTGCCGGTAATGCCACAAGTCTCTATCATCAATGGATGGCCTCGCCTGACGATGACAATCCGTAAGTACCAATCACCTACCAGCAACAATGCATACTCTTTTTTTGGCCGACAACAAATTTACTTTAAAATAATTAAAAAAAAATAAAAAAATCGATTGGAAGAAAACTGTAACTCTACACATTTGATCAACGCGGACTCATTCTGTGTTTCAGAATTGAACCGAACATGAGACATTCCGCGTACTGTACTTCGATTCGTCTTGGCAGTCACGAGGAGTGGCAGTTCGCATTTGAAAGACAGAAGGACGACGAAGACGAGGGCGGTAGATTGAGATCCGCAATGGCATGTAGCAGAGATCCATGGGTTCTTGTTGGGTGAGTAGCAATTATCACGATGATATTTCCAAGAAGAGCGTTGATTTAGCGTTGTATTATCGGATGGATAATGGTAGCACCTTTTGGAATGTCAGGCAGCAATACAGATTTTGATAACATCTGGTTAACACAGTAAACGCTGCTTTGTTTGACCAATATTTAAATACTAGCATTCGAAGCTTATGTGTTTAATCCTAATAGAAAACTACATTTTCTCACTATACAGATATATGGAAACTTCTCTTGACGAGAATAGTGGATTATCTCCACTCACAACTATTGGATACGTAAGAGATAACTCTGGGCTAGGTTTTAATCTTGCGTGGGACTTTACACTGGACAACTTTAATGATCTACACGCCCTGTAAGTAACCTACCCATCGGTTGTAACTACACTAGTACTAACAACGTGTTTATAACCACTCACACCACTCATCTAATTGGTATTTGTGTGAGGCCTTCTCCAATAATGCCTACAATTTGAAAAATCGGCCACACAAGAAGAAATAACTTTTACAAAACGGTTATTTTCTTCTTGTGCTGTCTTCCGCTAAACGTATACGTGAGGAAAGTAATACATAAATTAGAATGACATTTTCGTATAAACGTATAGCTAGCAACATGTTGTACCCGTCTCCAGGCACAGCCTCACATAACCTTAAGTCGTGCTTCTTTCGTCGAATACCAAATAACCAGTTATAGTGTGTCGGATTGCCTACTACCTATAATATAATAATTGTACTAATTCTTGTTTCTTTGTAGATACGAAACCAGTGCCTATGGCCTGGTATTTAGCTTCGCTGTAAAGATGAACACCCAGGAGGATTTAGACAGCGTAAGTGTTATGTTTACCTTATAAGTGCACTGTGCACCATTTTCTCCCCTCACATTTATAATTGTTTCATCTTTCGTTTCAGTTGATGTCGTTTGGTTCCACGCATTACGACATGCCCGGGGAGGCCGCTGTCGGATTTTACGAAGCCATTAAAATGGTAAAAAATAACATCAACTGGACTGACCGAAACGCGGAAGATATCGAGAACTTTTTATTCGAAGTCACCAGTAGAATTCCATAATTTTCAAAATAACAAGTTCCATACCAATCGTGTTCCTTTGATCGTCATGGGTTCATTGGAATTGGTGTGGATATACGAAGTGCCAATATAATTTGTTCTGATACAAATCTGAATATATTTAGCAAGGACTGTACTTGTGTGCGCATTGAATTCATCGAGCCATGATGTCCAATTTCAATGATTTTGGGGGCGTTACAATACCGATTACACTAATTTCTCCGTACGCTGAAAAAACAACTGTCGCATTGGATATCGTTGGCGTTATATTACGTTGCCTTGCTGTCGGACATATCATCATAGGCTAGCTTCTGCTCGAATCGTTATGCTTATTTATTATCCATCAATAATGAACATTGCTTTATAGAATGATGCGTTTCTAAGTAACGGTTTGGTGACGCATTTTAATCAGGGATTATTATCGAGTCTCGTTTAGGATTTAATCTTTGCATAGGTACATATTTTGGACACGCGACTGCTGCAGTTTTTAAACATATGACTGACGTATTGTATGTATGCCACGTCCGATCTGAACAAGTACACTAATTATTAGTTCTCCCCCGCACAACGTTTGTAGTTCTCAGTTGACATCTGTTCCGCGTGACACCTCGGATATTAGAGTAGTTGCGGTTGGAGCAAATAACTCACCAATTACACATGGTTGAATTTTAGAATGGTGTTGAGCTAGTTACAAAATACAATTGTGAACGCTAATTGGAGAAGAAATGTCGAAATAAATTTGTATTATGTAAAATTTTAAAATAAAGAATGTTTCAGTTATATGACCTGTCTGTACGAGTATAATTTATCACAAACTAGTTTGATATTCGTGAACAATACAATGTCAACACAATTCGTATTTCAAAATCAATGCCATTGTAATTGGCATTTGGTGAATGGTAGTTACACGACCTAAAATATAAATTAACATGTTTATACTCAATATACCTAATATATGAATTAGTGTTGTTGATATCAAGTTGTTCTTGTTCATGTTCATGCGACTTGCTGCATTATACAATTCTATACTGGTGGAATATGCAAAGATTTAACTGCATGAACTATTTAATGTCTACCGTTAAATGTGTCGACGTAGCACTATCCAGAAGCATTGGTTAAACATTAGCGCTTAGTTACTATCTGGGTGTGGTGGCTTCGACCCAACCTTGAACGGACACTACATGTTTACATACATTTCCGCTCGAATAAGATAACCTACATTCACCGGGCACGACCATACATACTTGTATACAATCGCTTGTTTATTTTCTGGTAATTATTTTCGCAAAATATTTCGCAGTAACCCGGCTTTTCGCAATTTATACACACCCAAAATATTTGATTTTATTGTGTAAACAAGTCTGGACCATGAACTATACAGCAGTTTTACGATATCCCAGAGCATGTATCTTCAAGACTCTATGTGTATACATTATCGCTTTATTCGTTATAGTAGTGTTTGTTCACGATTCCATGGTGACATATTACATTCCTCTTCGGGAATACGTCAGTCCGTGATGTAATTATGTATGAGGTTTTTTTGTAAATCAGTCGTTCCATTTAATCCATTTAACTATCAATATCTGTTAACATGTCTTTGGTTGATTCCAATGAATTTATTACCACTTAGGCCTGTTTTGATAAAGATGAGATAAGAAAATGAAAAAAAGTAAACAGAATTGTATAGAACGCATTCCTAGACATGACGGTTAATACAGAATACAGACGGATTTTTAATTTTCTTGCTGGTGCGACAATACTTAGTAAATGAGTGTGGAGCACAAGTTTGGATTTTAACTCATGCGATCTGTGTGTTCTGTGTCTCTGGGTGGTCTATACAAACATATAAATGGCACATGTCCTTGATATTTATCATTACAGAAGGTATGGGGTTTTCTTCTTCTGAATCGTGTTTGATAAAACCCAGAGCCTGGCAAAACGTAGCATATCAATTTGAATGATAAATAACACACTGGACTGACCTGTAATAGCAACGTCTGATATAGGATTTTTGTATGATACTGTTTTTTGTTTACTTTAAGTGCGTCTAAATGTTCAAAACCGTCAGGGAATTATGATAATGATTCAAATGCAAAATTGTGAATCTGTCCATTTCATTGATCACACCTCATACAAACGCGATGTTTCGTGACTAAACACATCTTCATTGCCGTGTACCATGTATTGTATGTTTTTTCCTACATATACCCCATTCACAGAGCACCCGTGTGAAAAAACAGCCATGGTTACTCTACCTGATGATATTTCTACCCGGTCGTAGTACGATGTACGAATAAATAAAACTACCTCCATTAAGGCGAGCGTTTCAATTTCACATGCATTATGGAAAACTTCTTACGAATTATCACAATTTCACCCCAGTATAATTGAAGCTTGCCTCACATATTATGCGGAATTGAGTAATCAATTCATAATAATAATAATATCAGGATTCAGTTGCAGACTCATTTGAGCTAAAATTAATATAAATGTATTATCTCACAGAAATTTACCATGTGGTTAGTTACTGATGAACATTGACCTCGATTTGCTCAGTTCACCATTGCAATTATTATATCCGAGTCCTCGATTCGTATCTATTGTAAAATACTTGCACAGTGTGCATCTCAAAATTGATCACATCTGGTGACAAACATAGAGACTTGAAAGGTGACTGACCTTATGTTTTCCCAGTAAGTGACAGTTGAATGCACTATTTATTGCCCACGCTTGTTGAAATAACTATTATGATTGTGTTAGTAGTGTTGGGAAACTTGAATTGCTTTAATAATTGCTATCACAAAAGTGCTTGTAACTATATCATGCGTATACTTATTTTCATAATTTTAGCGAGCGTATTCTTTCTCATTTTCCCACACTTAACGAGCAAATCACCCATTGTAATTACTAAAAAGGAACATGAATATCCCTAGTATGTACTTTGTTGTTACTTATCACGCACCTTATAGTCGAATACTGACAGAAATTCAAGGCGGAGGAATACATAATATAGGCTTCATTGGCTTCAAATAATATGCTTTATTGTACAGCGACGAGCCGGTTTACTGCAGTCGTCAACTTGAATCGCTCGTGTTGAGTGTTTATGTTCCTGATATTAGTTCAATCTACCTATTGTCACTGCTGTCTTTGTGGACCTGAACTTGTTCCCAAAGGCAATTGTAGCTGTATAGATTAGACTATCCACGAATACTCCGTTTTAAATATATGTGGTTGACCATGACGTCATAGCTTGCGCATGTTCATCTAATCACTGTAGGTCCGCGTTCAGAACACGCTATTTCGAGTCGTGAGTTGGGGAAAGTCAGTAACTTAGTGTGGCGTTATGAGGTTCGCGTCTTCTTACAGAGACAAGGCCTTTTTGACGTAGTCTTGAGTTCAAATCGGGTGTGTTGTGTGTTTGTATATATATTCATAATTATATTATGTAAATTAACGTATTTAGAATAGGATTCGTCAACGTGTGACAGAAGGGAAACATAAATGTAAGTCGTTAGAAGAATTCAGAAACTGTCGCAATGAACGGTAAAAAAAACGCGACACCACGTGAAGCTCATTTTTACATTTTCATACATAATATTATTATGTGAAAATCAATTATCAGCGGTTATCTTTGTACGCAATGTGATGCGTTTTTGTATATAGGTTCATTGCACTGTGATCATTACTATAAAAACACTTGAAAATCAACAAAAGGAATGGAAATAGAATCTTGTTAGTAAAACAATATTGCGTTGTAATAATCAATACAACACGTTAGATGCTGGTGAGATACTCATGTTGAAGAATAATCTGTTAACGAAGTCTTCTTTTGAATGGCTATGTATGTCTAACTGTGTTGTAGATATTTTAACTTCATGTATTTGTGAAAATGTTAAATATTACTTTTATATCACATATATAACGTTGAGCCTTCATGTTCGTCAAAATGTACAATTATAACGCATCTCATTTAAAACAAATTGTAGACTGTCGAACTTTTATTAAAAACTGCCAGAGAGCCTAACCATACCGTTGGGCCTGGTTGGGTGCCACCCGGTTCACTACTTAGTGGTCATTCACTATTATTCCATGCTGACTCTATGGTTGCATAACTAAATTTCTTTGAAAGTTTGAAGAAAAGCGTGTATGTCATTTCCATTGCGTGCCTGCCATTGCATGTTTACTTGTATTTTTTGCAAAGCTCGGTAGAAATTATTCGCTGCTTCAGTTGGCATGTTGTAATACTGTTGTCCGAACCCAATCAACTGAAATAATATAATACAAAAAACAACAATAGTTCAGTGTTAATTTAATCTGAATGGTGATGTTCGATTTCGCATTCTGTTCACAATCTAATACACTAAGTAAGGAATATTGTTTGAGTCGACTTACCTCGTTCAAGTCTTTTTCTGTGTACATTTTCTCGGAAAACTGCCAAATAATGTCATATGCGCTTTGACCATACCTAGGGAGACACCGTGACGCAATGATATACATGATTCATATTTTTAAATGATTTTTTTTGTAACTACTTTCAAATTGTAAAATTTCCTCAACATATTTAGCCACTTATAATTTTTAATAACAATTAATTAAACTTAATTATGCATAATAAATCCAGTGTGACTGAAACTAATAAATTCAGAAAAAAAGCTGGTGTACACAGACAGAAAAATACGTTGCAATAATGGTTATATTTGAGCAATGGTGTAACATCGTTTCTTTCATTTGCACTGTAATTATATGTGATCAATTGCGCCCATCACCTAAAATGCATACAAATTAATCAATTTCACATCGCATAAATTACCCTTCATCATCTCGTTTGAGTGTTCCGGCTCTAATCAATGCAAACAGAAATACGTCACATTTATATCTTTTGACATATAATGAATGGAGTTCCATGGACGCGTTAAGTGTACGCAATATGTCATTATAGTTAATTAACATTATTTTGCACACAATTTAAACATTAGAGAAAGGTGATTCCATTTTGTGTGAAACCTGTTCAATTACATTACATATCGGTAATTAAAAACGTATTGATAAAACATCTAAATTATGCTACTTTGAACACGGATGAATACATTTAAATTCCAATATAGACTCTATTCTCCAATGAATTTAGTGGCCCATGGCATGTATATAAATTTAAGAAATGGTTATATGTATTTTTTGCATTATATCACGCTCTCAACGATATCCACCGATTTTTTTCACTCAAATCGAATGTAATTGTTATGTAGTTGTTGTAACATAATTTAAACGAAATAATTGCTCTAGCTCGTTGTCTTGCACGATTTGTCGAAATATTTTAATATATAATAACATGGACGGGAGGGATCTCTCTGCAACATGGAATCATCAACACTCGTCACTCATGGGGTTCCATGACCTAACAAAACTAAGATCTTCCCAGAATAATAACTCCGAGGCTAGGTGAGCGTGCTGGTGTTTAACAAAAACAATGAAATGCGAATATCCAACATAGTCCTCGAACATGGAATGAACTAAGTTCCGAGACCGACGTTTTAGTGGGAGGATGTTTTACTAAGTCAATTTGATACAAATGAACTAAATAAGATTATATGTATGTTTAGAAGTATCCACAGTGCGTACGCCTGAGCTCGTCAGAAAGAGGGCGCAGTAAACCACAGTGTAAATGTCCAATAACGGAAAGGGATAGTATATCCTCGGATATGTAATATTGCCTAATTTGACAAATAATACAGGACCATGATATACCGATGATGAATTTCAGTATGTTGTTCAGATAAAAGCCGTTTATTTGCAATATCCAATTTAGGAGAGACGTTTTCTGAAGAGTAAACTGATGGGTACAGGTATCTGTAGTACTGATGTTCAGTGTGTATATTGTGTGTTATGCTATATTTGATTTTCTCGTTACTTTTGCGATGGCCGCAATTGGTCAAGGATTCGTAATACTTACAATTCCAACAGATGTTGGAAGTTCTTGACTGCGAAGCGCCATGCCAGTATAAATCCTGTTGCCGATTTGTCACGGACATAACCGATAACTGTTCCGGTATCAAAATATTCAGAATGTAAGGATTCTTCTAAATACCTATAAGGAATGAATCACACAGAACTACATGTTACCACTACCAATAATGTACAATATTTATACGCGTATATTGTTCATTTCGTAGACACTCATATTGCGTAAAATGTGTTTGGTGTAAAACTTATTGTATTTATTATTCACCCTAAGAGTATCCATGTGATTCTAGAACAAGCCATAGATGACTGTAGAAGGTCACGGTCTTCGTGGGCACGTGTTTGCATATCGTATGCAAATTTCCACTCTTGGTCTCCGCCATGTCGTATTGCAGTACAATATACGGTATCCCTTATATCTGGTTCTATCCTGTAGTATTCAAAACACAGTTATTGTTAGCATATCCCTAATTATAGTTATCATCCTTGTCAATAAAAGTTTTTCATCCGTTATAAATAATAGAATGAAAAATAACTCAAACTTACGGATTGTTCTCAGGCTGGTCGATCCAAGATTTGTACCTCGCCTTCGCATTCTCAATACAGTTCCTCAAATTATTCTCGCACGCAACGCTGAGTGAATTGATCCGTCTGTAGCTAAAACATTAAATGTTACTCCTAATACGTTCGAACAACGAAAGAACGTATACACAACTACTTTGTAGAATTGTGTGCTTTAACGAAACTTTTGACAATATGAAGTTATGTAAATTTATCTACTTACTATTCCAATTCATTATCATCAAATTCCCATCCCAATGAATAGTAATTAGGGGAGACTAGATAACGGAGATAATTCTATAAATACACATATCAATGATTATCATGAGGTCATTCATTTGATTTTGAACAATGAACAAACTTAAGTTGGACAATATGCGTTGTTCGCATAATACATTTAATAAGAAATGTGACATTTCTGAAACGCATGGATCGAATGAGAGATACTATTGAAACAGTTGTATTAATCACAATAATAATATTGAATATACACCTACCTCGTAGAGACCATATGTTGACGAACGCCACAGCATGTACTTTGTATATGATTTCACATCAACAAAAGCCTGCCACGGCATATGTTCGTCTTCTTCACGAAAATACTCGATGACTTCCAATGCCACAACGTGGTCAAGGTGTAGAGCTTCACCCAGAGTTAATGCATCGTCCACAAGATGTGATCGACTTCTAACGGGAATAACCTAGACACAAATGTTATAGAGAAGCATTTTTTTGCTAGGGAACGAAAATGTGAAATATATTATTAATGTTGCTCACAAAATGCCAAGGCACAAGCACGAGAATTGCAATTGTGTTTAAATATTACCTCGTGTGCATAAGTGAGTTGTTTCGCAAGTTTTCGCCAGTTCTCAATGTCATAGTTTACCCGTATGTATGCAGTCTGGTTGATGTTCAATAGTACCCAGTCAGTATTGGTTAAACCTTGTATTTCAAATTCCACTGAAAGGGAATCAGAAAATAAACGTGTTCTGAAATGTGTGCATTAGATCAGCGATCTTTCATGTTTCTCGAACGTGCGTGATATCATTAGGTTATTACGAGAATACTGCAAAGTATACACGTAGGCAGTGCGGCGAACGTATCGGTCGACACGTGCTTACTTTGCGGTAATCCCATGATAACCTTACTACTATGTCATCACTTTCCTGCTTGTAAGTAATAATTTAATGAGTATTGGCAGTTTGGAATAACAACGTTTTGTGCAATGTGAACGTTTGCGTTTCTGCATCCGATGTGAAAAAAAAGAAAAGGGTTTGAAGTCGATAGACTTGAACGAGTCGATGTTGGTGGCGTTACGATAGTTTACCCCAGATAAAAAAATTCGAACGTTTGAACGAGTACAGATACATTTTGCGAATGCATATACGATTTTTATGCTATTTAATGTTTATGCTACTGAGCTAGGCGATTTGGTGTCGTACGCGTCGGTTCACCTCACGCACGCAGCACATGTTTACTTTAATTCATACTACATAATGTAGTATATACCATGTCGTGTATCCCGTGTTATTTCTTTAGTTTACATTCCTATGTTGGCAGCTACTATGAGTTTATAATTGTGTATGCTATTGTTTTCTGCACTGTATGTATAAATAATATGTATGTAATCTCATTACTTTTTCAACAAATAATTACTTACAGGAATTCTCTTCCAGCCACAACAAATTAGGATTTTTGAATTCCAGTTCCTGTTCATGAGTGTAAGACAGAGGAACAACCCATACGTAACTGTGGAAACAAACACACAATATCATCACACTACTAAACGAAAGGACCGTAGTGAATAGTGTCTGTCATTTCATTGCGAGTCACTACATGCCTGAAAATATTTAGTTCTAGTACACCAATCGCAATGTTGACCCAGTTTTTAGAAGGTTATACGCTTTATTTGAACGTCATATGTTTACATTTTTGCCATCCGACATGCGAATTTTTGATAACAAAGTTGATTCATAAACAAGGACTCGTACACTGCTATTTCCTATCAACAAAAGCAAACATGTACAACGCCGTTATTTTATCTTTGGATGCGAACGACCGGCTGTTGCCAACCAGTCACTGCGCATGCGCACGCGCACAAAACGTGAACAACTGCGACGGCCTATACATTCACACTCAGGTGGACCTCTAACATAACTAGGCCGTCCTTACCCCATATTAGTATAATGCTCGTCTTTCGGTTCATCGAAGGGATTTATCAAGAAATGTGACTGATAAGCTCTGAACATGGTCGTGGTTATTCTCGTGATGTTTATTACAGGAAATCCCATTTGCAGAACCCATGGGTCCATAATATATTTCATATCAAGGTTGTGTGATTCCTGTATCACCTATCATGAAATTAAACATACAAATACTATGAATGCATTTACATGATGATGTAAGTAATATCAGCGAAGCATGCTAAAAGCAGTGTTTTTTTTTTCTTCTACTGTACATACCTCGTTCATCGAAGCCCACAAATCGTCGGTAATCACTGAACCATACGAATGACTTTTTAAATAATGTCGTAAGGCATCTATTAGGTCTGGTTCACCGAGAAATCCGCTCATCATCAGTATTAAAGCAGATCCCTTCAAACAAGTGATACATAGTTTATGTGATTAGGACGAGGCTTCCGGGGAAGGTATGTGGTGATGATAGGGACGAATATAATTCAAGTTTGAAACGCGCAACATTATGCCGCTTCAAATCGAAGTGAAAATGTTATGTCGAATTTTCATAACTGTAGATTCATGCCATTAAAAAAACAGAAACTGATAAAATGGGATGGGATCACCGAGCAATTTTCAGAGGACAAAATTTGCATTTGATCATTTTTTTTTTTGCCATTGGTGAATATTATTATATCTAAAAGTATTTCTTCGTGTATTGGAATTGTTATGAGTTATTTGTAATATTTGATTTAAATTAGTGAGTTTTCCATTGTAATAATATAATGTTATTCAATAAGAAGAAATTTTATAGTGCAAAATTTTGAATTCGGCCCGAGCTTCCATAAATATATTAAATGTAGTTTATTAGTTACCCTAATTAATGAATATGCAAAAATGCGCGTCACAGATCATACAGATGTGCGATTAATGGACCATTGGTTATCTGAAAGTGAATTCTTGTGTTTTCCGTGATTAATTGTGTTTCTTCGTCACGCCGTTACCTGTTATGTATATACGCATGTATGTCACACTGTGACGTAAATATCGCGTACTTTTGCTCATTTAAAAAAAAAACTATTGATACCTTATCATAAGCCAGGATATCGAATAGACTGTTTATTTCATCATAAAATCCCGCTGGTGTTACGAGAGGACGTGAGTCGCCATACTGATCCATTCGCATCGCCCGGTAGGTGTGATCTTTTAAAAAGAATTGATCTCGCTGAAAAGAAGAAGTATACTTCTTAGCATATCTTATACACTACGTATTGGTAGTACTAACTCACGATCTTTAATAAGAGCAACAGCGAACAATGTTATTATTCTATGTTCGTGCAAATGACCGGTTCTTGACAGAAATTCACCGCGAACGCGCACGCGCGCAAAACGTAAACCAGTGATGTCATATGATTACAATTTTGCCAAGCAGCTTCGAAAGTGTGATGATATATATGTCGCTTGTTTTTCAGCACAGGTTTGCGACCAGCTGCGATAACATTGCCCATGAGTTGTTTTATTAATAATAACGCCTACATGTATATTTAATAAAAACAGCAGTGAACAACGCCGTAATTTTATCTTCTAGTGCGAACAACTGGTTCTTACTAACTAGTAACTGCATACGCGCACGGCCTACAGGAGGTGAATTGGCAACTGTGTGCAAAACATGTCATCGAATGTTAGCAAAGGCTTTAGACTGAATATTTTTATCGTGAAACCGAATCAACATTTCAAGCTTCAATCCCCTGTATAGCGGTTGCAATGATTACAATATCTTACATATATGATCTGTCGAAATCTGTTGATGATCTGTTGTTTAGCGCGCACGACAATGAACGAGTTAACAACAGACTGCGTTATTTCGCTGTTTTCCAGTGAGTTGACGTGAACTCCAAAGAAGCCATTGCATAGAGACAGCTGTTTCTGAATTATGTGAACGCTAACAGCAGTTACAAACAAGCTTCTATTATTGTGATTTTTGATAATCATGTGTTTGTCCGAATCCAACGTCTTTATGAATACTATATCGCATTACGTATTGCGCAGTGAAGTTATTATTGAACTGCACAGATAAAGCAACAACAACATAATCGTAAATATGCCAACCAATTCATATTCAGGTTCAACCCATAGGAATCCATATGATTCAAGATATGACGCGAATCCTTCATTCAACCAGGTATGACTCCACCATTCCATAGTTACCAGATTACCAAACCACTGATTAGTCAATAAATAAATAAATAAATAAATAAATAAATAAATAAATAAATAAATAAATAAATAAATAAATAAATAAATAAATAAATAAATAAATAAATAAATAAATAAATAAATAAATAAATAAATAAATAAATAGGTTATAATGACCAGCAACATGAAATGATCCAATTCAGATGCAACACTGTTCTTAACCTACACGTGTAACTGATTGAATAGCAGCTGTATACATTTTGTATATCTGATTTGTCGCATAACACATATAGCCACATTTAATAATAAATAGAAGTCCTACATTCATTTGCTAAGATGCGTCTGGGACGTTTACTAACTTAGTAGAATATACGTTAATTTGAATGACCGATAGTAAGGTTTGGGGATGGGGGCAATCATTTCTTGTAATACTCCAGTGGGCAATCAACACTATAAAAATCACTTGGTCATTAAGCTGAACTACAGACATTAATTTAATTGCATATACTATTTAATGACACTCCTATTTTATATTGTTAATTGCAAGGAACAATGACGCAGGATGGTCAGCGATTAACTATCATTACTAATGTTCGAATGTTACGATAAAAGGAACTGCCTACCATATGTGCTATCTCGTGTCCAACCAGCACCACTACTCCCTTCTTATCACCAGGGTTGTCCTCTACCGGGTCGTACAGCATGTATGGCTCTCTATAGAGAATAAGTCCCCAATTTTCCATACCAGTAGACACGTGGATTGGTAATGCAACACTGTCTGACGTAATATCAATATAGAATGTGTCATTAACAAGTTTATTTTCACGTTACCTGTTCTCAACATCCGGTTAATTAAATGTATTTTGAATATCACAACGTACATTTTGTTAATCATAATAATAATTATTATTGTTATAATGATGTAACTCACCTAGTTTTGGAAGTTGATATGAGATATCCCACTGCGTTTCAAAGTTCGTTAGGATATCCATGCCTATATCCAATGAGTATATGGTGGTGTTGAGTTTGGACGGCATGCTCCATACACGGAACTGAAAATTAATATTCAGGGCAATTAAGCTAATTCTATGAAAATTATTTGAAAATTACGTCATCATATTTTGCCCCTAGTCTTCTCACCTGGATTCCATTTTCTGTGTAGTCTTCCTTGCAGTGGAACTCACCAATAAAATAAGCATTGAGATACGTCGACATTTTTACCGATGTGTTGAAATGCGCTTCTACCCACTCGCCCCCGTTGGTGTCGGTCACGGTGATATTTCCGATGTTTGGCATATTCGAGAGAGCCATGCGAGTTGGGCGATGTACAAGAACGGTGTCAAAGGTGGCTTTCAGTGCAGGTTCATCGAAGCATGGGAATGCATCTCTGGCTCGTGTTGATTGGAACTGCGTCGCGGCGTATGACCTGAAACATAATAGCAGAATTATAATTATAATTTTGACCAATTTATTGTTTTATTAGTATGATTTTATTGCTTAATATGCTGTTGTTTGAGATGTTGATATAAATAAAACACGTTTTTTCGGCGAAGGAATTACCCAAATACCCCTTAGTTCACATTTAATAGTACGTACTAGAAACTCAAATCGAATGCACGCACGTACAGTTAATATTTCATTATTTCCTGCCAGATATGCCAACAAAGTTTTAGGTTGGAAATCAACTGTATAGAAGTTATCAATATCGTCGTCTCTTAAAGGGCGGTGGTCATCGCGCAGCGCGTGTTCGAATTTCACGTAAATTAACAATGTATTTCACACGCGTTATATACGTAGCTTTGAGTCCCATATCGAACAGAACGCGGCGCGACGATTGCCGCCCTTTAAATATATGAAACCCTGTTTTGTCAATTGTTCGTTTCCTAGCAACCTGTCCAGAATGACCGTCCTACATGTAGGAACGCTCCTCGAAAGAATACACACAGTTAATACTTTGTTTTATTTCTGTACGCCACGGACGATAAGATAACACTGACATGGTAACCGTTGGGGTTACATGATACTCTGATAAGAACAGAAACAACAACAACAAGACTACTTACTTCTGCTGACCATTCTCTTCGTATGATACATAGAAAAATCCACGCAGATCCTGTTGGTCAATAGTCCCCTCATACTCGAAATGCAACCTGTATTCATTGCCTTCCACCAGGTCATCTTTCGTACGAATAACAAACCAGTTGTATTTGAGATTTTCTTCTACGTTTACTATTTCAAGTTCATTCCCATTCTTGTCGTATATTTTAGAAGTACGTATTGCCATGAGTCGAACGTGAACTTTAATCTCGTTCGTGGTTTTTATACACAGTATATAGATATCAGTTTTACCGTCAAGTTTCAGAAAATCGTCAGCGTCCAAGTGCTGGTCCATGTAAGGTTTCAACCACACACGGTAGTGGAAGGGTTCGATTGTGTCTGGTAGCATACCTTCAAATTCGTCTATAACCTCTGGTATCTCACCTGGTTGTGGCATCATAACATCCTCTGTCTCCTCGCATGTTCCGTCCGATAAATATATTGTCAACATGACTGATAATGCAAAGACAACAACGACAAAACACGTTATAACAACAGCAACTAGCCTGGAAACGTAGCATCCGATTTGGCGTTGTGTGTGTTTTGACGTGTCGTGATAACTGTCCGTCATTTTCCCTACCAGCGGTACTGCACATCTACCTACTTTCGGTGCGACGTTCAATGCTGAAGTACTGTGCACTTATCTTCATGTTATGTTTATGCTACCTTGCCAACATTATCATAGGTGTCACGGTATGCCTGACACAAAGCATTAGTATATTTTCAATTTCACAGTGCCTGCATTGGGGTTGAAGGACATTTTGTTTAGTTCCGAGTGAACACAACTCTGAACATTACGGTTCTATTCAAACTTGAATATCGGCAATTTGAAATTCAACCTTTAGCTTTGGCCATATGTAATATCGACATAGCAAATTTCGTTTAACCATATTAGCACTACTATTAAAATGCAATAAACATGACCAGAGTTATCTACCATCAAACGATAATCAATCAATCAATCAATCATTGATCATTTCAAATCCTCAATAGACAAATGTCACCCCGTCTTTTCGTTTTATCTGATCGTGATCCAGGGTCACAGGACGAGAGGCGCCTCGGTGACATGTGGCTCTTTCGATAAAATCATCACCCCCCGTAAAATATCAACTTAGTAGTTGTCTACATTATTTTGCTATTATATTTCCAAAAAAAACAGAAAAAAATTACACAATACACATATAAACGCATCTGGCATTGCCCTGTTTATTCTATTCAAGTTAGATTTACTCCTCCGATATACGAGTAAAAACCGTGAGTCAGATTATCACCCTCAGCGGCGCCATGGGATTATTTAACGCTAGCCTGATCTCCTATGATTTACAATAACCGTATAAAACTTTTACAGCGCGTAAAGTTTAACTAATACTCTCCATAAACACGAAGTTTTAGTATGACAAAAGTCAGATAACGAATGTAATTAAAGAGACCCAGTTCTGTGATAAATGGGGTATATATACTATGTGATCGACGGAATCATTATGATTCCTTGAGGGTCGGAATTTGTATAGTTGTTCAACTGTAAACTAGATTAATTTGCCTTTTGCTTCTTTTAATTATATCCGTATCTCTATCTCCATATATAAATACATCAACGTCAATAATCATAGAACTAACTAGTGCGAGTATATGTATGTGTGTGTGTGTACGGGGGAGTTACTGATGTAATAATACTTACAAATCGGAAAATCTTACTCTGTTGTAACAGGATTGAAAAAAAAACATTGTAATAACGAAACTGTTCATTGAGTAGAGAATACAATTGGCGATGATTGGCGAAGATGAAATTGAATTACTTGTATTCATCCTTCTTTGAATTCCCTTGATTAATGTTGGGGATAATTGCTCCCAGGTTCGGGAAAATCCAATCTGATTAAAATCTGATGTAGTGTGCGGGCTTTAATTATTTTAGCTATAAACTTATTTTAATTTTATTTTTCATTACTTTTGTTATTAATGCCCTTTTTATTTATTATTTTACTTTGATTTTTTTAAAATTCCGCCCTACCTACATCTGATCCGACGCCTATGTAAGTCCCGTTCAAATCTCGCGTAAGTAACAGCCAATCACAGACCCCCTTTTATACAGGCTGTCGGTTGCTTACTTTTCAGTGTATACGGGCAATCTATCTATACATTATATTTTGCCCACTTGAATAAACCATTAATAGAAAATTGCTAGTATATTTTTATTTGCAAAAGAAATTCCACAGCATTTTACAATTTTTGTCATTACATTGAATATGTTTTTCACTTCCAACAAATGTGTACACTTCCAGATACATCTTCGCCAGCCAAGGTTCGTTCATTCAGTCATCGCTTCAATTTTACATCACTGAGCATAATTATCTAGAATGGAAGCAAAAAAATAAGTAAATCGTAATGATTAGAACACTGTAAACAGCTATAGTAAACAATGCAAACTGATTTTAAATTGTATAGCGGTCACCGGCCCACGGCATCGACGCAGAAAATTGGAGCAAAATAATATTTCCTGATCAAATGCGATGTGTTCCAAATAAAAAAAATATTTTATTCCAGTCCAAATCAGCTCAATTACTTTAATAAAGAGTTATTGTATAATGTACAAAACATTGATACAATTTGATGAATATTTACAGCTACGGCTTCAATACCGGAGACGATTTTGGCCCGATCGTCAACAAAACATCACCTGTCTCCAGGGCAGGCGACTGAAAAAAGACACCGGTGTTCGGTCGAACCGGTGGAAACAAAATCGTCACTCCCAGAATAACTATGCAAAATAAGGATCGAACCATTCGAGCCACAATATTAACATAAAAATGACTTTCGTTGCATTTTACAATGATAAACTTACCGAAAAAGCCGTGTCATTCCCCGGGTGTCATTCTCGGTCGCTAACGTCTGTATAATCCGCCATTTTATTTGAGTCTGTTTGCTACCTGACGTCATCATGTGCACTATAGAAGGAGGTCTGTGATTCGTTGACTAAAATCGTCGATAGTGGGTCTCGTTGAAATCTCGTTACATAGGCATCGGCTCAGATGTAGGTAGGGCGGAATTAAAAAAAAATCACAAAATCAAAATCAAAGTAAAATAATAAAATAAAAGGGCATTAATAACAAATATAATAAAAAATAAAATAAAAATAAGTTTATAGCCAAAATAATTAAAGCCCGTACACTACATCAGATTTTAATCAGATTGGGGAAAATCTACTGATGTTTATGTAACTATTACGAATGTCTGTGTGGTTGCTGGAATTAGAAAAATAAGGGTGGTCGGATGTTCGAAATTATTTCTTGAATGTTATCTAGGATCTAAACAAGAGTATACACGTTATATATTAGTCAATGTGATTTATTTATTCGTTGATTCTGTGCTCATTTCGAATTCGAGGTTGGCTGCGTTGGTATACAGAGCACAGCCTTCAACAATGACACACGCGTGTACTGTACTACCGCCATATGTTACAACAGTAAACAATACCAAGCTGATATTATACGATAGGATAAGGTAAGATAAATCAATGCGAATTATTATTTGTAGTGAAGAGTTTGTTGCCAGGTTATCGAAGTGTACAAATGTATACAACCCGACACCTGATTAATTATGCACGCAACGCCGGTCTTGTATACGATAAACCCGGTCATTTGCTATATTTATGTTAAATAGTTATATTATGAATATTCATAAGTGATCATGGAGCAAATCTTTAGTATAGCGCCAACCTTCCACCATTTCAGTTTGCACGTACTGCATTCCTACATGGTGTAATAACAGCTAGAGCGTTGATAGCATATTCCATTATGAGATAGGGGTATGGTACTTTTTCTCCGGAACGAAATTCATGTAGGATAGTTTGCAGGAATATGATAAAAAAATATACCATCCCAAAATATATATTTATTAATAGCATATGGTGGTAGATTTTAAGTCAGGTATAATGGATTTATTTTACAGAAGACTCTGCGTTCTCGTGATTTGTTCTATATTGCAGGGTTTGAGCCAATTTGTCTTAGAGCGGTGATTGAAACCCGTTAGAAAGGCAACATATCTCGATTATTTACTAATTCATGACTCCAGAAAGCTGTATACGCTGAGTTGCTTTTGGAAGTGAGCCCTGCTAAGATGTTTGGAGTAGTTACTATAGAAACGGACCACCTAGCAGTGTACTCCCGGCTCTACAATACACTGTACAATCTTAAAAAGAACCTCTTAGCTTACTGCTCGAAGACTCTTGTTGTACCGGTGGCAGTGTGGAAAGCAATGTCCCTTGTACATAAGTACGAGTACGAATTTTTGCATGGTTGTGTCACCAGCGTTTTTTACAGAAATAGTTGAGATTCTGATTTCCATGTACTATATATAAAGATAAGATTAAAAGGTTGTAACAAAAATTGTATACCAGTCTGACCTAATCTGAGTGGCCAGCGCCCTCTAATATCAACATATTGAAAATAACTGTATATATCGTGTTGCTGTGATTTATTATAAACGTTTACTTTTCTCCTTGTACACCTAGGACAAATCCTACACTATTCCGGCGACTTAAGTTGAAGTAACGACATATGAGAAATATACCATAGAAGTATATAGAGTAATACCATATTATGTGAACGAGAAATGAAGTGACACATTATTCAACAGTGTGTACATTCAATCCTTCTAACATTCTTTCACATTGTCGCCTGCTCTTCGCCCGCCCGCTATATTATAATAGATACCTAAACAAATTTTTCAAGTATGCACTTCCATCGAGTCTCTTACCTCCGTGTTGGTGATAGAGGGCGCAGTGCTAACATCAGCTATATCGACAATCATAACACACTTCATAGAATTTTACTTGACAGACAAAGTGGTTACAATATTTGTGTATACACATTTCATTTAATTTGCTGTTCTAAAATTATTTTTGAAATTGTGCTTTTAAACAACAAATATTTATGGTTCGTTTCGTTGAACATATAAGTATTGTACTGTAAGTATTGTACTTGGCCGGCAAGGCTCTTGTCAATGACGGCATGCTCACAATAAAAACAAAATCAAAACCCGCCGTACATATGTCACAACAAATCATATAGTAGACTTATTAGTACGCACCAGTAATACAAATACATACGCACAACGCTGCCATGTGTCTGTATATTTAAAGCGAACCTAAATGCGGCCTTAATTTATAGTTGTGTATATTCTAAACTGTATTCGAAATAATATTGCAGTGGTTTAATTTTGTTTTAATTATAACTGTAGCTTGGATAGATATTTGAAGTGCTTGCCATGGAGGCCATTCATGGAGGGGAATAATTAACGAACGAACATATTTAACATCCGGGTACTTTTCAAAGCTATGACGTTTTAGTATCTGATCGCATTCGTATACGCCATTGTACATAGCCGTTCATGCTGCCAAGCATTGTGTACTATTAGTATAAACTCAACTTTTATATGCACAATGTGCTTTTTAAAACTTGGGTTAGAGCCTCATGCGTTTGAACCACAGTATTCTGAGAGTGAAAGCCCAATTGCGTCAAAGTACCGTACTTCCCCGATCGTAAGCCCCTCCCGAGTATGAAGCCCATCCCTATGTTTTTACTTGGTATTTATCGAGTTGAGGGCATTCACGATTATAAGCCCAGAGTGTTTTTACTGGGCGTCGACGATATTCTTTAAAATATGCGTGTAAAAGGTGTGTTTCATTTCATAATAGTCGTGATTGGCATGTTAGTTTGGTTCATGCTTTTATTTTTATGAGAAAACTCGCATTAATTTCAAGTTCAGAGTGCATGGCGAACGTACACATTGTGATTCGCATCGTTTCTATTCTGTCATTTACTCAGGATGAACATCGATGTTGCAATTCTGGAGTAATCCATATTTCTTTGAGTAGTAGCCTTCGAAAAGCCAAAAATGTGATCGTCAAGGCGTGTACCTGGTTATTGGGCATAGTTTACTTTGAGACTATCATGAAAGGCCTAGGGTTTGAACGATGAGACATGTTGGCGACCGAGAAAGGTGTTTAAATTCTTCCTCCACACTCAGTTTACCCACGGTTACTATTAACCGTCGTTTATATTTCGGAAATTGCGAATCGCCAGTTTTTAGGGAAAAAAATCATCGTTTTTTCGTTGCAATCAGTGCTACAGATCGCATTTAACATTGCGGTAATTCACTTCCGCATTGCGCTAAAAAATCATCGTCAATAATCGGAAAATTTCATCATTACGACACATCATTTTGATTGGTTAATGAAAGACATGACCTGTTATGTCAAAGGAAGTTGTTCCAGGTCAAATCGTGCTGAAAAACCTCATGGTGGAAAATTGTTTTGCGTCGAGAGTTTGCGTACGATCGAAAACATACCAAAACGAAGATAATGATAAATGCCTTCGTCCACTGTTTCCTCACAGACCCTACCCATTATTTCACCGTAAATTCAGACGGTATGTAAATCGTATTGTAATACAATGTGTGTGTTTTTTATGAACATGTTTGTTTCTTCATTGTAAGTATCGTTCAAATCAATGACGCATTTTTTTTTCAAAAATAAGTATTATTTTCCCGAGCCCGGCGTGGTGAACGAATATTTTTTTTGGATAATTTTTCGTTGTTTGCAAGATGGTTACAGTGTTTAACCCCAAAACAAAATCATTTTTTCTGAGTTGGTCTGAGTACAAGCTCATCCCTTACTTTTCCATTACGTGTTCATGCCTCCGGGCTTATGATCAGGGAAGTACGGTACACTGTGAAGATTCAGATCAGTCCAGTGTGAGTGATGAGAGTATATCGTCGACGATGCCCCTTGTTCGGATGAAAGTTATATTTCAAATTACACGGAAGTCTGTGAACAATCTGCTTGGTGTTCCTGTGACACTTGTCCCATGATTTGACAGTGCAGCCCCGTGAATACATGGACGAAAATGTTTCCACCACCACCCTACGAACTCAAGATTGCATACTCCAGCATCCATACTTTGAATAATTTGCACGCCGCACAGTGCAGTATTGGAAACAGCATTTATTAGACAGTTAGACAAAAAACAAAACAAAATGCCTGTCTCGATCAATCGCACATCCATAATGTTTGTATGTTGATATGCTTGTAAATAACATTAACGTAAAAATCGAAACAACCTAGACTAAAAGTCAATTCAATCATCCAGCCAACTATGGCTCCCTAAGTTGGTTATATTTAATCAGATACTATTTCGTCATCATGCTTTGTTACCTTACCTGTTTATACCTCATGAGGGCGTTTTTTTATGGCAAGATGGCGCAAACGGAAGTCCTTCGCAGGTTTATGGTTTCTCATATTTAAATCATCATAACTCTGAAGATAATCATTTTTTTTATTTTTATTTTCAAATTTATAATCAATATACATAACTTGATAAATACAAACACCAAAATAGGCTCTATTTAGTTCCCCTTTAAAGCGGGGGAGTCATCACCTACGCATGCGTCAGGTGGCCATAGCGTGTCATTGTTTACGAACAAGCGTCTACCCATGAACCTTTACGCTTTAAGTTATCAATATGTAATTTACAACACCATGAGTACATCACGTTGTCATCACTCGTCCGGCGCATTCCATGGACGAAGGTACACTGCGGTGCATACATACCAATCAATATTAATAACAATAGAACAAGAGCAGCATTTTCCATATACCGCGTGACCTAATAATGACTGACCGAGTTTACCCTCCTTAATTCCAGTCATACTATGATTGATTTGTTTGATGATGTTTGACAGTTCCATTTGACAATTGTACATAATTTATTAGATATTATCTAGTTTGAGGTTCAGTACATGTTTATTTAACGGCTCACCGGGGATACTGATATGTGCGATCAGGAGAGGGGCGTTTGTTGGTACTAGAGCCCAAGATACATTGGAACTATACTGGCATGTGGACGGTCAGGGTGCGTGCGTTGATCTGGGTGTTTACCGGGTATCCTGAATAATTTACATATGGCGACCACGAAACCAAATCGTCTAACGGCACTCCACTCGGCCACCGGAATAAATGTAATCATAATGCTAAGCACCTAATCGAGTTTCACTCATCTACTCGCTTTAACAAACATATACAAAAAATACAAAAATTATATACGTCTATAGGTAAATGCGATGCACCTCCATAATGTAATACGTGCGTTTTAGTGGTCATCAAACTATCGCAAATATTCAATAACTATGATAATAAAAATCTACAATAATTTTATTTATTTTGATTTATTCTTCCATTGCCGCGATTTTCTCAACAGCCGCTTGCAGGAATAACTTTATTTGTACCATATTTCGATCTGCCCATATAATGTTGGTCTCCACTCTCTGTACGGCTCTGTAGAAGTCGTTGGCGCTCTCGCCCGGCATATCGTAATACTTTGCACCAAATGCATTGAGCTGAGAAATCAAGATATGATTACCAAGTTAGTTACAGTGCAGAGGTAACAATAAGTCAATCAACGTAATAATGACAAAGATGGACACACTTTTGACTATTTATCTTAAATCTAAACTTAAATTGAGTCGTAAACATAATAGTGTTTGTTCATGATGACTACGAGGGCGCACTGGCACAATTACTAATATATGCTGTTAATTCGATTTGCACAGGTAATATCCGTGTGCAATATCGAAAAAAAAAGATAAATGTGTCCACAATGATTCTGTCAGTAAAATTTGCGAAAATAATTTCTCCAATATACATATCAGTTACATTGATAAATGTGCGTCCATACGTTTATGACCAACATACCTTTAAAAGGTCATTCTCTGTGTTCATTTTACTTGCAAATGACCATACAAGGTCAAAGGCTGCAACTGAATTGCTAGAATAAAAGCAATGTGTGAAGATGTATAATTACTATAATCTGAACTACTGACTATACTATTGGTAGAGTGATATAGGCCGTCGCACCTGTTAGCATTTCACGAGCACAGTGGATGGTTGGCAAGAAGCCGTCGCCCCTAATTTGTTGCCAACTGAAACAGCAATTGGATGCCTATCAGAGGTACAGCCAGTATGATATCGTATCAATAACGATATGTTGTCAAACGGGCGACAATCTTACATTCAGAGCCAGCAATGTTAACCGTGTTTATAATAACTACTCATCGGCTATATTGTATCTGATTTTGTTAATCTGAGTTTTGTCCAGCTACTACCATACGTTCTGCCCATTTACTAAAAAGTACAAACGATGTTAGTATCCAACAGTCGAGAGCTTTGCTGATTTGTGTTGTATTGTCACACAGTATACATTTGTATCATGCTATGTCCGAATCTAGCCTGATCTGATTGGCTGAAGCAAGGTCTTATATCTGGCGCTAGAAGACCTGTGATTATACTCCTAAACTGAATAAAATGGCTTAAATATCTAACTGGCTCAAGTTCACACGACTTTGAGCTCTACTCATAGTGATTGCGGGTGTATGATCAACTTATCAAAACAGGGAAAACTGGTACAAGTAATAATACGAAAAATGTATTAGAATGCCTGTTTACACAAATAAACCCCCCACATCCACGTGGAAATTATTATATCTGGTGAAAGTCGGGGTAATATGTTTTCAAAAATATCAGAAATTTACACATGGCAACGATATATAAACAACCAGTTTGTAGCATATTTCTTGTGCAAAAATGTTATAATGTGGCTATAACCGGTGCTAGTGGGTATTCGGTAGAGGATATAACCCCTCTGTAGGAGAACGCGAGGTGACTACCTGCACCAAATATGCACATTTTCCCTTAAATGAGTCCTATATCTGCTACCAAATAAATGCCATCTCTCGCCTTTTATGACAATAAATAACGAGCATCTTCATCGTCTTTCATTCTCTAAATATACATGTACTCTCAGCGGAAAAAAGGCATTCCTTTTATCAGATTGTGAGCTAATGCTGAACATGTAAACAAATATACGTCACCATGCGACATCATTTCTCATTTCAGACATCATATCTGGTTATCAGCGCGTCACTTATTCGTGATTAGTCTGCTATTGTCCTGATTATGGTACGCCTTATATCTGTCGCTATGTTATGAATTATGTATGTGTGCATTATGACAATGCGTAATGTTGCTACACAATAACATGTTACTTTACCTCTCATGCAAGGTGTCGAAATATTTCATGGTGAAATCCCATGCTAAATCAAAGCCTAGACCAGAGTTGTCTCGAACATATCCTATGGTAGAGGTGACACTCAGTGATTCATCGTCCATTGCTTTCTCCATGTACCTGGAAGTCAAAACGAGCGTATGTAACAACGTGGTGATATAACGTACATGTGACCATTTAAAGACCTTAGTGTATAATGTGTTATATTTACATATTTAGCGTCCATGGTTGCCTGCTGCAGGCCAACGCAGATTGGAGACGACTTCGTTCTTCGGTGTCATTCATCTGTCTCTTGTATGCAAATGCCCATTCCGCGTCACCGCCATATCGAATTGATGTGCAGTAGACGGTACTTCTCATATTCTCTTCGATTCTGTGAAATCGGAATACAAATGTATTTTATTCTATGTCCTATTCACCAATAGTCTCTAGTTATTTTACCAGGAACATCGGGTGGCTGTGCAATACCAGTGATAATACATGTACTGATTCGAAACGGTCCTGGTGCATATCATTATTTTAATTCATTTTAGGGAATCGCATTTATTTCAAAGATTTTAGCAAGATACAATAAACTAACTCACTTATTATCATCGGGATTTTCCATCCAATATTGGTACTGTGTAGATGCCTCAGTTATGCAGTCGACTAGACTATAAGAACATGCCGTCTGTGTGGTGTCGAGAATACGATAGCTGAAATATCAAGACATGTTCATTATCACATACTGTGTACGTAAATGCATGTGCGTGAGTTTTTTTTTGTTCCTCGGAGCAACACGTCGCACTCCTCTGCTCTGTACATGTCAACTGCTCGTTGAATAATATGATACCGAGTTGAAAAACAGCCATACTCACTAGTCAATCTCTTCAGCGTAATTTTCGAAACCCCATCCTAAACTGTTGTAGTTTGGCGTCACTAAATGACGGACATATTTCTGCAAGAAATTCACTGTGTGGTTAAGTATTTGGTGCAAAGGATAAATGTTATAACGACAGTTCCGAAAATGACATTGTCAACATGGTACACTACGGTTCGACTGTTGGACTGTGTCTTAACACTTACCTCGAACATACCGTAGGTAGACGTCCTCCAGATCATGTACTTTGTATACCACTGGTCAGCTACAAACGCCTGCCATGGACTGTATTCGATCTCATTGTCAAGATATTCCATAGCTTCCAAGGCAATCACGTGATCTAGGTACAGCGCCTCACCGAGAGTAAAGGCATCGTCGATGAGGTGTACGCGATTGCGAACTGGAAGAACCTGTCGTTGTATTTGAAAAGTTTTTAATACACAAAAACATGTAATGATATTTGAATCCTGTAAAACATTCAGAAATTAGCCCCCCCCCCCTGTAATGGGACTTACATCTAACATTAATGCTAATTGTATCTATATTATTGGATTCCTTAACCATGGAAACATGTATTCGGCGTTTGAAATTATACTTATATACCGTGGCATCAAAAACTACATCGCTAGCAATATTCAATAGATTGGCCATTACGCCAAAGACAACCTCTCGTTAACATTTTATGAAAATCAAATCATAAAATAATTCCCGACATTGTTGTTCCCGTGGCAACCATATCTGAATTTACATTTTTGTTTCAATTGGTTCATATAAATGGTGATTTCTCGTGAAAATTCCAATTGAACCCATCCATAATTTTTTAAGTTATAAACAAGAAATCATTCTCCAAATTACTGTTTCGTGCCAACCGAGTTAACATCTCAACCAACATTCTTGAATCTAAGAATTTAATTTAATTAATTTAATGAGTTATAAATGACATAAATTCCAGAATGTTGTTTCTATTGTAACCTATCTGAATCTTGGCCCATGTCTAATCTGTTGGTTTGTATTATGAGCAACTCCTGAAAATTTTATGAGAATCCAAACAAAAAATCACACCAGAACCTGATGTTACCATGGAAACCAAATCCACATTTCTACCAACATGTAATCGAGTAGTCCGTTTGAAGGGCAACCGCTCTCGACGATTTCATGATAATCCATCTTTATGCTTTTGAGGTAGAAATAATTTTCAAACATTGGTAACAACATCCACGTCTGCACCAAAGTCCAATCTACTGTCCCCGTGGTTATGGTACCCCTGATAATTCCTTGAAAATTCGTCTATAGGGCTTTGAGTTAATGAATAAATACTCATTCGCAAAATTGCTGTATCCATGGTAACCGTACCCATATCTGTACCAGAATTGAATTGGTTCGTGCTTGTATCTGAAGCAACCCTCATAGACATTTAATGAGAATCGATCCATAACTTTTTATCCTGTTAATTAACAAATAACCAAACAAACAAATCTTTGGCTGACGTAAATTAGATAGTTTTTAAAAAAATGACTTGGTTGAATGTTATCTTAACGAACTCACTTCGTGGTCATTCAACAGCTGTATAATCAGTTTCCTCCAGTTATCGGTGTCATAATTGACTCGTATGAACGTGGTTTGGTTGATATTTGCAATATACCAATTTACATTAGTTGCGCCCTCTATCTCAATCGTGCCTGAGGAAAAGAAATATTTCAGAGATAATTATGTCTTTTATGTCATTGTATTTGTTTTACCCAGTGGAGAAATATCTAACCCATGCTAGTTACCATCGTAGGAGATGTGGTCATATTTCAAATATTTGCTCTAACAATTTTGAAAATCGTTTTTTTTATACCTCCGGTTTTATGTAGCCATGTTCTTTTTGGCATGTCAAAGTTCAATTCTGCTTCGTGTGTGTAGGTTAAAGGAATGTGCCATACGTATCTGCTCAGAGAAACAAAAACAAAATTTGGGTAAATAAAATCACACAATAAAATGACATATTCAAATTCGGTAATATTTGTTTAAACAGTATTGATTTTATACGTCCTGACTTGATTACCCTAACTGTGGTAACCCTGGGTCTTCTTGTGGTTCATCGTTCGGATCAAGTAGGAAATGCTCTTGTTCAGCTGTAACTAAATTGGTCGCTGTTCTCGTCAAAGTCACAACAGGAAAACCCATCTGTAGAACCCACGTGTCCATTATATCTTTCATATCATAGCCTAGAGTTTCTTTCATGCTCACTCCCAAATGAGCGTCAACAGTCTAAACAGTTAAAAAATATCCTAATCATTAACGATAACACATTTTAACCGTAGTTTACGGTATATATTGGTACTCCAGTACTACATTTAAAGTTGCACACAATGAAACAATAACATGAATATTTCCTTCACAATCACAACTTTTCTGTACACATGGAAATTCAACATACTTCAGTTAACGCCATCCATAGATCATCTGTGATTGTGTTGTTCCATTCATGTCTATGTAAATAATTACGTAAACCATCAAACAGCAAATCTTGAGTCAGGAAGTCAGCCATCATATTAATTAAAGAGCCACCCTAGACAGAAGGACATAGAATTATTCAACGAAATATGTGTCCTTGATTTAGATGATAATAGTTACTTCTGATAATAAAATAATTGATGTCTAGGATACTTGAATCTTTATTACTATTAGAATAGTACCTTTTCATATATCATTCTACCAACGGTTCTCTCCGCACTCACAGGTGTTGAGGTGCCGGTTTGATCAACTCTCATTGCCCGGTAGGTTACATCCTTCAGAAACAGTTGGTCAAACTAGGGAAGATGAAAGCATTGCATTCTGTTTACCGTAATACGATCTATATGCATAGACCAAGAGTATGCTTATATAATTAGAAAACAGTTCACTACTGATTGTTAGCCAGTGTGTGCGGGATAATATCACTGGGATTAAATCTCGTTCACATTTTTGAAGTCGACAAATTCCTTAAGTTATACTAAACAAAACTTACTGTATAAAAGCCAGATACTGAGTAATCTAATCCATAGTTTTCGAAATAAGTAGCAAATCCTTCATTAAGCCATAGATCGTTCCACCATTCCATTGTAACGGCGTTTCCATACCACTGTAATCATAATTGTACATCATTATTTACACATTGCGTCAAAATAGTTAATACATTTTACGAACATCAACGTCTATACATTTACCCACAGTCCCTCAACACCGGTATTGAAGGATTGTGATTTACCATATGTGCCAATTCATGTGCAATTACGCCCGCTACGCCCTGCTTTCTACTAGGCGTGTAGTCACGTGGGTTGTAAATGATGTACTTCTCACGGTACAGAATCAAACCCCAATTCTCCATAGCGCCTGGTGAAAACACTGGCAACGCCGGCATGTCTGAAATGTGATGAAAACGTTATTGGACAACATTCGTCATTCTCATTGCAGCATTCAAAAATCATAGTTTGCGCGATGTAAACACAAGCACTATACACACCCGTCTTTGTCATATGGAACGGCATGTTCCATAAGTCTTCGAACATTGACATTTGGTCCATACCGGTATACAGAGCATACTCAGTGTCTTCAATGAGCGATGGCTGAGAGCAAACCCCAAACTGTATAAAAATGTAATAATATTGCTATTTAATGGTACACAATGGATCAAATACATCTCACCAATGTCTCCGATAACTACAATCACAAATCCCATATACAGTCACACCGTAATTCGAAGTGTTTTTTTTTTAATTTTAAACATTGATGCGTCATATTTTTTCGATAAACTAAGTATTGATGCTTACAAATATGTTGTTTCTTGATGTATTATAGATACATTCCCAGTCACCTATGGTATATGCATTCAAATAACTAGACATCAGAACTGTCTTGTTATATTCAGTCTCAATCCATCCTTCTAAATAAGTACCATTCCTGACAACCTCTGTGTTGGCCAATGCAATACGACCCGGTCGATAAATCAGAGTAGTGGTGAACGTTGCCTTCAGTGCTGGTTCATCGAAGCATGGGAAGGCAGAACGTGCACGGCGTGATTCAAATTGAGTTGCCGCAAATATTCTGAAATATTTACGTGGTATTGTATATGATTGTTTATTACCCGTATACTTAAGAGCAAGGTCAAGTCTAGGATTTTAACATCAATTGTATAGAAACCATGTGTTACTCAACTGAACTGAATAGACCTTAACCCGCTTCATTCGTGGACAGGTGTCACGTGTTACATCGTGTTCGGACCATTCATCGTGCTTTAGGTAAAAATACTAGATAGGCACACGACCTGCTTGAATAAGCATTTTGTCGTGTCTTCTGGGCTTGCGGCCCTTTGAAGTATGTATTCCATGTACATTAGTACATTATTCATAGTTACTTTTGCCACCCATTATATGTAAGTTTGAATTGTATTGACTCTACACTACACTCATCTTAAGAGCAATTGACCATCGTTGTTTTTTATTGAATTGTAAAATTCGTTGTTATCCGTTGGTATGATATCAGTGTGTTAAATTTCGAGTTTATATCTCAATATAACATCTGTGACAAGCATCTTTAAAGTGTAAGACTTTTAAACTTACGTTATACTTGTTTTATGAGATTATTGAACTCTGCTGAGTCATATAACAAACTACACCAAGTTGGCAGATATATGGGTAATAAATATGAAATGAGCATGTCACATGACCGGCCTAGATTTAAAAGGAGATGTGACAGGAAGATTCTGTCCGATTGCGTTCTGATAAGAATTATGGGGTACGCTAAACGAGTACCGAGGTCACACGGACAGTATGGCAAACATGACAGTAATGTAGCTCCAAATTCGTAAGGAAAAATTTGTTGCTTACTTCCTACAAATTTAGCTGATTTGCATATTCATAAATTAAAATCTACTTACTTCTCTTCTCCGTTCTCTGTATATTTGGCGTGGTAGAATCCGTAGTAATCTGTCTGATTTAAAGTACCCGTATGAGTGAAACGTATTCTATACTCCCGTCCGACTTCCAATTTCTGTGATAGCTTGATGACGTAAAACTCATTTTCGGAGACTGCTTCTGTGGTTGAGACAGGAATCTGCTGGTCATTGTCTGTTTGAGAAATTTCACAGCTGTGGACAGTCATCGTTCGTATATGCACAGTGATTTCGTCTGTTGCTTCTTCACAGATCGCGTAAATATCAGTCTCACCGTCAATATCGAGATATTTGTCACCGTCTAATTGTTCATCAAGATAGACCTTTAGTTTAACATCATAGTGATATGGAATCACAGTAGCCGGTAACCTGGCTTCTGGTACTGGGTCAGTTGTTGGGATGTCAACAGGTGTTGGCATCTTGATCGTTTCTGGGTCATCTGGTAACTCAATTTGGGTCACTTCACACTCTCTATCGGGAACAAAATACGCCAGCAACACAGCACCAGTGAGAATTATAAGGGCAACTGCAACCAGAATGTAAATAGTGGTCTTCTTAACGACCCAACCATCACTCGGTGGTTTCTCATCACTGAGATTCAGATTCGACATCTTCCTGAAAAATACTCTCTCTCTCTCGAGATAATCCGCGACAAAGTTTGGGATAGAAATTATTTGAAAGCCAGACAGAGTGGCTGCTGCCGTCGTCGTTGATGTCAGCGAAATGACGGCGAGGAGCTGGGCGCACTGAAGTGTCTTCTTATAAGTAACTTATTGCCTTAAAATCCCTATAAAATATAATTTTCAAATTTGAACTTTGACCCGTGAGTATTTTAGTGTGATGAAACATGTCATAAAAATAAGGCTACGTCTCATTTGTCACTCTATGTGTACAGTTGACCGTAATCTCGCCATCAGCAAATGTGCCACACTAAACAGTGGAACATTCATGAGTTATTTTATTGATACAACGTGCCTGTCGATAAAACAGTAGCCATTTAGTCCATTTAACTTGATTAAGGATAAATAACATTAACTAAATACCGTTCTAAAACGTCCAGATCACAATCATTATGATATTTATCCAGAATTTATATCACTTAACCCTTACATCAAACACGAGTTTATTCTTATATGCGTATGCATCAGTAGAAGACATAATTAATGAAGAAATGTAAATCTGAAAATCTAATACTACTTAAATGTATACGTAAATATTAAAGCAAGGTGGCGCAAATGGACACAGAATTGGGCCTTGGACCTTCCTGAAAATCACGAGTATCACGTGGTTTAAATTTAAATGCCTTGCAAGAACCAATCAATTTTTTTAAATATTTTTTTTTTCTCAGGTGCTCCCTGTTTGAGGGCGTAATCACCTGGGTAAAAGGTGAGACTAACATGCGGTCTTTTGTTTACTACTTAGCGGCTGCGTATCTTTGGGTTTATTCTGCGTGTTCTAATCTTGGTGTTTTTCCAGTGATTTCGCTAGGTGCAATTAAAATACAGCATGTGTGTCTTGTTTGATATTTGCAAGAGTTTGAGCTGGCCAACATGTTAGTTGTGGTTGATTACTGGCATGTTGATTTCCTATTTTTGAGCCATGTTTTCAACTTTGTTTATCATTTTCATACAGGAATCTCGTCATATGTTAACATTGTCGTCTATGGAGTTTCAATTAGTGGTGTGAGCTCTGATTAAATACGTGTCTCGAAAATGGCTCGTAAATACGTCCAATTCTTGCAAATTTGTCAACCATAGTGAGGCAATTATCTTATTTTACTATCTGATTTTGGTGTATAATGTATTCATATTCTGTAGGATAAAACAACGAAACGTCATAGTCATAGTCACAAGTCATTTCCGAATCCGCGATTCTTTTATATTAACTATAGGTGGCGCACTAGCAACTGATTGTAAACCTGCTACCAAATACCTATCGTGTCAAACTGTTCAAACTCGGAATAAATTTTCAGACACTTTTATGAGTTGGTGTCATTGTATCATGACTGTATGTTTAGCTTGACGCCGTGATAAACACATCATCATGCGCTAAACTCTGTGTTTTTTCTAGGCGTTTCCAAATAAATATCAAACGATGTCGCTGAATCTTTGTATCATATCAACAAGGATATTTCACAATAAACTTTACAACTGTGAACCGTTGGAAGTTATCTATGGAAAAGTATCATATTAATTTGCTTAAATTTGTAAGCATTCTTGATAAATAAAAATATACATGAGCGCCGAAACAAACAAGACACAAACATCGGTATGAATCGGTTGATACTGCATGTTGCCTTTTCACGGGAGCAAACTTGCTGGCTTAGACAACTTACTATCTCGGAAAGGGCAGTTTAATTGACCTTAATCGACCTATATTAAACAATGAGACTTTAAATACAAACATGCGGACATATAATCGTGTCTTATTAATAACAACGATACTATCAGGTTTATGCTGTTTTAAATGCGGCAACAAGCTATATATTTTGACCCCGGCGCTAGTTGTTAATGTTCTGTTTTTTATTTTACATCATCGGCACAGTTCAACTCCAAATCTTCTTTATGCACCCTTGTTGACATTGGTTATTTGCAGTAACTTTCGTGAACATGAAACTGAACAACATTACTTTTCCGACTCGATATTTCATTCATTTTCAGCAAAGAACCAACGTCAAACGTCTTAATTTTACTCCGGAGTGGTTATACAACAAAAGTCTCAGGCGAATTCATGCTTTAAAGTAGATATTCCAAAATTGTGAACATTCAAAATGATTCACAAATATAAAATATATTTCAAATACAGCAATTTACTCTCAGCACACAGTCATGCGCAAGTAAGGTTATTTGTTGTGAATGAATTGATTCCAAAATCAAGTAATCCTATATCATACTGCCACAAAAATAAACATATGTAATAAATCACTTGTCGGTAAACTGGTAATATATGTCTATGACGTTGCCGCACCGTACGAATTTGTCGCCGTGTTGGGGTGAACACGGTCTCATTCAAGTTCAAAACGTTAATACAGCATATGTTTATCCTAGGTATATCAGACGTCATGAAACGCAATACTTGTGAAAATACGAGAAAAAACAAAACTGTCTGTATACATGCTAGTTTGTGAAATTACAAGATGTAAAAACACACACCGAAATTGGTCAACACTTTCAAACCGAGGCTAATAGGTGTGGCTAGCGATGTTTCCCGCGCTCTGTAACCCGCTATACGACAGAGGCAATCACAACAAGTTGTCATGTCACACGTACAGTATAATGGGTCCATAGTACGCACTATGAGTAGATCTAAACTGTATTTATAGTACATGCAAAGACTATTAGACATGGAACTAGACTATATTTATCACATTCGATGCACTTTTAAAGACATTGATATTTTACGTAAACATAGATGTCATGTCTATTTAAATATAACCAAGACTAGCACAGAGTTAAAAAAAGACAAAAAAAAACATATCTAATTCATAGTGTTCGACTCGACATAGCTGGAACGATGTGCGAGTAAATGAAGTTTCTGGTAAATAAACAGTCATGTCTTCTATAATAGACCTTTTTCCATTCACACACATTGGTGACGATTTCTGTTCTTTGCCCAAAACAATCTTAATTATGCAATTATTGACCGAATAAAAACAAACTTAAAAAAGTCAGATTTATTCAAAACTTCATTGATGACGGTGATAAGTCAATTCTCACGTATTGGTCTCAAGAATTATATATTTATACATCGATGACAGAGGAGAGAAATTATGACAACTGCCCTCTGACTGACTTCATTGAACGTCGCACAACGCGAATGACACGTATATGTAATTGGGTAGTGGCTTACAATCAAATGTTTACAAGAACGTATGAAAAGTCTCTGAAAAAGTTGTTAAGAAGATGCCTAAATAAGCATTTAGGGAATATAAAGAACGAAACACTGTTCGTCACCAGGCAAGAATGGGGATGTGCGCGACAATATACAAGACATAGTCGATTCCATTATTTAAAGAACAGCATTCGTAAGAGCCATTATATTTAAATGACTCTCAGGACCACAGTGCCATATTGGATGAGGACACGCGCTATAATATGTTTGTTATTTCAATTATAATAACGCGAAATGTCAAAAAAATAATATACATGCAGTGGTTGCTTGAGCAAGTAGAAATCGAAAGTGTAGTAACGCATATAAAGTTTACAATCGGTACGCAAAAATACGCTAAAAATAGGAATGAAATTAACAACGATTTCTTAACGTAAAATAATTTAACTGATCCGTGCACGTGGGAACTCACTGGATATTACTCTGTATGTTCGTGCATTGACCTCAATCAGTTGCCATCTGATAACACGGCTGCATTTGATATCAATAGACGTACGGTTCTACTATAACTTATAATCGTGGATGTATCAATTTACCAGGCAACTCTCTTTTTAAGGTTAAACTCTTAGTAGTTGCAGTTATCAAGTCTCCACCGCTTACAGGTTACACATTCAGATTATTATTATAGCGGGCTCAGAGTCAGATTAGTAATAGCGTGAAGTAATGCCTATAAAACAATGAACCAGAATTGTTGTTCTACCATCCTATACTGCTGTCAGTAAAATTTTATATCTAAATATATAACTATCAACTGGTAACAAATGAATTCCACACTAGGATAAGTAACCTGAGACAAAGTACATAATTACGAAAACCACGAATCAAAGAACTGCATTGCCCGTACAGCATATGCAATCCATTAGAATACAAGCCATTTTGCAACATCTCTGCAAGGGATTAATTGAATAATGATATAAAAATAAAAGAATGACAACTTAATATTATCTATGTTATCTATGTTATTATTTTTCTGAAAGATACTAATTCACAAGCTGGTTTATTCGTTCATTGCTGAGATTTTCTGAATGGCTGCTTGTAGGAATAACTTGATTTGCATCATATTCCGATCTGCCCATATAATGTTGGTCTCCACTCTTTGTACAGCCTTGTAGAAGTCGTTGGCGGTCTCGCCCGGCATATCGTAATATTTCGCACCAAATGCATTGAGCTGAGAAATGCACAAAATAAAACTACATTATGAATATATTTACAGGCTGGATTCAAACTCACGACCACGGAAAAACCCCTCGCCTCTGTACAGCCAAAGACGCGTGTTTCAGTACGTCACAGTAGTCGCCTGGAAAGTCGGCTCAAAATGGCACAACTGAGCACGAGTCCACAGTGGGCATGCGCAGTTCGAATCTCAACATGTGGAAGTATTTCATGGTCGTAACATGGTCGAAATTACGAATGTTATAATCGAGAGCGAGCGTAACTCACGACTATACTAGGCATTGTGTTCAGAATTATATTCTGCATGTTGTTCGTAAAATAAAAAAAAAAACGAATTACACATGTCATTGTAAGTGCGCATTCAATACATTAAACTGCCAATCTTAGTGCAATTGAACAAAATGATATTAAACTGACGAAACAATGAATATGATACACTGTATCGTGGAATATAACTAATGTTGCAGAATGTTTTCAAGTTATTACAACTTTTTGTTCATTTGCTTCTATAGATAACATAAAGGCATTGACATCAATAATTACTTATCTTTTTTCATCATCATATGTACACCTTATGTACTCAGTGTTGCGTAATCTGAACACTGTTGAACAATGACCTGTTTTCTAGGATATACGATTACACAGGTTTCTAGCAATTAATTGAAGCATTTCAAATAAAACAATCCGTAAAAACATTAAAGTTTAACTCGTCTAATTTAAGCCGGCTAATTATGATAATTATCCACAACAATCAACGCACCTTTTTAAGATCATTCTGTGTGTTCATTTTACTTGCAAATGACCATACAAGGTCATAGGCTTCATCTGAATTCCTAGAACAAAACCAATAATTAAGTGTTGATCGTTACTTATATGCTACACATACAGTTTGTATTGACTTTGGATACAAGTTACTGTAATGCACTACCCTGGTCATTTTAACCGTATTGGTAACTGACAGTGGTAGTACATTAATCATTGGACGACATCTCTAGAATATCAGAATTAGGTTGGGTATATTTTTCGCTTCGTTTAACAACTCTTTTGAATTCATTGTCATGTCTGCCACTTTCTTCTCATTCCAATCTCTACCTATCACTTTTTCAATTTAGTGATTCGATGTGTTGATGATACAATAAAACTTACTTCTCATGCAGGAAATCAAAATTGTTCATGGTGAAGTCCCATGCTAAATCAAAACCTAGTCCCGAATTGTCTCGAACATTTTCTATGGTAGAGGTGACACTCAGTGATTCATCATCCATGGCTTTCTCCATGTACCTGGAAGTCAAAAGCGGTCGTGTTTATTTACGTGTTGATATCGTGATCATTTCAAATTTATATTATGTTTGTCATATTTACATATTTAGTGTCCATGGTTGCCTGCTGCAGGCCAGTGCAGATTGGAGACGACTTTGTTCGTCGGTGTCATTCATCTGTCTCTTGTATGCAAATGACCATTCCGCGTCACCGCCATATCGTATTGATGTGCAATAGACGGTATTTCTCATACTATCTTCGATCCTGTGAAGCGAGCATACAAATAAAGTTAGCAGGGCTTTATAAGTTCTTAAGCAAGCGTTTCGATAATTGGGAAACGCCAGAATTCTCAACGGTAACATAATAAATAGCTCAAAAATATACAAGGACTTGTCGAACAAAAGTATTGTTGCATATATTTATTACGTATAAATAATCACAATGTAATACCATTTACATGAAAACCACACCCATTAAAACATCTCAGTATTATATACACAGCAGCTTACTTGTTATCATCGGGGTTTTCCATCCAATCTCCGTACTGCGCAGTAGCTTCATTTATACAGTCGGCGTGACTGTAAGAACATGCTGTCCGTAGGGTTTCGCTCATGTGATAGCTGTAACGTACAAGTGAACAATCGTGTGACTAGTCTAGTTTATACACACTCAGATAAACTGTATATGGATGTCTGTGTCTGATCTGATCATACTTACTAGTCAATTTCCTTTGTAAAATTGTCGAAAGCCCATCCGAAATTGTTGTAGTTTGGTGTAATCAAATGGCGGATATATTTCTGCAAGAAATTCACTACAGGTAAGTACCAGAGGTAAAATGACATGGTATTATACAATCTTACATCTTTACTTATAATTTTACATCTTAACCTCACCTCAAATAATCCGTATGCGGACGTTCTCCAGATCATATACTTTGTAAACATCTGATCAGCAACAAATGCCTGCCAGGGACTGTATTCCGACTCCTTGTCAAGATATTCCATTGCTTCCAAGGCAATCACGTGATCTAGGTACAATGCCTCACCGAGATAGAAGGCATCGTCGATGAGGTGTACTCGATTCCTAACTGGAAAAATCTGCGAACGTAATTAGTGATGGTGGTATCATGGTTAAATATATACTAAATATGTTAGTGTCGATTACAAATCGCGAATTAATCAATTGTTAACAACCCCACCTCGTGGTCGTTCAGCAGCTGTTTAATCAGTTTCCTCCAGTTTTCGATGTCATAATTGACACGTATAAACGTGGTTTGGTTGATATTTGCGATATACCAATTCACATTAGTTGCGCCCTCTATCTTAATCGTACCTGTCAACAAATATGGTATTTGATGATTAGTTGCTTCCAAAGGAAGACAGATTCGACTTAAATTGCGTTGATATATTTGGGGGAATAACAAATACATGCTCACGAAATTACACTGATGTCAACCTTTAAATGACGTAATATGAATTACTACATTACGTTGTCAGCCTGCATAACTATCGGTTTGTCTGATTAATATTTCGTTGATACAGCGTGTGCAACGTTGCGTATGTTTGTTAATAATAAGTCTATATAATTTATTGTTGAAACTGTTCCTTCTGTAACCTATGAACTGGCTTATGCACTGATACTTTCTCGTAACAAAACACTTGTACACTGTGAGTCATTAATGAATGTATTGAATTTCTATTACGTGTTGGTCATGTGTTAACCTGAACTCACACAAAAGGGAGAAAGTACGTTTTGACGTCGTTATATTTTGGAACGTTATGACAACATATTTTTCGTTCTTAATATTTGCATATTCAGCCTACCTCCGGTTTTATGTAACCAAGTTCTCGTCGGCGTGTGGAAATTCAACTCCGCTTCGTGTGTGTAAGTTAAAGGAATGTGCCATACGTATCTGGTTAGCAAAACAGTATAAAAACATTTAAAAATTATGAGTCAATACAACCCGAGATCAAAGGAAAGCATGTGGTTGCTGTGAAATGAAGTGAAGTGAAGTGATGTGAAGTGAAGTGATGTGAAGTGAAGTGAAGTGAAATGACGCTTCTTGAAAACGATATCGATAGATATTTTATAAGTCCCAGCTCATTTACCCTAGCTGTGGTAACCCTGGGTCTTCTTGTGGTTCATCGTTCGGATCAAGTAGGAAATGCTCTTGTTCAGCCGTAACTAAATTGGTTGCTGTTCTCGTCAAAGTCACAACAGGAAAACCCATCTGTAGGACCCACGTGTCCATTATATCTTTCATGTCATAGCCCAAGGTCTCATTCATCCTTTTTCCCAAATGAGCGTCAACGGTCTGGATAAAAAAAAACATAGCAAATAGCAAACCACATCCATGCGGTGGTATGCTTGTGTCCGCATAGATGACATTTTTTGTCAGTTTGTAACATCTCAATATGACAGTATATATATTGATGAATATGCGAACAATGACGTATTTTTTTTTACAATGTATCAAAAATTTAGGAAAATCTTGGTTATTGCTATAGACAATATAGTGTATGCATTAAGCATAGTTACTTTACATACAAGCATATTAAACACTTTTATATGTTTCTAGGAAAAAAAATGTACCTACTTCCGTCAGTGCGGTCCAAAGGTCATCATTGACTGTGTTTCCCCATTCATGTCTGTGTAAATATTTTCGTAACCCATCAAACAGCAAGTCTTGAGTGAGGAAATCAGCCATCATATTAATTAAAGCGCCTCCCTGGGTTAACAAAAAGAACGTTATTTGATTAAAATAAATTATGTAGCCTAGAATGATACCTACTCAATGCAATCCGATGCATTGCCAAATCGTAACCTAAAAGTGTATCATTTTCAAGACAACACAGCTGAGATGTGTGGTCATAGAGTAGACACAGCCTGCTCACTATGTGGCACCACCTGTCTTCATTCATGCATCATACACTAGAAGTAGTGCATCGTACCTTTTGATATATCATCCTGTAAATAGTCCTCTCGGCGCTCACAGGTGTGGATGTACCGACTTGATCTGATCTCATCGCCCGATAAGTCACATCCCTCAGGAATAATTGGTCAAACTAAATGCAGATAGAAATGTGGAAACATGACAATGTGATAGTCGTATAGTAATCATGATCCATACATATCTGACGTGGAACAACTATCAATTGTAAAACGTCACATCCAATTTATAGTATGTTTTCTTTGTTTAAGAAAAAGTGTACCAATTAACCCTCTTTATGTGGCCACCTTAATTTAGGTGTCTCTAAACTATTCCCTTTTTCCCTCCGCAAAACAAACTCACTGTGTCAAAACCAGGTACTGAGTAATCCAATCCGTAGTATTGGAAATAAGTAGCAAATCCTTCATTCAGCCATAGATCGTTCCACCATTCCATTGTAACGGCGTTTCCATACCACTGAAATAAGTCACAGTATTAATTAAATGCAGCTTCATATTCACAAATATCTAAAATGTTGTCGAAGCACGGGCGATGTATCATTTCAGGGGCAACACAATAAATTCATATTCAATTACCATATGAGCTAATTCATGTGCAACTACTGCCGCAACTCCCTGCTTTCTACTAGGTGTAAAGTCACGTGGGTTGTAAATGATGTATATCTCCCTGTATAAAATCAAACCCCAATTCTCCATAGCGCCTGGTCCAAACACTGGCAACGCCGGCATGTCTGAAATGTGATGAAAACACGTTGAATATGCCACTGTCTCAATAAATTCAGGAACAATTACATTTTCATTTGATAACATTCGCCTCTCATAGTGAAGCTTTCAAAAACACCAACACTATACATACCTGTCTTTGTCATAGGGAAAGGCATGTTCCATAAGTCTTCGAACATTGACATTTGGTCCATACCGGTATACAGAGCATACTCAGTGTCTTCAATGAGCGATGGCTGAGAGCAAACCCCAAACTGTACAACGTAATAATTTTGTTTTAATATTAGTAATGGTCGTATTACGAATCAAATAAATATTCCATTTCAACAATTCACGTTTTTTAAAAACTACGTATACTGAACACACGCTATTTCCAGCCTACAGCACTACGTACGTTTCGTGTGACTGTAAATGTTTAAAACAGCGATTATTTAATAGTCAAAACACTCAAACACAACAACATAGCGAAATTGGTCGTCGGGTAATCTTTCAGATAAACATTGATATTTTGTAGCCTATATTAGGCGTATGTATGGAGGGAATTAGCATAGTTGGCTGTACATGGTAGCCGAACGTAGCGACGCCGCGGCAATTTACTTCACAATTATAAAAATTAGATGTCAATACTCACCGATATGTTGTTTCTTGACGTATTATAGATACATTCCCAATCACCTATGGTATATGCATTCAAATAACTAGACATCACAACTGTCTTATCGTATTCAGTCTCTATCCACCCCTCCAAATATGTACCATTCCTTACAACCTCCGTGTTGGCCAATGCAATACGTCCCGTTCGATAAATCAGAGTAGTGGTGAACGTTGCCTTCAGTGCTGGTTCATCGAAGCATGGGAATGCACGACGCGCGCGACTTGGTTCAAACTGAGTTGCCGCAAATGTTCTGAAACACAATTCATAATATTGCTTAATGTTCTGATGAAATCAGCGGCAGGTTTATTAAACTCGTGTAGTCATTTTCATTTGGAATAATCAGAACTCGTTCCCAATGTATATACACAATTAGAAATGATATATGGACTACCACAATATTCGAAATTATATAACTTAGAAACCAACCGCATATTTAGAAATTGACGTATTTTGAGTTTGTCAGCCTCGATGTGAAAAATTGAATCCGCCTATATTGACCAATCAGATTATAGCGATGTTTATTTCATTATCATGGGGATATTGACAATTACTACTCGTTATTCATTACACTGCTTTATTGCACGGATAGAATACAAATACAAACTTACCAAATATAATGATGTATACCTCGTATGTAATTAAACAATTCCTCAGGTAGGTGAATCGGGTAAGATTTCAACATTAATACAAAAATATTAAATATTTATATTTATTTCCACTTAAATAAAAAAACATGTCGGTAAATATTTACTTGATGGGGTACCAAATGTCACAAATCACTTACTTTCAAGTACAAATATTTTCAAGCTCTAATAATTTTAATTGTTTATTAACTTAGTTGTTGCTGCAGTGAAAAGTATTTTCAAAGTTGTATTTGCTTACTTTGTTAGTAATGTTTTGATTGTTATTTTTATTCAGCTATTTTAGCCATTCGTGAATATAATTTTGTTTCTTGTATTTGCAAATCATTTTCATTTTCAAAGGGCGTAATTTCTATGAAAATTATTACTGGCTGGCGTTCCAAGTCAATCTGGATTTTGAACAATATCATTCATTGATTATTTATCCTGAATCAACATATGATGTAGCTATTTATTATTATGTTGTTATAGCGCCACCTATAACATCAAAACATACTGCGGCAAAGAATAGCTTGGATTGTACCATTTTTAAGTATGTAAATTATGAAGGTGAGTTCCACATTAGATGGAAAGACAAAACATGCCATTTTGAATACGAACTTGACATGAATATTATTTAATAATAAAAAAATGATTAAAACTGTTATTAAAAAACACCGTACACCTTTTCATCACATTATGTGTTTTATGTATTTTATGTGTTCAAATATAACCACCCTACCAAGGAAAATGTAACGTTCTAAACTAGCTCTTTCCTCACACGATATGACTATAACTGCGTGATACTTGAAAGTTACAAGGTTTGACTCCGTGGGTTCAACGTTCCCATAATTCTTTATGGTAGCCACACTATGTAATTCACTGTACCCAGAGTAATAACACTGTGTCATGTACAGTACAAAGGTCGAAATTATAGTACTTGTACTGGTCACATGGTAACGCCTTTTATATTTATTCTACGAGCAGTTGGTATTTAATATCGGGGGCGAGGTCGAATGATTTGTACGGACGTATCAAATAATGCAATGAGTCTCCGCCGATGTTTGACTCGGTCTTTTCTACAACTTTAGACTCGTTTGTGTGTTAATGTGACAAAAAGTGCAATCTGGTTTGGCTATCGAAAAGACTCATCGCAGCGTGCAACTCGTTATCTGCACAATGTGGCATATTAACCTAGTGTTTCACCATATAATTCATACCATGTCACGCCCAGGTTGTTTTACAATGATTGTATTTATGATCACATACTCAAGAAGCTGTCAACTCTGACATACAGGACATAACTTTGGGATTTTATGGAGTGTTAACATTATTCACCCTTCTATCCTCTATGAAATTCAATCGGCCTTTTATATTATGGAATATCAATATTATTGCCGCTGTCCTGATATATATTTACTTATTTGCAGTACGTTCAATGAAAGAAGCATTGTCCGTCCTTATTTAGTTGTCACGGATTATTTAAATGTATCTCAAATTCCATCCATGACTGGCATGACAATTATTTCACAAACAAGCATCGTCAATGTGCACAATTCCTTCGATTCGTGTTCGATTTCATGTTACGTTTTGAGTAACCGGATTTCATTAGATTCTACGAGGTGAAAACTTGTTTGATTGTGTTACTGGAGTTCAATGAGTCACAGCTTAGCTTGAGCAACGATGACAGATTACGGTAAACAGGTATTATATATATATATATATATATATATATATATATATATATATATATATAATGTGTGTGTGTGTGTGTGTGTATGTTATGACATGACCGGTCGAAATGTTAATGTTCAGTGGAAATCGTGGCGGCTACGTCTCCTTTGTATGTTACACCCTGCGCAAAGGACTATGGGAGAATAAACAAGCTAGTTAATAAGTTAGTATGTCTCAGGGCCACGAAGAACACCAACACTGTGGCCTCCTGGAAACTGCCTAGTGGTGGTAAAAGTATTTCACCCCATCCGATGAACTAGGTTACTACAAATCTAAAAGAATTATAAATTGAAATCTACTTACTTTTCTTCCCCATCCTCTGTATATGTTGCGTAGTAGAAACCACGTAAATCTGTCTGATTTAAAGTACCCGTATGATTGAAATGTATTTTATACTTTTGTCCAACACCTAAGCTCCGCGATAGCTTGATGACGTAAAACTCGTTTTCGGGTACAGTCTCTGTGCTTGTGACAGAAATCTGCTGGTTATTATCGGTTTCAAATACGTCACAGCTGTCGACAGTCATTGTTTTAATATGCACAGTGATTTCGTCTGTTGCTTCTTTACACGTCACGTAAATATAAGTCTCACCGTCAATATCGAGGTATTTGTCACCGTCTAATTGTTCATCAAGATAGACCTGTAGTTTAACATCATAGTGATATGGAATCACAGTAGTCGGTAATCTGGCTTCTGGTACTGGGTCAGTTTTTGGGATGTCAACAGGTTTTGGCATCTTGATCGTTTCTGGGTCATCTGGCAACTCAATCTGGGTCACTTCACACTCTCTATCGGGAACAAGATACGCCAACAACACAGCACCAGTGAGAATTATAAGCGCAACTACAACCAGAATGTAAATAGTGGTCTTCTTAACCATCCAACCACCACTTAAGGGCTTTTTATCGCTAAAATCAAAAGTCGACATCTTCCTGAAAATTGCTTTCTCCGAGATGGAAAGTTTAGTTTTCAAAATGATTCGTGTCAGGTACCGTCGTCTGTGAGAGCAGAATGGCTGTAAAACCAACCTAGCTTGAGACACACACCTCAGTTGAAGTATCTTATAAGTTACTTATTGCCTCACAAATTACTTGCGATTTATGACTCGCGAGTGTTTGCGTACAGTAAACCTTGTCATAAAACCACCTTTGGTATGCATTGCGTAGCCTTGAACATAATCTTAAGATCTGTATATGTGATACCCTATAGGAATGCTAGTGTTGAACTCTGCCCCAGCATTATGTCATACCTGTTGTCGAAGAAACACTTATTTTGTTACATATATATAGCTTGATTGCGAATACAAATAGTGAATATGGATAGCACCAATAACCAAGCGTCCAGGTAATTTATTGAGTGTAGACGTTTTGTGGGTGTTGGTATACTCCCTGTATCACATAATCTGGTATGTGTATTTAACAATTACATCAATTGAAGGAGAAGTTATAGGTAAAATCGAATGGCGTGACTGTATTTGGGGGTCATATGAAATGAATATCTATGAGAATATTACTGACGAACTTAGTGCCGCGGCCCTCGAATGTTGTTTCGATGTACAGGCGTTATGTGAATGAAATGCTTCGATTTTATAACCCTGTGATTTAAAAGGACAAACTGTAATGTACGTTGCTACATAATCTTGTGTCGGTATTTCGTCTTTCTGGTGCTAATTTAGTCATTTCTGGTACATTGATGTCTATAAAGCTGTTATTTTGTTGAATATCTACTCCAATAACTGTCTTTCAGTTCACCAATTTATTGAAAGTCTCGGTTCAAAAATTATCGGCTAGCAGTACCGCAATATTTCAACTTTTAAATTATAATCCTCATTCATGATTTTGTAATCTGATTTTTTTATTTTTTTCCGCGTATATTAAACAAAGTTTGTATGAAAATCATTTTTAGTGTAATCTGTGGTATCCATACTCACCAAAACCGTAAACCCGTGTATTGTAGGTTCTCTCAATTTAAGCACGCAAATAACATGGTTCTCAGTAAACGACGCACACAACGGCTATTCAAACAAAGATACCCCCCCAATATAGTACATATACGTTCTATTGCACATCATTAAATAAATTACTTCACACGTTAGATATCTAAAACACGTTTAGCGGCGTACTGCTCTATATTGTTCGTTAAAGTAGACGGCAAAACCGTGAAAATGTTGAAATAACTTTTAATTTTGAGCCAAAAAAAAAAACAATTATAAAAGTTACAGTTATAATTATAATAATAGTTATAATTATATAAAACAATTATAAAACTTTATTTATTTATATTCACTAAACTACATTATGCCATTCCGTTTTGAATTCTGTCCCAGAAATGCACAACATGATTCTAGTTACCAGTGACAATAGAGTAATATAGTTGTCATATAAATTAGAAAAAAAGGGATGGGTGTCTAAAGGACAAACCGGAAACACCATGGAGTGCGAGTGAACGAATGAATGAATGGATGAATTAGTTAATTATAATTAATTAATTAATTAATTAATTAATGAATGAATGAAATTAATTAATCATCTTGAATTTACGTTATTAAACTCACTCACTCCGTGGCTTTACAACAACAACAAAGCTACTTTTACGGCAACCCAACGAGTTTCTCGACACTAACATCAATTCATCGCATTGGTTAGCAAACGTAGTTACTGTCATTCAGAAACAAAACATATTACCTTTTCATCTGCACGACTATTTCCATAGTAACCTAAAAAAAAACAAATCATACACTGTGATGTTAGGGCTACTGTCGTCATCGTATTATACAAATGTGTGATTCAAAATGGCTACTGTTCTTGTATATAGCCAATTAGTCTGAATTACATTAAACCCAAAGCTCCAGATTTTCATGCTATTCCGGCAAACGTCGATAAAGTTCTTCATATCGACTACATTCCCGATCAATTGGTTCGTGGGTCAATAGTCCACATACGACGATTGTTTAATGATCTTCAGTTGAGCGTGACAAAGGTAGCTCGTAGGTTATACAGCTATATTTTTAATAAGCTATTTTGCGACATTGCTTTTACATAAATAAAAAACCTGGTCTAATATTTACTACCCTAGCATGATGAACAAGTAGGATTCTGTAAAAGTTTTTCAAGAGTTGAAAATAATTTATGTTACAAACGTTTATAAACAGATATGCGAGTATGTGCGTTTATTATTGTCCAACTGTAAAGTCGGGTACAACAGTGACACGTTCTATATCTCATGCGTTTTTTTCTTTATTTATCATTGATTAATAGTCGAACTTGATTACTACGAGTTCGCTGGTGTTTATATTGTATCTATTGGGTTACTATTTATCTCTGTTCAACTTCACACCTATTGTTGAAAAGATTAGTGGATCATATAATAATAACTAAAAACTGAAAATTCTTTTTTTTTAAATAAGATCAAAGGTATGAAGGTTAGGCATGTGGGTATATCATTTAATAATTGTGGATTAGAAGTAGTAAATGCGTAATAGTATTGCATGGCAGTGTAATTTCTGGCTTCCATCAATCCAATAGAAAACATTGAAATCGCTCAAAAAAGGGTAGGCTACATTGCTCTTCAACTTGGTCAAGAAACGCTAATTTTAGGGGTAGGGGACGTCGCCGCCTCAGTGCGTAATACGTGCATTTCTTTGAGCTACTCAAATATTGACTTATTTGTTTCTACTATACTACTAATATAATGAAACCGAAAAGGGTAAACTGATATAAAAAATAAAATAAAATGACAACTGATATATAATAATATATATGAAGAACTTTTAATATCTACAATGTCAATATATAACGTTATAAGAATGTCAACTAAACCCCAAACATTTCTAAATTACATACCTGCCATCAAATCAAGACCCTTTTAACAGTGGTAAATATCTATTAGTGGTCGATAAAAGCACTTACAAAAATGTAATATTTAATATTTTTTTTTATTTACTTTTATTTTTTTATTCCATTAGTTTGAAATGTTATTACTACAGTAAGGTTAGCATTTTTCACGTTGTTACTGTATGAGAACATATTATTATTATTATTTAATCCATGTTTTTCGCACTATATAAAAATAATTATTTGTGTCGTGTCCCGTATGCACATGAGTAAAGTGGATAATACCTTATGTATAATTCGTCTATGTCGACACCGAAGCCGAGGCCGAGGCCGAAGGCGCACATACTTGTATTTCCAACGGGACATATTCAATACGAATAATATAATAAATAAATGTATGGTATAAAACCAGTAATTAATGACATTGAAGAAAAGCAGCTCCTCCCACAAAGTAAAGTACTAGTATAAGAGTGTGAGTGTGAGTGTGTATGTGTCTAATAATAATCCCTCTAGAGGAAATACGTATAAGTAAATGACAACAAATGACTTATAACTGTGTCAAATACTTGGTACATGAATCAATAATACAGCATATTCGAAGATAGCTTGACAAGGTCGCGTGAGTTGCGCCCTCCGCGGTGTTCCAATCTCAACACACACACGTTTGGGCGTTTGGCCTACATGTCAGGCTAATTCAAAGATGACTCGGCTCTCACGTAAACGTGTTACCCCCAGATACCCCTGGATGAAGCTACTATCAGATTATACCACTTTAATTATTTATATGTTATAACCACTTATAAACGATTAATCATGTGATTAGTAGTTTTGCAATTACACGACCATATTAATTACACTCTCTTAACTACTTTATATGTAATATTAATCGAATATTGACATATATCATGACAAACCGAATAACGAAAGTTGGAAGGTTATCACTTACATAAATACAAAGTTTCTAATCAGCGTTTTGTAAACTATAAATCATGTGACGACTAATGTATTCTCCTTCGCCAAAGTAATTACTCAAACCTAGCTTGCCAAACTTTTCCAATACTTGGGAAGAATTGTCATCAAGCAGTTGAGACTGTTCAGAAATGCGTGACCAGTCTGAATATCAATAACACTTTTGCGATGTTCTAATCTACACACACACACACACACACACACACACATATATATATATATATATATATATATATATATATATATATATATATATATATATATATATATATATATATATATATATCAAACAACATTTCAGTGCTTCGTGATACACAAAACAAACCTGATGGGTTCACTAAATATTTATAAAAACACACTGCGTGCATCACTGATATGAATATAGAGTTACAGACATAAATACAAAGCAAAGACAGTGGTTCTCATAACCAAGTGTGGTACAACTCATGCGAATATGTGGTCTTAGTACTTCTAAATTGTTGGGCGTAGAAAAACAAACAACCAAGGCGTAGGCAAAATAATGACCGCACGCCCTACCTCAGTGCGGTGTCGTACAACAATACGATCCTCAATGTCTGATTGCCCCCACAACATTGTGAAAATGACAATGACGTAATTATGACATCTGTTATTGTAATAGTGAGTATATGCAGCGGAATTGAGGAATGTGTTTTAAAGACAGAATTGGCAGACACCAGGATAACACATTGGGCTTCGATAGTTACATCGACCTTTTGATGGGTTCAGAGTACATAACACCATGTGGTTGTAATTTGTACTGGGGTACTTATGAAGACTTGGTGAATCGTGGCTGAAGTAGAATCGTGATGACAACTGTATGTATAAGTGTTGATTAATCACATGTAAACGTATATAGCACACACAAATCAATGGATTTTAGTGTGCATCATGTCTCTGGAATCCCCATTAAGTTTATCTAAATATAATCGCATGTGATTTTCTGTGTATCAAATAAACGTTATATTGATACATTCCAAAACTAAATATAAATAATTGTAAGGAGAAGTTATGTGCCCCACTCCCAACGAACAGTCTTAACTATGTATTATGTATCGACTTACGCAAAATCAATCTTGGAGAATTCGGCTTCATTCACAATTCAGACAATGATGACATATAAGGAATGATGTGTTCGATGTCACATCGCCACGGGAACTTTTTGACAACGACGTGATATTCACTCGAGCGAGCCAGTTAAAACGGCAGTCAAACATAATTGTTTACATCATTCTTTTTTCGAAAACTGGGGTGTCCGTTTATCTAAACTGTCTATAATGTCTACCATTTTATTTCGTTTCTTCAGAATAAAACATAAATTAATTCGTACTATTCTTATACTGGGCGTAGCTGAACGATGCATTATTCTCTATTTATTAACGAGTTAAATTAAATTAACATTAAATTAACATTAAATTAACATTTAAATAACATTTACTGGTATATTGATATAGTATAATCGGTGTTGTTATTTTCACATATTGTTCAAAGAGAATAACAATTTTCAATTACTTACACTTGCTTGGCCTGTACACATATATACATCTGTGATTCAGTGAAGTGAGTCTAACGGGTCGTTCGTTCTCTGACTGGCTGGCATTTAGTAATTAGTTTCCCAACGTGAATGGCCAGGGATCTAATATATGGATTTGGATTGAATTGGATAGCGGTTTTCTGTTCAAAGTTCACAAGAGTTTAGACAGGGGGTGATTTTTTAACCGTTGGGAAGATACCAAAACAAATGATTAACATATTGCCGAAGTACTCAACGCGTTCCCGAGAAGCAGGTATGCTTATACTAATAAAGTGTTATCACATTATTGTTTAGTGTGTTTGTAACATTCTACTGCTGATAAAAATGCAGGTTGCATTTCCCCTAAATAAGAAGTCTCGCATTATACGGTGGGACACCCCTGTAGAAATTATTGGCGCGACTCTACCGATATCAGATTACATTTTCAGATATAATATCATAGCGTGCACAGCGGGGTCAGATTAATAATAACATTTAGTTGTGACGTAATAACCTACTTTATCGCACCCGACGGTCTCAATGATGGAGCGAGTGTTTACTAGAAATATATATCACCAGCCATATGTTGCTTTTCGAACGGTACAGTTGAATTTTCAGACGCTCAGAAGTCAAAAGCCAGAAGCTCAGGGGATCAGAAGTGTAAAAAAATAAACGATACTGCTGGAATAATTTCTGACTACTAGTATTCAGATTACCGGAATTTAAATAATCACATGAAGTGTGATCTGTGGGACAATGACATTGATGAACAGAACAGTAAGGAGAATATTTGACAGTTCTCTATTATTGCGGGAAATATTTATTTTAAATGTGTTATCTCAAATGGGTAATATTCAAAGTGTGTGAAAATATATTTGCCAATAAATCAATTGATCAATGTGGATAACATTTGATTGAGATTTTTTAAAAAAGTAAAATACAAAATCATTATGGTCAAGTTCTAATTTGGCTGCAAACATTGCAACTTCAAGGAAATAATACAACACTTTTTAATTACTTTATTCAGTCCTCGGATGCGCATGTATTAGTTTGTCTTCGTATAAATAAAGTCATATAATATTGACCGCGTCAAGATTCAATGCTCACAAAATGTTGTGTATAATAGCCGTTTGCTTGGAGTCTCGTCAGCACTGAGACCGTATTTACTATATTCTATTGTGTGCAAGAAACTTTCGGACAAAAACATATAAAATGCATTTAGTAAATATTGAATACACTTTATATCACTGTCTAGGCATACTTGCACAATATTAATAATCCAATTTCAGAGTAATATAAAACTTCGAGATAATACGTTTAATAATTATGGGTTTATTATTTTTAAAACGTTGTACAATACTTCTATAGCAAACAGACTATTGCCTACTTGAATTACCTGCATCATAAACACGGAATGTATTATATTTCATTTATAGAAAACCAACCCGACGCATATCTGTGGAAAAAAAGTAACTACAGTTCGGCCATACTTTTTTTAATATTTTACATACCATTCATTCCCCATCTCATAATGTAATAACTATATTTTATATGTCATATCATTACAGTAAATTTAAGACAATATTTTGTATTAGTACAACAACAAATTATCGGCAGACATATATCATTTCTAGAAGTGACAATAAAACCAAAATCAAAAGCTTGTGAGTATTTACTATTAGCAACCATTCTAAAAATAAGTGGCACCAATGACTACTACTGACGAAGTAAAAACATCACGGGTATAAATCATCCCTTTCATATAGTAGTTGAAAATTCACTATATAAATTCAACCATTCTCAATACAGCACAACCATAGATTGACCCCCATCAACCACGACCGGTAAACTGAAGAAACAAATCGATGGAAACAGTCTTGGTCGTGATTGAAGCGAAATTACATACCGTTAGTGGAACATGGTCTGTGCAGTGATGAAAGCTTGGCAGGAGCTTAATGGTGACATGAAAGAAAAAGACGATCGAGGTTGTCGTCTGCATGTCAGTTAGCCATATGTTCAATTCACGTGAACTGCACGCAGCCAGACTGTGTTATGACATGGCCTCTCCATGGCAACCATTCGGACATGTTCAAAAGGTCGATACTGAAATGTGGCGATATAGTCAACTTCAATGTCAATCTCACAAGTTATAGAGTGTACATCAATTTTATGCGACTTATATTTAGTCAGAACAATTTATTTTCCTTTTATTTTTTGGACACTTCTTAGACACTTAGAGTCAACACCACCGTTTTCGAACGTAGTGGCATAGAAGTAAGTTGAGTGAGCATCGTTTACTGTTTTCAACCCAAATCGCCCGTACCTGCCCGTATGTTCTAAAAGCACAAAGCGTCGTGCTGCTGCTTTTTGCGGGAAGAGAAAAGTCTTGATAAATCCATGCGAAGTGTAATTAAAAGTATATTGTCTGCCTCTCTATCGCTTCCGGCAATAAGTGAACGATGATTGAATCAATCACGTCAACGCATTTTGCTGTTAGGACATGGTAGACATTCAACATCACTGAGTAGTTCGTTTTTCAACGTGTTTGAAATGTTAATACCTGATAATTTAATAGTTATATGAGCACTCACACGAACAAGATATTTTTTATTCGGTTTAACCAGTATTACTGTCGATAAATGTATTAACAATATATATAATGAATAAACGGACACGATTTCGTTAGGTAATTTGAGACTGTAATATTTATAATCTAGGGATTTAAGGTAACAATTCACAGGATCTTTACAGAAGCGATTTTAAAATTTTGCCAAAGTTAAGTAATGCCATACACGAATGGCTAAGACTGTGTAAGCTTTGGTCAAAGTGCAGCGTCTGGAGTTCACGATGAGACGAGTAAAAGTTGCTCAAGGAAAGGGTTCGAACCCACAATATGACCCTCTATGACGATTTCCGATTAATGTTCCGAGGAAAAACAGGAGTTAGTTAAATAATAACACATGTATGTGAGGGCAATATCGCGATTTTTTGCCCGCCCTAGGGATGGTGATCATAACCATAATATCGATGTTGCAAAGGAGACGAAGGCAATTCCCAACGTAAGATCACACCAGGAAACTGCAATCTTTCGTTTCTTATTTGGATATCTCTACGCTCCCTGTTCTCATTGTTAGTAACACTTAGAGTGTCGACCATCCTTCTGGCTTAATGTCTTTTTTCTTAGAACTAATATGGTTTATCCAGTTTAGCAGCATTACACCAACATATGAAGTCACGAATATTTTCGTATCCTAATGTCTTCCATGCCAGCGAAACGGCACCATCATAAAGCATCTGCGTGACTAGCGATTTATTAGCGATTTCATGACGTCATTCTACCTATCAATCACCTTGATACGCTACTGATACGCTGCAGTAAAATTTCTCTACAATGGCGAGTGATGGCGTAGCGGCCTCTAACAGTCTCTCGGGCATTGTCCCTCGCTTTCAATAACACTTAGATTAGTTACGTATCACATTTTGTAATTGCGTCATTTGTAAAAACCATTACTGCACTAAATAAAAAGACAAATTATATTATACAAATATTGAGTTTGAACAGAGTTGCTACACAAATTTGCTGACTAGAAGAAAGATGTATATGGATCATGGCCGTTGGTCAAGCTGCATTGCAATATGTCTTCTCCCACAGTTTCTGGACAGGTTACATGTGAGGCTGATATTGGACTAGTGATGACACACTGGTCAGGTTATATGTGAGGCTTATACTGGACTAGTGAAGACACACTGGTCAGGTTATATGTGAGGTTTATACTGGACTAGTGAGGACACACTGAGTTGGGTATATGTGGGGCTGATACTGGACTAGTGAAGACACACTGAGTTGGGTATATGTGAGGCTGATACTGGACTAGTGAAGACACACTGAATTGGTTATATGTGAGGCTGATACTGGACTAGTGAAGACACACTGAGTTGGGTATATGTGAGGCTGATACTGGACTAGTGAAGACACACACAGTTGGGTATATGTGAGGCTGATACTGGACTAGTGAAGTCACACTGAGTTGGGTATATGTGAGGCTGATACTGGACTAGTGAAGACACACTGAGTTGGGTATATGTGATGCTGATACTGGACTAGTGAAGACACACTGATTTGGGTATATGTGAGGCTGATACTGGACTATTGAAGACACAGTGGGCCTGTTATATGTGAGGCTGATACTGGACTAGTGAAGACACACTGAGTTGGGTATATGTGAGGCTGATACTGGACTAGTGAAGACACACTGAGTTGGGTATATGTGAGGCTGATACTGGACTAGTGAAGACACACTGAGTTGGGTATATGTGAGGCTGATACTGGACTAGTGAAGACACACTGAGTTGGGTATATGTGAGGCTGATACTGGACTAGTGAAGACACACTGGTCAGGTTATATGTGAGGCTGATACTGGACTAGTGAAGACACACTGAGTTGGGTATATGTGAGGCTCATACTGGACTAGTGAAGGCACACTGAATTGGGTATATGTGAGGCTGATACTGGACTAGTGAAGACACACTGAGTAGGGCATATGTGAGGCTGATACTGGACTAGTGAAGACACACTGAGTTGGGTATATGTGATGCTGATACTGGACTAGCGAAGACACACTGAGTTGGGTATATGTGAGGCTGATACTGGACTATTGAAGACACAGTGGGCAGGTTATATGTGAGGCTGATACTGGACTAGTGAAGACACACTGAGTTGGGTATATGTGAGGCTGATACTGGACTAGTGAAGACACACACAGTTGGGTATATGTGAGGCTGATACTGGACTAGTGAAGACACACACAGTTGGGTATATGTGAGGCTGATACTGGACTAGTGAAGACACACTGAGTTGGGTATATGTGAGGCTGATACTGGACTAGTGAAGACACACACAGTTGGGTATATGTGAGGCTGATACTGGACTAGTGAAGACACACTGAGTTGGGTATATGTGAGGCTGATACTGGACTAGTGAAGACACAGTGGGCATGTTATATGTGAGGCTGATACTGGACTAGTGAAGACACACTGAGTTGGGTATATGTGAGGCTGATACTGGACTAGTGAAGACACACTGAGTTGGGTATATGTGAGGCTGATACTGGACTAGTGAAGACACACTGAGTTGGGTATATGTGAGGCTGATACTGGACTAGTGAAAACACACTGAGTTGGGTATATGTGAGGCTGATACTGGACTAGTGAAGACACACTGAGTTGGGTATATGTGACGCTGATACTGGACTAGTGAAAACACACTGAGTTGGGTATATGTGAGGCTGATACTGGACTAGTGAAGACACACTGAGTTGGGTATATGTGAGGCTGATACTGGACTAGTGAAGACACACACAGTTGGGTATATGTGAGGCTGATACTGGACTAGTGAAGACACACTGAATTGGTTATATGTGAGGCTGATACTGGACTAGTGAAGACACACTGAGTTGGGTATATGTGAGACTGATACTGGACTAGTGAAGACACACACAGTTGGGTATATGTGAGGCTGATACTGGACTAGTGAAGTCACACTGAGTTGGGTATATGTGAGGCTGATACTGGACTAGTGAAGACACACTGAGTTGGGTATATGTGATGCTGATACTGGACTAGTGAAGACACACTGATTTGGGTATATGTGAGGCTGATACTGGACTATTGAAGACACAGTGGGCCTGTTATATGTGAGGCTGATACTGGACTAGTGAAGACACACTGAGTTGGGTATATGTGAGGCTGATACTGGACTAGTGAAGACACACTGAGTTGGGTATATGTGAGGCTGATACTGGACTAGTGAAGACACACTGAGTTGGGTATATGTGAGGCTGATACTGGACTAGTGAAGACACACTGAGTTGGGTATATGTGAGGCTGATACTGGACTAGTGAAGACACACTGGTCAGGTTATATGTGAGGCTGATACTGGACTAGTGAAGACACACTGAGTTGGGTATATGTGACGCTGATACTGGACTAGTGAAAACACACTGAGTTGGGTATATGTGAGGCTGATACTGGACTATTGAAGACACAGTGGGCCTGTTATATGTGAGGCTGATACTGGACTAGTGAAGACACACTGAGTTGGGTATATGTGAGGCTGATACTGGACTAGTGAAGACACACTGAGTTGGGTATATGTGAGGCTGATACTGGACTAGTGAAGACACACTGAGTTGGGTATATGTGAGGCTGATACTGGACTAGTGAAGACACACTGAGTTGGGTATATGTGAGGCTGATACTGGACTAGTGAAGACACACTGGTCAGGTTATATGTGAGGCTGATACTGGACTAGTGAAGACACACTGAGTTGGGTATATGTGACGCTGATACTGGACTAGTGAAAACACACTGAGTTGGGTATATGTGAGGCTGATACTGGACTAGTGAAGACACACTGAGTAGGGCATATGTGAGGCTGATACTGGACTAGTGAAGACACACTGAGTTGGGTATATGTGATGCTGATACTGGACTAGTGAAGACACACTGAGTTGGGTATATGTGAGGCTGATACTGGACTATTGAAGACACAGTGGGCAGGTTATATGTGAGTCTGATACTGGACTAGTGAAGACACACACAGTTGGGTATATGTGAGGATGATACTGGACTAGTGAAGACACTGAGTTGGGTATATGTGAGGCTGATACTGGACTGGTGAAGACACAGTGGGCATGTTATATGTGAGGCTGATACTGGACTAGTGAAGACACAGTGGGCATGTTATATGTGAGGCTGATACTGGACTAGTGAAGACACACTGAGTTGGGTATATGTGAGGCTGATACTGGACTAGTGAAGACACACTGAGTTGGGTATATGTGAGGCTGATACTGGACTAGTGAAGACACACTGAGTTGGGTATATGTGAGGCTGATACTGGACTAGTGAAAACACACTGAGTTGGGTATATGTGAGGCTGATACTGGACTAGTGAAGACACACTGAGTTGGGTATATGTGAGGCTGATACTGGACTAGTGAAAACACACTGAGTTGGGTATATGTGAGGCTGATACTGGACTAGTGAAGACACACTGAGTTGGGTATATGTGAGGCTGATACTGGACTAGTGAAGACACACTGAGTTGGGTATATGTGAGGCTGATACTGGACTAGTGAAGACACACTGAGTTGGGTATATGTGAGGCTGATACTGGACTAGTGAAGACACACTGGTCAGGTTATATGTGAGGCTGATACTGGACTACTGAAGACACACTGAGTTGGGTATATGTGAGGCTTATACTGCACTAGTGAAGGCACACTGAATTGGGTATATGTGAGGCTGATACTGGACTAGTGAAGACACAGTGAGTAGGGTATATATGAGGCTGATACTGGACTAGTGAAGACACACTGAGTTGGGTATATGTGAGGCTGATACTGGACTAGTGAAGACACACTGAGTTGGGTATATGTGAGGCTGATACTGGACTAGTGAAGACACACTGAGTTGGGTATATGTGAGGCTGATACTGGACTGGTGAAGACACACTGAGTTGGGTATATGTGAGGCTGATACTGGACTAGTGAAGACACACTGGTCAGGTTATATGTGAGGCTGATACTGGACTAGTGAAGACACACTGAGTTGGGTATATGTGACGCTGATACTGGACTAGTGAAAACACACTGAGTTGGGTATATGTGAGACTGATACTGGACTAGTGAAGACACACTGAGTCGGGTATATGTGAGGCTGATACTGGACTAGTGAAGACACACTGGTCAGGTTATATGTGAGGCTGATACTGGACTAGTGAAGACACACTGAGTTGGGTATATGTGAGACTCATACTGGACTAGTGAAGGCACACTGAATTGGGTATATGTGAGGCTGATACTGGACTAGTGAAGACACACTGAGTAGGGTATATGTGAGGCTGATACTGGACTAGTGAAGACACACTGAGTTGGGTATATGTGATGCTGATACTGGACTAGTGAAGACACACTGAGTTGGGTATATGTGAGGCTGATACTGGACTATTGAAGACACAGTGGGCAGGTTATATGTGAGGCTGATACTGGACTAGTGAAGACACACTGGTCAGGTTATATGTGAGGCTGATACTGGACTAGTGAAGACACACTGAGTTGGGTATATGTGAGGCTGATACTGGACTAGTGAAGACACAGTGGGCATGTTATATGTGAGGCTGATACTGGACTAGTGAAGACACACTGAGTTGGGTATATGTGAGGCTGATACTGGACTAGTGAAGACACACTGAGTTGGGTATATGTGAGGCTGATACTGGACTAGTGAAGACACACTGAGTTGGGTATATGTGAGGCTGATACTGGACTAGTGAAGACACACTGAGTTGGGTATATGTGAGGCTGATACTGAACTAGTGAAGACACACTGAGTTGGGTATATGTGAGGCTGATACTGGACTAGTGAAGACACACTGAGTTGGGTATATGTGAGGCTGATACTGGACTAGTGAAGACACACTGGTCAGGTTATATGTGAGGCTGATACTGGACTACTGAAGACACACTGAGTTGGGTATATATGAGGCTCATACTGGACTAGTGAAGGCACACTGAATTGGGTATAAGTGAGGCTGATACTGGACTAGTGAAGACACACTGAGTAGGGTATATGTGAGGCTGATACTGGACTAGTGAAGACACACTGAGTTGGGTATATGTGATGCTGATACTGGACTAGTGAAGACACACTGAGTTGGGTATATGTGAGGCTGATACTGGACTATTGAAGACACAGTGGGCAGGTTATATGTGAGGCTGATACTGGACTAGTGAAGACACACACAGTTGGGTATATGTGAGGCTGATACTGGACTAGTGAAGACACACTGAGTTGGGTATATGTGAGGCTGATACTGGACTAGTGAAGATACACTGTGCAGGTTATATACGAGGCTGATACTGGACTAGTAAAGACACACTGGTCAGGTTATATGTGAGGCTGATACTGGACTAGTGAAGACACACTGGTCAGGTTATATGTGAGGCTGATACTGGACTAGTGAAGACACACTGAGTTGGGTATATGTGAGGCTCATACTGCACTAGTGAAGGCACACTGAATTGGGTATATGTGAGGCTGATACTGGACTAGTGAAGACACACTGAGTAGGGTATATGTGAGGCTGATACTGGACTAGTGAAGACACACTGACTTGGGTATATGTGATGCTGATACTGGACTAGTGAAGACACACTGAGTTGGGTATATGTGAGGCTGATACTGGACTATTGAAGACACAGTGGGCAGGTTATATACGAGGCTGATACTGGACTAGTGAAGACACACACAGTTGGGTATATGTGAGCCTGATACTGGACTAGTGAAGACACACTGAGTTGGGTATATGTGAGGCTGATACTGGACTAGTGAAGACACAGTGGGCATGTTATATGTGAGGCTGATACTGGACTAGTGAAGACACACTGAGTTGGGTATATGTGAGGCTGATACTGGACTATTGAAGACACACTGAGTTGGGTATATGTGAGGCTGATACTGGACTATTGAAGACACAGTGGGCAGGTTATATTTGAGGCTGATACTGGACTAGTGAAGACACACACAGTTGGGTATATTGAGGCTGATACTGGACTAGTGAAGACACACTGAGTTGGGTATATGTGAGGCTGATACTGGACTAGTGAAGACACACTGAGTTGGGTATATGTGAGGCTGATATTGGACTAGTGAAGACACACTGAGTTGGGTATATGTGAGGCTGATACTGGACTAGTGAAGATACACTGGGCAGGTTATATACGAGGCTGATACTGGACTAGTAAAGACACACTGGGCAGGTTATATGTGAGGCTGATATTGAACTAGTGAAGACACACTGGGCCGGGTATATGTGTGAGGCTGATACCGGATTAGTGAAGACAAACTGAGCAGGGCATATGTAAAGCTGACAGTGGATTAGTGAAAACGTACTGTGTATTCGAAAGTGTTATTGGTTTAGTAAAATTATACTAGAAATGGTATGAGCTTTCGTCATCCTTTTCCATAGCTCATATGTTGTCAAAACTGATATGATATTCTGCTGTATCTTTGTCGTTGTTAGGAATCCGGACCAGACTACTGTCACGGGAGGCAATCTTTAAACCTTTATTATTTGGTTCCCTTGTGGCAATACAAGTAATTTGCTACATTGGTGGTACAATAACGTGCTACAACTTACGTCTTATGTAGGAAGTCGAAATATTTCATCGTGAAATCCCATGCTAAATCAAAACCAAGCCCAGAATTGTCTCGAACATATCCTATGGTAGAGGTGACACTCAGTGATTCATCGTACATTGCTTTCTCCATGTACCTGGAAGTCAAAACGAGCGTATGTAACAACGTGGTGATATAACGTGCATGTGACCATTTCAAGTACTTAGTATATAATGTGTTATATTTACATATTTAGCGTCCATGGTTGCCTGCTGCAGGCCAACGCAGATTGGAGACGACTTCGTTCTTCGGTGTCATTCATCTGTCTCTTGTATGAAAATAACAATTCCGCGTCACCGCCATATCGAATTGATGTACAGTAGACGGTACTTCTCATATTCTCTTCGATTCTGTTGAGTGAGTATACGAGTACTTGTTTTTACAACGATTATAATGTCATAATCCAAAAAATATCATGAAGTTAAAATTACATGTTTCTTGCTATGAAGTATAATCTAGCGCCATCTATTCTACAGAGCTCCAATGAATCATAATTATTTCAACAGTTTCGCACTGATATGAAGACAGCAGCTTACTTGTTATCATCGGGTTTTTTCATCCAATCTTGGTACTGTACAGTTGCCTCACTTATGCAGTCCGCTAGACTGAAGGCACATGCTGTCTGTAGGGTTTCTAGAATACGATAGCTGTTGCGCAGAAACATAATGAAAGCAATACACTGAAAGTCACTGAGTGTGTGTTACTTCATTTAGGATTATTATATTACACATTTTAACTGTATATTAGTGTGTTTAATACTGGTCATTGTAATTATAAATAACGATACTCACTAGTCAATTTCTTTTGTAAAAGAGTCAAAATCCCACCCTAAACTGTTGTAGTTTGGTGTCACTAAATGCCGAACATATTTCTGCAGGTAAGTAATGTAAAAAGGTATTGACAATAATTATTTTCCAACGTTGATACAACAGTATATAATGTCTCTGTTGTACGGCACTTACCTCAAATAAACCGTACATAGACGTTCTGCAGATCATATACATTGTATACCAATGACCCTTAACAAACGCCTGCCATGGACTGTATTCGGATTCTTTGTCAAGATATTCCATAGCTTCCAAGGCAATCACGTGATCTAGGTACAGCGCCTCACCGAGATAAAATGCATCGTCGATGAGGTGTACGCGATTCCTAACTGGAAAAACCTGTCGACGCAAATTACTGTAATTGTTAAACGCAGACAAGAGCGGGCGCATGTAATCATAAATTAGTTGTGCAAATCACACATTCTCATGACGTCAGCAGCGTGAAACAGACAAATTTAAATACGTAATAAAACATCATCATGTAGGAGTCTACAGGAACGAGTTTAGATTCAAAGGGCAATATTTCAAAAAAACTAATACGACTCTATATGATTATTCGATGACAGCTACACCCAAAACGCCATTGCCAACAAAAGCGTAGAACATATTGTAAATATCGTACACTGCATGTACGATGCATATGTATGTTACATTTTTTTGGCAGGAAGACCGACAAAACATGCCACCTGTCTTTTCTAAATCAGAGGACACGTATCATTACCCAGTTGCTGCAGCATTTATCATTGTTACTACGAATTGTTGAGTATATTATTGATCGTCTAAAAATCACGATGTCACTGTAGACGAACCCACCTCGTGGTCGTTCAGCAGCTGTTTTATCAGTTTCCTCCAGTTATCGGTGTCATAATTGACTCGTATAAACGTGGTTTGGTTGATATTTGCAATATACCAATTTACATTAGTTGCGCCCTCTATGTTAATAGTGCCTGTCAACAAAACATAAGTATCGCATACAAATGATTACAGTGATTTCCCTGAATATCTTCTCCTTGATGAAACTACTAATTGTTAGAATAGATGCCGGGACATTGAACAACCTACAGGTAATAGACTTGTGAATCGGCCTGGAATTCTGTGGGCGGGAAAGTACTGGTCAGTCTGCGCATGCGAGTTCCCAATATGCTGAGGTCATGAAGACAGCCAATCAGTGACGACGAAGAGTTCTGCGCCGTCCACGTAGTCGTGCATGCACTACTTTCCTCATTAGTTGTTTTTTCTCGTTTATAATAGTTTTTGGTGCCGGTAATATAAGTTTCGTCTAATGTGTTTGCAAATGTGTGAAATGTTACGAACTGGTACTTTGATTTTGGAAAATTCACAACATGCTAGCTGCATCACACTAACATAAAGTATTCATTAGCAAAGGAAAACACCGATTATATCAGCCTACCTCCGGTTTTATGTAACCATGTTCTCAATGGCATGAGAAAATTCAATTCCGCTTCATGTGTGTACGTTAAAAGAATGTGCCATACATATTTGTTTGGTGAAACAAAAGTAAACTTTTAAATTACAATCGATCACTCAAGTTAAAGTATTACAGACAAGTGAACTTTCATTTAACAAAATGCAACAGAACTCGCAGCACTCGAATTGGCGCACATGACGTAGCGCCTAGCCACCGAAGGCTGACGCGCTACCCACTCAAGCATTCTAATTAACCCAAAAATGTCAGCTTGAAGTGGCCAGTGATGAAAATAAATTTATGCATTTTATATTATTGAACCGTAAACGCATTGTATTTACCCAAAAAAAAAATTGTTGAGGCTAGTTAATAGTTTGGACGAAAGAAAACGATGTTTTTTAAGCATCCCTGAATATGTACTGCGTGCTCTACCATAGCTAGAACTTGTTTACCCACTAAAGCTACAGGAACGACAACGTGGTATTGTTTTGGATGTGTGGACGATAAGCAATGGCGAAATTAAAATAATCTATATTTAAACTCAAATTAAAGCTGCATTTCTATGAAACATAAGGCGTGGATTAATTTCAAGTGTATCTATTTTAATCACTAAACCGAGGATGTTTGATGGAAGGTACATTCATTTTTGTTGCAGATGTTTTGTTCCTGTGAGCGTTTATCTAATGACCTGTAGATATTTCGACACTTTTCACAGAATACATAAATGAAGGGAGCGAAATTTGTTCCTATTGTAATGCTGTTATTGCGTTGAAGTGGATATCCACCAAATTCGACATATAACTATATACGTATATACTACATACCCAATCGTATATCAAAAGTCACAATAAAAAATGAAATTTCCCAAAACACAAAACAAACGACTGATAGCACTTGACAAAACAATTCGCAAAAACAAAACAATCAACAATCCACAGTACACTACCCTACAAGATACAAGTAATTCATATCGTATTTACCATAGCTGTGGTAACTCTGGATCTTCTTGAGGTTCATCATTAGGGTCAAGTTGGAATTGCTCTTGTTCAGCCGTAACTAAATTGGTCGCTGTTCTCGTCAAAGTCACAACAGGAAAACTCATCTGTAGAACCCACGTGATATAAATATAGAGTACAAACTGAGAGGTTACTAAGCTTAAATCAGGGAATTTTGTTGGCGATTGGAAGGTAACGAAGAAGTCGACGGCGGTAATCAATGCAAATCGCGCCCAGGTCAAACCTCATACTTGTGATTTCCATTAGAAGAGCGCATTGAATTGTGGGAAAATCAATGTTTATCAACACAAATGTCGCACATGCGCTGCGCGACGACCACCGCTCTTTAAAGCCCGAAGCCTTTGACTTTGAATTTAGTAAACGATAGATGCAACTATTTATGTCATGGGTGCATCAAAAGCAGCTGAGGATGAGTTTTGAGGACACGTAGATGACACAGAAGCCAGGTCTGCCTGTACTATCGATTCTTTCGTATAAGTTATATACAGGCGTTGAGCTATAACAGGCAATGACAAAACAAATCCTCTGTAGAAATACGACCGGTCAACTTCGAAAATCTATTATTATTACTATTGTTATGCATGTCAGGAAAACGAAGAAACCACAGTTTAGGCAAGTCTCTCCTATACAATGATTCAAGTTTAATTTAAGCAACGATCGGACACATACTCGGATAGACTTGTTTTTGTTCTGTTGTAGCTGTGGTACCTGTACGGGTTGCTTGTTAAAATGTTTTTTTTGGTTTTTAATTTTCGTTTTTTATTTTTATTGCTCTATATCAAATATCATTACGTTTTTGATTGCATTGGTGCTGTATTTCTAAATATGGAACATAGATCACAAAAATATCTAATTGAAGAAATTAATAATTATTGATATTTAATACGTTGAAAGGTGTGTTTCTGAATTTATCATGATATGTCCCGAACTATTTAAATAGGTCGCTCTACATTCATTCGTGCATTAGTCTTCACCATGGAATACGAGACAAATACCAATCTAATAATCTAATGAAGCGCGCTCAACAGCATGTTTCAAAATTATAGAGAATCAAGAATCAGAATCCTAAAGGCTTAGGGAGGCATCCGTTTCCAGAGTCATAGCCGTGTTGCAACAAAAGTGCGCTGTAACGGGCGGCTGTAAAACGCGGCCTGGGGGAACTACCCTGTGAACCGCTGACATCATTCCGTTGATCCGCATTAGTTCTCAGATGGACACAGAGGGAACGCTGACTAGGCATTCAGCTAGGCAACGTGCCTGTGGCGACCGTACCAAGCTCACCTCCATGTCAAACTCTCTGGCCAGGTGCACCAACTGTTGTGTTGGCTGAGGTTGTGACTTGCTCGATTTACTAGGAAGCACAACTGGTCTAGACAATCTGGTGTTAGCCTTGCTATTTGATTAACCACCCCTTGTTGGGTTGTGTAGCAACCAGCCATCTAGATACACGTTGATGTGTACCGATGTGATGTGTACCGGTGCAGCAGTAGTACCACCTGTTTCCACACTCTGGTGAATACGTATGGAGCCACCATGCAAAACCTGAAGGGGAGCACCCCGCGACTAACCGGTCGAAATATTCTATGAACGCAGCCACCCCCTTTGCCCGTCCCACCAAACCCCAAAAAATCGTGGTACCGTGACCGTAGTCGGGGGAGGAACGGAATGATCCGATCGGGGCGCATGATTTGAGTCCAGACTCTGCTGGCTCCGGTCTCAAACACCACTCAATCGGGTAGCGCTTGGTCCAGCGGAAAAAGGTTGAGCATAAAATTTACCTACCTGGACTTATGCCTCTATCAAGCGGGGGACCAAGGTCCGTCCATCAACACCGTCTGTGCGTTCCCCCTACGTCAAGCACTCGGCGGGATCCAAAGCAATACCAAATGCAGGACTCTGGATCCCGGAAGTGACAGTCTTACAGAGAGTGACAGTTTCATTACGAGGAACAGACTCCGAGGGTCCACCCGAGGTTGCACATTTAAATGACACTATTTTGACGGCCATATTGGATTTATGCAAATGGTTGTTATTCAATCAAATGTTTCACAATCACATACATTCACACACACCAAACCATATCGCAGCAACTTGAATATCTAAAAAAATGTCATCTAAATTTAAAGATATGTTTTAATTGTTATATTTTCCATGTTGTAAAAATGCACCAAACCCCCATTTGAATATATGCAAATTAGATATATTTCGGAAGCCTAAATTTTCCTAAACTTTTAGTATGTTAATATAGGCACCTCCACGGAATATATTGTGAAAAAATTATTTCTGCTGCAATTTGTGATGGGTCAAACCATAAATTGACTGGACTATCAGTCTATCACGCCCATCTGTTGGCTAGAAAATCGGAAGGGGGCAAGCAAATCGCAAGATATGCCAACGTCGGCAACGTGCATGTATTTTGATTAAGCGATCGCCGAGTGGACGTCGTCGAGTGTATTCAAGTACCTGAGCGATGGAGAAAGTTCACCGACATTACATTACAATACTGTTCCGTTTTAATTTGAACCGTGTCGCGCCGCTGACAATCTTTCTCATATAGCGCCTACCGAATTGTCGGACAAAGAAAAAAGATGTTTTTTTTATGGCGTTAAACCAAAGATTTATTTAATAAAAAAACATAATACAACAGCCAGTTACGCAGTAAATGCAGGTTCATTGACACCGGGTAATTTTTTTTTTCAAGTGGATGCAAGCATTCTCTTTTCTGAGTACTATGTTAAACGCCAAATGACGAAATAATTTGAAATATGATACCGTGTACGCATATTTCTATCGATAGGCTGTGTGTCACGATGAAGTGCCGGATACAATTTTACTGAATTTGCAAATGAAATTACTATAAGTATCTGCATCAGTTAGGTGTTGCCGCTGCTTTAGTAATTTTACTATTGTTGTGCCTAAATGTGAAATAAACTACGTTAAAAATGGACGGAATCATGGATCAACTTTTCATTTGCTAATCTGTTGTCATAGTACTAAGCTCAGCCCAACTAGAATCAATTGATCGAATTACGAATTAATTAGCATTTATTTGAATTGAAAACCATGAGTTTGTGATATAGAAATAATATTTAAGGTCCACCACGGAATCCAGAAAATGTGTCAAATTGTGGCGCCATCCTAAGGTCGACAGTTCTTATCGAATTGCTTTTACGCGTTGTAACGTGCATCCAATTCACTGAGAAAGCGACGGATGTTTGTGCCACGTGTAACACGCGGTTTCAGTTCCATGTAAAACTTCTATGCGGCTGTGCGGATTTACCATTGGAGACGCAAACACGGGATGAGGCAAACGATGGATGGCGATTACGGTAAAACACGCAGTACTATGATGCAAGCTACAATAATTATATTGTGGCTATTATACTGCATCCCACAAATTAGATGTGACCACGCTGGTGTCAAAGCAGAGATACCACGGCCCCTGGAGAAAATGCCCGTTGTCAGCCAAAAGGTTTCCGCCAAATATGACGATTTCGGGGAGCGACTTCCCACAACACTAGCGCCCTATAACTACAGAGTGTGGCTTCAACCATACTTCACAGCGGAAAAAGACGGAGCCAAGTTTCTGGATCTAGACGGTAACGTAGATATTTATTTTAACTGTCTTGAAGATACTCGCAATATTACAGTTCATTACAAGCATATGACAATTTTAAAATACGAACTTTATGACATCAGCGGCGAGGTGGATAAACTCCTTCAGACTGCCGGTAACGCTACGATCGACGAATGGGATTTGTACATCATAACCGCAATGGCTCCCCTGCAATCCGGGGTCAATTATCGTTTATATATGGAATATATAGCTACTGTTGATCACCCAGATTTGTGGGGTTTATACTATGGTCATTACGTAGAAGACGCCAGCAATAAGTGAGTGTCAGATTAAATTCGTTATATTATAGAACATATATTAATCAAAGCATGTTCTCCGGTCAGTTGTAAGTAAAAAGTAAGATCTCATAATATTTTTTTAGCTAGTCAACAATGTGTGCTGTACATGTTAGTCTGTTTTCAAATACAGTTCACTTTGTGTCGTTTTTAAATTGCAAGATAAAAGTTGTCAAAAAACGTCTATGGTGTCTATCAATGGCACCCTACTCGTCGCCATAGGTACAAGTATTTGGAATTTATTAATGTAGCCAACGCGAAGAACATCTTATCATAACAGGTTATACAATTCCCACGTAAATATCTTAACAGATAATCACTTCATTATGTGCATGATTACTTAGCAATTTATTTTATCACATATCCATGTAATATTATTGATATCATCCCTCACCATATCACACACTTTATCAGCAATTTGAGACTGTTACGCAACGATTGTCATTCTCCCGGGAAGCCATAACATCTAATAAGGCTAGGGCGTGCACATACAAATAACAAAGGAATGTTACTTTTCATTTAGGAAATAGTTGTGAATCGGATACATGGATAAATAGAATTTCAAAATTCGCTACCCATGATGTAAGACTTATTCAACTCCAAAGATCGGACAAATACAAATAACTACACTGGTTTACATATATTCATCCATGTTAACTAAATATTCCCCGGATGTACATCTTTTTGTAGAACTTTTGTTGGTAGTCAGTTAGAAGCAACAGCAGCACGCAGAGTTTTTCCTTGCTTCGATGAGCCAGCTTTAAAAGCAACATTCGACACCACATTAGTGTACAGACCGGAATACGTGGCACTGTCCAACACGGATTCCATTTTAAACGACACCTACTATGATCCGAACACCGATGAAGTGTGGAGTGTTACCTACTTTGCTACAACCGTCAAAATGTCGACTTATCTGAACGCCTACACTGTTGGTGACTGGGCATGTGTAGAAGGTACTACACGGAATGGTATAAAGGTAAGAGATATTATTTTATGTTGTGTGACGTGGTCCGAAAGGACAGTAGTACTGTAATCACTTCTTTCATCACAGGTGTGATAAATTGAACCAAGTCACTCATATTATGAATCTTTGTTTGCACATGTGATGATATCGTACAATATGCATATAATCAATCTGATAAAATAGAACACATTGTCACGTGACACTATGCATTTATCACATAATATATTGTAAGTATACTCAGCCGTGTGATGTTGCGTTATTATGGAGTCACGTAATATGGCGTTTTGTAATAAGGTGGTAGCATATTTGCTGATCTATTGTGGTGTACCGTGCAATGTACTACATTACACAACAACCGCCAAAGTTTGCATTCACATTCTGGTTTATTTGTATTTGTAACAGTTTCGGGTATGGACTCGGCCGTCCTTCCTTTATAAGGTGGAATACGCATTGGAAGCAGGAATGATAGAACTTAGTAATTTTGAAGATCTTTGGAATATTGCATACCCCCTCGAGAAGATGGGTAAGATGGCGGGAATTAAACCTGAATAACCTGATAGTTCATATATACCATACTTTCACTGTCCAAATAATGTACCAATTTGGGGCATAGCTTGACAACACTGTATATTGTGTTGTATTATTGACTGGTGATTTAGATTGCATATTACAATAGCATCCTATTGCCGATGTGCAGACTATTGTCATAATTATATTCTTTGTAGATATGTCTGCGTTACCAGACTTTTCTGCGGGTGCGATGGAAAACTGGGGTCTGATCTTCTACCAGGAAGCGTATTTATTATACAGTCCAGTGGAGGATAGTCCAGCACAGAGAAAAATCGTTGCACAGATTATTGCACATGAACTCGCACACCAGGTAATAAATACGACATATGTAAAGTATAATTTTTAAGTTTCACACATGATAAATTTTCAATTTATCAATTGTATTGGTTTCAGTGGTTTGGTAATTTAGTAACATTGGAGTGGTGGAGTCATACCTGGCTCAATGAAGGTTTCGCTACATATTACGAATATCTGGCCACGGACTGGGTGGAACCGGGGTTTGAAATGGTAAGTGTTTGTCGTGAAAAAGTTACATAAGTGTTTATTATCGATATAACTGAATTTTCCACATAGTTATTGCTGTTATCTTTTTTTGGCAGTATGAACAATTCTTCCAGAAGGAGGTGCAATATAGTGCTTTCTCGAAAGACCAACAAGGTGATTCTCGCCCACTGATAATGGACGTTGGAAGTGAAATTGAAATACTAGGAATGTTTGACACTATCTCGTATTCCAAGGTGGGTAAACTATTTTGCATAATTTTTTCCTCTTTGAAATAGGTTATTATTATGTCTTCATGTAGGATATATTATGTTTTCATGTGCGTGGAGTCGTTACCACGTGACGACACACTGCCATGAATTGAACTTTGTTCATTTCATAGCAGCTTTAAGGCACACACAGACAAGATTATTTGTTGGGTTAATGTTAATGTTGATTGATTGGATAATGTTGAACTGTTCATTAATATTAATTAAATGATGATCTCACAATGCAATTTCCAGCTTGGACACTTTTAATTCTAACATCCATTTTAATTTATAAAAATGCATTCTTATGAAACGTTTATAACGACCACAGTTATATGCCCTTCACTGTATCAGATTTATTAAAAATGCATTCTTATGAAACGTTTATAACGACCACAGTTATATGCCCTTCACTGTATCAGATTTATTAAATGAGTATAATAAATGTGATATTGTAGGGACATGAATGTTTCTATTTCGCAGTTTCTGAAAGCTGAAAACCCACACAGTGATCATATTTCCGGAGCGCGTTCTTGCTCATTTGCATATAGCGTTCTCGTTCATTTGCATAACCTATAACCGTGCATTACACCGATTGCCCTCAGTTTACCCTGTTGCAATTGAGAAATATAGCTAATTTTTGAGCAATCACAAAATTCACGATTTTGGAGATGAACTGGTAATATAATTACTAATTTAGGGTTCAATTCAAACAGTCACCGTTTTATTGGCCACGGGTAAAACACATTTTTGTGCGCGGAAATTTGAGGTTGAAAAGAATTTGAAATCAATACATCAATGCGGATTTATTTCACACACGCGTTTTAGCCAACATCTAAAATCACCAACAATATTTGAATAAACATACTTTTTAATATTCATAATTCAAGAAATATTGTGTAAAACGAAAAACATCTCGAGATAATGGCGTAATTTGCGATAGTCAGCCATTATGTCATAAGTTCAATAAATCAAATTGCTGGAATTTTTATTACATAATATGGGAATATAAAACATGATTATACTACTTTTTACACTGAACTGCCATTATATATATGGGATAAATAATTATTTAATACCAGTATCTCAACTGCCTGAATATGTCGTTCTGATTGGTCGAGAACGTGTTTCTAATTATTCAAGTCAAATATACGATATACCACGGTTTCCTGTTTCCTCCATACTTGAATAACGCACAGTAGGGTTAAATCCTCCTGTGAACTGAAATCGGCAAAAAATATTACGGAAATAGTGCATAACCAAGAACATTGCGACCCTCCATGCTTCAAACAATAAGCATCAGAAAAACAAATTTTCCTGAATTAAGCATTAACGACGCCAGACAAAAATTATTGTCGTCTGCTATGGCTCGCTTGTGAACCCAAAAAAAATGTCTATCGATCTGGCGAAACTCAATCGGGTTCACGGCTCTTATCAATGTCTGTATTTTGTTTAAGTAAGTCAACTGAGACGAGTTTACACACATCAGAAGTTGCCGCCGCGGACAAAACTTACAATTCCGAAATACGGGTGCGAATTTGTACCACAGCTCGATGTATCTACAATCGATGTATGCTAGTTCCAAGGCCCATTTTTATTTTAGCACGATTGCAAGTAAAACGTTTCGGATGTATAACACATTTTAATTTGGTCGTTGGTTCTTTAAACTTATTCCTGTATATCAGATTTCCTTTTAAATGAAATTAGTATCATAATAGCACTAACCCTCCCCCAGAGACGAATATACTACTCAGTTTTGACCGGTTCCATGCACGCACTTGTTATTGCCAGTGTGTGTATATGTACAAACTGATGTTCCCGCCGTTTGATATTTTTTTCGTAAATATTACATAACTTTAACAGGGTGGATCCATAATCATGTTGATGGGTGGGTTCCTAGGAGAACAGCTGATGTTTGAAGGTTTCCGTAATTATCTCAATCGATTTGCATACGACAACGCCGTATCTGATGATTTATGGGGTGTTTTAACAGAGGTAAGCAATCAAGAAAGTGGTGATAACAAATGCATTATTTCAATTAATATTCAATTATCAAATGAGAAACGTGGAACAAAAACATAACTGTGTGTTTCTTTACGCTATTTAATTCCTTCCACTAACAGACAGTAGAACTTGATATGGGGGGAAACATGAAAGATATTTTCGGATATAGTATGAAAGAACTTATGGACCCATGGACTTTACAAATGGGATTCCCCGTTGTTAACCTCACTCGAACATCGACCACTGCTGTACAAGCCGACCAGGGACACTTCTTGTTAGATCACTACGACGTGGTGGAAGATGAAGAATATGGGAATCTGGGGTAAGAAATACTAGATTGTTTGTGTGATCTGTTCTGATTGCACAAAAATGCAGTAGTCGAGTTAAACGTGTAAATGATAAATTTTGTTCATTCAAGTTCAATTTCTGAATAACTTGCTTGAAAAATAATTCAGGGCAGTATGTGCTCACCTTTTCTGAAACGCGTAACTTCATGCATACCACAATGTTTATTGGCTCTTTTTCTTACTGATTTGACTGTGCACTGTGGTGTTCTTGTCAGGTAAGTGTTTGTGTGAGTTGTTTGCGAGTCATTTGTGTTCTTGGACTTGTATAGACTATACATTTGGATATCGTTTGGTATGTTGATATTTCTACTACTCTCGCACATTTTTGTTGTCATACACACAATACCAATGTGTCAATTTAAAACTCAGTCGACTACTTGATGTATAAACAAATGCAATTGAATAATGTTTTTTTGACCATCATCAGGTCATTAATTAATATCATTTTATATCGCCACAGATATGTATGGCACATTCCTTTAACTTTCACCCACGAAGCTGAAAAATTGTTTACCAATCCAAATATAGAATGGCTTCATTTAACATCATGTGAGTACGAGATAAAACTGGTGTAATGCCATGGAAACGTACAACATGTCTGAATAATCGTGGCGAGGTTGCTAAGGTGCGAGTTTTTAGGAAACCATGGCCATCTATAATTATATTCAATATATCCCGGTTGACGCCTGGATAGTACATGTCGGCCGTATTGTGTAGTCTCAAACATGGAATATATTTTTGGGACCACGATACAGTCAGTTTGAATTTTGACGCCTGAGAAGAAACAACTGCAATAATATCATTCAGTGTCCAAGAGAAATACATCGGAAAATTCACATACATAGTAATGCAACTGATTTCGTCTCTAATTCAGCGGAGCTCACATTGGTTGGCGCTAATGATATTAATTGGTACATTGCTAATGTCAACCAAACTGCTTTTATCCGGGTTAACTATGACTTGGAGAATTGGAGAAAACTGACCCAACAATTGTTAACTAATCATAAGGTACCATATTCTATTATTACTCATATATGTTTTAATACTCGCTAAATAATGACATATATGCTTTCGGTATGTTAATTAAAATTTCCTATTTATGCAGGCACTCCCTGTAAAAAATCGAGCACACCTTATAAATGATGCCCTAGTCCTAGGTCAAGCTCAACAACTAGATCACGTTGTATCCATGGAAATAATTCAGTATTTGTACAACGAGACTGAATATATACCATGGCAAGCCTACGAAGATGAACAATACTATACAAAGTACATGTTATGGCGAACGTCTACGTATGGCTTGTTGCAGGTCAGTTACCATAAGTTCATATTACAGTTTGATGACATCATTGGATAGTTGGTATTCATACAATAGGCTTGTCCCGACATTGTTCCTGGTGTCAGACAATATAAGGTGTGTAACGTATTTCTCTATAACGTTGCCTTTTTGGGTTTTTCCTTTCAGCAATACATTCGTTATTTAGTGAGCCCAAATTATGCCTCGTTGGGATGGTATTGGAACCCGACTGACGACATTGACTAGTAAGTTTTGGACTTTCTATCATATGGTTTCATGCGTAGTTTTATTTACTAACTCGAACTAAAAGTCGTACTATTTTTCTTCTTGTTGTTTGTAAGTTATCGACGTTTAGATACCCTGAGAATAGCATGTGATTATAATCACGTCGACTGTGTTGCCGATGCTACGTACCAGTACTCTGAATGGATGGCTTACCCAGACAACAACAAGTCAGTTTAAATTTTAGTTCTTTTTCTATTTGTTACTATGAATGAACAAGTGTGAATTCCAAAGAAATCAACTTTTAATTGCCAGGTATGTGGTACAACACAAAGTAATGTACAGTAATGTCATCATACAATCTTGACTTCTCATCGGTGGTATCAGTTATCAGTTAAGTATGGCACATACCCCGCTGATTTGCCACTTCCGCCATATTGACCAATTAATATTAATGCCGGTTTATTATCTTTTATAAATAGAAGTTATTATAATTATTGTTTCCGAGTATTTGTGTGATATTTTGTAATAATTATGTTTGTTGTTCAAAGAACGATTACGAAGCTAACCTGCATTCTGAGTTACTTTGTTTCACTAGAATTTAGGTTAATAATCGTTACGCGCTACACAGTGTCACGAAAGCTGCGACGATCTCCTGTGCATTGAAGTATTATAATTTGCATATTTGCAGGATACACGAAAATATGCGCAGAAACGTCTACTGTACAGCCATTCGTCATGGTGGTGAAACCGAGTGGAATTTTGCTTATAATCGACAGAAAACAGATCTACAAGAACGTATTCGTTTACGATCCGCCATGGGTTGCACGCAATTAGAATGGCTGTTAATAGGGTATGTGTATGATTTCAGTTTAATTTGAATGAAGTAGTGGTAGCGCCGTAATGACGATATGTACCATTTGCGTCGTTTACGTGTCGTATTGAAATCATTTGAAAGCTAAAAGTGCTTAGGTGGATAAGGCGTTAAGAGGCTTTTATGACTGCGTTGTTAGAATGACATTTGTATACAACAGGTACATGGAGGAGGCTCTAGAAGGGGACGAGTTTAGCGCAGAACTTACTATTGGATTTGTAAGAGATAACTCAGCGTTGGGATTTAGCCTTGCTTGGAGTTTTACAGTTGAAAACTTTGTAGCCCTGAACACAATGTAAGTTAATTGTTTGAAAATATACACGTCCATCCGTCCGTCCGTCCGTCCGTCCGTCCGTCCGTCCGTCTGTCTGTCTGTCTGTCTGTCTGTCTGTCTGTCTGTCTGTCTGTCTGTCTGTCTGTCTGTCTGTCTGTCTGTCTGTCTGTCTGTCTGTCTGTCTGTCTGTATGTATGTATGTATGTATGTATGTATGTATGTATGTCTGTCTGTCTGCATGTCTGTCTGTCAAATACAGAGATAAATGAACACAAGAGAGAAACAAAGCAGACAGAACACGATTGTTTGTCTAGTTTGCTAGACCGATAACTGTAATAGGGAGGCAGTTTATTGTATGGTTTGTGTATGTCTATTTTGAGTGAGGAAAATGCGAAAAGATCATTTAAAAAAACAACAACAAGCATATGCTCCCGGGTGTGAGGAAACAGCAAACAATTGTATCAATTAGTAATTGGAGGTGAAAAACAGGTATGAATTGTGTATAGTCAAATGCCATCAGAATACGTGCAATTTGGAAGATCAGTTAAGATAATGACTGACTTATATTAATTTGAATTGTCGTAATTACGGAGATCAATAAGGTCAGCCAATGTTAATCTGCATAACCAGGTTGCTTATGTCATTCATCGTACATTGTGTTTGTAAAACAAATGACTCTCAGTGAATCGATGTCAAGATTATATGTACAGACCGATTTACACATATCACAAAATATGTGCACATTAGGTGAATTTATAATGCAGAATATATGTAAATGCATTAATTTCTTACTTATGTATGTGTTCATGTTAGGTAAGATAAAATAGAATTTGCAGAATAAAAAAGCGATATGTAGATTTGAAACAGGACAAACATTAAATATCCTGTGATGATGGATCTAATCTTGAAATCGAAAAGTTGTTAAAATAAAGGAAATATTGTTATTTGTTATCAATTTCAGATATGGGGATAGTGCATACGATATAGTATGGGAATTTGCTGATAAAATGAATACAGACAAAGACTTGCTTGAGGTAATGTCCGAAATAATTTTACGTCAGTGAATTAAAATATATTGTTTAATCCTACATGCAACACTGGGCCCGGCTCAAACACAACGGTACCATACGGTAACAAACCACCGTTCTCTGGGTCGACAAGTAACGGCGGGACTTTTGATGTCAATGTTTTTAAAAAATCCAATCCGATCGCTAGAACGCGTGTTTTTTATCGCTGCGATTCTGACTGAACACCGACGGACTGCGTTCGGGTTCTGTGGTCTAATTTTGAAAAAAAAAAAAACTTTAAAAATCGATTGTTTAAATTCACAAGAATACAATATAAACACTAAATTATTCGACATACAAACAAATGCCGAATATAATCGTGTTAAGATATTGAATTCCAAATCATGTTAATGTCAGGAACGGCATCTCTTTCACACAGATTCTAAATTGTATTCCAACGCAGACGCGTATTACAAGCATCATAGAGCGTTTTGGTTTTGGTTCATTATTCAAACCATTACTTTTTTTAGATAAATCAATAACAGTACAGATGTGTGTATGTTATTAGTTTTAAGATGACTGACATTTGCTTCTTTGTATTCTCTGATTTGAAGCCATTTAAGTTCATGCATCTCACAATTACAGTTTTAAAACACGTTATTTCTTAATCGTATTAGGGTAACTGAACCAACGTAATGGTTGTTCATAAACGGCAACGTGTTATGCAAATTAGACGCGCCATACTGCCTTGAATAAATTACGACTATAAAATTACAACATGAGTTTAATGAATTTGATATTGTATGATCGTTCGTGATTTGTTACTGCCTCCATTATATCATCTATATACTGCGCAATTGTATTTAGTTGTATTATTATTGCAAAAAAGTTGTATTTGCAGTATATACAAAATACGTTGTAATTATAATGTATGCATCGCTCATTGGCGAGACCACGAGATTAAAGTATTATCATAGTTAATAACATGACTATCATGTATATTTCGCCTCATTTTAGTTGAACGCCTTCGGGAATCTTCACAGCGATATGCCAGCCGAAGCAGCCAACGATTTCAACGAAGCTGTTAAGCGAGTTGAAACGAATATACTCTGGTCTGAGAGAAATGAGGATGATATCCGTCTATTCTTGGAATCAGTAAATGTGTAACTAATGAAACAATTCTGAAGAAATAAAGTATATAGAGCTTAACTGCGAGTACTGTTAATTTGATATATGTAGTAGCGAGAGCGGCGGGTAACATCACAACACTTTGTTCAGGTGTAACACGTTTTGTGTTCAGTTTTTGAATGAGTTATGTCTTTATAAAACTAATATTACTCACTCAAGTTCTAATAATACAATAGGTATATTTATATTTGACTGCAATGACTAAATTTAATTTGGAATTCACACTATCAGTATTCCATGATGAATTGTCAGTAAGAAGTATAAGTACAAATAAAAAACGTTATACCAGACATACCAGACATTATCCTACAAAGCTCACTTGTGTTGTAACACTGGTTGGTATTGATCGACTATGAAATATCGGCCTACACGTCAGATATGATAACTCTAGTGAGATGATTACAAGAATAATACAAATATGTTTGACAAACTTTGCTTAATAATAAGTCTGCATTATTGTGACTTACAAATAAAACTGAATTATTATCGTTCCAAATGGACATACATATCCATAGATAATGAATTTATAATTCTAGGGGTGTCAGCACAGTGACAAGCACACTACATTACATGATAGCGTCAGCTTGTTGCGATCATGTGGAATCTGTGCATGTATCTTCGGTAAGATGTATGCTCTAATAGTGACCTCGGCCAAGGTCGATATATATATATTTGCTCCCCGCGGGTTGATAAATATGTATATTGACTGCACCAATAATGTACAACACCTTTGTGAGAAGAAAATATTACTTATTATTCCTTGGACATGTTCCTAAAATAGAGGTGACCTATCGAGAAAAACGCCAATAAACCTCAACGTCAGACATATTATATAGACTTGTTCATTGCTCAGGGTACAACGACGCCTACCAATAGATACACGTATCAAACGGTGTTTTTTTTTGTATTTATGTGCAACTGACTCACTAATTAGAATAAGACGAGCCCATACCTCCCTATTTCCAGCAGATATCTTGTACCGTTAGTTTAAACATGGTTAGATTCTATTTATCCTTGTTCGGATTGTTCGCGTAGATATTGTTTACATATATGAGTACACTAAACTATAACCGTATTTTTGCAAGATCTGTGGATTCCGCAACTTCAAATACTGTAACACCAGTTACACGAGTATCCCAGAAGAATGTAGGAGCGTTAGTCAAACTTGTTTTGGGCAATGCAGTTCGATTCACGGTGCTAACGAAGAGACATTTTCAGTTGATTGGTATATTTTTTTATCCTCGTTATATGTGCGTACTTTCTACATCATGATTATTTATTTTATTACATTGAGGACAGAATTGATTACTCGGGTTGAAATTATGAAAAAAAAATAGGTTGCTCGGACAGATTTACCTTGTAACTACATTTATCTCTGGTTTTCCTAATCCAAGAAAGCCTGCAGAAGGTTGGGTAAATGAATACAATTTTGAGATAAGAATAATGTTTGAGAACTGTGAAGAGGAGCTAGGATAAAAAACGGACTGGTAGAAGAGTCATATGGATGCATATGGATGAATGGGGTAGCGGGTCAGTTTATTTATGCATCGGGGAAAAGCCGAAAGTAAAAATTGGATAAGACGGGAATATGGGAATATTTTTTTAAATTATATATATTCTCTTAGGCGTATATGAGATTGATGTGTTAAATTACATAAACATTTACTTGTTAGCATTCAGGAGAATACAAGAACCTGGTCTACATACACAATTATAAACAATTTGAAAACTGGTGTCATTGGAAATCTTCGTTGGGCTCAAGATGAAAGAAATTATCACAATTATTATGTCTCTGATTGAATGTTCACCACGTGATTTTTTAAATAATGTATTTGGTAGTATGAATGTTAGTAGTTTTTGACGTAATTTTAATTTATGAATTTGCGGTATGTAAATTTAAATCACAATTTAAAGTTTAGCTGTGATTCTCTGAGTTATTCCTGTGGCGGCGACATTTGGTTTCCAAAACAGGATTTTGATATGAATGACGAAAATCAAAATCTCATTTTCAATTTGGGACGTTTCATCTCATTGAATCGATAGGGGGCCTTTTCGGTTATTTGCACATGTTCAGTCGATAGCAAGCCCAACAACGCCACAACGACAGTGTTGCCAGTTAGTTCTGTTTTGACGCCCACTTTTCACAGTAATATTCATATAGATTAACACGTACTCAACTCGTATATGACGTCATATTCGAGAGCTAATGCAGTGGCGGCGACAAAAAAAATCAGCAAAATTTGCAGAAAATAGCGTTTCAGAGTGTCTAGATTTTTGTAGGGGATGGATGATGAGCAGATCCCCCCCCCCCTTTATGCATTTTGCCGCCGACTCCGATTAAAGGGGAGCAGATGTGTGTATTTTGACACTCTCTCCATGAAATTTGAGATCTATGAATGAATTCTGTCGATAAAAACAACTTGTGTGTGCTGCGAAATGCCCTAAATATCGGGTATAAAACGGGCTGTGAAGCAGACGACAAACGTCCGCTTTTCCTGGCGTCATTTCACCTCTAGAGGGCCAGTCAGATGATGTCATCAGTGAACACTGATAACTGAAGCCATTCATGCTAGTACGTCAATCCCATAGAAATGCTACTATGAAAAATCTTGTTAACTGACTACTTAAACGTTGAAACATGGCGAAATGTTGTGCGTATGAATGCCATAACAATTCATGTTATGTTTCTCGAAATACCAGATAAAAAATCAAGTTGTTGGTTGCGAGAATTCGGCAGAAGATCTAACCTGAAAATAAAGACATGTACAGCGCTCTAGCTATAGTAAACAGTGAGTAAATAAATATTGTTTGAGTTAAAAACTAAATTAGAAATACGCTAATATCACTTGAACTACAGTAATAATTTCACCCAACTTCCCACTTTTAATCGACCGCTTATCGCTTAATTTCCGACCGCACTGTATTTTCCGACCGGAAAACGACCGCATTTTTATCGTAATTTTTCTCTCACCGACCTATTGAAAACACCGACCGATCGCCCAAACACTGGTCACTGGCACAGGAGTGATCGAAATAGTGGTTTTGGGTGATACAGTTTGGGGATACAACGGGTACTAACTATTATTAAATTCCGAACTACTCTTCAAATCTATACCACATTGTATCGTTCGCGGACGAAACTTCACCTGTGTCCAATATTAAATAACTGACTTTGCGTAATTATTATGAAAGCGATATATTACAATGTTGAAATTCTTAGAGCCGGTACAACATTGTAAACAAATTTGCGTAATTAGAAAAGCAGCGCACTAAGTAAACGACCTCAAAATATCCAAGTTTGCGTACAGCACCGTCAGAACTAATAACAATTTTACAAGATCGACGCGCGGAGCATGAAAGAAAAAGATTGCTAAGGTAACGCGCCTGTTCAGTGCGTGACTTGAAGTCAGCATCGCCGCGCAGTTAGTTACGCAATGAAGTACTTAAAGTTCAATTGCGTCCCAAAATGATGTCGTTGATCACTCAGTCTTTTGCAAAATATTATAACTAGTTTCCAAAATTTTCATGCAGCCAGATTTATTTAACTTTGTGGCAATATAATCTTTTTAATGTCCCAGTCCTTTCTGTTCATTCATTGTCTTGACAATATATGTGAATTGCTGTGCGAGCTTCTCGTACCCGACCGCGGTCAGACGGCGTCATGAAATCCATGCATAAAAGGCGGGCGACCTGCGGCTGTTTGATTTCCTACTCTCTCCTAAGCTAGCGATTGGTGAGAATGGTTATTAATATATTACCCAATGTACTTGTAAATCGGACAGTCATACCGCAATTGTGTTGAAACATTTTTGGAGCAGTAAGTAACATCAGAATATTGTTTAAAATAAAATATTCCATCCCAATCAAATCTAGATCAAAGGGGTCAAATTGCGTGCATATAATTATAGATAGTTAAAAACTAAATATATTTGAATTTTTGACGGCTATTCAACGTTTGTGCAAACCAGAATAAAAAAGATAGTGTATACAATAGCGATATGACTGAGATATCATGGCATTTGTTTACAATATTGTACCGGCTCTAGTATTGGACAGACCCACAGATGAAGTTGTTCGCGAATGATACAGAGTGGTATAGATTTGAAGAGACGTTCAGAATTTATAATAGTTAACACTCGTTGTATATCCCCAAACATTTTGACTACTCCTGTGCCGGTGACCAGTGTTTGGGCGAGCGGTCGGTGTTTTCAATAAGCGACGGAGCGAGAGAAAAAAAAAACACGGTAAAAATGTGGTCGTTTTCCGGTTGGAAAATACAGTGAGGTCGGAAATTAAGCGATCGTTTAAAAAATGGGAAGTTGGGCAAAATGAGTACTGTGGTTCAAGTGATATTAGCATATTTCTCATTTAGTTTTAACTCGTACAATATGTATTCACTCATTGTTTACTATAGCCAAAACGCTGTACGTGTCTTCACTTTCAGGTTAGTTCTTCCGCCGATTTCTCGCAACCAGCAACGTGAATTTTTATTTGGGATTTCGAGAAACATAACATGAATCGTTATCGCATTCATAACACAACACCTCTCCATGTTTCAACTTTTAGGTTGTCAGTTAACAAGGTCTTTCATAGTAGCATTTCTATGGGGATTGACGTACTAGCATGAATGGGTTCAGTTATCAGTGTTCACTGATGACATCATCTGACTGGCCCTCTTGAGGCGAAATGACGCCAGGCAAAGTAGGCGTTTGTCGTCTGCTTCACAGCCCGTTTTATACCCGATATTTAGGACATTTCGCAGCACATATAAGTTGTTTTTATCGACAGAATTCATTCATAGATCTCAAATTTTATGTACAGAGTGTCAAAAGCCACACCTCTGCTCCCCTTTAAGATCGAAACAAATGGTTGACACTGAGTATATCAGTGTTCTTGTCAAACAAGGGACTTTTTACGGCGAGATAAACTGTCGGTTGGCCTTTCATTATCCGAGCATGGCGGGATTTCTGAAAGAATCATGCGACGATTCTGTAATCTTCGTGGTATACACAATCTAATAACTTTGAAGTGGGTTGCATTGCAAATGAGGCAGTCTGTGAACAAAATTACGGGACTAAAACATTGCACGTTCCAACACCAACTCCAAAATATTATATTACTCAACACTTTCAAGCACTGAAGGGGATAACACGTGTGAATAATAATGACAAAGTTTCAACCAATTGTGTGATTGGAATATAGTCACGTGACTTCCAAACTACCGGTTGATTAATGCCCCCCCGGGGGGTCACTTTATATGCCGTGACTATCCCATGTGCGTTCCAAATTTAGCGGGGAAAGGGGTGTTTTTCACCTTCTAAAGCGGGTCCGCGTAAGAGGCAAATAGGCCCCCTTTAAAATTCTAATGCCCGCAATATGCCCTCGGGAATAAACTCACAGGGTTGCTGCGCCCCCTGTAGGCCCCCTCTTGCAACAACCACTTCCACACAACGTCCTAGGCCATAGCTTGTTTGAGTTGATCACATCCCACTTGAGTGAAAAAAAAAACGGCAGAGGATGCTCGCAATATATGTCTGCAATAGGGCCCGGGGGTATTTTTTTCTTCAATATGTCTGCTCTAGGGGATACTAAATTTACAGTGCGCCCGCAATAGGGAGTATGGTTTGGTAATGTGCTGCCAGCCCTAGGGCCTATTATTTTTTAGCAAGAAAGCACATGGTGTAAGGTTTTAATATAGAGTGACCCCCAGGGATTAATGAATGGTTGAATCGCCACGCGGGAACGCGACATTGTGTTCGTTACTTTTGATGTCTAATTATGCAAAAATCTTCTCACGCTGCCTCAAAATATAAAACGTACCCTAAAATAACTCACTCGTCTCCAAACTTATTCTGTCTTTCATTTTCTAGATAGACAACAAACTTTCGTTACGGACACTGGAAAATGTTACTAGTCCATAGTGTACATTGCAGGTCACCCATGTGCACGAGATCATCATGTACACGAAGCGTGGGAAGATAACTGACTGAATACATTGTCGATTCCACTTGCCATTGATCTATTATTAATTTCGTTGGGCTCGTAACAGTACCCCCCTAGCGTGTCAATAAAATTAACAGCCTCAAATTGAAAATTTTGATTTTCGTTGATAATTTTAAAATCCTATTTTTGAAATGGCGATTATATATGTATATTCATTTATTTATTCTAATTATAATGTAAGGAATTACCATATTTTCACGCACATACATGTACATTGGTGCCGACTTACCTATCATGGTGGCATGTAGTTATTAGCAGGAAAACATACAGTCTAATAAAATTCTTTCTAACATGTTTTTATTCCTGCAAATTAACTGTACACGCACGTGCATTATGCATGGTCCCGGAAGATAACAGACGCCCCACAGCTGGTCTGACTACACGATTAGATTAGGATTAAATAAAGGATGTCACAAGATGAAGGTGACCTTACGATGATGCAATTGTCCGCATTTTGCTGTATTATAATCGAGCATATACAATCATAATACATGTCGTATGGACAAGGCAAAATAATCCGCTTTAAGATTGATGTTACGACCGTTTATTTCATTTATTGTCAAACGTATGTTAAATTTATTGTTGGACTTACCAGCGTTGCAATCATTCGTTGTTGTATTATGGCGTCCGTGGTGTGGATGATGTTATTTTCATTATTACGTTAAAACGATAACGTAGTGATTTTAATTACATTGTATTCGGGTGTGAAATATACTTAACCGCTTCAAAACACGTATATTATTAACGGGATGCATTAAATAGCATAATATGTTTAAATATAATTAAGTAAAGGGTGCAAGCTACAACGTGCAAGTTATTTTACAGCCTGTATTTAAGGGCATGAAATCAATGTGTTGTGCACGCCATGCATGTATAAACAAATGTCTGAAAGTTAACCAACTATAACTGATTAATAAAAATGGATTCCAATAATCATAAGAAAATAAAGAAGAAAATGTTATAATGTAATGTTAGTCGCGACACAAATCATTTGTTCTCAAATGTACAAATAATAAGTCAAAAGAAAGATGTGTTTTTATTAAACGTGTTTAAGACGGGTGTATTTAAAGGGCCGTGGTCGTCGCGCAACGCCCCGTACGACATGGACACCATGTACTTCAAACACGCGCTGGTCACAAGGCATATATGACAATTATTTTATAGTAAATATAAACTACTTGATTTCCACAATGTCCAGAATGTAATGAGAATGAAAGCAAATCTATATTTATGTGCTAATACAAAACAATGTGTTTAATATTGATCCAAAGTGACTAATATCATGTGAAAGGTTTGCAAATTGTATATCTGAAAAGCTATTAAAACGATTGCATTATTTTTTTAGTTAAATATTAAAATTAGATGTGATTGTTGACGTCCCTTCAAAATCAAATTCGAAATCAAAAGAATGAGAAGCGACTATATTATAACTTTACGTATTTTAATATATATTCAAATTTTCACTCAGTTTTTTGAATATGTGTCCTGATACATTCACACCATGTATTCAACTAGCTGTTGAAATGAACATTGAAAAGTATAAAAAATACTAATGAAACCTGATGTATTACGAACCAAGTACAGATAACCATAAGAACACTATGGTTTAGAAGTTACATCTGCCCATCATCTGTTCTTATTCGTATATTAACGTGTTTTGAAGTATATCTTTCATTTTTAGCGAACGTTCGACGAATTATGATAAATACAATAATTTTCAGGGATTTTTTATTCTTTCCAACCAAAAATTGTCAGTTCTGTTCTCCAACTAAGCAGGGTCTATTACAAACAAACTTAATACACACATTTTCCAGGTTAGTACTTATTATAACAGTACGAGTTACAACGAGGTACTTTGGTTCTCTATATTTTAACACTGTACGTTTAAGACTCACCATTACTATTATTGCAATATTCTAAACGTGCAAACACAAAAAAGCATGGGAAAGCGACATATGTTTTTAACACGGTGTATACACGTGATTTCCTGTTATAAAACAAGGATTGAGCCGGTTTACCACAAGTCTTCGAACCACTTACGCAAGTAGCGTCACTTCGCGACGACGAGCACACATAATGTTACCTGTAACAATGGGAGGCGATCGTGGTAAAGCGGAAAAGAAAAGCAGCCGCACTAGAATATGTGCAACGTTGATTCCTATTGTGCTAGCATGTTGCATTATAGGGAGTACTGGTGAAAACGTCGAGATGTCGAGGCCCCTGCAACAGTTGCCTGCCGTTGACGAAGATATACATGTTACCAATGAAGAATCGGGTGGGTTGCTTCCAACGACATTGGAACCATACCACTACAAAGTGTGGCTTCAGCCATATTTCACGGAGTCGAAAGACGGATCAAAATTTCTCGATCTAGACGGTAAAGTTGATATTTATTTTAACTGTATTGAGGATACTCGCAATATTACAGTTCATCACGAGTACATGACAATTTTAAAATACGAACTTTATGACATTAGTGGCGAGGTGGATAAACTCCTTCAAACAGAAAGCAACACTACGATCACTGGGTGGGATTGGTACATCATAACCTCAATGGGTTCCTTGCAAGCTGGGGTCAATTATCGCTTATATATGGAATATGTGGGTACTGTGAATCATCTCGACAACTTTGGTTTCTACATGGGTACATATACAGAAGACGCGATCGTCAAGTAAGTGCCTTACTCCAATATTTATAAATATGCTTATTAATAAGCAATCCTCTTCATTGAAGTATTTTTATCTTTAAAAATAATAATCTTAACGAATCAAGACATATAGTAAAATTAGCTATCTAATAAAATAATCAAACATATCGTAATCAATCATAGCATTTTTGTATATTTTCTTTATTAAATTCTTTAGAAGTTTTCTTCAATACAATAACCTTTCACTAATAACAGTTCAGGAGATGTTTGTTATTAGTGACACCGACAGTGATGTAAATTCGTGTGTCTATAATCAGTCTTATCTACACCCTGGCTAGCCAAAAGGCATTCCCCATGTACAATTTGTACTTATGGAATTAAAAAGACGCCGGGTCACTTTCTAAGGATTTCTTTAACTTGGTGCCGGCCAATTGTAGCATATTAACGTAAGCGCGTGATGAAATTGCGAAATTTCTAGATATGAAGTCGATATGATATGAAGTATAAACACATTGTATAATGATTTGCATAGTACAACGACGCCATGGTGTTATATCTAACGGGTTGTCCGGTTCCAAAGTACATTAGATAAGCGATCGAGAATGCAATAATCGAATCAATTTCATCATTGTGTGAGTTGGGTCATACAAATAAGGACACATTTTTGAACACGCGTCATTGTTTATTTAGGGCATGTCGATTAGAGAGAAGAGGGAACATCAGTCAGCGACATGCGCACTGACGGAAAGAAATATTTACATCTTAGATAATTACCATAACAATATGCAAGACATGATATCAATTATCTTTGGTAACACATTGTAGCGCTGCGGCATTAAACATTGAAAGGTAAAAACGTTCCAGAACTCACTATTTAAATGTGATTGACGCATGCGCGTATCACATTGATCTCATTATCTGCGTTAATGGTAGACAACTATAAGTAGGTTAAAAAATAATTAAAATAAGAATTTGCATAAATTTGCGGATCTTCATCAAGAATCCAAGTCACGTGTATACGATTACTCAGAAATACGAACTGGCAAGTTAAACCGAGATCGAGAGTTACAGTAATTCGGACATATTACCCCTAAAAACTATACAAGCATTCGTTGGTTCACGTTATAACAGACTCGAAAACGCACGCATTGTATCAATTCAGAATGTAAATACTGTACACATTTGAAGATCTCAAATACTATGGGAATGGTTAGCTTTACCTGGCTAGTATTTATTCCGATTTTTTGTTTATATATTTATTTGTAGGACGTTTGTTGCTAGTCAATTTGAAGCAATCGCCGCCCGTAGAGCCTTCCCTTGTTTTGATGAGCCAGCTTATAAGGCAACGTTCGACACCGCGTTAGTGTACAGACCGGAATACGTGGCACTGTCCAATACGTATTCCATTTTAAACGACACCTACTATGATCCGAACACCGATGAAGTGTGGAGTGTTACCTACTTTGGTACAACCGTCAAAATGTCCACTTATCTGAACGCCTACACTGTGGGTGACTGGGCATGTGTGCAAAGTACTACACGTAATGGAATAGATGTAAGTAATATAATTGCCTCACTTTAATTTAGGAAGTTATAACCGGTAGCAGGTAATACCGTGAGTGATCTTCCGTCTCATGTACATCATGTGAAGCCATGTATATGCCATGTAGTATTCTATGCTACTTTGTGATTTGTCAAGAGCTTTGATGTATGCGCGTAATGGCGCAAAGTGACTATATTATATGGTCATATAATGTATGAATTGATGTAAATATTTCCATATTGTGATTGTTACGTTGTCACATCCATTTTATGTGGTATTTATTTTATCAGCTCCGAATATGGTGCCAGCCCTCGTTGCTTTATCAGGCGGAATACGCATTGAACGTTGGAATGGTACAGCTTAGTAATTTTGAAGATCTTTGGAATATTCCATATCCAATGGCAAAAATGGGTAAGAAACATAAACTCATATGTGAACACGTAATAAATAATGTAGACGCTACATGTATTCTTTTCTCAAGTACTGTAATGTTTTGCCATACATTATTGCTATTTGTAGATATGTCTGCGCTACCTGTATTCTCATCTGGCGCGATGGAAAACTGGGGTCTGGTCTTTTACAGAGAAAACTATTTACTCTACAGCATTGAAGCGGGGCACACACCAGACCGGAGGAAAGACGTGGCACAAGTTATCGCTCATGAACTTATACATCAGGTAATGATTAAAATAGGTAAATTACATCACAGAGGCGATTTATCTAATATTTATATAAATAAAAACCAACATTTCGAGTGTGTTCGTTTCAGTGGTTTGGGAATTTGGTCACAATGGAGTGGTGGAGTCATCTATGGCTGAATGAAGGATTTGCTACATATTTCGAATACGTGGGTACACACTGGGTGGAGCCGGGTTTCGAAATGGTAAGTGTTTGTCATCAAATGTATTCAAGATGTATTCAAATATGTACACTCATTAGATATCTCAGGTCATACGTATTATTGTTTTGTGTTGCAGTTTGAGCAATTCTTCCAGAAGGAAGCGCAATATGGCACTTTCCAGTCAGACCAACAGGGCGATTCCCATCCGCTTATAATGGATGTTGCACCGAATGATGCAAATAGCATGTTCAACGCTATGACGTATTTGAAGGTGAGAATTCTATTTTTATCATCAGTATTTTTATTTTAGTAATTGAATATATATTCTCACCAATGAGCGAGAGTTATATGACATGATACTTTAAATGTATATAGGGAGGATGCATAATCAAGTTAATGGATGGATTTGTTGGAGTGGATCTGATGTTTGAAGGTTTCCGCAATTATCTTAATCAATTTTCCTACGACAATGCCGTGTCTGACGATTTGTGGGCAGCTTTGACACAGGTAAGCGATTAAAGTAACTCCTAAAATTACCAGTTTAATTGGCGTATCGAATGCAAAACATTTGAACTTCTAAGAATGTATGTATGTTTCTACCAAAAAAATGATTTTTTTTCTAAGGTAAGCAATGTAAGCAATTGGGAAAGTGGTGTTAACAAATGCATTATTTCAATTAATATGCAATTATCAAATGAAAAACAAAAATATAACTGTGTGTTTCTTTACGTTATTTAATTCCATCCACCACCAGACGATAGAACTGGACATGGGAGGAAACATGAAAGATATTTTCGGATATAATATGAAAGAACTTATGGATCCTTGGACTTTACAAATGGGATTCCCCGTTGTGAATCTCACTCGAACATCGACCACTGCTATACAAGCCGATCAGGGACACTTCTTAATAGACCCAAACGACGTAGTAGAAGATGAAGAATATGGAAATTTAGGGTAAGAAATGCTCTAAATCTTTTAATAATCGAAGAGGAATTGTAGTTTTTGGCGCTTGATATTGTTTTATAAAATATTTCGGACATTGTTTATCAGTCCAGCGACATGTATGCGAATAATTATATATATTTTTGCGTACTACGAATACTAGAGATTGTGACCGTTTGTCTTCGCTCATTTCAGTTTGAACTACTCGATTGTTTTTTTTTGTGAATACAATTTGGTATATATGTGACGTATTCAGTTTGTTTGATTGTTGTTTTGTGTCTTCACAGATATGTATGGCATGTACCATTAACATTCACCCACAAAACTGAACAATTGTTTACCAATCCGAACATGGAATGGCTCCATTTATCATCCGGTGAGTACGGATATTATATTTGGTAGCGTATTCAAAAGTATTGCGTCATGTATGTATGCGACTTTGGAATTTTAGTCTTCAATGTCGGTAAAGATATTTCTTAAAACATGAACGAAAGCTTGCATTAGGTAACTGAGACAGACAACTACACATCGGAATAAGTGCAGGCGTGTATGAAAAGTGCATATTTGTGTGGACATTCTGTAAATATATTACAAGAAAACATACAAGTGACTTTCTCTAATTGTTGATGTTTTTGTTCCTAATGTAGCGGTGCTGACATTGGATGGCGCCACTGATAATGATTGGTATATTGCTAATATCAACCAGACTGCTCTGATACGGGTTAACTATGACGTAGACAATTGGGGAAAACTCACTCAACAATTATTAGTCGACTATAAGGTAAAGATAACAAATATGTTTTAAAAAGTATGCGAGATATATATACTTACTTAGTATAATCACTACATTTAAATTGTTTATTATTCTAGGCACTCCCTGTAAGAAATCGAGCACACCTTATAAACGATGCCCTAGTCCTAGGTCAAGCTCAACAACTAGATCACGTTGTATCCATGGAGATAATTCAGTATTTGTACAACGAAATTGAGTATATGCCATGGCAAGCCTATGAAGATGAGCAATACTACACAAAGTACATGTTATGGCGAACGTCTACGTATGGCTTGTTACAGGTCGGTCGCAGCACTAGCATTACAATTTCGCTCTTGTTTACACAATTTATGAAACGTGTTACGACGTTGCTTTTGGCGTTTTGACATTATTTCGAATGTAACATATTAGCTGTCTATCATTCCCAGAATTACATTAGGGATTTAGTGAGTCCGAATTATGCTTCATTGGAATGGAATTTTGACTACACGGAAGACATTGACTAGTAAGTACGAACAGTCCATCTTTCACAAACTTCCAAAGTATTAAGAGACACTGTCGTTTACATTTGTAATTTGTAGGCACGTAACAATTCTGTGTTGTCTTGGTATATTGTATTCTTATGATTTACTATTTAATTTCAACAACTTTGCTTTAAGTTTTCGACGTTTAGATACCCTGAGAATAGCATGTGATTATAATCACGCCGACTGTGTTGCCAATGCTACAAATCAGTATGCTGCATGGATGGCTGACCCAGACAACAACAAGTCAGTACAAACTTTCTACCACTATATGCAATAAAGTGTTAGCATTTTACTAATTGTGCTTATCAACAGATGTATAATCCACATGGCCTAACATTTAAATGCACTTATCTAAATATTTATTTTTAGGATAGAAATAAATATGCGCAGTACCGTCTACTGTACAGCCATTCGCCATGGCGGAGAAAACGAGTGGAACTTTGCGTATAACCGACAGCGGATAGATCCCGAAGAACAAAACCGTTTACGATCAGCCATGGGTTGTACACAACTAAACTACTTGCTAACAGGGTGAGTAATTGAGTATTCCTTGAGTTTGTAACACTATGGTGACTAGGTGTATCATTTCCAATAGTCCAGCTGGTGTTGAAAATATCAGCAAGAGAGATGTAGGTAATACCCTAATAACGTTGCGTTGATATAATGTGTGTCTGACTGCAACAGGTACATGGAAGAAGCTCTAACAGGAGATGAATTCGGTGCACGAATTACTATTGGATTCGTGCGAGATAACTCTGCCTTAGGATTCAGCCTAGCATGGACTTTCACAGTTGATAACTTCGAAGCGTTGAATACAATGTAAGTGTATATTGTATATTATTGTCTTTTCCTGAGTTGGTATTTGTAAGTATGAATTCTACTATTTTTTCCGAGAATCAGCACTCTGTACAAAGAATAGTTGAAAATATATACAGTGAATTGAGTCATGATTTTGAAATTAGTTAATACGGCGTTTTTTGTAGCTAAGTATTTTTATTATACATGAACAACCTAAAATTCCGTAATATGTTCAGTTTAGTAATTATTACATTGGTCATATTGCTCATTATACATCTGTTACAGCGTGCCGTAATTTTGCGGTATTTGACAGGGTATTTTCATCCTACCATATTAGGAAATGCGCATTCCAAATAATATGGAATGATTACGCACGTAAGCATCCTCTGATAATTAAAACAAACATGGCTGCCACCAGAATTTGACCAGACTCCACACAAAAAAGTTCGCTGATTCTGTTCTAAACATTTTGAATTTTGACATACTCATGGTGTATCTTTGGAAGGAAAAGATGTATAATAATAAGGTTATTACAAAAATACCACAAAGTATGCACTCAGACAGTACGCTGCGCGTCGGTCGATACTCCTGGACCAGCTGTACTGTCTTCGTGCATACTTTGAGGTATTCTCGTAATAACCTTATATTATAACATACTATAGCAAATGATACAGCACTAATGTATTATTTCATCTTTTATATTGACATTGACATATGTGCAAATTTAATCGTATTGATCGGTATTTCAACTCTAGATATGGGGACAGTGCATTCGATATAGCCTGGACATTTGCAAATCAAATGAACACAAACAAAGACCTGCTTGAGGTAATGTAATGTGTATTGGGAAATATTTCTTTTCTTTGGGTTTTATTTATGTGTCTTTACTTGCTTGCGTATTGTAACTCACGTCGGAATTCGGAAGTCATGAATCGAAATATTCAAATTAGAATATAAATTCTTCATTAATAAATTATGTAAATGTTGTATCCTCGTAGTTGAACGCCTTCGGGAATGTATATAGCGATATGCCAGTCGAAGCAGCAAATGATTTTAATGAAGCCGTGAAACGAGTTGAAACGAATATTTTGTGGATGGAACGAAATGAGGACCAAATACGTGTATTCCTGGAATCGTTATAAATATGTTATTAATTAAATATTTCTTTGAATAAAATAAAATAAGTAGAATGTGTTTTATTTGGAGATTCATAAGGGAGATAGACATTGAAATCACAAAACTGTGAACGATCTATTGGGAATGGTATGCGATGTGAACACTGCTGTTCTTATGTGATCAATGGTATTACAACATAAGATTAGTATACAGTCATTTGCTGTAGAATACAATTGGTATTGTCTATCACTATTAGGCAAATGAGAGAACACATATCTTTCTAAAGGTTTTATTGTTTTATTTTGGCGTTTACTTGGCCACGTTGTATCTTGGCACCCCATTAATTATTGGTGAATGTTATAACTGTGTATGTTTTGATAGTTAAAGATTGACAATCAGAGGATTCATTGCCGTAAAATGACTCTGCGTGTTCACGTAATAACGCTCGCTATTTTCCCAGAGCGATGTGCCTCTGCTAACTTAAATGATTTTCGTTACTTTGTTTGATCATTGAGGAACACATGGAAGTGACATTTGTATGTAGTATATCAAGTTGAAAAAAAAATGTTTCATTTCGAATAACCGGATCTGTCTCTGCACTCGTACGAACATCTTTTTCTGGTGGTTCCGGTAAATTCCGAGAACAAATGTAACAATAGCACGATGCCATTGTCTCGCTCTGATGTTTGTGGGTATGAATATTTCTACTCGTGATGCGATGTTTTCATCCTATATAAACAGAATATACCACATTATATTACTTTCTCGCAATAACAGCCACGATATATGTATAGGACCGGGCACGTCATTAGCATGACAAGGATTCTGTCCACGAAGGTTGCTAACGCCGGCACTCAGAATTGCTGTCCAGAACAAAAAAGTAGCCGCAGGATTCTGTTTCCACTTTGACAAAATGGCTGCCGGTTCGCAGGTCAATGTCTCAAAATACGTATTTTAGATGTTATTGCGAAAATAAGGCGTACTAGTAATTATTCGTAATATCGAGTTGATTGGTTGAAGCATTATTGAGAAACAAATAACTTTGTTAGCATATTCCCCAAAAAAGATGACAGACGCACCACGTTACTGAACAAAACTATCTTTCTCGTGAGAAGATTTGGTCATAGCTGCTAATACCAAATATTAAGTTGATTGGTTAAAGCACCTATGAAATATCAATGATCTCAATTTTTTGTGAAAATTCAATATGGTGACCAAACCAAGAAACTGATCCAAATTATTTTAGGAGTCTGAAGGAGTTCAATATAAAAATGTCAAAATCAAAAATTACAACCAAATCACTTGACAACCATAAACAGATTTTCAAACTTTGTGCTTTACACCTATATGCTGAAAAATAAAGTTTTCGCCATTTCCCTCTGGAAAAAGCGGAAAAGTCGTGCAACCGATAAATGGCTTGTATCTTATGCACATGGGATGTTTAGTAGTATATGCCGTAACAGATTCAGATCACTTAGGACATCAGACACATTCGGTTTAAAGGGCGGTGGTCGTCGCGCCGCGTCCTGTTCGATATGGGACTCGTAGCGACGTATACAACGCGTGTAAAATACATTGTTTGTTTACATGAAATTCGAACACGCGCTGTGCGACCACCACCGCGCTTTATGACTACTAAGTATACAAGTTCAAAATAGCCCTAATTTACATAGGAATTTGAGTAGATGCAGATTAGTGGTTTCTCGATCAAGCTATAGAATAAAATAGCGGAAGAAGAGGAGGAAGAAGAAGAAAAATCTGAACAATAACAGTAGGAGCCCAAGTCCTGCTAGGGTCTCTAATGAATAATTTGTACACATAATTAAGATACTGGTAGCATTGGATTGTCAAAACTTCCTGATATGCAGCAGTGGGTCGTCTGCGAGTAGTCTGCTATGTAATTACAGGGTATTGGTTTAAGTCGCCAATGTGTGGTGACTCGTCAGTGTAACAGTACACTAGATCTACATGCATGTGCATAAACAGAGTATTATATTGCCCATTGTTAGTCCAGCATAATATTGCGACAGTAAGCAGCACGCAACATATACTTTTGAATTAGCAACACACTTGTTAGAATATTGATTATAAAGCGGAAGCGTTGACAACCTGGATGTTAAATCACTTGCTGTAATTGTTCATATAAAGATCATACGCGATTTGGCACTTCAAAGAAATTAGCTAATTAACATATTGCATGTTAGGAATATTGTATTGACTATTAAGCTATCAATAATTATGATTTCTAACCTATATAACAACAAAAACTGATTATGTAATTAACGTATTCCATACCAGGTATTTTACTGATCACGTTGCTATCATAATTGTTTCTCTAATTTGAAAAATTATAGGGTTTTAATAATTCTGTTCTTTCTATTTCATTGTTTCTGTGGTACATATTATATTCTCACATAATTCAAGTGCTAGTAAAACTTATGTAAGTGCAATGATCGGCAGTGCCTCATGTACAGTATGGGATTGTAGACAAAAGTGCTGTAATGATATATTTATAGAACAGCTCTCAATGTGTTTGAACATTTGTTTAACTAGGGGAGCATATTAGCTACTCGATTGAATTTTTTTTTAACTAGGGAGCATGGTGGCTACACAGTAAATCTATGTGTATAAAAATATGACACATTTTTATCCCCACATTAAAAACACTTAAAGTGATTATAATCTGCATAACTGCGAGAAGTGTATATTATGAAAACACTTTTAGTGAAACATTTCAGGGATGTTTTTATCCATAACACATTAGAAAGACGTTTTTTAAAGTGTTTCCACCAGAAACATGTATATAAAGATGTTTTTACTGGTCACATATTTCTAAAGTGTTTCCACCAGGAACATGTATAAAACGCGTTTATTATCACAACACTTTTTAAAAATAATTTACTAAACATACATTTTGTAAAATGTTTCCATCAGAAACATGTATAAAACGTGCTTATTATCAAAACACTTTTAAAAGTGCTTTTACTAGTCACACATTTGTAAAGTGTTTCCACCAGGAACATGTATTTTCAAGCTTATTATCACAAAGAGTTTCCACCAGAAATATTTATTGAAAAAGTGTTTTAACAGTAAAACACGATATTGACAAGTGTTAATAACAGAGACACATTTTAAAATGTATTTACACTGATTACATGATAAAAATCATTAAAATTATTATTTCTGAAAACAAAATATATCAAATGATGCGTTTCATGATGAGGTACTTTACACTATTATACAGTAATCATAACAAACGATAAACAAATCACATAATCAAGTAAGAATGTATTTCTAAATATAAACATTAATAAAGTAAGTTCGAGTTAAGAAAGCCAGACATGTATAGTGGTTGTAAAAGATATTATCAATCGCGTGAGTAAATGTGTTTACTTGTACTAAAATTCAAACCTTTCGTGAAACTGTAGATACAATACCAGATATTTGCAAAAATTGACACTTCAAAACAGATGAGTAATTAACTGAAACGAACAATAACATCTTTGAACCCTCTCAGAAGTAACCCATATTAACAGGACAAAATTAATTCCCAACATTAGCAGTTTCATCTTGTTCGCTCTGATCGCTTATCTTAAAATCTGAAAAGTATAATATTATCAAAATGTAGTGAGTAATGTTCGAATAATTATCATTATTGTTTCAAACAATGCGATATACGATGAAAATATTATTGTTGTTATAAACTAACGCGCATGTAATGAGATGGCGAAAATATTACCACAAACGAATTGAACTGAAATTTCCTGTTAAATTCTGCAACATTTCTATGATTTTATTTGGTAAATCAGATATTGATCTGGGGGTGTTGGCATGGACGTAATGTGGTATGAAATTGTCTGGCCCTGTAAATTCATGAACTTCAGTTTAATCAGTTATGCCGAACATAAAGAAATGAATGGAGGCCGCTGCAAATATCAATGTAGTACACAACTGCCGACGCTGGCTCTATCAATTACACTTTCCACACGCTTCGTAGCGGAGTAACAATATCATCATACCTTCAGGTTTGTTTAGGATAACGTCCGGTTCCTTTCTTTCCTCGGAAAATCAAAAAAGACTTCAAGTTGTTATTGCTTCTCTAACGAATATGCCACCTGTCCACAAATGCTCCCGATAGTATCATTCAATCATGAATGGACGTGCGCACGACACAAGTTACCATTACTTGAACAGGCAACATACATTAACGTCAACAGTCGTTTACGAAAGGTATCTCAAAATATTTGCAAAGAAGTAGCAAACTTATTTATTGTTCAATATTTGTTTTCATATTGTATTTATTGTATTATTTACATTTCTAAATAACAATTGAATGGTTATGTATTATTAGAGGCCTAAAGGAGCTCGTTTAAATTAGGCGACAATTTGCACAGGTGCGTGGTAATCACCATATTGGAATTCAACACCGAGGTTCCGCCAATAAGAGCTGTAAAGGAATTGAATCTAATGATTAGATCACATGGAATAATTGCCTGTTTAGCGCAGCGTCATCCAGCTTACTAACTCGAACATTGATAACATCACGGTGCATGTTTAATTCCATCGGTTATTAAACTTGTGACAGGTACATGGTATGCACACTCGTAAAATACTAAAATCGGTAAATGTATCGCTACATGCACAGTATGACTTGCTGTCAAATGTTTTTCCCAATAAATATGCTGCATACAGTCGATAATAAGTGTCTATTATAGATGCATACCGTAGACGGCATACAAAAGTGTCCTGTATATAATCGGGTGTTTTAGGTTGAATCATTGCATGTTTGTTTGTTTTCTGAAGTGCCTCAAAATAAAACAGTTTCAAAGAAAAGTGCGTTAGGTACTCTTATGACCGTTTGTTCATGTCATATATGTAAACACTCATAAAACATGCATAGTCGGGTGTTTTACCTTGAAACATTACATGTGTGTTTGTTTTAGAAAGTGTTTCAAGACAAAACAATTTGTAAGAAAAGTGTTTTAGTTACACTGATGAAATTGTGTACATGTCGTATATATAAACACTTATAAAACATGCATAGTCATGCAGAGTGTTTTACCTTGAAACAATACATGTGCTCCATGATAAAACAATTTAACAATTTGGAAGAAAAGTGTTTTAGTGTTTTACTCGCATGAACACAATGTGTATTATACATTAACACTCGAGAAAAAAAACATGTGAGAATGCTCATATGTCATTGTAACTACAACTACCGTTCACCAAATGCGGATTAATAAAATCCGTTAGGCCACGATGTACTTAATTTACCATGTGTCTCGATTTCCAGTTATACTTAGGTTGGTAAGACCATATAGGTTGGTGCGTGACATTATTTTCTGGAGGTAATGTCATGACCCATCGCATCATTACGTCACTTTCTGTGATTGTCTAGTTGGCATATATACCGTAGTGTTTACTCACGAGTCCCCAGACTCTTCACTCAATTTTGCATAAAGGTGGACGCATTAGCCCTTAAATGTTCTATCAATAAACACTTTAATTACACATTTATGTCACCGTAAAACACTCAGTGTTTTATTTCGGAAAAGTGTATTTTTGTGTGTTTACAATGTGCTTAATTTTCATCAAAAAGTGTTTTAATAACTCCCTAAAACACTTTTCTAAAAATACTAAAACACTACTGTTTTGATAGAAAATACAAGTGTTTTATTATATAATACACATGTTTTTAATTACAACAGTGTGTTTTCAATTAAAACGGTGTGTTTTAATGGAAAACATGAAAGTGCTTCCGAGATTTACAGTGTACTCAATTGTTAGTGTTTTTCGGGTGTAATTGAGAACTATATCAAAATGACAACATTGATTATATATGTATATAGGTATTTTTTTTATTCAGCGATAAGGCTAAAAACAAGGCTACTGTAAATGTTCTAAATAGTGTTAGGTAATATAACCGAACGTGCTCTTATAAATGAAAAAACTGAAGACATTACACTATTAGATACTTGAGGCATTGCTGTTAAATTAGGTTGATTTGAACTGATTACTGCCATCATACCTGCTGTTTACTCAAACGTTGAACGACATTTTCGTTTGGGGACCTAAAATGTGATATTTCACATGGACCCCATTTCTAGTTAACATATGATATAACAGAAAATGCCATTGAGATTGAAATCAGGTTTTACTTCTACAATATAAAGACCATTTATGCGGGCTATTCCGAAATTACACAACACTGAGTTTGCATTAGGTGGTATGAAAACAGAGAAATTTTTCTTCTCAAGATACTTATCAAACCCTTGACATATATACTAAACGCTTCCTAACTGTGGGACAACAACGCGTGTTTATGACACGGTGACACGTGAGTACTGCCCTATATAATGCAGGAAGATGGGTAGCTTCAGACTAAGAGTTAAAACTTCGTACACAGCCAGTGGCACCTCAGCAACAACGAGCTTACATGATGTTACCAGCGACAATGGTCGTCAGTGGCGACATCATGAAGAAAACACGAAGTAATATAATGCAAGTAACGTTGATTCTTTTTCTGCTAGCATGTATCCGAGAAAGTAAATGCGACCACGTTAGTAGCAACGAGAAGATGCCATGGCTCCTTAATGAACAGATGGCTGTTGTCGACGAAGTATATGGAGGACTACTCCCCACGACGTTAGAGCCGTACCATTACAAGGTGTGGCTTCAACCGTATCTCACGGAAGCAAAAGACGGCGACAAGTTCTTAGATCTAGACGGTAAAGTCGATATGTATTTTTATTGTCTAGAGGATACCTTCAACATTACATTTCACATCAATCAGATGACGATTTCAAAATACGAACTTTATGACATCAGTGGTGAAGTGGAAAAACTCCTTCCGACAGCCGGTAACGCTAGCAACACTGAGTGGGATTGGTACACAGTAACCTCGATGGGTTCCCTTCAAGCTGGAATCAATTATCGCTTATATGTAGAATATGTCGCCACCTTGGATCATCCTAACAATGGTTTCTACTATGGTACATATGTAGAAAATTCTATTCTTAAGTAAGTATTTAAAACACAGATATTTGAACAAACGTCTTTGTATATACTCACTATTACTATTCTAGTAAAGTATTCAGGTTACAAATCTTTTTTTTTCAAATATATTTTGCATATTGACTAGACAAATATGCGTCTGGCTGGTAATGGTTTTTCCCATATCCACGCTAGTAGTGAGTGCAGTATGCTATGTGCTTGTATAGCCGGAGTTTTTTTAGCATTGTTCAGAAGAATGTAAAACTTAAAACATTTCTATAAATTCCTGTATTTATTAAGATTTTGATATAATATTGTGAAAATATTGAGAACCCCCAAAAAAGAGACCACATCATGTTATAATACACAGCTGCATAATTCACAAGTTTGAATAGCAAATTATTAGATAAGCTGTAATTGACATAAGATAATGAGATAAAAGAATACATTGCATCATTCTGTGACAGTCACCAAAATGAGGGCACCTTTTAGGATTTTAGCAAAATAATAAACATGATCACCCCGCCCTAGTTAATATTACCAGACGCCATCTGTTCACGTATTGAAGGGTTCCGATCTAATAGAATCAACTCTTGTTAAAGTGGACTATGACATAATGTGGTTCGCTTTCCACAAATAAAATCAACTGGGTTCAACTTATATGTCTTGAGTATCAGGAAAATACATTTTATGATGAACATGATTATGATATAGATACTAACTATTCAGGGGACGTTTTCGCGTTTCTTTGAAGGGAATTTGTTGGCACCCAGTTTGAATCAATCGATGCCCGTAAAGCCTTCCCTTGCTTTGATGAGCCAGCTTATAAGGCAACATTCGACAGCGCGTTGGTGTACAGACCAGAATACGTGGCACTGTCCAACACGGATTCCATTTTAAACGACACCTACTATGATCCGAACACCGATGAAGTGTGGAGTGTTACCTACTTTGCTACAACCGTCAAAATGTCCACTTATCTGAACGCCTACACTGTGGGTGACTGGGCATGTGTAGAAAGCACTTCGCGTAACGGAGTAAAGGTAGGAAAGTGACAAATCTTTGCCTTGGCATTGCGCACGCCATCTAATAATATTATGTTATGTTCGGGATATTGGGGATTCTGTGGCATGGTTAATATAGTATGCTGTATAATATGACCTCATATGGGAGTAGCTTCATTTAATTTCATTTTATTTTAATCAGTTTCGGGTATGGTGCCAGCCCTCATTGCTTTATCAGGCAGAATATGCACTGAATGTTGGTATGACACAACTTAGCAATTTTGAAGATCTTTGGAATGTTCCATATCCTATGACGAAAATGGGTAAGACAATAAATAATAACACATTCACAAACATATTGTGTAGTGATTGCGCGATTGCAATGGCCAGATAGTCATGCGCAGTTATAATTCATGACGTCACAAGCATGTAGAATAAAATTCTGCACACGGATAAAGATAAAATCATGATTCGAAAGAGCTAGTCAGTTACGACTACCAGCAGGAATAACTATGCAGAAATACTTTACATACATTATTTTTTTACAATTGCGGAGTCCCGACTCTCTGCATTTCTGAAGATTTACTGGGTGATCAGGACTTGCAAGCGTACAATTAACACATCGACGCGGCGATATTCGTTTGATAACAACGAACCTTACGATTCATCTATCAAAATACGAAAAGCAACCGAGTATTCTGATTCGTCAGTATGACATTAATATCGGTCTTGTCGTCTCCAGTCATGGCTTCTCCAGCACGACAACTCGCGTAGTAGTGACAAGGCAGGCTGTCAACTACGCCGATTTTCATCCATTGGTATTCTGAGTTTGACATGTCCGACTCATATCAAATTTGTTGCCTGATAAAGTAGTAATAATATTATCGAAATTCACGTAAATATACTTGAAACATGTTGTCTAACATATCAGTTATTTAATCCAACAAGATCGCTCAAGTAGAACTGTCTGTTTCTCCTGGACTAGACATTTATTCAGCATGTCATATTCGACAGATTGCTTAAATACTAGCCAAATGTCGGTAGAAAGATAGGAATCTGTCGCTGGGATGAACCACTAGTCTGATAAACTTGTGCGTACGAGGGCCCAGTGACAGTGTTTATATTCCATGTTCCGAATTTATATGAATACGAAATGAAAACAGTCCTGCTGTTCGTGTGGTGACTTGTACATTAAGTTTAGTGAATTATTCATTTTCAAATGGAGACCACTTTACTGAATCTGTAAAACTTTTTTTTTTCAAAAATAATAAAAGCGTATTTTTTCTGTTGTTACCATTTCCTAAATACAGCTTTCTCCCCTCTGAATGGGTAGTAAATTTCCAAAAATATTAAGGAACCTTTTATAGTATATATCATGAATCATATTGCGTGCACAGCTAGTGTTTAGCATTTTGTATCTTTCGTTTGATTCATTATACGAAGTGTTATTGATAATTTTCATTTTCTTTTTTTTTTATATAATGATAACAAAAATTACGATTTGGCAAATGATAATTGGCTTAAATCAACCCATTTGTGTAACTCTGTTCTTTGTAGATATGTCTGCATTACCAGTATTTGCTGCTGGCGCAATGGAAAACTGGGGTTTGGTCTTTTACCAGGAAGTATATTTACTTTACAGTCTTCAAGCAGAGCACACTCCAGCGAGAAGAAAGGCCGTGGCACAAGTTGTTGCCCATGAACTCATACACCAGGTAACACATTTAACAGAGTGTATGTAAAATATAAATTAACGCCATGCATATAATAATTATTTATCGATTGTGTTGTTTTTTTTGTCAGTGGTTTGGTAATTGGGTTACAATGGAGTGGTGGAGTCATCTTTGGCTGAATGAAGGATTTGCCACTTATTTTGAATATTTGGGTACACAGTGGGTGGAACCTGGCTTCGAAATGGTGAGGTTAAATTACATTGATGTTCCAGACCTATGTGAATATGTACAGTAAATTTAACGCAACTGTCCCCATTTCATAACTATTGTCGTTTTGTTTGGCAGTACGAACAATTCTTCCAAGCAGGACCGCAATATAGCACATTTGCAAAAGACCAACAGGGTGATTCTCATCCAGTGATAAGAGACGTAGGGAGTAGTGGTAGTATGTTCAGCACTATTACGTATAACAAGGTGAGTGGTGTGTACGCTATCGTCTATTGTAATTGTTATTGTGAAATATGTAGGAATGAGACTTAATTCATTTGTATCAGCAAGCGTGATGTGACATGATACTACATAATTTATATAATAGGGAGGATGCATACTCAAGATAATGGATGGATTTTTGGGAGTAAATCTGATGTTTGAAGGTTTCCGTAATTATCTCAATCAATTTGCCTACGACAACGCCCTCTCTGATGATTTGTGGGCAATCTTAACGGCGGTAAGCAAACATGAATATTTGAACCGTTAATTTATTTGACAATTTATTATTACTTACGAAACGCTAAACTATAAACGATTTACGAATGTCACTTCATTTATTCCACCATCAGGCAGTAGATCTTGATATGGGGGGAAGCATGAAAGATATTCTCGGATATAATATGAAGGAAATTATGGATACATGGACTTTACAAATGGGATTCCCCGTTGTTAATCTCACTCGAACATCGACCACTGCTATACAAGCCGATCAGGGACACTTCTTGTTAGACCCACACGATGTAGTTGAGGATGAAGAATATGGGAATCTGGGGTAAGAAATGACAAACTTTATCTAGTGTTATATTTACAAACTTTAATTGAAACGTCATAACACATCACCACAGCACGAAAGGATAATTCACATGTAATTTTGTGTCTCCTATTTTATTATGTCGAACATACCTACCGAGAGTGCCAGAAAACCGAGTACACCGATGTACATTTATTGTCAAGCATGAATTATTTAAATGGATATGTAGCATCAGTATAAATATGGGGTCCAATATATGGAAACACATCCCAGATACCAGGGCATGATTATAATGGTCAATTTTCAAATACTATTTATTCGCTTTACATTTTTCTTTAGCGCTACCCCACTTCAAACTTGTTGCTCTGTTTCAGGCAAAGACAAGTGTGTAGAATTTGTTTTTTAGTATTGTTTTGTATCACTGCAGGTATGTATGGCATGTTCCATTAACATTCACTCATCAAGGGGAACAATTGTTTCACAATCCAAATATAGACTGGCTTCATCTGACTTCCGGTGAGTACAGGATAACATTAAGACGAGTTAGATGTTACTAAGATATACAGAAATACAGAATCGCTTTGCATTATGAAGTGTGCCAGATAACTTAAAAATCTTCTGCGCCACATGCATAATTGTTTCTATAGTTAAATACGGTGGCATTTGGTGTATATCGTCTTTAAAGTAAATAAACTAAACCATTGCATCGATCCATTTCTAAGGTTTATCTTGGATAATTGCCGATATTTTGGTTTATACTGAATAGCTGCAAAGGAACTGACATGTTCAATAAATATGATTTATTTTAATTCTAATTATACATATTGATGATACGACTTTTTCTCTAATTTAGCGGTGCTGACATTGGATGGCGCCACAGATAAAGATTGGTATATTGCTAATATCAACCAGACTGCTCTGATACGGGTTAACTATGATTTAGACAATTGGGGAAAACTCGCTCAACAATTATTAGTCGACTATAAGGTAAATTATTAATATATTCTATATACTAAACCATGCAATGAACAATAATGATTTTTGGTTCCAAAGTATGTTGTGTTCACCTGCTCAGTATGTGGGGGTATTACTATCGTTTCAGTCATTCTTTGAACGATTATGTTTAACTAACTATTGCTACACTACAGCAAGTTATTATCAATATTGGCGGTAAATCTACAGAATTTGCTTCCAATGTTGTTGAAGTTGTTTTGATACAATAAAGTTTGTTTTGATACATTTGCGACGCACCCAGACTTCTAGTCGCCGTCATTGGACTCACAACGCATTTCAACTCGGACCTGATCGGACTGACAGTCATGGCGGAATACTTATTCAAAGTAGAGTTTGTTTATTATCGGGATACAAGAATTATATTAATATATATATATATCACAAGCTGAGTTTTAGTGATGACTTTGATTACAACAGTTTTATCGACCGCCTCACTAGCGAGACACTATTTTTACGGCAACTGAACGCACTTCGCGTTCAAATTATGGACGAAGAAAATCAGAAATTGGATTTACCGACAAACTATCGATTCAAACAGTTGGTCATCGACAATCTTCGTTCAACTACACCAGGAGGCATAATAAAGTCAAAACTATTCATTCTGTGTGGTTCATCACCTATGATGAAACAGAATGAAAACCAACCGTGTGACCGACTGCCGGCTTATCTACTGAAGCCGGTAAAATGATATCAAAACGGATAAAACTAGACTTTCACTTGGACACACACGCGGTTGCTAGATCCGCTATGGAACATTTTTTGCATATATTATACGCAGTAGATTTTGTCACACCAACCCTTTTCGCTATGTCAGCAAAACATATTCCTTCTAAATACAGATCAACTCTCTTTTCGCGAATCGCAGGTGGAGTCGACAATTGCCGAAAATGTTGATAATAACTTGCTGTAGTGTAGCAATTCTTAGTTAAACATAATCGTTCAAAGAATGACTGAAACGATAGTAAAGCCATTCTTGTGATTTACCCATTTTCATATCTAGTAATGACTTCTTAGTTGTTTATTTATGGGTTGTTATTTGGCTATACTAATGCAAATGATATCGATGGTGGTACAATGTGACATGACCTAATGAATTAGAAATGTTAAATCCACTCACAAATGCTACGGAACATATGGGTTACTAGTTATCTATATAATGCAATGTCTTGTCTTGTCACGTGACATTATCAATTATGTTGAAACGCAATTGCTAGAATCCACGTGGACGTGGTTTTCGGCAACATCTGACTCGTGATCTATTTAGATATACATAAATACACAATTGCATTGATAAAGTAACACATACTCTGTAGTGTGACAGTTACATTGAACAAAAGCCACCACCATATAACAAGCTAGTTGGGTAATTGGCAATCAAATTTGAAAATAAATCATTCTGATTTGTGGGTAGAAAATGTTAATTAATGTCTACAGCTCCACATATGATGTAATAAAATATTCTATATACTTAGGCTATCCCACCGAGAAATCGAGCACACCTCATACACGACGCCCTCGTCCTAGGCCAAGCTCAACAACTGGATCACGTTGTAGCCATGGAGACCATTCAGTATTTGTTTCTTGAGACTGAGTATATCCCATGGCATGCATATGAAGATGAGCAATTGTACACAATGTATATGTTATGGAGAACGTCTACTTATGGAATGTATCAGGTTGGTAGTAATACACTCTAAATTTGTTTGTCGACAGTTTGACGATTCCGTTGGATATTATTATTCAGACAATTTTGTGTGATGTTCTGGCATAACTTCCTGTTATCAGATATTATGCGTCACATTTTTCAATTGAAGTATTTTTCCTTTACTCCAGAATTACATTAGTGATCTAGTGAGTCCAAACTATGCTTCACTAGGATGGGATTTTGACTACACGGAGGACGTTGATTAGTGAGTACGAAATGGATCACTTAAATTACTAAATTGTGTGTATTTTCAGTTGCTTTACTGTCGCGTGTGTATGTCCAGTTTACTCTGAGCAAGTCTCGTTGTCTTGTTGACGAACTACACCCGTTTCTAGCGTTGTATCGCATAGTCATTAATACAATTATTTGCTTCCTTTTTGTAAGTTATCGACGTTTAGATACTCTGAGGATAGCATGTGATTATAATCACGTCGACTGCGTTGCCAATGCTACAAATCAGTACGCTGCATGGATGGCTGACCCAGACAACAACAAGTCAGTACAAACTTTCCACTAATACGTGTTAAGATGAAATCAGTTTTCTGTTTGTGGTTATCAAAGAATAGAAATTAATGCATACATTTTTTCATTCAGAATTGAAGTGAACATGCGCAGTACCGTCTACTGTACAGCCATTCGTGCTGGTGGAGAAACCGAGTGGAACTTTGCTTACAACCGACAGAAAACAGACTTAGAAGAACGAAGCAGATTACGTTCAGCCATGGCCTGTACACAACTAGATTATTTACTTCTGGGGTGAGTTGTCTATTGGATAGAGTGACGATAAGTATTATTTCCAAAGCTCTGGACACATGGTAATATTAACAATATTTTGATAAGATGTGATTTCTCTGTAACAGGTACATGGAGGAGTCTCTAGCAGGTATAGAGTTCAATGCACGAACTACAATTGGATATGTACGAGATAATTCGGCGTTGGGATTTAGCATATCGTGGACTTTTACAGTTGAAAACTTTGTAGCGTTAGAAGGATTGTAAGTTGCATTCTATAGTATGGTATGAGATGTTAAATATTGTATAAATATAATTACTGCTGTCTATTTGCTTAATAGTTTTCTATCATCTGTAATTAAATAATGTATTCATTTACAATTTAATTGAATGTGTGTGGGTTTTTTTTCAATTTTAGATACGGCAACACCGCGTACAATATAGTATGGGCATTTGCAGATATAATGAACACTAACAAAGATCTGTTGGAGGTAAAATAAGTGATATTTAATATTGAAATATTTACTATAAATGAGTTGTTTGAATATGGCACACAGAGAAATTCGCTAATTCTGTTCTAAACGTTTTGTATTTCGGCATTCCAATGGTGTATCCTTTGAAGGAAAAGAAAATAATAAGGTTGTTACGAGGATACCTCAAATTATGCACTCAGACAGTACACCAACCGCTGCGCGTCGGTCGATACTCCCGCTGTACTGTATTTGTGCATACTTTGAGGTATCCTCGTAATAACATCATAGTATAAATTCATTTGTGCGTATTGTTCTAATGAATACACCATTTGGACATTATTACTCGTCTATTTAGACAGACTTACTCGCAATATTAGTTGGTATTATAATTCAATCCAGTCATTTTATTTCATTCACAGTGTATTGCATTTTCGGAAATATTTGATTTATTGTTCGTGATTAGAATATTACCGTTCTCTATTTACATATTATGTATATTTCATCTCATTGTAGTTAAATGCCTTCGGTGATCTATATAGCAATATGCCAGATGTCAACGATTTCAACGATGCTGTTAAACGAGTTGAACTAAATATAGGCTGGATGAATAGAAATGAGGCAGACATCGATGCATTCCTGGGATCATTATAAAATATGTTATATGACCAAAATAATAAAATAAAAGTGTAAGAATAAATATGACACTTGTCAATGTAGTGTATTTGTTTGTGTAAAGAGGAGTGGCAGATAATGTAACCGAGTGAAACTATGATGTGCATAATAGTATCATTGCTACTCGTATGCGGTAACTACGTTAGTTCCAGTCAGTGTGTTTAATACCAACACTTGAATTGTTTATAAATACTCCGTTCATGATTTGGTTCAAATATTTGGATTTTTTATTTGAAAAAGCGATTGATCTGGTTTTTTTAATCTAAAGCGCCCAAATGTTCATATACAAAAGGGGAGAGAGAATTTAAATCTGAAGCGGGAAAATGTATTTCACTGGTGCTAAAAAAACGCAGGTCGAATGTGGAAGCCAACCCATCGATCTACCCTAGTTACTGGTGTTGTAAGCAACTACTGTTTACTATTCATCTCGTCAAAACTCATCAATAATTTGTAAATCTTAATAACAATCATAACCCCGTGCTATCAAGCAAACTATGCATCGTTCAGTTATTGCTTGTAGTAATTTGTGAATCATAGATTACATGTTTGAACGATCACAATATAATCAGTTCTCTCTTGCAAATCCTGTATTGAGACTGACTGTGACGACGCTACACTGTGTCGACGCTACACTGTGACAACGAGACACAAAACTGCAACACACGAAGCCAAACTTTGAAGTAATAACATATACACTGAAAGATATCATCAAAACAAAGGTACGATGCAGTACATCTTGCAATTGTAAATTTCTTTAAGTTGAAGAACGAAGCTTAAACAATCGTAACAAACTGCCGAGGCGTACAGCTACGTGGCGCGCCAATAGCTGCGGCCTAGCTATTCATTCATAATTGACTTGAGTCTATGTAGGTATGATATAGGATATGAACAAAATAGTTGGCTCGCACCTGGAAACACGAATAATTTGACTCTATTTTCATGAAACTTCCAAGTAACTGTTCAAAAGTGAAGTAAATATGACAAATATCCATGCTATTACGTACACGATGATACGTACAGTTCTTTCAACTTGAGAAATACGTGAAGGTAATTATCAAACACACTAGAATAAACAAATTGAGAAATTCTATAATTCTATATTTCTATAGCGTATTTGAGTAACACTAGAAATGTTCAATTTTGCACTTGTTTCAAAATATATAGAAGGATATCAATATCATTTATCAAGCCCATGCAGAAATGTTTAAAATTTGAAATGGAGACTGAATTACTTAAGGATCGTAAAAAATGTATCATATATAAATAACACCACAGGAATTAAAACAACATAAAGAAAACTGTAAGAATCGAGTGATACAGAGGCGTGTTTGAATACTAGTATTGCTTATTAACATCTGCACTCATATAAGGTACTACTAATGCATGATATTCCGTGTTTACGTATCTCAGACTTGCAATTCGTGTTATATAAAATGGCGGAATCAAAAATTAATTTTAAAAAATACAGCGCATCTGCAGATTATTATCACACATTTGACACATATACTAACGCATCCTAACTGTGGGACAACAACGCGTGTTTGTGACAAGGTGGCACGTGAGTACTGCCCTATATAATGCATGAGGATGGGCAGCTTCAATCTAAGGCATCAGATTTCGTACACTACCAGTGGCATCTCAGCAACAACGCGCTTACATGATGTCACCCGACAAAATGGTCGGCGGTCGCGACAAAGGTAGAACAACACGAAACGAAATAATACAAGTGACGTTGAGTCTTCTTCTGCTTGTGTATTGTATCCCAGAAAGCAAGTGCGACTATGTTAATAATTTTGGTAGCAGCGACCAGATGCCATGGCTATTTGATGAACAGATGCCCGTTGTCGACGAAGTATATGGAGGACTACTCCCCACGACGTTAGAGCCGTACCATTACAAGGTGTGGCTTCAACCGTATCTCACGGAAGCAAAAGACGGCGACAAGTTCTTAGATCTAGACGGTAAAGTCGATATGTATTTTTATTGTCTAGAGGATACCTTCAACATTACATTTCACATCAATCAGATGACGATTTCAAAATACGAACTTTATGACATCAGTGGTGAAGTGGAAAAACTCCTTCCGACAGCCGGTAACGCTAGCAACACTGAGTGGGATTGGTACACAGTAACCTCGATGGGTTCCCTTCAAGCTGGAATCAATTATCGCTTATATATAGAATATGTCGCCACCTTGGATCATCCTAACAATGGTTTCTACTATGGTACATATGTAGAAAACTCTATTATTAAGTAAGTATCAAACACTCACTGGCAGACATCTGAAAATCAAAACGTCTCAAAACGATGAATTATGTAAGACATATTAGAACGCTCGCAATATATTTAACGTAATACCTATTATTATACACCTGTCCCCGTAATGACATAAGTTACAGCGTGCCGTAATTTGCAGTATTTTACGGTGTATTTCCATGTACCATATTAGGAAACGCGAATTACGCGCGTAAGCGTCCTCAAATAATAAACAACAACGATGGTTCCCCCGGGTTTGACCGGACCCACACAAAGAAGTTCGCTAAATATGTTCTAAATGTTTTCGATTTCGGCATTCCCATGATGTATTCTTTGGATGAAAAGATGAGTATAATAATAAAGTTATTACGAGGAAACTGCAAAGTATACACGAAGACAGTACAGCGCAGCGTACTGTCTGAAGGGAAATGGTGATATTAACAGCGACAATTCATTTTTACAAAACCAAATGTATTCTCACTCTATTGCCACGTCTATCCTGGCAATGTATCCTGGTTACAAATCTGTTTTAACTTTTCAAATATATTTTTTACATCAACTAGTCTATGGAAATACAAATAGTTATGGCTTCTTCAATAATCACGTTATTAACGACTACAGTATGTTTTGTGTTTGTTTTGTCGTGTTTTTTTATATTGGTAAGTAGGATATATAATTTTGAGCGTAGAAAATTTTTAATACTATAAATTCCCGTATTGCAATATTGCGGACAAAAACACAGCTTGCATAATTCGCAAGCTCGAATGATATACTATTAGATAACCCGCTACACACGATAATAATGATACATTTGGGTGCCAATCACCAAAGTGAGAATCCCTTTACTTGTCTTAATAATAGGGAGCTTAGCAAAGCGATAACCAGTATGACCTCGGCCCAGTTAAAATTGCCATCTATTCATGCATGATGTGCCCATTCTAATTAAATCAACTCCTGTCAGAGTGTGCTAAATCTTTATGTTGACCGATATATATTAATAACGACAGTTGATGTCTGATAAAGATAAATTCCAGTATGCACTCGGCTTATTTTCCTAAAACATAAAACATAAAATTAGTTCATTTTATTTTATGTTGGACATGATCATGGTATAGATACTAATTATTTTATTACAGAGAATTTGTTGGCACTCAGTTTGAATCAACCGACGCCCGAAAAGCATTCCCTTGCTTTGATGAGCCAGCTTATAAGGCAACATTCGACACCGCGTTGGTGTACAGACCGGAATACGTGGCACTGGCTAACACAGAATCTATTTTAAATGACACCTACTATGATCCGAACACCGATGAAGTGTGGAGTGTTACCTACTTTGCTACAACCGTCAAAATGTCCACTTATCTGAACGCCTACACTGTTGGTGACTGGGCATGTGTAGAAAATACTTCACGTAATGGGATTAAGGTACAAAAATTTTTTATCTTGTGCATTGCATATGACATCAGATAATATTTTGAAATATTTATTTTCTTTTATTATATATTTTTTTTTTATTTTATTTTATCAGTTCCGTGTATGGTGCCAGCCCTCATTGCTTTATCAGGCGGAATACGCATTGAACGTGGGAATGACACAACTTAGCAATTTTGAAGATCTTTGGAATATTCCATATCCTATGACGAAAATGGGTAAGAAAATTGTTGAATATACACGTTCGAATGAACATGAAACAGAATTATACTGATCTAAAGTATTCAAATAATATGTGTCATTAACTTGAAACACGGTATCCTTACTCGCACAACTTGGCAAATTGTACAACGCTCGAATTAACATAAATAGGAAATGATATTCATCCTCAGCAGAAACGTTATCACGAGAATAAACACGTAGATCGACAACGCTAAATATTAAGCTTATGAAATGAAATACAAAATTGAATAAAAAAAGATTTCGTTCAAGAGCATTGTGTCTCACTACTATAATTACTGATGTAATATTTTATCATCTAAGGTGTCATGTAATACTTAATAGTAATAAACATGAACAGTACATTAAAGTACTAAAATGTCTTTTTTCGAAATATCATTTTAACAAATATGAAGAATTGTCCCTGACTCCAAAACCACAATGCTAATTTTATTTATAATTACAATTTAAAACAATAGTTAACTTTTGGGACAATAACATTTAATCAGGCCACTCGACATACACCTTCTGGTCTTAAGATCATTTATGTCATTTAATCAGTCATAAAATGCGTACAGCAAGTAGTTGTGTACTGTTCAACATGTTGTATCCTTTGAGATTCATTGGATGAATTGTGATTGATATATGACATGTCCTGTCATCATCTAATGTTATCTTATTGAATATATAATAATAATGGCAAACACTGTGATTTGACAAGTGACAAATGTTTTAGAGTGAGTCATTTGTATAGTAACTTATTTGTTTTTGTAGATATGTCTGCATTACCAGTATTTTCAGCTGGTGCAATGGAAAACTGGGGTTTGGTCTTTTACCAGGAAGGAGGTTTACTATACAGTCTTGAAGCAGGGCACACACCATCCCAAAGGAAGGGCGTGGCACAACTAATTGCCCATGAACTCATTCACCAGGTAACAAATTCAGCAGTGTAAATATAAAATTTAAGTTAATGCCATGTACATATTAATTATTTATCGATTGTTTTGTTTTAGTGGTTTGGTAATTGGGTCACAATGGAGTGGTGGAGTCATCTGTGGCTGAATGAAGGATTTGCCACTTATTTTGAATACTTAGGCACACAGTGGGTGGAACCTGGCTTCGAAATGGTAAGGTGTGAAATTTCTTATTCTGACATAGTTAGATATTTCCTTTATATTTGACTACGCTTCCCCATGTCAAAATAATTCTTGGTTTGTTTGGCAGTACGAGCAATTCTTTCAGAGGGAACCGCAATATAGCACATTTGCAAGAGACCAACAGGGTGATTCTCATCCAGTGATAAAGGACGTTGGGACTGGTAGTATGTTTAATACTATTACATATAACAAGGTGAGTGAACGCTGTTGTCAATTAGCACTGTGTATTGTAATTGCACTGTGAAGGAATAAGTAATCTTATATGCCATAATACTACATAATCTATATAATAGGGAGGATCCGTAATCAAGATAATGGATGGATTCCTGGGAGTTGATCTGTTGTTTGAAGGTTTCCGTGTTTACCTAAATCGATTCGCCTACGACAACGCCCTCTCTGATGATTTGTGGGCAGTCCTAACGGAGGTAAGCAAACATGGATATTCGAATCGTCATTTATTACATGCGACAATTATTACATACGAAACACTAAACCATAAACGGTTTATTCATTCCGCCGTCAGGTAGTAGAACTTGATATGGGAGGAAACATGAAAGATATTTTCGGATATAATATGAAAGAACTTATGGATCCATGGACTTTACAAATGGGATTCCCCGTTGTGAATCTCACTCGAACATCGACCACTGCTATACAAGCCGATCAAGGACACTTCTTGTTAGACCCACACGATGTAGTTGAGGATGAAGAATATGGGAATATGGGGTAAGAAATGCCGAATTTTGTCTAGTGCCAGTGTTATGTTGGGCAACTGCAACATATGTGTTAAACGTCATCAAAGATGCAGTGCAAAACGAACTCATAGCGTCTCTTACTGTATCCCCCTGAGCGCCAAGATTGACGTTTGTCATTTTTTTTTTTGCAATATCTTCATACTTTTTTTCCAAATTTGCTCAATAGTTTCGAACAAAAATCTGTAACCAGTTAGACAAATATGAATATCTTAACACATTGGAAATGACATGTCTTAAATATTGCACCAATATTTTGACAGAATTAGTTACGGTTTTTGAATGTTAATTAGTATTTGTTACAGTCAACATCAATTGCTTGCACACATCTCTACACAAATATATAAATGTACATGTAATTGTATTTTTGTCTGTTTGATTATGCCAAACATATCAACTGGAAGCAAACCGAGTACACTGATAGCCTGAATAAATATAAGTTCGTGAGGGATTAAAACCCAGTAATCATGTAGTAATTATGTAGGAACGTTTTCCAGGGACTATTTATTCGTTTTCTATTGTTGTTGCTGCATCTTTAATGCTACGATATTTTGGTTGCTTTATGAAAACCCCACTTCAAATTTGTTGCTCAGTTTCATGCACAAACAAATCATGATATGTATTCAGTTGATTGTTGATTATTTTTATTTTGTGTCAACACAGGTATGTATGGCATGTTCCATTAACTTTCACTCATCAAGGGGAACAATCGTTTCACAATCCAAATACAGAATGGCTTCACCTGACTTCCGGTGAGTACGGGCTGGTATTGGGACTGATGTGACGTCATTAAGATATACAGTTATGCGTGTCAGAATCGCACTGCCTGGAGTGTGCAAGTCTGCTACCTCCACATCCAAATCGTAATGTCCATCAAATTGTTTGTGTGGCGAAATCACTGAATATACAAAACGACTTTTACTTAATACAGGGACATTTAATATATGTCGTCTATAAAATAGCATAAACGAAAGCAATTGCAACTGATTACATTTCTGAGGATAATTATCTTGAATGATTGCTGATACTTAATGTAAATAAATTGAATAGCTACAAAACAATTAGCATATTTAATATATACGATTTATTTGATTTCTAAATATACATATGAATGATACGATTTCCTCTAAAAATTTAGCGGTGCTGACATTGGATGGCGCCACAGATAATGATTGGTATATTGCTAATATCAACCAGACTGCTCTGATACGGGTTAACTATGATTTAGACAATTGGGGAAAACTCGCGCAACAATTATTAGTCGACTATAAGGTAAATTATTAATATATTATTTATATATTGGTTGTTGGTGCCAAAGTATCTTGTGTCACCTAGTTATACGTTCAGAGGATGTCAATAATGTGCGTCACATCACTGGGGTCGTTATTAAGCAATTATTATGTTTAAAATGAATACATACAGAAAACTCTAAAGGAAATAACAAAATAGAACATTGCTAAAAAATAGTCAGGGCCATCACATGGAATTATTGAATGTTTATGCACTGAATGGAAATACAAATATATGCATTAGAAATATCCAACCAACTTACACATAATATGGAACATGGCTTTGTTATTCACTTATTGTTATGGAATGTCTTGTCCTGTGACCTGATTAAATATATAGCATCGCAATTACCACATAGGTGTGGTGATTAGGGCAACATGGCAACTAGCACGTGATCTAATTAGATTTACATAAATATAATATTATATTGATAGAGTGCCACATGCTGTGTCATGTAACAGATAAAACTGGGTCCACCGCTGGTAATTGCCATTGTTAATTGCTGTACAGATTATAACATTTTATATAATAACATATTCTATATACTTAGGCTATCCCACCGAGAAATCGAGCACACCTCATACATGACGCCCTCGTTCTAGGCCAAGCTCAGCAATTGGATCACGTTGTAGCCATGGAGACCATTCAGTATTTGTTCTATGAGACTGACTATATTCCATGGCATGCATATGAAGATGAGCAATTGTACACAATGTATATGTTATGGAGAACGTCTACTTATGGAATGTATCAGGTTGGTAGTATTACACTTTAAACTTCTGCATAGACAGTTTGGTGACTTCGTTTGATTTTATTATTCAGACAATTTTTATGTGATATGTTCTGGCATAACTTCCTGTTATCAGATATTATGTGTAACACTTTTAAGTTGAACTAACTTTTTTTCAGAATTACATTAGTGATTTAGTGAGCCCAAACTATGCTTCACTGGGATGGGATTTTGACTACACGGAAGACGTTGATTAGTAAGTACGAAATGGATCACTTTACTAAATTGTATATATTTCCAGTTGTTTACCGTCGCGTGTGTATTTCCAGTTTATGTTGATGAGCTAACAACCCTCGTGTCTAACGTTGTATCGCTTAGTCATTAACAAAACTATTCGCTTCCTCTTTGTAAGTTATCGACGTTTAGATACCCTGAGGATAGCATGTGATTATAATCACGTAGACTGCGTTGCCAATGCTACAAATCAGTACTCTGCATGGATGGCTGACCCAGACAACAACAAGTCAGTACAAACTTTCCTTTAATACGTGTTAAGGTGAAATCAGTTTTCTATTGTGGTTATTAACGACTAGAAAATAATGCATACATTTATTTTTTAATTTAGAATTGAAGTGAACATGCGCAGTACCGTCTACTGTACAGCCATTCGTGCTGGTGGAGAAACCGAGTGGAACTTTGCTTATAACCGACAGAAAACAGACTTAGAAGAACGAAGCAGATTACGTTCAGCCATGGCCTGTACACAGCTAGATTATTTACTTCTAGGGTGAGTTGTCTAGAGTGGTGATAAGTATCATTTTCAAAGCACCTTGATAGTTCTCGACTCAAATGAATAGTTGATAAGATGTTATTCTCTGTAACAGGTACATGGAGGAGTCTCTAGCAGGTATAGAGTTCAATGCACGAACTACAATTGGATATGTACGAGAGAATTCGGCGTTGGGATTTAGCATATCATGGACTTTTACGGTTGAAAACTTTGTAGCGTTAGAAGGATTGTAAGTGTACATTCTATAGTATGGTATAAATTGGTAACGAATATAATTACCGCTTTATAATAATAATATCTTCGACGAAAATGGCGAGCTTAGTAAGAAAATAGCTCTTGATTGATTTTGAACTATGTGAATTGGTATACAAATTCCTATTCAATTTGAAATTGATTTAATGTGTTTATCTGCTTATAGTGGATATGACATGTCGCCATTTGTAGGGTTATATGTATGTGTTCATCTATAATTCAATAATTGATTCACTTTTTTTCAATTTTAGATATGGCAACACCGCGTACAATATAGTATGGGCATTTGCAGATATAATGAACACTAACAAAGATCTGTTGGAGGTAAAATATGTGATATTTAATATTGAAATATGTTATTCCAATATTTATTTTGTTTGATTTGCAGTATACTGCATTTTGGGAATAATATATGAATCGTTCGTAGGAAAAGTTTTATGAATGAAATATTACCATTCTCTATTTACATATTATGTGTATTTCATCTCATTGTAGTTGAATGCCTTTTGGGATCTATATAACAATATTCCAGATGTCAACGATTTCAACGATGCTGTTAAACGAGTAGAACTAAATATAGGCTGGATGAATAGAAATGAGGCCGACATCGATGCATTCCTGGGATTATTATAAAATATGTAATACATTTAACGTATGTCACAATAAAATAAAATAAAATGTAATAATACATATATAAGACTGGTCGGTGTAGTATATGAAACGAGAGATGAAGTGAAACTGTGGTGCTCATGTTAGTACTATTGTTATTTGAGACTTGGAATGCATGATATGGGAGGTGACCACATAACTTCAAAGCAATGTGTTCAATACAAACACTTGTATTATTATAAACAATTATATAAATACTTTGTTGATAATTTGGTTCAAATTTGATCACACATCTTCCTTGCATAGAGAAAATCATTGTCAGTAGATTCACCATTTTTCATAAAACCCTTTTTTCTCATGCATGATGTTTTTTAAAACAGTGACCAATGAATTACAATACTGTAAGCGACAAACTAAAAAACGAACGTTTCATGAAAGACAATTATTTGTTTGTATACAAACACTAACCACAATCAACAATTAATATTTGTTTAGGGTAGTGTCATATCGCTCATACGGACATCCACCATAGGCGTTGTCAGGATTCCCATGAGTGACGCTGGTATCATACCACCCCTTAGTTTAATGTCCACATTATGTACTGAAAGTATGGTAAATCCAAGTCAAATGAAAATAAACTTTCATTTGATTTCTATTTGGTATGCAATTACAGTTGCTAGCAATTATTCAGTGCAAATATTCCCTATATCGCAGTATCCAATAGTTCAACATTTCACTAAATAAGTTTATTGCAGAAAAAAATAACTATAGACAATTTAAAAGAAAAGAATTACACATAATAAATCCTCTTACACCGCAGAATTTAACATAATTGAACAGCTGTGACAAGCAGATTGTTAGACAGGTGTAACCTGAGAGAAAAAATAAAATTGAACTATTGTTCTGTATCCCGATATGTATCAAAGCAAATATTTGCAAATCTATCTGTGGAAAAATTACACCATATGTAAATGTCACAACAAATAAATGACACTAAGACCGTGTACGAAAAATAACGAATAATTGCAATAGATGAGTTTTGACATCATATATTACTTGTCAAGTACTTCTATTATTTGAATTAATTAATACTTCTGTAATCGGGATGATTTATCATACAGAATGTCGATTTAGTCACTGTAAATCCGCGTTCAATATACACTAGTTGTAACCGTCTTGTTTTGTTCTCTATCTTACTGGTCCTTTTCATGTTTTTAAATCCCGGGAAATTTTCACCATTATTTAATTAGATAAAAAAGTCTTTTCATGGTATCAACAATAGACAAATTATTTAGTTTCAAGCGTAGTACGAGCTTCCTGTCGTCTTTCATTTTACAAAAGCAAAGAAATAAACGCTAGGTTGGGTTGAGTAGTGTAACAATCTTGGGAGTATGACAATATGCGTGATATATCAATCTAGTAAGTTGATATAAAACCGTTGTATGTCTGGCACGTGTTCGCAAGATGCACTGAAATGTATATTACTGCGAAACGTAGATTTTATCAACATAATATTGTATGTATGATCATTCATCATCTAAGAATTGATTCGTTTTTACACTCAACTATCAATTGATTTCACAATCTTTGATTATGCATATTCAACTAATTTTGATTGATTGAATCGTACAATATTTATGTACATTCATTTGTTTTAATAAATTGACTGCCATAAGAAAAAATAACAGAGCGTACCACGACTTAAAACTAATCCACATTTAACATTAAAAATCGGTACCATAGAGTAGAACAAAATGGTTGATTTCACGATCATTATATGCTATTTATGAATAATCTTAATGTGATACCAATGGTTAACTGATCACAGTGTGTTGTGAACTAGTCACAGTAAGATTAACTGGCGTGGTTAACTGGTTGTAGTATGGTTAATCGGTTACAGTATATTGTAAACTGGTTACACACAGGAGCTGCTCACTGTATATAGTAAACTGATCACAGGTAAAATGATTAACTTGTCACAGTTAGAATGTTACAACACTGTTAGCATGTCGCTTTCTACAACTGTTTTCAGATATTAAAATTATGCATATTAATGAAATCGCATGACCATATATGGTTATATTATGGTATCTGTTTTTTTTATAAATCTAGTTTCCAATGGCTTCATATTGTATCACTGTTAGTATGTCCTTATCTTCACCAGTATTTTAAATATTACATTCTGCATATTAATGAAGTGACATGACCATGTATATAACTAAATGCATACCCATGATGCAATAGTGGCTAAGATATTACAGGTGCGCATATTAATAAGGTCACATGGCCATATATGTTCACCTGATTTGTTTGTCATCTATTTTGTCTGCTACCTTCATCACACCATTGGCAGCATGTCTATCTGCAACAATACTGGACATGTTACAGTTACTTAACGTGGTCAAATGACCATTTATATGTTAGTAGTAGATTTTCAATATTGCACTGGCTATAATGTCCGTATGTCACGCGACCGGTTTTTTTTCGGGGATATTATGTAATTTGGCATTCCAAGACCCCAGAAAGTGACACTTTCGGGTTTTAGAAAATCCAAGATGGCGGCACAATTACGTCATATATCCGAAATCTGACAACTTTTTAGAGAACTGCATATAGAATGTGTCTGTAAATTTTGAATAGTTTTTGCAGGCCTAATAAAGATGATCAGAACAACTTGTAAGGAAGGGAGATATCGTCCGTTGGTGGCGCACTTTCCAAGCTTAATAAATGTAATATCAAATTACTTTGAAAGTATATTTCTGTTTCTGACAAACATTGTGACGGCTTATGCATTACCGTATTTGCCTGTATCTAAACTTCTAAGTGATTTATTAAGTGTTATAGTAGGCTGGTTAGTGCTTTTAGAGAATCTCTGAATCACACATTAAATTTTAACACATTTCCCCCCCCCCCCCCCGTGGTGACCATTCATAAAAATGTAACCGTGGAGGCTCCCTAATGTGCATATATAATTAATATCAATTATAAAATCGTTTACGTTTACGTTAACTACAAACTTCAAGTGTTAGGTAAACAAATATTATACAAAGCGTGAATGAGTACACGTGTGCGTTAAGCTTTGGGAATTTTTAGTCATTACTCCCATACATTTTGCACATTGAAATTTTGGCAGAGTTACATATTGATACATAATGGTCAGCTCGTTAAACCATACAGACTAAATGTCAATAACCGATATCGTGTTTCAGATTGGCAGCGTCAGATCGCTATCAGCTTCGAATTCAGCCTTTGTCTCTGTAGCTTCGTCTTAGCACTGTAAAAAGTGGTCAATGTTTCATAATCGATGTCACGTAATCTAGCTACAATTCCTAGAACACTTCACCAGAGCAAGGAGATTCGACTTGAAGCAGGGGACATAGTGTAGATGATGTCCGATATATGAGCATTGTAGTTGGTCGAGAAGCACTAGGTGTATTTTATTGAAAGTGTGTGTATAATGCATCAAATTAAATTTTATCATAATCAGTATTTTATTTCACAACTCCAATAATACTTTAGACACACCTTCTTGCTATCAAATGTATTGCATGGATTCAAAGAATAAACGAATTTCGTCCATATTCCTGTCGACCCATAGAATATTGGTTTCAACGCGTTCAATTGCTCTGTTGAATTCCATGGCTGCTTCGATCGGCATATCGCTATAAAGATCCCCAAACGCTTTGAGCTACAAGGAAAGGAAATGATGAAACGTAATTGAATATAGAATGCTAACTATGTTAAATACCTCCAACAAATCATGCATAAATTGTAACGCATGTTTGTGTTGCCAATCTTAGACAAAATATACCGCTACAACAGCGTAATGTCGACTTTGCCTTTACTTCCAGTGCTAAATACTCCGCATGGCAGTTTTAACAGTATACCGCATAAGGAAATCAATTGGTTTGCGTAAGTCTACAAGGAAATAACTACTTGCAGGAAAAAAAATTATTAACAAGGCAATTCCTGACATGAATAATCCTATTATGCTCTATGTTTGTCTAAAAGCGGAATTTGTAATAACAAACACGGTCAGTTGAAAGTTAGACCTAACAATATCACGAATATGTTACAATATACGCCAATATCCCAAATACGAATAACAGTGAAAACAGTGTGTGTGAAAATAATGGGAATGAGTTTAATAGATCCCATATAAGGTGTTGTTACAATAGTGTCAATAGGTAATAAGCTAATAATTCACCTAGTCATTTTATTCTAACGCTAAGTGCGCCCTCTAACATTACCATTTTTGTATATTGCTCGATAAAATACTTTGCCATAGAGGGCACACGACCCCTAAATGACATACCTCAATCAGATCTTTATTTGTGTTCATTTTATCAGCGAATGCCCATACTATGTCGTATGCACTATCACCATATCTAAAAACAAATATATAAGAATGGATCACACACTCTTGACATCGTCTCTGCAATTTACACTCACTAGCATACTCTAATGTCGACACTATATCCAGCTCTCATATAAAAAAATGTGATCTAATCACCTCAAAATGAAAAGATGTTATTGTTTGATGACATAATTTATGCATTTGCGTGGAGTTTACATAATGAATACGTCATTCAACAAAAGTGTACATACATTGTGCAATACACCACACCAGTGTGTATTTATATGCCTTTCTACTGAACATCGATCCACCGATTAAAACAAAACGTGTCTTATATATTAGATAAAGTTTTTAGAATGGAAGAAATAATTGCTGAAAAGCGAAGAGAATAATTGCTTTGAATGTAAGAGCCAACAAATATGGGTCTCAAATAAATAAACTAATAAATAAATCCATGATTCAATGTATTGAAAAACTTACATTTCCTTCAAAGCTTCGAAATTTTGAACTGTAAAATCCCATGCTAGGCCAAAGCCTAAGGCTGAGTTATCCTGTACGTATCTGATAGTCACTCGAGCATCAAAATCTTTTCCTCTTAGGGCCTCCTCCATATACCTAAATGTTGTAAATGATGAGTAACAAAACGTGTATGACTTTTTAAATATAACTAAATATGTCATTGTATTCAGATTCAATGACTCTGTATACATGATTCAATGAGCGGGAGAAATATACATGAACTTCAAAACATAGAGCCAGGGAGTTACGACATACCTTTCAAAATGAGAAATTCATAATAGGTTAATAATATAATTTCGTTTGTAACATGTACGTTCAATAAACCGGCCATCTTCGCTAGTCAATGGCTAAGTTTATTCGGCCAAGCCTCTAAACAGACCTTGGCAGAACGACTATCAAATATGCGTATTTTAACAGCGCCCCCAGTAGTCAGTTGCGGCTAATCATTGTTCAATTAGTTTGCGTGTTACAAATCCCCCTTTGGCGTTTCATTTTAAACAAAATGGCGGCGCCCATGAATCGTGATACTTGTGATGATAAAATTGCGAAAGTGTTCGGTGTTGGTGCCTTCAAGCCTCATCAGGTACAGGCAATCGACGCAGTTTTGTGTGGGAAGGATGTCTTCATAGCGACAAAACAGGAAGTGGAATTTTGTTTTATAATTTGGTACGTCCAAGCTGATTGGGCGCCTTGTTTCGAGGTGCGCCCAATCAGATCTCACTGCTTAAGATACGCAATTTACCTATGCGATCCCGCACGGTATCGTGTAGAGGCCTATAGGTCGAAGACACGGGACCGTGCGATTCGGACGATGTATACCGGCTAATATTTCTACTTTTAAACAAATAACTGAAATTCCTGCTAATCCCTGGTCATTCAGGATAAATTGATGACATAAATTGGACACAAATACATAGAGAACTAGATTTATCGCAAGATTATCAAATCGTTCAACCAAAGAGTTATCTAAATATTAACTACTATTTCGCCTACTATCAAAGACTAAGCCCCAAAATACGGTGATGTCATTATTTCTAGACGTCATATAAATGAAACGCGGATAGTGGAAAATTAAAATGAACTTTTTGAAACAACTGAATCAAGATTACGTTCAAATGCGACTTAATTTAAAACTTTTTCTTCCCTATATACTTTTATACAACATGATGAATTAAAGCATTTGGATAAAATGTTAATACATCTCCATCCACAATCCTTCTTATATTCCGTTTATATATCTAGTTGAACTTGAGACTACAAAATCTGCTTCTTCTGGTTCATACTAAGATCTATATCTTGAACTTGATTTTAAGGCCAGTTTTCTACGAGATTATATGACAAAGGAGGTGAATTTATATTCACTATCATCAATTTACCCCGCCATCCCAGCAGTATCCCACTCTCATCTATCTAATAAGTGGTATACACTCACGCGCTATGGCACGGACTTTTTTTTTCAAAAGACACGGTCTAGCCGTATCACTCACAAAGTTTTTTAGCAAATATAAAAAGCTAGTGATTATATACTATAACACTATTGCAAGAATGGTCAAATTCACTTGTCTTTAGTCGAATTAGGATTTCTTACAGAAACCAATTTATTAAGACTCGGCATGATATATGGTGGTTGGTGTATGTGAAGAAGAATGAGTTCACTCTTTTAAGTGAACACCTGTATATACCATACGGTTTATATCTATATTTCTCCTACTGATTTTAATATGTTGTTTAGTGCCTGTTAATTGATTTGTGCTTGTTTTTTATTGTTGTCGGTCGGTTATTTTGTGTTTTTTGATTTTCCCTAGATTTAAATATTGAGTCAAGTCGACGTCTAGAAAACTAGACTAGACTAATAAAACAACATTCCTAGTTGATGAAAGAGCTCCACAAATGCAGAAAATTTATAGTTGTTTTATATCACTTTTCGTTCTCTAGATAATATTTTTTTCAATAGTATATAGGAAGTTCCCCATCCTGATTCTCAAGTATTATGAGTAAAATACGACATCGTATCATCTGCTGTGAAAAATTGAGGAAATGATGGTCTGATTTTTAACTTCTGGAATAGAACCTCAATTTCATTTCTTAGATTTGTCTACCAAATGCTCAGTGTTATCAATTTATTGATGAGAGTCTTATACGGGTAATACTAAACTGTTGACCATACAAAAATTATCAATAAAATGTCATTATATTTTCCAAGACGAAATAATCATTTGTAGTTTTATTTTTAGTTTTTTGTTTGGCAATATCTTTACTTGTTGTGTCTTTTGAACTTTTCCTTTATTATATAATCATATACATGAGTAATATTCACACTGACAATTTGAATTCATTCACATCATTATTTCTACAATTATGGGTGAAATCATTTTTTTTATTTTAAAATCATGTCGTAGTAAATGTGTAGGGTAACATTACTAAAATTAAATACTCACCACGTCAGAAGCCAGCCTAACTTTGTACAAGCCATTGCCGATCGTAAATTGGTTGTTTCTTCAGAGTCAACTTTCTGTTGTTCGTATGCAAATATCCATTCGTTTTCTCCCCCATGACGTATGGCGGTGCAGTACACATTACTGCGCATATCTTCTTCAATCCTATATTGTGAGATTTTATAAATGCTTTTAGAACTATATAATTGTATAATAGTGTTTTTCGAATCAATGAAATGTTATTTAATTTACTGACTTGTTATTCAGAGGTTCAGACATCCAGTCGGCATATTGGAGTGTAGCATTGTCAACGCAATCCACGTGGTTGTAATCACAGGCTGTCTGTAGTGTGTCTAACCGTCGATAACTTGAACAAAACAAAAAAATGTATTGGAGTTATGGCTCAAATATAAGTTTTATGTCAATTCCATAAAAGTTAACATAAGTGATTTTTAACAATTCATACTTACTAGTCAATGTCGTCTGTCGGGTCAAAATCCCACCCCAGATTTGCATAATTTGGACTAACCAAATATCGTATGTATTTCTGAAATTGAATATTAAGTATAAGTGACTTAGAATATCTACGCCAAGGATTCGGATAACAACACGTTCTGTTGTTAATAACGTCTTATAGCATATTATTCTTCCTCTATCTACACTAAAGCCAATTAAGGTATGAACAATAACGGACCTGTAACAAGCCATATGTTGACGTTCTCCATAACATGTACTTTGTGTAATACTGCTCTGCTATATAGGCTTGCCATGGTATATACTCAATCTCGTTGTACAAATACTGAATTATCTCCATGGATACAACGTGATCTAGTTGTTGAGCTTGGCCCAGTACTAGGGCATCGTTTATGAGGTGTGCTCGATTTCTCACGGGAAGTGCCTATAAAATAGATAATGTCGGATCTCGGATGATAAAATTTTATGACGTTTTTACTATCAAAAAATAACACAAGATTAACACATGATAAAAGAGGTAAAACAGTTGATGGAACCGTAAAACGTACTGGAAACATTCAGCTGTCTGTATAGATTACACGCACTTGATCGTGCCAAATCAGATCGCAAATTTTCGTAATTCGTAACAGTGCCATCAACGGTTGATTTAGATAACAAACTTGCGCCCAACGTGGGAAAAGATACATTCGGAAATCTTTCAAAGGTCGAATTCGCTGTACAATTTAGATGTGATCTCGTGTTATGTGTATTTAACAGCATGCGATATAAATAATGGTTAAAGAAATTATATTTCACCTCATGATTAACTAACAGTTGTTGGGCCAGTCTTCCCCAATTCTCTAAATCATAGTTGACCCGTATCAGAGCAGTCTGGTTAATATTAGCAATATACCAATGAATTTCATCTGCTCCATCCAATGTAAACTCAGCTGAATTAACGACATAAGATAACATAATCATTATATCAATATTTACAATTGAATGCCACATTGTAAAAAGCACCATAGCTATTATTGCTCCATTTGTATGACGCTTACCGGAAGTCAAATGAAGCCACGTGGTTTTCGGATTTTCAAACAATTGTTCAGCTTCGTGGGTGAAAGTTAATGGAATGTGCCATACATATCTAAGGAGAAACAATTATTACAATTAATTTTAAGCGGGACAAAATTGTGCCTCATTCTCATACTCTAACACAGGAAATTTCGAAGTGTATATACTTTTTTAGTAACTGTAGAATGCTTAATAACATACAACTTTAAGGTACTAGTAAACCTCTGGCAATGAGCAAGGTTACGACAAACGTACTGATCAGAGTATGGTGAATACTATTCAATAAATGACAGTACCAACTGCAGTTAGTTTGGTATTCTTTTGTATTTATTTGCACACTTTGAAAACCTATCATCAGTTGTCCATAAATCAGTATAATGTGAGATGGTTGTTACACGTTGCATAATTAACCTCAGTTACAGACTTACCCAAGGTTCCCGAAGTCTTCGTCTTCAACCACGTCGTTGGGATCTTTTAAGAAATGTTTCTGATGAGCTTGAACGTTACTGTGGGATGTACGGATTAGATCAACAACTGGGAATCCCATTTGTAAAGTCCAAGTGTCCATAATTTGTTTCATATCGAATCCAAACACTTCAGTAATGTTTTCCCCCATCTCATGTTCTATTGTCTGTAGACAGAAAACCAGATTGGTCACATGTCCAATTCATTGCCTTTTCGTAACTGTTTTATTTCTATGGTAACTTACCTCTGTTAAAACTCTCCACAAATCATCAGATACGGCGTTGTCGTAGGCAAACCAATTGAGATAATTACGAAAACCTTTAAACAACAGATCTTCTCCCATAAATCCTCTCATTAGCATAATTATAGATGATCCCTGTAGACAGAACGAATTTTCACTTCAGTTATATTATATTTTCCCAATAGTGGATATATTTAAACTAGACAATGGTAAATTCTCACCTTGCTATAGGTGATAGTGTCAAAGAAACTCGTTATTTCCGACTCATCAGTAGAAATGTCCATTATCAGTGGGTGTGAGTCGCCTTGTTGGTCCTTGTTGAAAGTGCTATATTGTTCCCCCTCCTGGAAGAATTGTTCATACTGCAACACAAGGGATTATGAACAATTATAAATATTGGCTTAAGTTCTCAGAATATATAATAAGTTTCTGAAACATCACGGAGAAACTTACATATTGGAATCCAGGCTCCACCCAATTTGCTCCATAATATTCGAAATAAGAAGCGAATCCTTCATTAAGCCAAAGATGGCTCCACCAATCCATTGTAACTACATTTCCAAACCACTGAAACAAAAGAAATACAGCAATGAGTTGATAACTATTACATGTTTCATACATTGTAACTTAATTGGATTAAAAGTGGTATATATTACCTGGTGTATGGTTTCATGACCGATAACCTGTGCTACTGCTTTCTGTCTTGATGGTGAATGCTCTTCTTCATTGTATAATAAATACACTTCTCTGTAGAGAATTAAACCCCAGTTTTCCATAGCTCCAGGTCCGAATATTGGCAATGCAGACATATCTTATAGAGACATAGACAGGCATATCCGTCAAAATGAGCATATCCGTATATTTTTAGGATTATTATTTATGTTGTTCAAGTTTTTTTTTTTTTTCATCCAATTGCTTACCCATTTTCCTCAGGGCATAACTCATACCCCAAAGATCTTCAAAGTTACTAAGTTGTATCATTCCTACTTCCAGTGCGTATTCCGCCTGATAAAGCAAAGACGGCTGACTCCATATACGGAACTAAAATAAATATGTATTAGAACAAGTTTCATCTCAATCGTGTTTCAAAAATCATTTTATACCAAAATAGTACCCATTGTTGTTATTCTTGTACATTTTCAAATACTTTAAAACAGTTTTTTTATGAATTTCAACTGCATTGTTTTCAGACATATGGCATCATTTATATATTGTAAATTTCATCGTAAAAAGGTGAGGTAGTTTCGGAGTAAAATATTGAAAATAGAGGTCTCTTCAAGCTTGTTAATTGTGCAAATATTATTTGAGGTAACGATTTACACGAGCATGATCTCAACAGGTCACAATACCGGTCTTTGCACTTGGATCATACCTAATGTCTGTATACACTGCTTACCTTTATTCCCGTACGTGAAGTGCTTTCTATACACGCCCAGTCGCCAATGGTGTAGGCATTCAGATAAGTGGACATTTTGACGGTTGTATTAAAATAAGTGACGTTCCACACATCATCGGTGTTTGGATCATAGTAGGTGTCATTCCTCACGGTTTCCATGTTGGACAGTGCTACGTATTCTGGTCTGTAAACTAATATGGTATCAAATGTTGCTTTGAAATCTGGTTCATCAAAGCAGGGGAACGCGCGGCGTGCTCTGACAGATTCAAACTGGGTAGCAACGAATGTTCTGCAAATAAATCAAAACTGGTATCAGAATATTTCTCAATTACTTTACAACCATAATAATTACTTTTTCTTGTCAATGACGTAAGTTTAAACGTTCAAATGAAATAAATGTTGTTCACCGAGATCGACAATACAACGTACTCAACTGAACTGGCTAAGAGTTGACCCTTTGACCCTTAAACCTAAGGTACAATTTATAATTATCACTGTGCAATGTGTGTTTACCTCTTTAAAGATAGTTTATATCACTCATTCTTGGGAACTGCACAGCCTGTGCGATATACGTTATAAGAAAACGGCCCATTTGTATTTAGGAATATTGAAATACAAGATGTCAATTCCTAAACAACTCCTTTTTTGATTTCATCAAACTGATTCCCCGTGTTTCACAATATTGTTTAAATCTAACTACATTACAAGTTGTAAATGTCGTTTTAACATGTTTAATACTGTACCAATTACTTTCTATTTATTCTTTGAATACAGTTTTATTTTCAAAAACGACACAAATTTTGAAGACAACTATAAACAATTTCCCATTGCCAACTGGTCACATCAAATATAATAGCTGCGTGTAATAGACAAAGCAATTGACAATATCAGGGGCAAGTTATATACAAGTTCGAAAATAGAGAATATCACGTGAGTGGCCTTAGTATATAGGATTTATTAAATAGTTCGGGAATAGAAATTGATATTGCAGGGTCACGCATTTGCTATTATGTTTATCCCATGTTTCCTTTTCGTCAATTTAAAAACACACCGGTGACGTGATTTGTGATCGCGTACTTTTTACTCCATAAAGCATTGATTGCCGCCAGTACACCCACATTCGATTCAGGAATGTTAGGAGCCATCCATACCATCGATTCCATCAATACTACCAATGTACATGCTGCATCAATAAGGCATGGATTATAAACTAAAAATTGTTAAAATAAATCGCAATTCGAAATCGTTTTAGACACTTACTTATTTTGGCCGTCTTCCACATAATTGCCATAGTAAAACCCTCGGTCGTCTGTATTATTCACGGTGCCCACATATTCCATAGAGAGACGGTAACTGGTACCAGACTCCAGAAGATCAACCGTGTTTATGACAAACCAATCATATTCGGTAATTGTACTGTTGCCGGCGATGGGAATCTGTTTTTCTACTGCATCGCTGATGTCGTAAAGTTCGTATTTTAGAATCGTCATTCGCTGGTGAACAGTAACTCGGTCAGTATCTTCAAGACATTTGAAATAAATGTCAACTTTTCCATCTAAGTCAAGGAACTTGTGTCCGTCTTTTGCCTCCGTGAAATACGGTTGAAGCCACACTCTGTAATGATACGGCTCGTGAGTCCTTGGCAGACGACCACCAGAATCTTCGTCTTCGATATGTACTTCTTCTTCCAGTGTTCCCTGCATTTTAACATCGACATCAAAACTGTTAACATAGCCGCAGTTACTTTCTTGGATATAATATGTTAGAAACAGAAAAATCAACGTTTTGAGTGTTATAGTACACCCGTGTTTATTCTTCGCTTTGCCAAGATAGCCTAATGTAATAGGTGTCATCATGCATGCACGTTTCACTGGGATGCAACTGGTTTTGTAAGAAATTACAAATGAACTGTCGCGAGAAATATTTATAGAGAGAAAAGCAGTGACGTGTCATTGAGTGGTTGGCTGGGTTATTATTATCAGAAAACCGAAAAGTCAATCGGAAAGGCTGTTACAATTTAACTCTTTTTTGTTATTTTGTGATTATGGATGCACAAACTGTTCAAAAAGCAATGCCACGTGGAAACGGTTTATCCGTGTCTATTGTCACGGTGACGTTGTTACACAATACACACCAGTCATGTATGGATCATCTTAGTACATAAAAGTAATAATTAATGAGAAATATTATATTTTAATTTATGGGGTAGCTGCATAATAGAAATCACGTTTCGAATATTTCGAATATTAGCATCATAAATTTATGTCGTTCAAGCGACAGGGTTAAATCACCGTATCCAACATATTGGTTCCTCTGTGATAAGCCCGTGCAACTTCCCTCTTATGTACTTCAGGGCCGTTCGCACATTTATACAATAACTGAACACATCAGGTGAGTTCCATTGTCTCCGTCAAGCAGAGCAACCTCACGGCGAATGCCATACGTTATTTATACAGATACGAGATTTGACTCCAGACTCTGCTGGCTCTGGTCTCAAACACCGTTCCAGTGGAAAACGTTGAGCTTAAAATTGACCTACGCTAAGGACTTAGGCCTCTATCCCACGGGGGACAAGGTCCGCCCATCAACACCGTCTGTGCGCCCCCCCCCCCCTACGTCCAGCACTCGGCGGGATCCAAAGCAATACCGAATGCAGGACTCTGTCATGTTTTGGGCTCAGTTTAAAAATGGGGGCTGCTACTGTCGTACCATTTTAAAACAATTTCATTTTTATTTCATCCATGGTCCAAATAATTTATATATTGAAAAATTGCCTGCCAAATGAAAATAAGCAAATGAATACACAAATAATAGTAATACAAATAAAATAAAATAATAATAAAAATAAAATAATTAAAGAATAAAGTAATTATTGCTTTCCTCCACTGAACTAAAGCACTGGTGTATGCGTTATCTTAACATTATTCCAATAATCTATTTCTACTGACTTTGTCAAATGACCTTACAACAAAATGCAACTATTTAGAGTTGACGTGAAAGTTCGTCAATAGTGATAGTGTGTGTAAACACACGGTGTGTGTCTTACTTAGATGAGCGTAGATAACGACCTTGCCAGGTGTTTACGAGTCTCTTTGCTACCATGATGAGCGATAATCAAGAGTACACACCAGCAAAGTGATTGGCGGCAAAAGTACAGAGTCGGTGAATCGGTGACAGAGTCGTGTTATCATGTGCTGTACTATACCTGTACTGAGACGTCCGTATGACGAGGGTCAAAGGTCGGGTCTCTGTTTGTGTTTATGTGTGTTCGCTACTTTTTGTACATAGTTAGCGTTTTCAAATACTATTGTATACACGTGCTCCCCACGTACGGAAGCTGATTAAGGCCATGACAAAAAATATTAGATCTCGAAATTTTGACTTTAAATCTCTAAATTTCCACTTCCAATCTCAAAATTTCGACTTTAATCTCGAAATTTCGACTTTTAATCTTGACTTTCATAATGACGAAATTTCTACTTTTGAACGATTGAACGTGGCGAATTGCATCACATATTATATTTGTTATTCATTTTATTGAATAGTGAACACTCCCAATTAAGTGTGTTCTACATCAGCGTACCCTATAAGCCCCTTACTACGGGGGTCCACAAGTGACATATATTTAATTCATCACTGTAAAACTCTATTATTTTACAGCAAAACTTCATTATTTCATGGCAAAACTTTAATTAGTTGCGGCAAAGCTCTATTAGGATTACTTCGCAACAAAACTTAAGGCAAAACTTTCCGCGTCTATTTTCCACAGCGTAAGTTGCAATGATATCCCATAATTCCCACTTTTTGAAGTAATTTTTCAATCAAACCGATACGAATTTACAGCAGACAGCGTTCACTAAGCCTTGTCGACATTGAGCAGTCTTGCGTTTGATTAAAAAGTGGCTTCAAGAAGTGTGAATTTTGGGATATCATGGCAACTTCCGCCGTGGGAAATGGAGAGTTTTGCCGTGACGCGGAGAGTTTTGCCGTGACGCGGAGAGTTTTGCCGTGACGCGGAGAGTTTTGCCGTGACGCGGAGAGTTTTGCCGCTACAAGTGATAGAGTTTCGTTGCAAAGTAATAGAGCTCTGCCGCAACTAATTACAGTTTTAACGTCAAATTGTGGAGATTTGCCGTCAAATAATAAAGTTTTACCATGAAAAAATAAAGTTTTGCCGTGAAGTAATAGTGTTTTGCTGTGAAGTAATTTTTTTTTTGCCGTCAAATAATAAAGTTTTGCCGTGAAATAATAGAGTTTTGCCGCGATGACGGAATTAAATATATGTTGTCACTTGTGGACCACTTAGACTTATAGAAAAATTGGAGTACGCTGATGTAGAACACACTTAATTGGGAGTGTTCAATATTTAATAAAATGAACAACAAATCTAACCTTTATTCTCTATTTGATCGCAGTTATCTCTGAATGATGCAATTCGCCACGTTCAGTCGTTAAAAGTAGAAATTTCAGCATTATGAAAGTCAAAATTAAAAGTCAAAATTTCGGAATTGAAAGTCAAAATTCCGAGATTGAAAGTCAAAATTTCGAGATTGAAAGTCAGAATTTCAAGATTGAAAGTCGAAATTTCGAGTTTGAAAGTCAAAATTTCGAGATTTAATATTTTTTGTCATGGCCTTAATGGACTTGCGTAAACTTTAAAGAAAATAGTGGGCTTAAATATGATCCTTGGGATAAGTTTGTTCAAAAACTTCTACAAATTAGAAATATGTCAAACACAGATACTAGTCAGGCAATTTTTGCAATTTGTTTAAAAAAAATAGGTTTAACCAAATCTACTCAACAAACGTAGAAAGTCAGTTGAACAAAACTGGTCATAATAAACTAAGTACATATAAAACATTCAAAAATAATTATAAATTCGAAATGGATGGTATAAAAACAAAAACAAAAAAACACAGAGTAGCACTAACCAAATTCCGTATTTCAGTCCACTTCTTGCCAATTGAAACAGGCCGCCACATGGGAATGAATAAAGTTGACAGGGTATGTAACAAGTGTGACTCTAATGACGTGGGTGATGAAAAACATTACATTTTTTTACTGTAAATATAACAGTTTTTCAGAACATAGAAAAAAATTATATACGGTACTCACCTGATTACCAAATCTTGCCAATACAAAAGAGAGACTGACAGCTTGAGGCTGACCACTCTTGCTGAGAGACGTATTAGTAGAGGTACGTGATCTAATTAACTTAATACTAGGCCTGAGTACAGTCCTATAGGTTCGCTGATCAGGGGGCCGAATGATCAGCGGAAGGAGGCCAACCTACAGGACTATATTCATGGGCTAATATTCATGGAATTCAAGCCTACAAGGGCCAACTAAATTCATTAAAGGGCAGTAGTCGTCGCGCCACGCGAGATATATGGGTCTCGTATTAAGAAATAGGCATACAGGATTCATCCACAGTTGAATCCTGGAAGGTTATCATCTTCTGTGTTCGATGTTGGTAATCATATTGAAGCGGGATTAAAACAATTAAAATGGATGAATACTGCATCACCTTATCTTATGATTATGAAGAAGAAGAAAATCTGACCTGGCAAGTGAGAAAATAAATAATAAATCTAACAGCATGTTTGCAGCATTTTTTGAGACTTATAGTGATGATAATGTGGAGGAAATAGAGAAATATGAAAAAAGCATTGAAGAGAAACATTTTACACCAGGTTTAAAAAAAAGCTGACACATTGAGCAAGAAAAAGAAAGAAATCGAAACATATAACAAATGATCATAAAGAAATTGATACTATTCAATGTGCTGCTTCTCTTGTAAATATTGAAAATTGTAAAATCAATACAGGTGTTCAATGTGGAATGATCCCAGACTGCCAATGGGATGGAGGAGATGTGTTACACGAAGACAGAATAGTAGACATGATGTCGTAATATACAAGTAAGTCAAAGTCACCTGTATCTCAGCATCCAATGATACAACTATGAACACTATAGCAGGGGTTTTTCTTGGGAAAAAACTGCAAGAGGGAGCACTGCAATTCTACGGCGCCACCAAGTGGGGGAGATAGGGTTCTCCCTACCACGGTGTGGAGTTTTTAATAATTCTAAATCAAAATGGATCATTCTATGGCTTCCTTGGGGCTAAAATTACTATCAGACAGGTGACACTTAAAGACGGTGGCCACATGTTATCGCTGGTCAATCAGAATTGTATGGTTGCCAGAGGATCTGCTCCCTAGGGTAAGGGGGCGCATGGCCATGAGGGTGCTGCGCCCCTGTTCCCTTTTTAAACAAAAATCCCTGCTATAGCATTTATTTTGTTGGCAAGTATAGAGTGGGAAATCACTCACGAGATGTGTAGCGAATGGTAACTAAGTTAAGCACCACATGTGGTGGACATTTTGTTCAGCTCTTATCAAAGTGTTTTAAACATTTTATATGCCCGCACTGTCGCATCAGCCACTGCTCTCTTCATTGGTCTACCACTCAATGCATGCCAACAACATAAACAATATGTCTGTTATGAAACAACACACATGCCTTCTAATGCAAAAATTAGAATAACTGTATAACTCGTAGGTTACACATCCTGGTACTTTCTGCACTTTACTCAAAGTCGGGTACGCAACCTTGAAAGCCTTTAGCCGGGCATGTTTTGCATTTAGGGGTATAAGTTGTTTGAATATCTTGCATACTTCCAAAGAAAGATAAAAAAAAAAATTATACAAAATACCTCAAATTTTTTCTCAATTTTGTCATTCATCGCATCCAATAAATCAATTGATTCATATACATCACATGACCATTGTTTAGGGTATAATTTCTTGATATTACAAGTACTTACAAAATGTGCTCATGGGTAAAATTTATGCTCCATTTTGAAGGTTGAGTACCCAAGTTTTAGCCAAAGTTGTATAGTCAGGTACATGTAAGAATAATAGAAATAATGCTATTATATTTTCATTCAGCCTGTAGTGTTCTCAAAATCAAGTTCACTTTAAATCAAATTTAAATTTCCTGGGAAATCATGTTACATGTCACTTCATCAGATTAAAACAACCAATCAAAAGATGCTCCACAAATGTTTGGGCTAGTTGTCACCAGACATTGCTGGTTGACCATTTCCAAAGAGTCTTTTGATAGGCAGAATGAAGAGCTGGAACGTGAAGGTCAAATTCATACTTATGAAAATTTGAGATTTCATTGAGATTTTACTAAATTTGTGGGTTTAAATTAAATCATACATGATCATGCTTGGAGCTGGTGATATTTGAAAGTATTTCCTCTATGTGGATATATTATTTTTATTGAAGACCCACTGCTCATCTTTGTTTTTGAAGCATGAAATCATCTGACGTTGTACCACTTTGCTCTATTTGTGTGCATGCCATTATTCTCCAAGCTATGTAATGATATAGACAATATTTTACTGCAGTTTTGTGACCACTAATTTACATATCTGAGGGTCATCCTTCTTATTACCATCACCCATCTCCGTCGATTTCCTTTTGATATAGTAATAATGATTTAATCTTATCACACGCAGTAGGATGTTCTGTTTGAGTGACAGCTTTCTTTGTTCATGGAAAATTATTAGTATATCTGAAACATTTATTTATAACAACCTTATTATTTCAGTCCTCAGAACAAGAGATTCCGTTCCCGAAGTGATGTAGTGGCAAACTTTATAAAGACTGGTTGCACTGACTTGGATTGGAGAGATTTTGACTCTACGGCAAAGTGAATAAAAATGAGCATACCCGGTAACATTCATACTACTGTCATGATTTATATTTCAGTCAGTTTGACAGTGGTTGCCATGACATATACTGATAAAGGTTAATGACAAGGCCAGATGGCGAGCTAGTCGAAATCAACCAAAAACATCTTATGAGCCTGCAGTTTTTAAGATACAATACAGTAGCTGTAATCCTAAACCAATTTTGTTTGCGATTCTAACTAAGGTGGTATCTTTGTGGAATGTTAGTGCAAGACTATTACCCCATAAATATTAGTTAGTGTTGACAATATATAGTAGTGTTTTTCTAGATAGCTTGACGAGTAATTAATTGATTATGATGTGAAAAACTTTCATGTGATTGGTTGTTTGTTTGAAGGCAAGGCCTTGGAGTCCCTTATACTGATTGTAATTGGTTAAGGAGTGACAAGAAATAAAGAGTGATTTAATGCTGTCTCGGGTGAAAACCAGGGACTTGGCAGAGAATCGTTTGGAACATGAATGAAGCTTGTGTGTGTCTTTTGTCAGCCTAGCGTGGAAACGACCGAATCCCGGTTACCTAAGTGAAAGGTTTTTAACCATCAAAAATACCTATCACACTACCAGTAAAACTGTCTAACCATTGTGATAAAAGACGCCATTTACTCTGCTAGTAGTACTTCATAAGGCACAGTTTATTACTCAGGGGAATTGTTTTTTTTTAAATTTGTAATTTTTTATCAATTAAATTTTTAAAAAAGATTGTTTTCTTGTTTTCAGTTTTGTGGTGGTAAAGTAAAAAACAATTATTGAACACAAAATAATAATTTTAAAGATGGAACTTTGTAGACAGTGTTCAAGTCTGCCAAAAAATAACATTCTGACACCAAAGATGGACATTAAAAATACTAGGTACTCTTGTTTTCTATACAATAATATAAGTTCATTGTTTACTTTAAATGCATCAAAATGATGTAACTGAGAGCTATAGACGTTGATCGGGCAAGCTTATATTGTACACAATGTTGATGATGAAGATCGGTGTCCTTTCTCCACCAATGCTGAAAGAGCGCATCATATGAAGACTCAACGACCTGCATTCTACTGCCATTCACAGGGGACACCAGGAACCAGGGAATCTCTATTACTAATTTGAAATGGACTATGACACACTTTTTATAATTTAGTGCTTTAGTTGCAGACATACTCATAGTTTTTATGGTATATTATGCATTATTAATAGGAAAATGGGGTAAGCGTGCTCAAGAATATGAACTCACAGTTTCTCATTTTGATATTTGTTTGACTATTTCAGTGTTACTCAAATTTGCTTTTTTTCTTTCAAGTGTGAGTAGAATTTTTTTTTAAATATTTATTTGCCTCCTGTGTGCGGAGCAAATAATGAGAATCTTTACAATTAATGTGTATGTGAGTGTTTATGGGTCTAATTTTAAAGTGAATTTACACATACCCTATTTTATTTACCTTAAATACTCTCAATACAACAGAGTTCTTGTTAGACTTCTTTACAATTAATGTGTATGTGAGTGTTTATTGGTCTAATTTTAAAGTGAATTTAAATGTACCTTATTTTATTTACCTTAAATACTCTTAATATAACAGAGTTCGTTTTAGACTTTCTTTGATTCTGTAACTTTTAACCTGTAGATTTTTTTCTACATTTCGTCATCTTCCTTTGACTTTCTAATGGTCAATCCATTATTTGAAATAAAAAATATATAAGTAATACCTACCTACTCCATGTTGTGTCAGTGTTACTAGAAACACACTATTTATATAATAGTGTATGCGCCATGTATGACATGTGACATGACATGACATGTATGTGGTTATGTTCAAAACAAGTCATACTTTAATGATTCTGTATAAAATACTGTATTTGCTCTATTACACATAGTAATGTATACACTTCTGTAAATACTTGAGGAATGTCTATAATCAAAATAAGTCATAATGTTATAATGATCCAGTATACAATATACTATAGAATACTTAATTTTCGCTTGGAATTGATTTTTGCTATTTTCGCTGAAGAAATGATTCAGTGAAAATAAAATCTAGCGAATATACTTTTTTCCCTATATTATATATATATTGTGTTGATTATCGTACTTTTCATAATAATGCTGTGCAGTTATTACATGGGTAACTATTTGTACTGTTCATAAACTGTTTAGGCTCTGGTGGATTAATATAATAAATTTCTGGAACCAACTAAAGCCAGGATTTTGTCAGTATTTGTATTGAAGCGGAGTCTCAACAGTCTTGAATGATATGGTTGTGTAACTGTAGTATTGTCTTTCTGGTTGATTTTAACAAGCAGTGCAGATTGTTGAGAACTTGTTGAACTTGAGTGAATTATTCACTCTGTTTATAGATGCAGAATTTTTTATAATATTTTTGCAAGTTATTCAATGTATCTTATACATCAAAACATATTTAATCATTGTTGACAATGGTGTATGTCTATTTTAATCTGTGTTTTTTACCCTCCATTTTGTTGAATCAGACCCTGGCAAATTAATATAGTACATGTAGTATATTGTCTGAGTAGTCCGTCTTTGGGTTTGTGTTAAAACGTTTTGTTTTGAAATAATACACTGGCAAAGTCAGGACTTCTTTTTGTTTTTACAAAAAAAAATATAATTAATTGTCAATTTGGCCTTTTTAGCGTGATCGCGAAAACTAGCGTGAAACAAAAAAGAAGTCGCGACTTTGCCATTGAATTGAAATAGTAGTAATTCAACAGTCCGTTAGCCTTGAAAACAAAGTTGGTTTACTCAAAAGATGTCTGAGGGCGTCATTTCCCATGATGCCTTATTTTAAAAATGGCGGAAAACATGGAGAAGAAGGCTGAGAGGTATGTTGTTTCCTGGGAAAATGTGATCGTCGAGTAGAGTGACTTTTACATTGTTTGAAAGACTGTACTCCAACTCGTACTAAGTAACAGTATTCACACAGAGTAAGCCGTGTATGTGTGTTGCTAAAAAGGTGCCTAAAACAACTCTTAAAAAGGTCAGGCAAACCATGGTTGTTTACCTCAGTCACTGATGGAACGTGCGAGTCGTGGTCGCGCGATGCACACGGTCACAAACCAGTATGCGATGTATTGTATCGTGTTTCAGAGTTGCGAATTCAAAGTGTGCGGTCTATTTAAGTTCACAAAGTCAGAATTTTGACCATCGTGGTAACGTGGTGCACAGTGACTCATTGGTTGAGGGATCGACTGTCCATATCAAATCGTGAGGTCCACTCGACACCATTAATAAAGTCACATAGCACATAAAAATATGTTTGTTTAGTTCAGTTAACTGTGGTGTTTTATAAACCAAAATTTATCACCATAATTGCTACAAATGATTATAATAATATATAATATGTAATAAGAGATACATGTCCCCTTCTTCCCAAACCCGTTTTTTGTTTGATTGATGGGTTAACTGAGGACATACCTTATGATTCATTGGTCATCATTAAAATCTTTAAAATAAAATGGATTCAATTTTAAATAATATGTTTTAGGTAAGAAATAATAGGCAACTGGTAATACCCAATTTATTTTCTTGTAGTTCATTACTAACAATACAATATTGTTTGCTGGGTTTTATTTTAACTTTTTTAGCTGAAAGCTACATGTGCTAAATAAAGAAATAAATTATAACCCAGTGAATAATTAAAGTTGACCATAAAATATATTAGTCTTTTGCAAACCAGTTAATTTAAAACATAGTGAATATCCCTGCTGTAAAAGCTGCTAAAATTAAACTCTGTGAATATTTATCCGTTCACAGTAACTGAAAATGACATAAAGTAGAATGTTTACAGCACATGGAGTGTTACAGACATAGGGATTCAAACAGTCAGACATGAATTGTCAGTATGTTTCGCGTTCACTACTTAATTGTCGCTGCTTAACAGAAAAAAGTGGATTTGTTAGCTAAGTACATGATTTCTAATTTACATGTTTTTCATGAATGACCTGAACAATCAAAATGACACCACCTGTATTAATGATTAGAAGACCAAAGGGTGTTGCATGACATGACTGGCTAAAAAAATGTCTCATTTGCATATATTCATGAGCAATAAAACAACTCGTCTTTTCAGTTAAAATGCCAAAATGCTTTCCTATAGCCAACATGGTAGTTATAAATTAACTGATTCTATTATTATGAGCTGAAAAAAATAATCGAAAAACTGATGTAAAAGTTGTTTTAGAGACACCTGAAAGTAACCACAGTTTTTTTCTTTAATTGATCATAACAATTTACGAAATTCATGGAGAATGCAGAAGCACATTGATATTTCACTCTAGTACAATTGCTCAAAATGTTTTCAATAACTTTTACCAGTGACAAGTTACTTAATTAGTATGCATTTTGAGAAATCACTGTGTGTGTGTGTGTGTGTGTATGTGTGCACAATTTGAAATAGAACAACTTTTAATGCAATAAACTTGCTTGTAGAACTCACTCCAATAAGAAACTAGCGGCATCAAATTGGTTGTTGATTGAATTGTTTTGCAGTAGACATAATTTTAAAACCTGAATATTTCTATGTGATGTTTTTATATTTCGTTGAGAATTATTCTGTAAATTTTCCTAGTTTTGCTGGCTGATTCTGTTCAAACTTAGAATGTGGTTAACACCTGTACTTTTGACCAGCAGCCATTTTGTTTGAAGAATCTCAAATTCACACAGTCCAATTAGGTCCAAACTTAGTTCACAGACAATTGTGTGCTAGCAATTCAAATCAAGATACATTTGGTTACTCATGTCATCCATTTATGGTAGCAATGAACTTTCAAAAACATGGTGTAGAAATCATTTAACCTTAGAGTATTATTTTTTTTTGCCGCATGCCTTAGTTATGTTTATAATGTGAGTAAAAAAAAGATTGATGTTCAGGTTTTGTTGAAATCATTGCTGGTGTGATGTGTTGCGTTCTCCATTTGAGATTACAACAACTTGTTTTCTTTAAATTAAATTTTTTTTAAATCTTAACATCTGTGTTCTGTTTTGACTAAAAAAATGAAAGCGTAAATTACATTTTTTCTGAACATCTTGAACTAAAAAAATACATGTTTTTATAATCAAGTGCGAGAATTTGTATGATATCGAGTGTATATCAAATAGTGTTGAGGTCGGGTGTGGAAATGAAAACAGTTGATTATACTACCCACTTATTCAAAGTAAAGTACTTGCTGACTGGATGATATGGAACTCATTAATATTAATTATACAGTATGCTGGCTATAATGTCACAACATCATTGCTAAATTGTCAGCCATTTTGTCTTTATGAAATGATATATTTATTTATGCACAATTGTTCTCTGTTTAAAATTACAATCAAATGTACACCCAGACACATGAACACAACCATACATCCTGTGTGTGCAAAACACCTGTTGTCTGTTCGTTTGAGCAAAATCTTAATTTTGACCAAATTTGGTATACAATGTGTAAGTGCCGTGTTCATGCGTATTAAGTAGCTAATTTGTTTATTATTATTTTCGAAAATAAATAATATAATTTTTTTTTATTTAGTCTCAACTGATTGTCATCTCCATCTATATTTGTTTTTTCCCTCTTTTTCAGGAGCAGTGCTGCCGAGAGAGTTCCTCTGTTCTGTAAGATAGCACCTTTTACAATGCCTTCCAATTCGCTTACATCAATAGAAGAAAGATGTCCGATGTTGTGCTCTCCGACATCACCAAAGAGTCCCAAAATGATTTCTCCTTCACATTCCTCGCCACAATCGCCTAAAATTATGATGGGGCTTCTAAAATGTACGACAGCAAAGTCATTTGTGTTACCCACGTCTTTGAAGTTTAAGAAACACAATTGTGGTGATAAGAAAGAAGGGGAGCGAAAAAACAGTCCTGATAAAGCTAATTTGGAAAGACAGACTAGTGAGGAAAGAGCTCGGATTTGTCTTGGAGATCATGCATATGCGAAAAGTGTGAATTTTCTTGAAGTTCAACGACAGAAGCAGGAAAAAAAAATGAGTTTTGAAGAAGCAATTGCCTGTACCAAAGAAGTAATAGAGAAACAAAAGAAGAAGAAAAAAATAAAGCAGGATGAACAGAATGATCTGATCACGGAAGATGGGGAACAAAACAAGACAAAAGGAAATAAAAGAAAAAAGATGAAAAGGGAAAAACCTGAAACATCAAGTGATGATGCCAGTGCTGGTAAAGAAAAGAAAAAACAGAAGCCTAAGGAGTCAGGTGAAGAGGGCAAAGAAAAGAAACATAAGGAGGCTGGTGAAAGCAACAAGGAAAAGAAACCCCGTAAGAGGAAGAAAATTGATTGTGGAGATGAGAATGAAGATGTTCCTAAGGTGAAGAAAAAGAAAAAGGAACTTACCGATGAACAAAAAGAAATAAAGAAGAAGAGAAAAAAGGCTAAATCAGTGGAAGATAAAGCCAAACAAAATGAAAGTCAAGCTACGCGGCAAAGTCAAGAGATCTCTGATGCGTCAACAGAATCATCACCGACTAAGAGCGATATCTCAAATATAAACGATTCTCCATTGTTGGAAGATACCACTCTACCAGAGGGATGGACAAGAAAAGTAGTGCAGCGCAAGTCTGGTAAATCAGCGGGCAAGTATGATGTATATATACTCAGGTAAGTGATAACAATAATCTAGTAGATGAGAAAGATATTCAGGAACTCACATCATTCCTTCACTTCACTCATATTGCTATTCAGTTATGCACTCAGATTTTATTTATTCATTGTATAATGCAGAATTTGTGTCAATGTTGACTTCAATTTCTACACATATAGGTGAATAGAGTAAACCTGGTCACTGGAATGAGAACATGTTTCTGTTTCAAAGTAAAATATCAATGTTATAATTACAATGACAGAAGTTCTGTATTATTGTGCGTGTTCTTTTCGTTAGATGTAATCATTGGAGATTAAGCTTATTTTGGCTTGTGTTCCTCTTGAATAGGTTCCCTTGTTTGCGGTTATAGCATGACTAGAATGGATAGTCGTAGGTTGAGCATATCTTGGTATGGTTGAGGTCGTCTGGTGTGTAGCATGACTGGGTTCTCTGGGCTAAGGTTAGCTTGACTAGAAAGCATGGTGGTAGGTTGCGCTTATCTTGGCATGGTTGAGTTCATCTGGTGTGTAGCATGTCTGGGTTTCTCTGGGCTGAGGTTAGCTTGACTAGAAAGCATGGTGGTAGGTTGCGCTTATCTTATCTTGGCATGGTTAGTTCATCTAGTGTGTAGCATGACTGGGTTCTTTGGGCTGAGGTTAGCTTGACTAGAAAGCATAGTGTCAGGTTGCGCTCATCTTGGCATGGTTAGTTCATCTAGTGTGTAGCATGACTGGGTTCTCTGGGCTGAGTTAGCTTGACTAGAAAGCATAGTGGTAGGTTGAACTTATCTTGGCTTGGGTAAGTTATTCTGGTGTGTAGCATGACTGGGTTTTTCGGACTGAGGTTAGCTTGACTAGAAAGCATAGTTTTCAGGGTGAACTTATCCTGACATGGTTGAGTTCGTCTAGTGTGTAGCGTGACTGGGTTCTCTGAGCTGAGGTTAGCTGTGCTATGTAAAATCTAGGATTACTGCTCAAAATATTTTTTATTTTGTTTTTCAGTCCTGAAGGTAAAAAATATCGATCAAGAATTGAACTGGCTGCTCTGTTTATGAAGACAAACTCTGACCTAAAATGTAGTCAGTTTGACTTCACCATTAGAGGTATTAAGAACACACCGGTTAGGTCCACCCAGCCATCACCAAAAAAATTAAAAGAGATAACAAAACTTTCAAAACAAAAAGAAGAGAAACAAAAGAAGGCTAGTTTGAAACCAGCTCAAAAACTGTTTGTGAAAATTAACTTTATAACTCCAAAAGAGCGAAGAAAAAGGGCGATGGAAATGAGTGAAAGCAAAGAAGCTATGCCAACGATGAAAAATAAAAAAATGATAAAACAGACTACTGTAGATAGTCAAATTGAAGGAAAGGGCAATCAACAAAACAAACAAACAATTGTGGTTACAAAGAAACAATTGATTTTCCCTCATCTCAGTTCTCTGAGTAGGGAAGATAAAGATGAATTATCTTCATCTCAGAATGCATCCCCCAAAAAGAGTTTAAAAGACACTAGACCTGTAAAAAATAAGGATTTCGCATGGAGGAAGGATTGGAAAGGGAAAGAAAAAAAGGATGTGCCAAAGAAAGCCTTGAATGACAGTGAGCCAAGGTCTCCTAGGAAACACTCCCATGATGATGGTTCAGTATCACCTGTTTCTCCGTGCAGGAATTCTAATGAACCTGAATCAAGGAGAATTAGTTCTCCAAGAAAAAGTTTTTTTGATATTGATTTAAAGTCTCCGATCAAAGGAGTTCCACCTTGGAGAACCTCAGAGTCAAAATCTCCTTGTAATAAAATGTCTCCAGTTAGACATTCTAGCGATGGCGAAGCACGGTCACCTAGCCTGAAAGAACAGACTGAGAGTAGACGGCGATCACAAGATATTCTCTGGAGTGGCAGTGGAACAGTAGATGAGAAAAGTCCGCAGAACAGACAGAGAACGCCAGATAGTAATGATGAGATGAAAGATGCTGGAAGGAGGAAAAGAATCTCAGAAGGTGTATTTAATTTAAAATTCTAAATATTATTTATAATCAATGATAGAAACAGACCAGTCGTGGAAATTTTTTAATTCTTTCTTAACTCTTGGTCCGATGCAAAATTACCACGACTGGTCTATTCTGAGGCGTATTCATTGCTTTGAATTATTAATGATATGCAGTGATGTTATGGAACCCGGGAGTAGAACACTTCCAAATGAAGAAAGTCGCAATGTGTCAGGCCACGTGTGTGAAGAATAGATCAAACCAGAAGCTGCTTTTCTGATTGGTTGGCACTTACAATTCATGCTACTCATTAGCATATTTATCACCTCAAAAATGCGGTGTCAACTATAGAGGGCGCGACAGAACCAGTCGTGAAAATTTCGCGTCAATGCGAGAGATTCTACAAACTTGTTCTTCAAGGAATTATATGAAAGAATAAAATTGCCATGACTGGGCTTGAAATGCAGTGAATTCTATATTTTGGATTGACTGAATATAAAGTCTAAATCATTCGCTTTCTGTCTAAATTAATTTCTACAGGTTTTAATTTATTGAGCAAACAGATCTTTACCCTAAATTTATGACAATTTGGGAAAACATATTTGTTTGAAATGAGCAGACAAAATACTGTAACGATTTGTTTTGTAAAGTTTGTGGGCAAAAGTTGACAATGTCGTCGGAAGAGTTGAAAAATGTATGAATCTTCACCCTTAGCTCCCACTCTTTGCTAGATGCAATGCAATCGTATGTGATTTGGGTTGTAGACAGCCATCTGTCCCCCAGGGACCTGACGATTCCATGTGGTCGGTTGCTGAAGTCAATAAATGGACGTTTATAGTGTGTAATGAATATGTAGTATAGTATAGTGCAGGCTCGTTAGATAAAAAAGTATGCATGATTTTGAGGGTTTTGAAAATTTGGATGATTAAATTTAGTAATATATGCTTGCATTACATTACTAAACAATTTCAGTTTTAAACCTTCCTTTATTTTGAGCTCTATATCGCGATCCATAAACAAGCATGCATTGACTTCAGCAACAAAGCACATGTATATATTGTCAGGCCCTCTGCGTTTGGTCTGTCTGTCTGTCTGTCTGTCTGTCTGTGTGTGGTGTGTGCGTTTCAAACCAATTCCCCGTCATATTTTTTTTCTAAATTGGTACAAATACAATACTTGTGGAGAAAGTAGAAACACATCATTGAATGCTAGTGCTTCCATAGAATCTTTGTGGCATAAGGTACATAACATTTATTTTCAAGATGACTACAAGCAGAAAGAGATAATAATGTTATCGCTGGAATATAGTATGCACTTGGGCAGTACAGGATGTAATCAAGATTTCACTAGACTCCAATTAGTACAAGACGGTTTCACTCATCTCAGCCACAACTGTTCTCTGTGTTGACTGGGCCAGCTTTATCCAAACAGAGAACATACTTACATTTGGATTACAGGAGCTCACTATTTTGTATTTCCTGTTTTATTTTTTATATTATATCCCCAACCAATGTTATTGTGTGAAACCATTCATTCATCTTGATGAGGTTATAGCGCATGATTTCAAAAATGGTTTGTATGATCATTGGGGAGGCATGCCATTTACGATGCAAGTTGATTCTTCTACTGATATTGGGCTAATGTATGAGATTACATTTATTAGGCCAGTATCGCATATTATTAAATAGCATTCATTTTCATTTGAATATGCATTGTTTAAATTTTGTAAATTGTAAATAAAGTACAGAGGGCAGACTTTATACATAAAATATGAATTGAATATTTTAGTTCTATTATTCGTTGCCGTTCAGGGGATAATGGGGGAGGCATATGTTTGACGCTGACAGAAAATGTTTCTTGTTGTTTTAATTTTTAGTCCCCGTTCGGACGCAGTCCGAAAACTGGGACTTATGTTTTGACCTCCGTGTGTCTGTGCGTGCGTGTGTGTACGTGCGTCTGTGCGTGCGTTCGGACCTGTATCTTAGAAATGCCTGGACCAATCACAATCAAACTTCACACATACATCATACATGATATTTTACATGTGCACGTCAATTTGTTTCACGATCTGATTCAAGATGGCCGAATGGCGGCCATTTTTGTGCTAAAAATCATCAAAATCAAGCATTTTTCAGCTGTTTACAGATGGATTTTGATTTGGTACATATATTAGACATTACAGGGCTCTGATGCACATCATTTATTTTTCAGATCAGATTCAAAATGGCTGTCTGGTGGCCATTTTGTTTTAATGAATGGGTTTCCAGACCCATATCTCTGACTTGTTTTGACTGATTATGTTCAAATTTTTAATATTCATTATACATCATGTCATAGATGTACGAATATATTGGTTTGACGATCCTTTTCAAAGTGGCCAAATGGTGGCTATTTTTGTGCTAAAAAAATCCTCAAATATCAAGCATTTCTTGCATTTATGGATGGATTTTGTTCAAACCTATAACATACATTAGACATTACAGGTTCCTGATGCACGTCATTTTATCTTTCAGATTGGATTCAAAATAGCTGACTGGTGGCCATTTTGTTTTAATGATTGGGCTTCGAGAGCCATATCTCTTAAATGCTTTGACTGATTATATTCAAATTTTATATATTCGTTATACATCATGTTATATATATATACACATGTATTCAAAATGGCTGATTTTGAATGCTGTTCCAGAGCAATATCTCTCAATATGGACAAGTACATGTTTGACAATCAGATACAAATGTCAATCATTTTAATATTAAAAAATCATATTCCTGACATGGTTATATTCCAGCTATATTACTATAAACAAAACTATATATCTTAAATTTGATAACTAACTGGGACTGTGCCATGCATGGGTTGTCATCTGCTGATTTACAATTTTGATTTTGTGTGAACAAGCATGCTAATTAGTATATGCATGTAGGCTAGTTGCTATGGCAACATGATGCATTGCTTTTAAAGTTTTTGCTGAGCTCACTTGCGCATGTGTCAGATGGCCATAGCGTGTCATTGTTTACAAACGAGCGTCCACCCATGAGCCTTTGTGTTCTTAACGTGTGTTATCGTCGCTTGGGACTCAATTCCCGGGCGTGCGCAGGTGATGACCCTCCCGCTTTAAACAACAGGGTGTATGATGGTATGATGGCCTCTGTGTCAGATTGCTGTAGGGCGTGTGTTGTCTTTTATCTTGTAATAATAGACATGTGTGGTAAATACATTATGTACTATTTACTTTTATTTACAAATTTTCTATAAAGTACTTCTAAAGTTCATGGAATTCCAGTGTGGGTTCTTTTTTTTTTTTCTTTTTTTTTTAGATCACAAATATTTTTTGACAGAGGAATACCATACTTAATTTAGTTAGGATTTACTGCTGTTGAAATCTACATAAATATTAGAAAAAGAAATATTTACTATTTTTCAAAAAAACAAACAAAAAAAAAACATTTTCGTCTTAAAAATACCTGCAACCTTCCTCCTTTCTGTTGGCATAGTCACATTGATGTGATTATTGAAAACTGTATGAATATTATGCATCATACTTTTAATTAATATTAATTATAAATTCGTCTATAATATTTAACATGTTAACCTTTGTAACAGATGGGTGCACTTTTTTGTTTGCAACTAATTTTAATATTTATTCGTCGTAACTTTTATTTCACCTTTATGATCATATACTTTTTTTCTATCTAAGTATTCCATAATTATATTTTATCACAATAATCTATGGTTGATTTTATTGATATTTATTATCACTTTTTATTGCATTTTGTAAGTGACAATCATGAAACACTAATTGTACGCACGTCTATTACTGAGCTTATATTTACTGTACGAAACTATTTTCGCACTCAGATTGTTGAAGAATGGTGTTAGTTGTGCATCGTATATTCAAATTCTGTGTAAACAAGCAGTGTATTTTACACTTTTATTTTCAAAGACAACGCAGTGCCACCACCATCCTTTGATATAGTAAACCGTTATAATTTCATGAGAAAACATTTTTTTGAATTTCGCAAATTCGCAGTTGAGTTTATACATATATATAAGGCAGAATTTGATGCATCGAAAAAACAACAAAGAAGCTGCTCTCTGATTGGTCTGAATGTTGGGGTTTGGTAGCCAATCAGGCACAATTTTGTAAGTAGCTTGGTATTGATTTCAAAATTATGACATTTTGTAAGTAATGGTTATGAAAATTGAAACAACTTATGTAAATCTGGTTGCTTGTATTAAAGACGTGTCTGATTAAATTATAATTGAGTTGATTTGCTGACCTGTATTTTCAAAAATATCTATGGTAGTCTTGTCTCCCAGTACTCTGGTTTGTTTACGCGAATGTCCATTGTATATTATGTGCATGTACCTTATCTTGTGAAGACATTCAAAATAAAATGTTAAGACTTGATAAATTAGAAAAAATTTTCAATTAATACATCCTACACGCACATAATATTATTGCCCTCAAAATCAGTTCAGAATTTTATGTCCATATACATTTTTCATATTTTGCTCAAATTGTTTGTTAATTTGTTTTCATTGTTGTGGGAGGGGGGGGAGCTCATTTTTTGAATGAAGAAAAATATATTATGGTGTGTATTTTGAATATACCACAGTGTGTATTTCAAATATAGCTCTGTGGTATTTATAAATATACTTTAGTGCATGTTTTTACAAACATCTCTGTAGATGACATTATGCTCTAAAAAAAAAGAAGAAAAGCACAGAAGGCTTTAATGGATTTTGAAAATGTATTTATATTTTGTTTTTAAAAAGGATTTCTATAGATTTTTTTATTACTTATTAACTTTGCCCAAGCCAGAAGTTTTTTTATTAGTCACATAAAGAAGCAAGATTTCACAAGAATGATCAACATGTCATATTGATGTGAAGTTATATTATTTTGTGAAAGATCGATAGTATAGGGATTTTATAATCTTTGCAGTTACCATTTTTTCAAAATGGAATGTGCCGAAGATATCACTGCCTTGAAATGTTATGGGTATCTAAATATAAAAAAAAATGAAAACAGTAGTCAGTGTTGACACTGGAGGGCACTCTTCACCTCAAACTCGATTCCCACATCGAGCAATTGCTATACAATTGTTCTTTTTGTGGTGTATACCGGTACATGTTACAAGTTTGTTAATTATGTTTACTTGCTTTACTGCACTTGTTAATTGTATCTGCAATAAATATGTTATTGTATTCTTGGAAAATCCTGTTGTCTGAATTCATCCATGCAGGAAGTGTTATTTGATCCCTTGTTGCTATAGTAATTCACCTCTTTGCACGTATAAAGTCAACTTTTTTGTTACCTTTCGCAAAATAAACCTTCATAATTATTTCTGTATTTTTTCATAAATTTTAATCAAAATCTGTAACTGATAATAAATTATGTGCATTTAGTTCAAATGAACCCAAAAAATAGAAGAAAATGCCTATAAGTGTACAAAATGTTTCATCAAAATTTTGGCGGCAAAAATTATGGCCATCGTAGGGTTAAAGAGGCAGTGTAGAGAACTGAGCATTTTGGAAAAGGTTTGCAAATAATTCTTTATTGCAACTTGATAAAATGATTTATTGTAAAATATAAACATTGTCATGGTAATGATGACATTCATATGAATAAGAACACTAATTGGCACTTGATTTACCCATATATTCATAGTTATTCAAATTGCCTCTTTAATTATAATGTGTAGACATTGTCTGGTTCATAAAATTAGAAAAGAAAAATTCATTTACAGGAAAAATTGTCCAAAGCATGCGTCTTGCATTGACAAATTTGTGCATAGAATCTAATGCATTCTACTGGCTTAACCCATTAATATTCAGATTCAAGAAAACCTCGTGTAGTATGGGATGTCATAGATGTCTATTGACATTTCTTCACTACATGACGAGTTACGGTGCTCGTAATATCCATTATCTATTAAGATTAAGCAAACATCACACACTATTGGATGTCTTAGACATCTATGCGGCCTTACCTCACTATATGCCTAGGTACAGTGCTAGTAATATCTCATTATCCAATGAAAGTCATGCAAATATGACCCTACACGGTGTCATAAGTATATTGATTGTTCATTGGCTAGTTTAAATTTTGCATGCAAATTCTCCTAAACACAAAATCTGAGGTTGATTGACAAAATATTATAATTCTAGCACTTTTTAATAATCAATCATATCTCAACTTAATTACATAGTTCACTATCATATCAAGGCGTTGGTGGTTTGCTGCATATAGTGAATACCTAGAATGGCAAATTTTAATATTAAAATTTAAAAAAAATATCTGGGGTAGTGTCACTGTTGACAGTTTTAAGAGTAATTGGTATCTTCCACTGTCTTGAACATGTTTTTGTGGCTGTTCCACCATATCCAGTTTGGTCTTGCACCATGATAAAACTGCTTCCTTATTTGAAATAAAGCTGCTATACTCATTACTTTCATTTTTATGTGCCCTTATTTCAATATTTTACCCCAGCGGGAATACAAAATATGGAATTTACAACATTTTCTGGATTATACGTATGAATTGGTTTGAAAGGCTAAAGTGATTAACTAAAATATGTTGGTAACAATTTTTGAATTTGGAAACAAACCTATCGGTATAAGCTATGTTAGAATCTTTAACATTTAAACTGTTGAAATGTGTGCAATGATAATGTTTTAGGGATGTGTGAGATGGTAATAATAGACTATATTTGAACATTTTTTACAAAAAAATAAATCATGCTACATTTGCTGTATTAGAAGCATATGTGCTTGTGTAAAAGCTTGTCTCGAACTGTAGTGCCAATTTGGTGAACTTAAAATCCAGTCAAAACAAATCTTATTTCAGCACTACAGTATCACACCCTTCTGCATCTAACATGATACCATGCTGTGCTTTGTTCTCATTGAGTATATTAAATAGAAAAAATATCTTGCTAAAAAATAAATGGCATTTTTTTTTTTGCTCCAACGGTGTCACCAAACATATTTCTAGATATTTTGAAATTACCTTTGCCATAGAAACCCATGTAAAGCACGTGAAAGGAATGTTGTGTTAACAAATGTTTACTGATATTGATTGAAAATAGTTTGTTTTTTTAATCTGGTCTTATAAATTTGTTCACAAGTATGGTAATTTTTATACAGCTGAGTTTCTGTGTTATCTGAAATGATGATGTCATAATCTGACATTATTGCACATTTATAACCCTTTTTTTTTTTGAACACGAAATTCAACTTTTGTCACATGTTAAAAAGATAATTGTTTCCATTTACGAAATATATTGATCAAAGCATGTTTCCAATTTTCGCATCCAACAAATAAGTTATACGGTAGAATTTAATAACAGTGAAATGTGTTACACCAAAGTACTGGTCATATTTTGACATTCAAATTTTGTAAATTTAAATATTTATAATTGGCCATCTCTTCTAACCTTGTTTACATTCAGGTCATTCCAGTTGCCTAGTAACAAGGAGGAGAAAGATCGTTTCCAGTCCTTATTTTGAAGGGAAGGACCTGTTGCCTTCTCTCAAGAAAAAAACAAAATGGATTCCTCCAAAGTCTCCTTATAATTTAGTGCAAGAAAGTTTATTTCATGATCCATGGAAATTGCTGGTTGCAACAATATTCCTCAATCGGACTACTGGTAAGGTATTATAGGTCAGTGTTTTGTTTCAGTGAAAGTGACATCATCAGTTCTTGTGTTTCAGTGTAAGGGATGTCATCATTCTTTGTGTTTCAGTATAAGTGATATCATCATTCCTTGTGTTTCAGTATAAGTGATGTCATCATTCTTTGTATTTCAGTGTAAGTGATGTCATCATTTCGTATGTTTCAATATAAGTGATACATCATTCTTTGTGTTTCGGTACAACTGATGTCATCATTCCTTGTGTTTCAGTATAAGTGATATCATCATTCTTTGTATTTCAGTGTAAGTGATGTCATCATTTTTTGTTTTCAATATAAGTGATACATCATTCTTTGTGTTTCAGTATAAATGATGTCATCATTCCTTGTGTTTCAGTATAAGTGATGTCATCATTCACTGTTTTCCATAATTGGATACTGTGCACACAAAAAGAGAAATGCACCATGGGATGTATATGTGAAATAATTAAATATGTAATATGTAGCAGGCAATGCCTAGTAAGTGAGCGCAGCTGAGTAGTTTAGTGATTTACTGGTACTTAAAATAGAACTGACATATTCATAGAGAGTCAGCGAGCATGAACTGCGGAAGTTATAAGTTCACATGCAAGTTGAGTGAAATTCAAGACGGCACTACGAATGATTCGTGTGTTGCCGCTGATGAAAATGGCAGAGAACAATTGCCTGATCATTGAACAACATCCTGAATATGTTTTATCATGAATGAGCTTTTTCGCTTCGCATAATTTGTGAAACAACAAATTGACTGAAAAGTACATCATTTTCAAACTCTTAGGGTACTACTACTAGTATACATATCTCTTCCATACTTTTCTATATATACACATGTTATCTATAGATCTCACTTCACAAGTGGCTTTTGGACGCTTTCTCTATGCTCACTATAATTTTGCAATTTGGCATGCAATATTATTGTCAGGTTGTAATTACCTAAAATTTGCACACTGACAAGGGACAATTTTCAAATTTTCAATTGCAGAACCAGTCATTCACGAGCCAGTTTGTTTCAGTTTTTTAAAAGTTGGAGTAATTGTATTTGCTCATTTAGATGTGTATATAAAATCAAAATGGACATATTATTGTATATTGAATCATTAAAATATTACTTATTTTGAACATATACCTGTGATTTACGTCGGCGCATATGCTACTAATAAAGAATATATGGTCCATATCCTTGGGTGATGAGAGGTATTTTATATTAAAATGTACGTACCAATACTCCTAAACCCCAAACTCTATTATAGCATTTACGGTTTAATTTGGATATGACATGAATGGAGAGATTGTCCTAAGTTCAGTAATTCATTCCAATTCTTCCTAGGTAAAGCTGCAATTCCAATTCTATGGCAGTTCTTCACCAAATGGCCCTCAGCTGTGGAAACAATCAACGCTGATTGGAAAGAGATAGCCAATTTGATTCACCCTCTAGGACTTTATGATAAAAGAGCTAAAATGTTGATCAGATTTTCTGGTAAGAATAATTTGTTTCAAATAACCTTAATGTGTATTTCAAATATACTTAATGTGTATTTCAAATATATTTAATGTGTATTTCAAATATACTTAATGTGTATTTCAAATATACTTAATGTGTATTTCAAATATATTTAATGTGTATTTCAAATATACCTTGATGTGTATTTCAAATATACCTTGATGTGTATTTCAAATATACCTTGATGTATATTTCAAATATACCTTGATGTTTATTTCAAATATACCTTGATGTGTATTACAAATATACTTTGATGTGTATTTCAAATATACCTTGATTTGGGTTTCATATATAGTTTGATGTGTATTTCAAATATACCTTGATGTGTATTACAAATATACCTTGATGTGTATTTCAAATATACTTTGATGTGTATTTCAAATATACTTAATGTGTATTTCAAATATACTTAATGTGTATTTCAAATATACTTAATGTGTATTTCAAATATACTTTGATGTGTATTTCAAATATACCTTGATGTGTATTTCAAATATACCTTGATGTATATTTCAAATATACCTTGATGTTTATTTCAAATATACCTTGATGTGTATTACAAATATACTTTGATGTGTATTTCAAATATACCTTGATTTGGGTTTCATATATAGTTTGATGTGTATTTCAAATATACCTTGATGTGTATTACAAATATACCTTGATGTGTATTTCAAATATACTTTGATGTGTATTTCAAATATACCTTGATGTGTATTTCAAATATACCTTGATGTGTATTTCAAATATACTTTGATGTGTATTTCAAATATACCTTGATGTGTATTTCAAATATACCTTGATGTGTATTTCAAATATACCTTGATGTGTATTTCAAATATACTTTGATGTGTATTTCAAATATACCTTGATGTTTATTTCAAATATACCTTGATGTGTATTTCAAATACACCTTGATGTGTATTTAAAATATACTTTGATGTGTATTTCAAATATACCTTGATTTGGGTTTCAAATATACTTTGATGTGTATTTCAAATATACCTTGATATTTATTTCAAATATACCTTGATGTGTATTTAAAATATACTTTGATGTGTATTTCAAATATACCTTGATGTGTATTTCGAATATACCTTGATGTGTATTTCAAATATACCTTGATGTTTATTTCAAATATACATTGATGTGTATTTCAAATATACCTTGATTTGGGTTTCAAATATACCTTGATGTTTATTTCAAATACACGTTGATGTGTATTTCAAATATACCTTGATGTGTATTACAAATATACCTTGATGTGTATTTCAAATATACCTTGATGTGTTTATGAGTACATCTTCATGTGTATTTCAAATATCCTGTTGCATATTTCAAGTAGTGCTTTTTCCCCCATGAATAATAACTGACTTATTACTGCATCATATTCAATCTGTTTTTTTTTTGGTTCATTATAGAAGAATATATTCATAAAAACTGGAAATATCCTATAGAATTATATGGGATTGGGAAATATGGGAATGATTCTTATCGAATATTTTGTGTCAATGAGTGGAAACAGGCAAGTAATTTATATTGGTTATAGAACACTTGGATCATTTGAGCAATATAAAGGCTGTTTACTTACCATTTTACCGTCCCATTTCTATAAAGCTGTATCATAGCAGTAGTCAGTAAAATATAAAACTAATATAAACATATCCCTGCATTATAATTAGAACCTAACGTACTGTGATGCAATGCAAAATGTACTGATTGTTTGTTTTTTATATTAGGTAAAACCTGAAGACCACATGTTGAATAAATATCATGATTGGTTGTGGCAGAATTATAAACAATTAGATTTATAGATTGAATTTTATACCTGCTATGTGGTACATGCTACATCAGTCACAATGTCATCTCTCTATTCTGATGAAAATAAGCTGTAGATGTTTTGTCGCCAGTCAATGGGTGATAATTAAGGAGGGTAAAACTAATTTGTCTCACATTTTTATCATTAGCCTATGTTCTCTGTTGGTGTGTCAACAATCCAACGCTTAGATTATAGTTACAGTGCATTATGGGATTGGGATTTCTGACTGCATTCTCGTCTTATATCTTTATTTTATTATTAGAGGCTGATTACCCAGCATTCAGTGGGTATTCTGAACCACACTAATTTGTTAAGAGATGTACTTTCTCTAATTTTGTGTGTCAGGGGGTGGGGGGTATCATAATATTTAGTAGCACTGAAACATATATCAGGCTGAGAGTTCTTTAGACATAAAGTATCTGACATTCGTGTAATGTATTCATAACTAGTGCTCTCAAGTATTCAAATAACAATATTTTTTTGTGGGGAAAATTTTAATGTTTAAGTCACTTGAATATAGATAAATATATTTTATTTTATTATTTTGGATTCATTTTATACCTAATAACAGGATGTACAATATTTCTAATATAGCCAAACTTTCTTACTGAACATACATATTAAAAAGAGTCTTGTGTTGTGATGTATGACTCTCTTTGAAATTTAAAATCGATTTTTCTTAAGTGTTCTGTTTTTCTTTTTAGCCTTGAGACTTTTGAAAAAAAATGCATGTCAATAGTGGTATCAGTTCATAATAAATCATGCTCTACTTTGGCCCCCTGTGTATGCATTACATAAAGACAACGTAATATATAATTACTGAATTGTAATTTCACTTTCATGAAATTGAATTATTGCCAAATCTCTCGCTGTATGAATATACTAAATTAGTCGCGTTAATTACCATGCTTGCTAAAAATACTTCTTTCAAGGTATCTACTATGTTAGTTTTGACGGCTTTCACATTGTTCATTTATAATGTTTATTTCACACAAATATAATAAAAGTATATATATATATATATGGTTTATAAAATGAATTGTGTACATGTATGTTTCGTGCGAAAAAGAATATATCAGCGCCCTCTATGGTGTGGTTGTAAATCACTTTTTTTTTTTTTTTGCCTGGTAGCAAATGTCGTCTTTGATTGCTTTTAATGTGTAGCAAAACATAACTGCGATAAATGGCCAGTAAAAAATAACATTGCTTGTAAGAACTAATCAAATGGGGTTTTACCATTGTCGTCAATTAAACTGGCTTGAAAAATGATATAATATAATCTATTCGTTTGATTCTATATTTGTGAATTTCGTAGCACTCTATTAAGTATATTTGAGTAAATAGCAATTCATGCAGAACTAATATTAGCTTTCTATTTGGGTACAGTGGAAAAAAATAGCCAACATGCAATAAGCCGGGCAGTTGTAAATACAATGAACGATGTGGTTTGGTATCGCGTTTTTCGGCCACACCCGTCACGGTGGGAAACCGGTGTAAATTGGCATATGCCAATCGTGCGCGTAACTGTGACCGTACTATCTCTCTCAACAGTATAGTAATATGAAACAGTTCATATAGTGACTTAAATATGGGGTGAAAAAACCATGCAATAATTACAGGCTAAACTAAAATCTGTGCTGGTGGATTAGACCTCCGTTGTCTGATATATATATTGCGTGTGTACTTTTTGGTAATATTCCTTGATTAGGATTTGTGAATTAACGCTACTCTGGATCAGGAATCCGTTTCTAAATATCGCCACGTTTATACAGTAATATTATATCGTTTCTGTCGTACTCATCCTTACCGCATGGCCGTTACTATTCTAATTCACGTGACTATCAACTCGTGTGTACCGGCATTGTAAAGTAAATTTACATTTTCATTCGTATTTATGAATTTACATTGCCTGAAACGTACTTGTTCTCTTCGGATTGGCACGTGGTTGGGCATTCTGAACGATGCGTAGAAATTGAGTGTTTTGGCTGTGGAAGTCATTGTTGTTTTGAATGTCCCACCTAAACCCAAACACGTGGAATACGCAGAGACGCTCGTATCTTCTCGAAACATATCTTCCTGGTGTTTCTCCAAATTAAGAAATTTAGATTTTTTAAAAGGTGTGTATTAAAATTGTAATCATTTTTATATTGCTGAACACTCGTATGTCCTACTTATACTAGCCAAGCCCCCCCCCCCCCCATACACACACACTTCGGAATAACCTTGTATACCATGTGACACGCCTAGCCATGCCGTTGGTCGTGTCTTGTATAATTGGCATAATTAATTCGTAGAATTTATGTCCAGAAAACCTACAATGGATGTAGGATTGTGATCCACATACAATATAGGGGTAAATGTCACTAAAATAAATAACGCCACTTGTAGATGAGCGAAGTTAGTTCGGAATATGCATGGAGGTAAAAAGAGAAAGGACGATAAGACAAAGGGAATTATGGGATTAAACTTGACTAAAACAAAAGAAGTTTAGGAGGATTATTTTGGCTGTGACTCCTTCTCTTTTTACCTCCATGGAATATGTTATAAGGTTTATATTAAAATTCAGCCAGCCAATCAGATCGCTAAGTCTCAAAACTTTATTCGTCATGCTGTTAATGTCATGATGCGCATGCGTATTGTTTCATTCATGTAAAAAGATGCTGAGTAACATATATCTACAGCAAAACGAAATGCAAGAAAAACAATACTATGACAATAAATACACGTATACGGGTATGCCTACAATGAATTGATGAATAGCTTTGCATATCAACCACAGCAGCGCCACCACAATAATTGCATCAAACATGCTGTCTAAATCATATTTTTGTTTTTATACATCTATTGTTTTGTTTTTCATTTTCCGAACATGCACGGCACAGTTGATGTTGGGGAATGTAGGGTACACAAAAACTATCTGTAATAATAAAATATGTCACACGCAGCACTAAAAGTTTGATATTACAATATGATTTTCTTCTACGAATGCTTCAAGAGTTTGTCGTGTAGTCTGGTCGTGTTGCTAAGCGACGCACGACCAAAATCTGGGGAATGTTATAGCCTTGCTGAATGCTACTGCGTGTGCATTCGTTTTTGCCAACTAGCCACGCCAGACTCGTAATATCAGATTATTAAACTTGATTGTATTAGTCACGTTGTGGTGAAACTGGAGGAGCTGGTGTATTTGTCCGTGAAATTGTACCAGGAATGGGAGTTGCACATGTCATTGTTATGGTGGGGACGCCTAGTTCTGACTCGTTGGGTGGCCTATCACTGACAGTTGGTTTGCTATCTGAGTTGTTATTCGAATCTGACGAAGTTTTAACCACATTAGCGTTGTCGAACGGGACAACTGTTATGACGCTAATTGTGATATTGTTATCAACTTCTGTATTATTGTCTACTTTTTCTGATTCTGTCACACATTTCGGTCGGTTAGCTGTTTCCATTCTATTGATGTCGTCTCCCTCCTCCTCCTCGTCATCGTATTCTTCACCAGGAAGGTCAGGTGTATTTGTTGGTACGCGTGGCACACCCATCGGGATCCGTACCTCCATTTTGTGATGCTCGATTGATTTCGACTCGTCGCCACTACTGTTAAGCTTTTCCTTTGTATCGTTTTTCTTGATTTCCTCACCTTTTATTTCGAGAATCAAGTCCTCGTTCGCCCGCGACGTCTCTCCGCTCTTAGTGTATTCAATCTGTTGGTCAGTTCTGCTCTCGGACTGCTCATTGCGATGTGCATTCTCTTTCTCCACCACATCAATGTCCCCGAGTGTAATGTTTCTTTTCGACGACCTTGCAGAGCTACATGTACTTTTTCGAGACTCCGTCAATTCCCCTCGCTTTTCATGGTTCCTGTCTCCGAAGATAGGCTGGCATGGTATTCGGATCGGTGGTAAGACCCTGGCCTGAGTCGTTAAGTGTGAATCGCTGTACATTCCCTGCCCTTCCATTTTCATGCCTAATTGTCTTTCGAGTTTATAGTTTCTAACATGCCTGTCTTCGCGGTCGGCGGCAGGATGAACATGATGTCGATGTAAATACTCCAAGTTTGGTTTCCACGTTTTAACATCCAATTCCTGGGTTCGATTGTTCCATTTTTGCTGCCGCATTTTATCCTCATCTCTTTCTAGTAGAGGAAGAGGCGACGGTTTTTCGATGACAACAATGCTGGATGTTGGCCCGGTGATAATACGGTCACGATCTCTCCTCGGTGATATGAAAACAAACTTTCTGAAATGAAAAAATGCATATATTCATATAATAAGAGGATATTCATTACGATAAAAAAATATTGCCATACTTCAAGTTTAGGTCGTCCAAAAAACAAACAAAAATAAACGACGTTGTGGGGCAAAAACAGAAACTAATGTCACTTACCTTACCCGTGGGTTATTTTGAATCGCAAAAGGCGGTTCTGGTTGCCTATAACTCCTAAAAATGAACAGAATTGGATTCGTTATCACAATCTCAGACAACATTAAACACAAAGCTCAATGTTTAGCGTAACGCGAGAACATAGCTTAAAGCGCAGTGGTCGTCGCGCAGCGCGTGTTCGAATATCATGTAAATAAACAATGTATTTTACACGCGTTGTATACGTCGCTATGAGTCCCATATCGAACAGGACGCGGCGCGACGACTGCCGCCATTGTAATATGAATTTGGCAATATTTCTATCATGAATACATTACTTAGGTCCGATGGCTGAATGCAACTACAACTGCGCTATAGGTGATCGGTAAATTATCACTGAATGATACGTATTGTAGTCATGCATGTAGCACTCTGCTTACCGGATCATCATCGGAGTTTTGTCTTCCTCCGAAGGACGCCCTCTATAACGTCTATACCGATCGTCCAAATACCTATCTGTAATTTGGCGCCTGGCAATAATTTTATCGATAAGACTCTGCATAGGAATCATGTCAGCGAGTTGACTCCTTTTGCGTGGTCGGTGCCCATGCATGTTAGTCATGGACGTCCTAGTGGAATGACCGTCAATGCCACCATGAATCCGTTCCTTAACTGGAGAGCTCGTATCAATTAGAAGCCTATATGATAACAAAAACACATAATTTCTGTTAGAATTATTTGTATCCATTTTTAAATAATTGTAAACTGCCTGTGCTACGGAAAAGTTGAAATACCTCTCGTACTATTTACAGATTAATTCGAGGGGTGGGTCGTTACACTCGATATAGTCTCAGAAACTTACTACTCAGTATCCACGTGATTTAAACAGTTATTTTATAATTGGCATGTTTTCTATCAGTATACACTGGCCAAAAAACCGACAACGCGAGCAACCAATCAGCGTCCGCGTTGCCGCTAGTGATTTTTTGCATTAATGAAGCGAAGCCAAGCCACAGCGAGTGTTACTAGCCATTATTCCCCCCACCGAAAACTTAAAAGTGGTGGACTTGAAAGTGTCAACGTGTCGCTCCACAACACCCCTCTTTCCCGAGGTGTTTCCAACACTTAATATTTGTAAATATATTGATTCTTTTTCCATCACGATGACGTCATATATGCTCGTAGAACCCTAACTGAAGACACACTCAGCATAGAGGTTGTTGACATGTCATAGTTCAAAGGTCAGTGTAGTTTTAGCATAGTATCTGAAAATATTTCAACACTTACTCATCACTATGCTCCAGGTCCGGTACAGATTCCGAAAATTCGTATCGAGGTTCATATTTACGAGACCTTCTCACTTTGCCTGGTAGCATAACACCTACAAGAACAAATCACAGCAAATAGTACGAGCCATTAATAATTTAGATGGTTGTATTCTTCCTCGCTTCCTTATCTATGTCGCCCTCTCTGGACAATCGCGTAGTCCGACAAGTGGATTTAACCCAGCAGCAAGAATGAAGTTCAATGTACTATATGCTCAAAAACTAGAGTCATACGGGTAATTACCGCTATCAAAGAAAGAAATTCGAGCTTTTGTCGTACGTACTCGCTATTTTCAAATATTAGTATGATAACAAACTAGCTTTAAATGCATACTAGTATATTCAGCGCCTACGCTCGTGCTTCCAGTCATATCCACCCATGGGATCACGCTATGATATCGCGTTTAGAAAGCTTGATACTTCTTTACAATAACTAAAGATACGAGCCAACAGTCTAAACATCTTTGCGTGTTGATAAAACCACGTGATCAGTTATCTTTTTGCTTCAAAGTACGACCAACTCCTACTTCGGCGAGTCAATGATAGATTTATAAACTTACCAATTCCAGGGGCTTTCTCTGCTGCATTGCGTCCCTGCATCTTCAAAAGCAGTCGCTCTTTTGCTCTTCTTTTCTGTTTAAAATAAATGAATGTAATTTTAGCACAAAAAAATAGTGTATACTGTATTGTCGTAGAGCCCACGTAGCGCTCTGACGTCAAGATCGTGTAGACCCGTGATGTCGAAGATTAAAAATAGAGGGCTCCCAGCGGTACGTTGCAGGCGTGTGGCCAGAGAGACGACAAATCACGATAATGGTCACTAACACAACATGCACGCTTAATCGGTCTTCGTGGGAGAGCACACATCGTTAAATATCACTCCTTGCTGGTGGGCAGTTGTTTTTAACCCACGGAGCGTTGCAACGACCGCCGAATTTAACCTTTTACAAATATTTTCATAAAAAGCGGAGTACTATTAACCAGGTGGTGCTGCTTTTTTTTTTAGTGTATTGGCAATTCATGTGTCGATTAAACGCCCAAACACGCACGCATGGTAACGACTGGAGGTTTCGTAATAAGGCTGCCGACGTCCAAATCTGTCTTATTGCGATCTCATAGTACTTGATGCGTGCATGGTTTACTCCCTCGTTATAGACTTCGACATTCATTATATGAAACATACGATGAAAGTTCTCCGTAATCATTACACACTCGTGCACTATTGAACATAATGCTAACAGGGTATTAAACGAAAGGACGCATTTATGTTATGTGTTGGAACTTTATGATCTACGATGTAGAGTTTATGGGAGGTACTAGTCGGGGTGCATTTCATCACCGCGTCGCAGTGTTTATCTTTAAATATACGAGAATGATTTGAGAAATTTGCCGCTAGACTACATAGATCCGAGCTTTAAGTCAACTCTTCACCTCTCGCCTAACACAACGGGGTTAGTAAATGCAGTGATAATTCTTCAATTTACACTACTCTAATAGAAAGTAAGAGATTCGACTTAATGATGGGTCACTATGTCCCATCACATCGTTTTACTATAAGGTTAAACTTACAAGGTTCTGTTAATAAAAGAAAATAATAGTGCTTCAGTAAATAACTCGATGTTGGTGAATATATGCCATTCCTATGCATGTGGTGACATAAGTGTGTGTTTGTTTGTGGTCAGTGCTTAACCTCCATAAAATGTGGTCACGGGAAATGAAAATCTATAACGTTCCTTGATGTGTTTTTTTATCTTGTATATTTCCCTATACTTGACAGCACGTGATAACATGTACACACCTAACACGTGACTACGCAAAACATGTTTGAAATTGACTCACGTTATTCTGTTTATTCTGCCTTTTTTGTTTAAACGCGTAGTTGTAAAACATCATTCGTCGTAAAAAAAATAGTTATCATTTCTATCTATACCTTAAGCGATGTATTCTGGGTGATAGTAACTATTATTGTATATGGTTTGATTCATGTTTTGGACTATGTTTAAATCTATAGTAAATCTATACCAGAGCTCGGGAATATTGATGAAACTTAGATCTATTGTGATATGCGACGAAGATCTCGCGTCAATCGAACGAATTCTTAATCAAATGTCAAATAACAAGTGAACGCTTGAAAATGTTGTACCACCGTTTTCAAAAACGCAAGTAATGACACGCTTTGCAAGTATACAAAGGTATCAGCAAAAACAGCCCGTGGCAAAAACTAACCAGTTCTTTTCAGTAATCTACGTTCGTCTTGCGATTTCTGGTCAATTCACATCTCGCGTGACTTTGTACTTTTCACCCTTTGTATACAATTGTAAATCTTTGTTTTTATCACTCCGTCGAATTCATTACATGGAATTAAAAACTTCAAAATTACACTATCGATGCTATTAAATTAAGTTGTAAAACTTGTAATAGTAATGTTTTATTTAAACACTCAAAAAATTAGTCAGTACAGACGGCAATTATAATAGTTGTATGGTTGTTCATTGGTTCGGATGAAAGTATGTCGTTACGACCTCTGTTTGATGGCACAAAGATGCCGAGAAAAGTCTGTTAATTTTAACTCATCTAATCTGTTGTGAGATAATGATAGCGCAAAATAGAATACGCCTCCTGCCGAGAAAAGTCATTAAATATAGTAGTTGCATAACACGAAACGGTTATCTCATTCTATATTTTATTTTGTGTCATCATTATCTCACAACAGTTGTGATGGGTTAAAATAAACAGAGGTCGTAACGACATACTTTCATCCGAACCAATGAACAACCATTATAATTTTCGCCTGTACAGTTTTGTATATATATATATTATCCCGCACTATATAACATAATAATGAATGCATGTGGTGGTTTCCTCGAGTGATACTTGTTTTGTTAACATGCCGAGCAAATCGGAGATGGGAATTTCCTCTGCCAAACTTGTGTGTATGTTGTGCCTATGATAGGATTTTGCGGACACGCTTACATGGGCGTTACACACATACATGATACGGTATGTGCCAATACGCCATCAAGTGATCTCTGCGTGGGGAGTAAAAATAATAAATCATCTCTAGTGGTATTACGATGCCCGTCTAACGCGACGCTACCCAGTAGCTAACAACACGGGAACGTGAACGAGTAAGATTAGAGTTAATTACTCGACATTTTGTTTTTTGGTATTACACATTTTGTGAATTTTCTCTACAAACACATGTAACAATCTTTTTTTTAATGTAGAATAAACGTTCGTCAAAAAATTGTGGGCAAAACATACCTAAACTAACCTTTTACATTTTTAAACTAAAAGCGCGGCATCCCCAAAAGTGAAATTTACAACAATTATATATATATGTGTGTGTATAATCATAACATAATATAGCGTCAATAGTCCCAAATCGCGTGAATTTATATTTTTTGATTAGATGTCAATACAAAAATGCGAAATAAATCGCCGCTTTCAAATAATAGTACGCCATGTTTGTGACGGTGGTGCTCGAACTGCGCATGGTCGGGTCACTTTGTTTAGGCTCAGACTAGTAATACAAGTCTGAGGTTTAGGTATTCAAAACGTGAGATGTCTGCGGTATTCAATTCAAATAAATAATAAATCAGACAGACACAATCGAACTCGATCAATAGATAATAGTATATAAATAGTGAGGTGACGACATGACGCGTTTTTAAAAAAGAAGGGTAAAGTCGTAAAGACTGTAGTCTCAATGAGGTAGCTGGTTATAAAAGAGATGGCGTACTCCACCGTCGCTGTTTACTGTTGTGCCAGTTGAGTCGCCCTGGCATAAATAAACAAACATTGCTACTCGATATGTATTGATACAGGTGAGGTGATATAGGCAGTCACGGATTGGGTCGATCAATAAAGCAGTGCCCTTGGTGCTGAGTAAGGGTGCCTGGTAGATTTGCATGTGTGCCCGCTGGCTAAACTGTTTTCGTATTGTGCATCTGTGCATAGCAGTATTGAGAGGCCGAGATTCAAGCAAGCAAAATAACTACATATTGTGTTCACTAAGTTTTTCGAAAGACCCCTTTTCGAAAGGACTTGTAGACAAATACAATCGTATATGCAACCAAACACTAATGGTAACTTTAGAATATACTGTGGAATACAGTATTTTCGCTGGAATTAATTTTCGCTGAAAAGGCTTTCTGGGCGTTTTGCTTGGAATTTATTTTCACTGATTTTTGATTAGTTTAATGTGAAATATAGGGGAAAAAAGTATATTCGCTGGATTTTATTTTCACGGAATCACCCCTTCAGCGAAAATAAAGTATTCTACAGTACTAGCTACCCGGTATTCCTACCTAGTCTACAACCACGTCCGTTTATTTGAAAAAAAAATGCGAATTTTCTTTAATTGATTTATTTGTGTCCGGTATAGCATGTTGGTATACATCCTAATTAATTAGGATTCATGACACACACAAGTTATTGATTTGATAAAACACTGAACGCGCATGCGCAAAGCTGACGTACTGGTAACATTACCTGCAAACCCAAACAAGAACAGTAAAATAAATACACTCGCAGTTTGTATTGTTCATTTCAAATGCGAAGACAGCAAATGTAATACCGATTGGTAAAACTGAATTTATTTAAACACAGTTTTTATTAATAGGTGAGTCCATGAACACCCGGTCGTTCCCGAAGCCAGCGGACATCTTCCAAATTAAGGACATGAGTGACATAATTAACGTCGTTTATTGATTATGGGTGAACCGTTCCTCATCAACGTTTGGTTTGTTTTGTATAGTAAAACATGAACGTTTTTTTCTTGGAAAAATTCTTTTTTTAAAAAAAAATGCAAAATATTACACTTTTGGAACTTGTTCATGGTTTATTTGCATTATTTCCATTTAAATAAATACGAATCATCATAATTGACCAATGAATCGTGACAACTAGTACCCGTATAAGTACCTATCTTAAAACCACTTAGTTATTACAAATAATCTTTCACTACAGGTAACCAAAAAAATCGTCTCAGGCTGATCAAACTGTTTCACCGTAGGAACCAATCGTAAATTGCTGAAAATAGACATCATTTTCATGGATGTCTGCCCTATTTGTTGTGTACTAGTAGTTCAGTGACTATTTGTCTTCGGCTATTTATTGAAAACGGTATAAAAACACGTAATAATGGATGTAAAATCAGGGAACTCTCTCTGATGCTTGGTTTTAATGAACACCTTCGGCTAATCCAATACAGTATCGACCTTTAGCGATATGGTCGTTATTGAGACCGACTTCAGCGTAAAACTTGACAGATGTCTTTTTTTCTTGTTGTCACATTTCACGCAATAGATTAGGTTGTGGTCGATCTGTGGCTATGACGAAACAACACAGGGCGCACTGTTTTAATCGCAAATGCCCGGGGCGTGTATCTCTGGACAATTGATAAATGAACTTTCATGCCGTGCAGCGCACGTACGAATTTCGTGTTTGCATATAATGTATTTTACATACTAGTACGTCGCATGGGACCAACGTCCAACGCATCGTAACGACCACCGTCCCTTCATACGAGTAAGTTGTGATTTTGGCAGTTGTCGCACTGCGCATGTGCGACATTTGTGTTGATAAACATGATTGATTTGCCCACAATCCAATGCGACTCGCACTAATTACCGCCGGGGACTCCTTCGATTCACCTAAAAATACCTAATTAAAGCTTGGTATTTTCTCAGTTTGTACTCGTTGATCTGCAATATAAGGATATTGACTATTATTTTCGAGAAATTGATGGTTGTATTTTAATGGAAAGTCGCCATTTTGACACTATTATAATGCTTTTACCATAGGTTCCTATGGCAGAGATATTATGCAATATCTCAAAATCTAACCTGGTGACATGGACTTGAATAAACATATATTGTTAATGATTGAGTACTTTATGTTGTTCTGAATTGTTTCAAAAATCTGGGTTTTAAAAAGTGTAAACAAAAATAGTTTTCTTTAAGAATGTTTTCTATGGAATTGTCTTAAAAATATCGATTTTCAAGAAATACAAGTTTCTCAAAACACGCAAAATAGCGTTATTTCATTGTACCATGGGACATTAGCTTCATGATTGTACACAATAAATTAATGAAAATTGTCATGCAATTTATGACCAATTTTGTCAAAAATTATGAGTATGCTTGGACCTTAAGCTACATTGCGCTAGGAATTATGTTGCGATACTAGTATGTTTCCATCATCTTCAAGCTTAGGGGTTCCGAACCCCGTTTGAGAAGTTGAGAAAGGTGGGTTTTCGAAAACAAATTGTCATGGGTGATTAGAATATGTTAACAATTTCCAAGATGACTGGCAAATATATTAGGGGAAGTGGATACAATAATTGTCGGTAGGCATATGTAAATACAACTAAGAAGAACAATTTTCCAACCGCCCAGAGACCAAATAATAAACCGATGAAAGCTGCTAAGATCGATAATTATAATATATTGAGATAGTAGTAAGTAATCGTAGTCATTGGTAATTACTCAATATAACCAGACGTTTTCGACAAACTATACTTTCTCAATGATACGAAGTCTGGTTATATTGAATTATTACCAATGACTACGATTACCTACTACCATGTGTTAGGGGATGTCAAATAGTGCGTTCCGTCGTTATGACACTAATGTTATTAATTATACTACTGAAATGAAGCAGTGTATCAGAACTGTAAATCCAGTCCTAATACTACGCCTCCTCTGTGTTATTTATTTCCAGAGTCATGTCATTAGCCCTCGTTATTGATGCTCTTCATATCTATATATACATCAAGCATTCAGACCGACCTCTAAACAGACGTAATAACATGGTTTGTGTGAAGGCTGGACAAAGGCCTCATATAGATACAGGTTATTCTTCCAGTACGGCGAGGACAGGTAACTCGCGGCCATTGTACCATGCCCTCACAAAGAATAGTCTTTTAATAAACAAAGTTGCAGGTTTTCCTTTCAATCACAATGAAGTTATAAAAGACCCGTGAGTCGTAGGTAACCCTTTGAAGTGTAACATTAGGTGTTTTAGCTACGTGCAGGTATTCGCTACTGTTTTTTACATATTGTACTAGACTGCACTGCACTGCTCTGCACTACCATGCATTGCACTGCACTGAACTGCACTGCACTGCACTACTATACACGACACTACACGACATTACATTACACTACACTACTAACACTACACTACACTACACTACACTACACTACACTACACTACACTACACTACACTATGCCACACTACACTACGCCACACTACACTACGCCACACTACACTACACTACACTACACTACACTACACTACACTACACTACACTACACTACACTACACTACACTACACTACACTACACTACACTACACTACACTACACTACACTACACTACACCACACCACACCACACCACACTACACTACACTACACTACACTACACTACACTACACTACACTACACTACACTACACTACACCACACTATGCCACATTACACTACGCCACACTACACTACGCCACACTACACTACACTACACTACACTACACTACACTACACTACACTACACTACACTACACTACACTACACTACACTACACTACACTACACTACACCACACCACACTACACTACACTACACTACACTACACTACACTACACTACACTACACTACACTACACTACACTACACTACACTACACTACACTACACTACAATACTTGTGTTATATTACCGGTATCACATGATGTCGCGCTATGGTACGTCGTGTTATGGTATGTCACGTTATGTTACGGCACGTCACGTCACGTCGCGCCACGTGAAGTCGTCATATCTCCATGTCTACATTACGTCAATTCGTGGTCTATTGAGTAATTATGTGTTTATTATAATGAAATAGTTGCTTGCTTATTACCCGGGATAATCGAGTCGACACATTCAGGACATTATTAGTAAAGTGGCGGTGTTGTTTTCATGTCATGTTAGATTTCTATACTTTTGTTACACATCACTAATAGTACATGTACCTACCTTATCAGAATGAGCCTGCGTGCTGGTTTCTTTCATACTTTTATGTTTGTACATTGTTCTTATTTGTGTTTGTTGAGGTAACAAGAGTCAATCATGGCCGACAGGACTGTCAATGCCGGGAACCTGAAGGATTAGAATACACTATTTAGTAAAAAATCTCACAATCTGGCCATTCTCTTTATATATATTGCGCAATGTTTTTGTAATCACTACAGAAATATTCTACTATGTACTGTTTTTTTTTAGAACACCGATATCGCCTTTGTAACGCCGGTGCTTTTCAGATGAAATGGAATAAGTCAACATACACCAACGTTTCTGTCACAATTACAATCCATTGCCAGAGATCACCACAGAGTTGTCATGGGTACGCCGACGCGTCTAATCCTTAATTAGTATTCTTAAATTTGCCCACAGGAAGTTGAGTGCGACCATTTAAAAGTATTATAGAAGTGTTCTGCCAAATGGGGCCCGTTAATGAGCCATAGGGTCTAGAAAGGATCTACTGGGTATACATTAAACACCTGTGGTTGATAATAGTCTTTAAAAATCACCAAAAACCGTTCTTCCACATCGCTATTTTTAGTTTTTTTCAAGGTCTGTCTTTTGTACAAATAAAACTAACTTCACTTTGAATATCAGCCAACACATAACATGTCCGATCAGCTAATTTTGTAAAACAATTTCTATCATACACAGCTCGCACGGATACATGGATAAATTGACTCACTTTTGCCCCACACACACACACACTGAAAAACAAAAAGGCTACCTAGTTGCCATAAAAACGAAACATCTTTACTTGGATTTCTTTCAGAGTCGCATAAGATAATATGCGTCTGTCAAAATATTCGTATATATAAATGAAAGAAATGTGTATTCAGCAACGCGCTCAGCGGTGACATTTAAAGAGTGGTGGTCGTCGTCGCATCGGGTCCTGTTCCGTAGACTCATATCGACGTATACATCTCGTGTAAACTACATTGTTTGTTTAATTAAAATTCAACACGCGCTGTGCGACGACCACTGTGGACTGTGGAGTTGCCCAAGTTTTACTAACAGGCAGACCACTCACGCCGCTGTGGCTATTCACAGCAAATAAAAACCTGATAGCGTCGTTCTTGGTTGATTCGACTGTAATTGTACTGTCCCATATAGCAAACGTTTCGAGGCGTTATATGTAATTTAATTGTGAACAAGTCGAGAAAACCGTAAAAACAAATAAAATGTTCCCGTTCGTAAAACTTGCAGAACAATAAAACGTAAACAAAGGTTGTATTCTATGACGGGGCAGCTACTAAAACATAAGCCATTGAACGATAACTGTGCCTGTATCGTCATATAATAAACCCGAACGACATTAGCATATCACAACAGCCTAGTTGAAATAAAATTCTTCTTTTTTGCAGATCGATTCGTGCGCAAGCTTGTGTTAGCATCAATCCTGAGGTGAATTTCCGTAATTTCCGTAGCATATGTCATATGAGCACGAGTTTTGGTCGAACCCATTGCCGTATCAAATTAAGGATCGACACTAAGTCATTCTCCAGCAGTACATCATCACATATGGGGGTCTCTTCCGTCCCTAAGGAAATCAAAAACGTCCTTGTGTAAGTAGTGTATATTAGTATTGGATTTCCAAATCCACGCATCAAAATTTAAAGCTGTATACACGTGTTATATTGCAATCCCGTACACACGTTTGTTTGCACTGTTGTGGCAACGCGATTCTTCTAGCGTAATCGACGGTGTGAGCTGAAATATGCGAACAACCCCCCCCCCCCCTCCCTCCAATCCGTCATCATCATCTATCAAGTGACAGTCGTGCCGCGTGGAGGATTTTTCACATATGGTAGTTACGAAAATACATCAGTTTATTTAATGATTACTAACCATACGCGTGCCGCTGTTTCACACTGAGGGAAAACGACTTGATTTGACTTCGAGTTGGTCCGATCATTACAACGAAAACGACGAGAGTGACGTCATTCAAAGAATATATTAACAGTAGTTTTTTTTTTGTTTTTTTTTCAAATCATCTCGTCACATGTAAAATTAAACATCAAGCTGCCATGGATACTAAGCACTGGGCTTCTGATTGTGATCACTGTTCGATAACTGTATGAAACACATTCCTGTGCGCATACATACATTAAACCAATACATGGAGTATGTGAGCTTGTACGTGCCTTCCACTGAAACAGTAGCTCGCATAGTACAGAGGGATTTCTCAGGCGAACGTTCCACAGCCGAAGACAGCATAGCGTGTCTATTGCATATACGCCTCGAGTCTGGAGACGCTTGTAAAGTACATGTTATCTATATTGTATTCTGGCATCTGTGATCGCTTACTAATTTCTGACGTTTTATTGGAATAACTATGCGAAGCGTCAACCACGATTGACACAGTCACAGTTCACATGCGGTAGCCAACCACAGTTGTTGACACAGTCACACTTTTCATGCGCTAGCTACGAAAATACAACTGTTTATTTAATGATTATAATAATAATAATAATAATAATATAAGTCTGCGCTTAACAAAGAATTAACACTTCAAAATACTGTGGTCGCTATTTTGCGAAGTATACGTTTCATGTGGGTATAACCCCCCACATAACATTGCATAATTATTTTCTAATTTTATCTATATATTCTCTATATATAAAAATAGCTTTCTCACGGGGGAAATACCCCACTCTAATTGATAAGGAAGTTTTCAGGTATCCATTATACAGATTCAGGGTCTCTACTAGTCAAAGATTACGCATTCAAAGGCGGGGGGACTATTACTAGGGACGATTGTGCCTTATCAGCCGCTGCTAGTGAAAGCCGAATAATGTTCACATTCTGTGAATAATCGGTGATACGCGTACTATCTTGAGAATAGGGTGACTGTGTTATACTGGGCCGTTCAAATGGGACAGTGCAACACTTAATACATAGTGCTTACAATTGTGTCATACATAATATACTAAACTCTCGGGGAGAAACCGTCATGTCCACGGAAACAGGAATTTGGTTCAGTTTGTTTGATTAACTTTTTCCATTTCCCCACACGCTTCTTATGATCATTACAAAACTGTGAACTAGCGGGAAGCTAAACAAATAATATTCGTTTAAATTCATGTCTTAGAATAAAAAAGCAGCGGATCCAGAGGTCAGTTCCATGTCGAAAATGGTTCCATACATACTCGCAAATGACAATTAGCCAACACATTCTTGGCCGAACTGGTTCAGAAATCCCCGGCAACTGCGCAAATATAACGTGGAGGAAATGTAGTGCGCAAGTTGTATTCCTACTCAGTGCTCATTGCGCGTGCATATCGAGCGTAACATTGGTAGAAAACATCCTATTTGACTATTTTTATTAACATTCATCTACACTTAGCTTCATCTAAGTACTGTATTTTTTTAAAATAATATTTTTTCCTTGAAGATTAAAAAACGCGATATAGCTACGATATACCTACGATATTAGTGATCTAGTTAGTTAATGATAAAGATATTCTTTGAACGTCTGGTATAAAATGGGTCCACGTTACACTGAGCAATAACAACTATACTTGTTCCCCTGACCTTTGTATAATTATCTGACCTATGTAACAAGAATCACTGGCAGTTTTCGCGTATCGGTTATTCGAGTCCTTACACGAATTTTAAGCATAGTTCAGTATAAGCTAGTACTTGGGTGATACAAGGTATATATTTCCAGAGAACTTTATTTTGAATTATGTGTGAACTAAACACGGAATGGGATATTTAATATATGGGCCAAAGGGTCGATAAAATTCACGAAATAATACGATTTCGGATACTATTCGATAAAATCATACAATGGGACAGGTTAAGCGATTCCATGGTAATATGTTGAATGTGTTCCGTTTTTTATTGAGAAAAGTTTATATTGATCAACACAGAAATATTGTTTTTTTTTTTACTTTCATAATGGAACTTCGTATCATAAAATGCTCCCAGGAAAACCCGGAATACATCTATTGGAAAAAAAAATGTATAAATATATACCGCCAGATGGGATCTTTTCTGAACCAAAGTCACTCAAATATACGAGTCCAGAAAAAGGTCCACAATTTCAGCATACATGATAAAATCATACATATAAAAACACGAATAAAAACGCCAAGGAGCGATATTCAACCCATACAAACGGCTTAAAATACACAACATCATACATTAACAAAGCTGTATACACTTTAATTCGCAAAATTGGCTAAAAGAGGATTCTAATTACGAAAACTGACTGGGAAAAGGGTTTTAGGATTGCAATTAAAGGACCACACCACGTGGCTAGGATACGACAGTTTATTTTATAAGGTATAATGACGTAGCTCGTGAAACACATACTGTCACAATTATATATGTAGTTACAGAAGTCCAAATGTTGACTTTTTTAGTTACAATACAGTCACATGTTTTGTATGCGCCTGGACGTGGTACGTATGTTATTTGTCCGTTCAATTTTAAAGGCAAGTGACATGTCAACGGTACATTTATTTGAAACATAAATTGCCTAAATTATACCATAGAAGCTGTTTTACGTCTGCCGCAGATCGTCTGCTATCTGTAGTAGTACAAACCAAACTAGGGGAACAGTGGCCAAACAAGTCGCATGTTGGTCAAATAAACACTCTAGGGGAATTACTATAGGCACAAGTGAGCCGGGGAAAACAAGAATTGTGTTACAAATTCATTTGATCTTCACCGGGGCGTGTACATTGAGCATGAAACGACTGCCAAAATACAATGTACGAAAACAACCTTTCTTTCCTAGGGAGGAAAATCACAGCATTGGGAGGGGAAGTTTATGGTGATTGGGTACACATACGATACTGTTGTGTGTGGACACAATTACACTATAACAACGATGCCCATGACAATGGGGTTACGTGGGTCTCAAGGCCATTGAGGTGGGATTGTGAAGCCTAATGGGAGTTCAGGTATTGGGCATTATTCATCATGATGAGATCAAGTTGAAAACAACAAATCTTCAAACTTGACTTGAAGACTAATTGTCCTGAATCGGCGACCATTACTGGTAACTAACCCATGCAGGTACATGGGAGAAGTTGTATTGTGATTAGTGACTAACTTTGCGTGGTTGATGCTCCTTTAACAACTGACAATTAATAATACACTATCTGGGCACAGTAAATGAATTGTATAATGCCCTAGGTGAAAGTTCCGTGGTTAATTAACATTTTACGCCCACAGATTAGAACACGGGTGGTATTTCTAATTACATGGATAATGGTTATTGAATCGTTGTTTTTTACGGCAGGTCCCAGCCAACCACTGTCATAACCCCCGTGTTTGAGTTATCTGAGTTGCGCCCGTTGTCGGTTTTCAGTCGGGGTTTTAGCGCCGGACCACGCATCCTGACTGATCCCGCGTCATTAAAATGCGGCTGGGCACTGGCCATTAACCACCATCTGAACTCGAAATATTTAATACACGCGAACTGGTGCAATGGGTGTGAAATGCCTGTACTGTATGTACGTATAGCGAAAGATATATGAACTACAATGGCTACTCGTGCGTACAAAGCCAAGACGGTTGTTAGGGTACAAAGTTTACAGTCTCGATGGCTTACCTTCGGAAACGGTTACGTCCTTTGAGATCTGAACCACACGGTAACACACATGTGAACTTATACACGAACGTGGCTGTACACTTACACGTTAAATAAACTGAAATCCAAGTGCACACCTGTAATATAAACTCGTAATTTTGCACAGTAGTGCGTCACGCTCTGTGTGTGTGTCACCGATAGAGTGGCGTTATTAACCTGATTTGTGGGGCACTCACCTACTTGCCATTGTCTTGCGTCGGCGTTGTTATACCAAACACTTGTCGAATGATACGTATATCTACGTACATAGGTAGTACTGGAGTCTTCAGTAAGAGTCATACGCTAAACGCTAGCAACACCCGTTTCCAAGTTGCCGGTCTTGCAGACAATCTTCCTATGACAACAACAGTAGACGTTATCAAGTGTATCGCTATTCTGGCCTTTACGCGTGACTATTTAGACTTGCTGTGACGACTACCCTGGTATGCCAGTAGCATATACTACGTCGAAGCTAGTTATGTAGCTGAAATGATTCCATCTAAGTAATCAGGTCATGGGTCTTTTCTATTTTAATGCGTTTGTCTTGATTTCATTGGCTGCCTTTTGTCAATCTTAGTACGCTTTGTATATTGTCGAGACAGTGTAAAATACATCGAGGATCGTCGAGTGAACTTTTCTCACCGACCATTCCATTTACAAACGGGTGGTGGCGGCGTAGGTGGCGGCATACTTTAATAGGCAAGTGTCAGGTGGTGTATGTTTCCATGACAACCACTATTAATAGTTTCAGTCGTACTCAATAAGAGACAGATAGTAGCCGTCAAATAAAATAAAAGTTGGTGTACGTGTTCCTCATTTAGTTGTGTAAAACGCCAATGACTATAACCTCATGTTGAGTTTATTTATAACCGATACCAGGAGATTAGTCGGTTATTGTACCCGCGCCTTCGCGTTGGTCACGCTATTTGGCGATTACGACCTCTTTACAGAATTCCCTCGGAGAACATCTATCAAAAGCTTCGTCAGCATCTAGTGACGTTGACGAAAGAGGGCAATTTCTTCTATCACGATGAAGACATCGGTATATACAATGATATCGTTCGAATATGCAGCTTAAATTCATCATTATAATCAAGTATGACCTTCCCGTGTGTTAAATTGCGGATAAGTTTCTCTGTGATAACAATTTTCACTCCTGGATAATGTAATATTCGAATAATTGTAACGATGTCATTAATGATAATTTAATGAAATTCGCGACAATGAAGTGAAATCGGTACAGTCTCCAAAATGTTCAAATTAAATAGACCATTTGTTGGTTTTGGTGTCACGTGGTATTTCGTCCGAGTACGTCACCCGAACCCGTATAAGTGTGACGTAAACAAAAATAAATATACATTATCAGTAGAATGTACAAAATCAACTGATATCCGTACACACAACACACCGTTGTTATCTGATATACAAACCCGTTGAGGGATTAGAAGTGAGATTCCGTTCATCACAGTGAATAAGGTGAAAGTCAACACAAACATTGTTTTTTTGTATGTGTAAATGTCAGAACATAGTCAACATTGAATACAAATGTTTTGGTATTGAAAACACGTTTGTCAAAATTTCAGATGTATAAACTTATTTGCGATTGATCAACAAATAATATAATAGAAGATGAATTACACACTATCAGTTTGCAAATACGTGACGTAAGAGGTAATCCACTGCAACATGATTATATCATGATGTGTATTTTGTATAATTTAGTAAATTGTGTTTATTATCTCTCTCTCTCTCTCTCTCTCTTTCTCTCTCTCTCTCTCTAGATATATATTGTATATATATGATTATCGATGTCAACGTCTTATTTTGTCTATTTTCAAAGAGGGAGCAGAGGTATTGATATTCTACGCTGACAGAAATAATTCAATCAATATATGCCTTTCTAGACAACTCTTACATCAATATATTATCTTTGTTACGTTGATAACGTATCTTTTAGAGTTGCACTGTGCTTCAGGCTAGGCGTGACTGTGCAAACGTCATTGAATCGGTAATACACAACTATACGTCCAGATGAGGCCAAGGGGAAACCCTGTTTGTTAAAGTAGCAATAACGTCACCGAAGACGTCAGAAATGAACTTTTGTATCGTAATTTTTTTCAGATTCAGGAGAACAATACTTTTTCAATACCTGAGTATTTTTGAATATTTGTTCAGCTGATGAGATCTACCCATTCACGTATTACTCGTATTTTGACGATTTTTTAAACGTTTATTATTCCGCCAACTATTATTTATTAATTCTCATAATATTAATAATCATAATAGTGCCCGGGGATAACATATCTCAGTTTTAAGCATGGGACTACATCGCATAATTTGAAATAAATATTCTGCTGTTCGAGTGAAATCTTATTTGTCTCAACCAGATGGTTTATTGTATATATTAATAAGGGATTCTGGATACCAACTTAAACGGGCCGTTATAATTCAACTAAATATTGTGATAATTTTACGATAATGGCATTTCTATTTTAATTAATTACAGTGGAAATAATATGAAAATTGTGCATTTCTGTCCGTGAGACTACTATGTGTATATCCGTGATTCCGAGGATACGCTGACTAATTGAACACGACAAGTTAGACCCTCTGTTCACCGATGTGAGTACGACACCTTCCTCGTACCCAGGACTCCTCGCTTCCGTGAGTTCCACGATAACCGGCGTGAAACTAATGCCGCGGGTACCGAATTCATGGATAGTTTTACGCATACAATAGTTTCACATTTAACTATGGAAACATTGATTTATCTATATTTTTTTCTACCTCCATGTTATCATACCATTGATTAGCATAATTATACACATAATTAGGCGCCGTGTAGTCTACTGAATGACATTGATATATCGAATGTATTATTGTTTATGTGTGTCCCTAGTATGTCATATATATTCGATTGTCACCACAATAGTAATTATGACGTCATCGCCTTGAAGTAAAACGTGATAAAAGATATCCATCTTCATGTATTCTTTGGTCTCGTCAATTTAATTATATAAATGGACGGTCGTGATATAGTTTATCGTTTGTGAGTTTAATTCGAATCCAACGAGACTTAAAGGTCTTTGCACATTTACAGATAAGACGATAATTTGTGTTTAAATCTGCGCATGTCTATATAATAAAAACAACTCACTGTAACACATTGAAAACAATGCCCAGCCCAGTTATTACGAGAACGCTGATAAAGTTAGTGAATTTAATAATAGACTGTCAGGAACAGCTTGGAATTCGCTAAAGTTCATCTCATAATTTCAAAAACGAAACGTATTATTGTCTATTAGTTGGATTCCCTAAAGACGATAAATTTTGTTTGATTAAACTGTAACGTGTTGATTCATTTAACTATTTTGGTATTATTTTTATTCTAACGAAAATTTAACTCATTAAAATTAACATGGTTTTTATAAAATAGCTCGAAAGAAAATATCCAAAAACGTACAAGATGCCATGGGACAATTGAGTGAGTACTCTGTCAAACTAGCAATGAGTCATTGTTTAGAAACAAGCGTCGACCCATGAGCCTTTGCGTTTTTAGCGTGTGTTGTTGTCGTCGCTTGGAACTCAATTCCCACGCGTGCGCAGGTGACGACCCTTCCGCTTTAAATGGTCAAACTAATTTTACTTTTTGGTAAGACACACATAGAGTAGTTTTAATATAAAATCATCTATCATCAGTATAATTATTACAACCTTAATTACAATTTTTAAACGAGCAATCGGAGTTCATAACAACACATCTAACGATGCTTGAAGGTGTAAACTTGTCCGTTATTCAACTAAGGTCGACATTAATACTCAGGCTATTAGATATTACTAACGGTTATCATGTACGAATAGAATTAATTTAATTTTAGAAGAAGGGTTTGGATGTTGCATAGACCAAAAATTGAATATTAGGCACGAGTTTGTTTAACATATTGTACAGGTTTAAGTCTGATCTGCCCTATATTAATAATATTAGTGAATTATCGAAGACAAACTATAAGAAATCTATCAGTATAAATGACGAGAGTATTAACAACAAGAAAACACTAACATATACATTTAAATGTGAACTTCATTTGAATAAATACAAAATATAGAATGAGTTTAAAAGCTTTACGCAACTCTGTATTGTGCATCCTGTCCACATTGTGGTTTAACGCTAAAACAGTATTCGCTGTTCTATGTATACTAGAGCATATCTTGCAATCGAGTACGATCACAGCATGTCATCTTTAGTGCAATTTACATTACGTTGCGTTTAAGCGCCCGATGTACTATTTCATGTTTGATTCTATAACTGTGAGCGGCTTTATCATCAAGACGATGACTAATGAGTCTCGTGGGTGACATTACGCTGACCTCCGTGATTTGTTAATATTTTTATAGCACACGAATGAAATGTATTTCTAGCCTCACGCGTGTGCAATCACAACAGCTAGTATCTTTTAAATGGAAGAGTGCTGATAACATACAATCGCCATGTGGGGGTCGCTGCTGTCAAATGTGATAGCGGTATGAGTTATGTTGTATCGCTCTCCCTCGAAGTTTTAAATCGCCTGGTGATAATTCATATCATTTAACGGCATACTTTCTACAACTCCGTGCAGTTGGTTTATTTATTATTACCCATCGTATTTTGTTCGGGCTTGTTGTGTCGGCGCCCTCTGTCTCTTCGTTGATACTGAAAAGGAATGCATATTCCTCGCTTAGAGGACTGTGGTGGCGCTTGATGAGAATCGGATGTAGAATGGTGGCTCAAATCGTAGAATCACAATTAATCTCATAAATCCACTCTCAATAACTAATGCACCTGTGATAATTTACCGTGGTTGTGTATTTCTACTAAAAAAACACGCTTTTAATGTTTGAAGTATGTTTCTACTACGTTGCGGAACCTACATATTGGTAACGAATATCTCGTGAGAAAACACACCATATACAATTCCTACAAATTGTATGGAAAATAACAAACTAATTACAATAATTTTGGTTCTCATTTTTTGTAATTACGAAAGTCTGGTAGTTAAAATAAAGCGTACGTAATAAAAAATGAATAAAAAATACCAAGTAGCAAAAACCTCGTAAATACGGAATTATGGGGGGGACGCGCCGTGCAACACATTTTATTTTATTAAGATTGGGGTAATGAGTAGTATTTCAATGTCTATATCCGATAGTTGTCTTGATCAACGAATCCAACGTCGGTTCAAAAAATACGTATTGCACACACCAGTCTCACACACAGTCTTACACACACAGTCTTAGACACGTTCTTACACTGGTCTCACACACCAGTCTCACATCAGTCTCACACACATACTCACACACCAGTCTCAGACCGTCTTACACACGTTCTCACACCAGTCTCACACTCGGTCCCACACCAGTCTCACCCACAGTCTCACACATCAGTATAACACCAGTCTCACATACAGTTTCACACCAGTCTCACACACCAGTCTCACACACCAGTCTCACACACCAATCTCAGGCACCAGTCTCACAGACAGTCTCACACCAGTCTCAGACACCAGTCTCACACACCAGTCTCAGACAACATTCTCACACACAGTCTCACACCAATCTCACACACCAGTCTCACACACAGTCTCACGCCAGTCTCTCACACCAGTCTCACACACCAGTCTCTCACACCAGTCTCACACACAGTCTCACACACCACACCAGTCTCACACACCAGTCTCACACCAGTCTCACATACAGTTTCACACCAGTCTCACACACCAATCTCAGACACCAGTCTCACAGACAGTCTCACATCAGCCTCACACACCAGTCTCAGACACCAGTCTCACACACCAGTCTCAGACAACATTCTCACACACAGTCTCACACCAATCTCACACACCAGTCTCACACACAGTCTCACGCCAGTCTCTCACACCAGTCTCAAACTCGGTTTCACATCAGTCTCACACACCAGTCTCACAAACAGTCTCACACCAGTCTCACACTCGGTTTCACACACCAGTCTCAGACAACATTCTCATACACAGTCTCACACCAGTCTCACACACAGTCTCACACCAGTCTCACACTTGGTTTCACACACCAATCTCAGACAACAGTCTCACACACAGTCTCACACACCACACCTGTCTCACACACAGTCTCACACCAGTCTCTCACACCAGTCTCACACTCGGTTTCACACACCAATCTCAGACACCAGTCTCACACACAGTCTCACACCAGTCTGACACACCAGTCTCACACACAGTCTCACACACCAGTTTCACACACAGTCTCACACCAATCTCACACGCCAGTCTCACACACAGTCTCACGCCAGTCTCTCACACCAGTCTCACACACCAGTCTCTCACACCAGTCTCAGACATCAGTCTCACACACCAGTCTCAGACAACATTCTCACACACAGTCTCACACCAATTTCACACACCAGTCTCACACACAGTCTCACGCCAGTCTCTCACACCAGTCTCAAACTCGGTTTCACATCAGTCTCACACACCAGTCTCACACACAGTCTCACACCAGTCTCACACACAGTCTCACACCAGTCTCACACTCGGTTTCACACACCAGTCTCAGACAACATTCTCATACACAGTCTCACACCAGTCTCACACACAGTCTCACACCAGTCTCACACTTGGTTTCACACACCAATCTCAGACAACAGTCTCACACACAGTCTCACACACCACACCTGTCTCACACACAGTCTCACACCAGTCTCTCACACCAGTCTCACACTCGGTTTCACACACCAATCTCAGACACCAGTCTCACACACAGTCTCACACCAGTCTGACACACCAGTCTCACACACAGTCTCACACACCAGTCTCACACCAGTCTGACACACCAGTCTCACACACAGTCTCACACACCAGTCTCACATACCAGTCTCACACACCAGTCTCACACACAGTCTCACACACCAGTCTCACATACCAGTCTCACACACCAGTCTCACACACAGTCTCACACACCAGTCTCACACACCAGTCTCATACACCAGTCTCACACGCCAGTCTCACACGTTCCATGGGACATGTAAAGCAAACAATAGCAACTTATTTAGTCAACAAGGGCCACACAAGTTGGTGGTAGAAGGCTTACATGTTTTAGTCACACATATTGTATGTATCGTAGTACCTAAGTCAGCTAAGTGGTCATATGACTGCTGAATAAGGCTTGGATTTGATGTCACTCCTCGTGATGTATTCAGACCACCTTTGTTTGCAAAAACGTGTATTGAAGTAGTCATAGACGTGCAGGCATGCGTTATAATTTCGAATATTAAACCAACAAAACGCATTTTACACGCGTTGTAAGACAAGCTTACATATCTTTTCGAAAGTGTAAAAAAATAAAGAAACTAAAAGGAAAATAAGAAAATGGGAAATATAGTATGATTGCGAAAAAAATAATGACTTGAACCCCCCCCCCCATATGCGCCCTCAGCGACCCTGATTAGGTTTCTGCTCAGTGAGGTTGCCATGGCGAACAACAATTAGGACGTAACTACTAATCATCATATTGTTCCACTGGACCGGAGCTCTAGGATGTTATAGTAAAACTTCTTTTTGATTCTTCGCTATTGTTCTAACAGTCCATTAACCTTCGATAGCGGTTGGTTTTTGTTTATTAGTTTGAAACAGTACCCATTTACTAGTTTAGTTGCTCCAAACAATACCTGTTTACTAGGAAAGTGTTCTTTCTTTGTTCCAAACAATACTCGTTTATTTGTTCTCAACAATGTCCGTTTACTGAGAAAGTACTCTCGCTTGGTTTCAAACATTAGCTGTTTACCAGTTTTGTTAATCCCAGCAATAACCATTTTCTCTGAGATAACTGGGTTTTCAGAAATAGGTTATAATCACATGACTCTATGGAAGAGTACAACGTCCCCCTCTATTTAAAAATGGTACACTTTCAAGCAGCAGATCGACGAACTGTGAGAATTTATGGTCCCTCTACTAAATGAGCTAAGCTGGTGTAATCAGATCAGGTAACGAACATTTTTCCGAAACGATATCTTCATTTCGTCACTTTGCGAATTTTAGATCCATGCAGAACTGTATACGTGTTCCATTATACCGTAATTCCGCAAAGTATACATAAAAGAAAGAACAGCAGGAGTATGGACTGATGCCCGTTTCCCTAGAAGGTGCAGTAAGCGGGGCCTACGGCCGTGCCACACACCATGTTTCATTCAACTGCTCATGTGATATGCAAATTGCAGCTAATAATGGATAATAATATTAAAGGGGCACTTCCAGTTAAGCCTAATCTCACAACAAATTTACTTTCCGGATAAATTAATAATGGATAACAAATGACAGATTAACTTTGTAAACAACATAAACAATAGTGTCCCATGATTCTTTGGTGCAATCCACGGGATTGAGCGGTTCTTCTTTAACTCAAAGTTCACAATCATGGTGAAGGCACATAAATCCTCGTTTTTTCGCAATCACTTCCCATTATCACAAACATTAGCCATTTTTAACTTTTTACTTTCAAAGAAGAAAATAAGATTTTATACGTCGATTTAGAATGCTGAAAAGACCATACGGTTATATTCTACGTTCGTGAATTAGTTCATTAAATTCGTAAACAAAGCCCGAATGAAAAAAGCTTGGTTATATTTAGTATGGTCCAGTCGAACGAACAGTCCAGTCGTAACTCAGTGACGTGGACGTGCCTATTCTCGCGTTGCTAGTAGCAACGGTAGTCGGTCGTCTGATAAAGTACTATATAAGTCATGTATAAATCATGTAATTTATAGTATTACAATATACCACCTTGTCAATGCTTTATAGATATTACCATTCCGAGACGTACATGGTTTATAAGATGGCAATAACGAAATTATATACAAATTATATGTACAACACCCCGATGTCTGGATCGATGTGTGAGGCAGTATGAACAATACTTAGACGAAGTCATCGTATATAAACAAGAGGAGTATTGCCTCGTATAAACTACTACCTGAAGCAAAAGGGCGGAAACAGCCACTGATGGCGCTATATAGTTTCGAAATTGTTAGTGGCTCGCAAAAGGAAACGGCACTTGTTAAATATGGTGACGAGTTTAGTGTGGTAAAAAGCGTGTACAGTCTTCTAATAACTACAATAGACAAAGTGGAGGTCAAGGCCGGGAATATGTGCTTGCGGCGTTTCATAAGAATTACTTTCTTTTAAAAATTGCACCTTAAAACCATAATCTTGATTATGTCTACGCCATAACCCCATTAAAGTTATTAGCATATTGTGTACGCAGTGCCCATACTTCAGGTCGCTCTTATATGTTCCACAACGCATACCATGGTATAGTTGACACATACCCACTGTAAACTGTGGACCACTGGGGGGGGGGGCACTTTCTCAATGTAGTTGACATTGACAAATGTTAACCAAATCTATGGATCTACATCTACACAAATACTTCCACTAAGTGAGAGTATCATTTAAACTTCATGTTCAATGGATCCTCTCACTACAATGTCTGGCATCCCCACCCACATAATTCCCCTCACAAGCATCTAAATTGCCTCCTTCATCAACACCAAGGCAGAATCCTTCCTCCATTAAAAACAATCAACAGGTATTAAATAAACTATATCTACTTCAGTGAACTTCACCAATTTCAAGTTCTGTGTTACATAACAACTCTGGGTAAATAAATTTGATTGTACGCCATGCCATTGTGTTTATGCGTCAGCAGTTTATCTCACAATGAGCTAAGACTGCGTCTCAGCACTTCTATAGAATGAGGTAAGGGGATTGAACATGACTTTATCAATATTTGTCTTTGTTTATAAAACTGTAGCGCCGAAACATACTTGGAGAGAAAAACGCTGTAATTTTTCTAACATAACGTTTTATAAAGCGTTATTCAGTTAATCACTTTAAATATAATAGTCTTAATATTGCAATCGAGAAATAAATATTTAATATCTTGATATATCTTGTATTGCTGTGAACACAAGCGTTGTGTTCGGGGATCTGGGAACTTTGTTTCGCTTGGCTGATGTCATTTATACGTAGAGATACCAGATTAGATCCAAATGAATACACATTAATTCATTACAGATGGTCCAGCTTTATTCGCACAAGCAATCAGCTGAGGTAATCCCTCGCTGTACCGTTCTCTCCTCTTACCAAGGTTACAAACTCTCCATATTAAAAGTCAAAACTAAGGCGTGGCGGAGTCGTTGGCATGATCACGTGATTACCAGAGATGTGTCTCACGGTTAAAGCCTTGCAAAGTTGCCACTACTAAATACAATAAGTAAACAAGTAATTCCTGTTACATATGTTTATAATCTCCACTCTAAACATGCATGTTGTTGATTCTAAGCAATAGTCTAACGGCGTGTCAACCGAATGTGCGAACGTGAAGTCGCTATCATAACAGGGTTGCTCGAATCATGGATGGTACTACCCGAATCATGCTTCCTAGTCGGGTATGGTATAATTATCTCTATTCAACGCAATTGTTATTGACTTATATCGTTCATACTGCGAGTAACCCGGAACAGAGCTGTCAATGCCTAGATCAACTTGATCTTACTCCGAGAAGGGCTCTTGAATTAGTACGCATGCTGAAACACATAAACGCGCGGCGAATTATGAGTAGTTTTCAAGTTTTTTTTTTCAATTTCCATGTCCAAATTTCTTTTGCGAATGTCTAGGTGAATCTGTATCCCATTCCGTGGAATCCTATCACAAATATTTGAGCATGGGTAGGTACCCCAGTTGCAATCTATCTGGCGTGTAGAACCGGATAATGTTCGACGGGTTGCGACAAATTATCACCCGTCAATAATCACGTTTCTGTGGCATTGTCAGACGTCAATTTCATTGACGTAGCCGAGGAGCACTGTCAACAGTCGAAATATCTTTCATCGGAGCAATAATGCAACATGCGAATATCACAAATATTATGAATGATTGCCGTATGAGTGTTATCGTAGCTTGTGGCGGTATTCTGACCACGTGGGTGTGGTTTTCATCAGCCAACGTAATGAAATGTGTATTTGATATATATCTTTATTTAATACAAAGGCGACATCAGAAATTAACGCTAAAATTCAGTAAATCATTACAATTGTAAATTGTAAGTAATAAATGTTTGTTTCTTAATAATTTGAATGCTTTAAATCTTTTAAGAACAATAGGAGTAGTATAAACATAATAAAGATAGAACGCGGCAGAAGTGTAAGAAATACGTGAACCAGACGTGGATTAAAATAAAATGTGCAAATATACCCACAATGAAGTCACTATAAAAAGGGCACACCAGTGGCCGGTGGCACGCGTCACTACTTAGTCCGGATATTTTGTTCCAAATATCGGTCTCGATATTAAGATTGTGTGCCAAGATTTGTAATTTACCGAGAGCTTGTCTGAGTATGGGATTGTCGAAACACGTTAAAGTTCACCTGAACTATGTGATGTCCCCTGTCAGGTTTGAACATATTTTTAGACCACTTGTTTCTCAAACTACATCACTTCAATTTGACCCGCCTTTGGATGTCAAGGATAATAGTCGAATCCTGGTTAAAGTGGTAATCTTAAGTATGATTCCGATAAAGTTTATTGACCCGCGTAAAATAAAATATTTGACGATTTATTAATTTATTTGGGATAATTTATATCATCGTAGTATTGCATCATCCGTTCCGTGGTGATCTTAGAGTTGCATCAGCCGCTGACAGGCGTATGTATTTAACTGTTAAGCAAACACCCATACGGGTCCTAATTGCTTTATTTGCATTTTTACACCAACGCGGTTTTATTGGTCATTTTTATTACTTTGTATGTATGCGACAATTTCTTTATATGTGGACATGTGTACCTACTAACACACACCGACACACTATACAAAATATTCAAATCTAGCCGTCCTCTGACCAGTGATATGTACTATATGGGTAATACAGTTATACAGGTTGTCATGTAGATTAGGTTTAACTAGAACCTTTAACTTATTTGTATAACCGGGTTTATTTCATGGTTCACTCGACAAAGTAATAAATACGTCGGCAGGGTTATTATGAATTCACCTCCCTTCGATTTAGTATAGCGGCGACCTAATTACAGTTGGTATGATTGGCATAATCACGTGCCTAGGTGAATTGGTGACACAATGGTTAAATTATATTACATATGGGTAAATAAGTAACAGACTCATCCCGCCATTTGGATTTACACCCATCGCCACAGTGTTTCGTCATCATTACAGACCCACGTTCAGTCTCGTGTCACCGCATCAAGCATCGTAACCCGATTTCCAGTCGTTCTTCTCTTCTCGCGTGGACATATACACCAGATCGTATCTTATGCATTCTGTCGAGATTATCCTGAAATCCGAATTGTGGTGCTCAGCGTACAGCTCCATGTATTGTCCGCTAGACTCCTGTAACTGTTTTTGTTACTCTTTGCTTGAGACAATTTCCACAACTTTTGGGTATATAGATTACTGAATATCGCGTCAGAGGGGAACTTGTTAAACAATCTAAAAACGTATTTTAACAGGTTTAAGAGACTGGGGTGGATTAGAAAATGGCGGAATCACTTAGCGAACAAGATAGCGTCAGGTATCGGGGATCTGATGGTGGTTCTATAGAACTGGAAGATGCCATACAAGTCAAAGCAAATTTCGACGTAGTAAAAGATGAACCTGGAGACGGAGTGGCTATGAAAAAGAACATTAATTTATTTGCCGGTATCTCAGTGGTGATGGGATGTATCATTGGTTCTGGTATTTTCATATCCCCAAAGGGCGTGCTTGAGTACAGCGGTTCGTCTGGTATGGCCTTGATAGTCTGGGCATTATGCGGCGTGGTGGCCTTTCTCGGAGGTCTCTGTTACGCCGAGCTCGGTTCTTCTATTCCGAAATCTGGAGGCGAGTACACGTATCTTAACGAAGCGTTCGGGCCTGTTCTTGCATTTTTGATGTTGTGGGTGAACTTTGTGATCGTTGCACCTGGAGATATTGCTATTATCTCACAGACCTTCGCTATCTACGCCATAGTGCCGTTTTATGGAGATTGCGATCCACCACGATGGGCTGTTGTGCTTGTTTCGGAAGCGTGCATTAGTGAGTATCTTCAAAATCTATACAGATTTTTAATAAATTTGTTTTTCATATTGCAATCTTTCCAGATCCGAAGCGTGTTGTTTTACGTTTCCGAAGGCCAATCCTGACAAAATAAAACAAATATCTCGAAACGGAACCAGCTTACTAGTATACATTAAACACTGAAACCTGTAATTGCGCGTGAAATGTATTCCTAAAACAAATCCTGGATTTAGTAAACAACAAACATACGTTAGTCTACAAGCGTGTGATAAGTACTTTGTTTAGATACATGTACAGTAGATTACCGTGCAATTAACACACACGACTAGTATAGACTAGTCCTGTAGGTATATTGACCGATGCATTAGCGACACGCCCTACCTGAAACGACTTGATGTTATGATATAATATACTACATGACGTAGTACGTTTATGTCAAGGCAGAGCAAACATACACAAAACACTGAAATTAGGCTTTCAAAACTTGTAATATTTAGCACTGTTTGTTCGCGAATTCATTGAAATAAGATATATAGTGACCTAAAACACGTGTTTGTGTAGCCAGGGAGCTGGTGTAGCGCACAATCCAGTGTTCGTTCGATGAAACCATGACACTCTCTAATGTACGCATGTGCAGTGGTTATTTTGGTACGCATAAAAAACAATCACTGACATACGTAGGAGTGTTTTTCATTGGATGAATATAGAGTGTGTTACAAAACTTTTAGTTTACGATAAATTATAATCTGATTTGGTCCCCAATATTAGTATAAAATGACAATAATGAAAAGTACAGGTTTTCGTCCGTATATCAAGTTGGAGAAATGCGGCACTTTGATTGTTTTATTTCTGATTCAACCGATTAAAGTAATAAGTAAAGGGCGATAATCGTCGCGAAGCGTTGAATGTAAGTTCCACACAACGCGCGTACAATTATATTAAAAAAGAATAATAATAAACAATTGGTTGTTGCTCTACATATGTCTGCAATGTAACTAGGCTAGGGCGTTGGCAAATCTCTTCCTCTATCGCTCCCGTCTGCCGGTAACACGCGTTTTAGTTCACATGCTCTGCATGTCTACCAATCGAAGAGTAAGCCATTGCTGCTGTCGATGAGAGGGATATGCTAGGCTGAACCCAGACACAGCAGGACGATACACAATTCAGATTACTGCACAACTCTATCGTCAAAACAAAGCACATTTGGTATTAAAACAATCGTCCTTGACAGGTAGAAATGTTTGTGCAGGTTATCTCGCATCGCTTTCCTCTCCTGTGTCGTTGTGATATCATCACCACACGACTGATAGGTGACAATACTGCGTATCTATCATGACCTTTGACCTTTGCCACTCCCATTTATCCCCTTGTCCATCACGGTGATATTGACAACATACGCCATTGAATTTATTATGGCCATGGTCTTATCAGGGATTTCTTCATAAACGGTTAGGCTTGAATTATTACAGTTAAGTCAACAGTCATCTCCATGCGTCGTTTCGACGCGGGCCCCATGCAACGCGTGTCAAATACATCGCTTATACACGCCTAGTTTGACAACGACTGCTGCGTTTACGGCAGCAAAAAAAGCGACATAGTGTGTAATTAAGACGCTAAACAAATTACTAAACGTAACAATATTTTTAGGGAACTGGGCTGTGTGAATACGACTGTACATTTTTATTTTTTATTTAATTCCTCCCTAACTCTACCTGAACAATAATTTTGTTTTTATTAGATATATATACAAAGTTATTTTTTGCGGTCTAGTGTATACGTGTAAAATATAATTATAACTAAGGGCGATAGCTCTTCCTTGGCTCCGTCAACGGGGTGATTTACTTTCTACCTAATGCGTTTTTTTTTTTGTCAACAGTACTGGTATACTTTTACAACTGTGCGTCTGTGCGTGGTGCTACTTGGGTACAGAATTTTTGTACTGTTGGCAAAGTGGGGGGTCTAGGAATTATAATAATCGCCGGTATTGTTCTTCTGATACAAGGTAAGACAATCACAAAATTAGTACATGTAGGTGAAAATGTGGATAGAGATGTTAAATAAAGTCGGGATATCCCGCCATTAGATCATATAACGTCATCTGTGAAGTTAACTCTGAGATCAATTCGGTTTATGTTATATAGAATCGCATGGGACAACGCCACATTTTCTCCGACTTTCACTGTATTACTAAAATATAGCAGAAAATGAGTATGCTTTAAATCATATGATGCCAAAACTAGGTGTTTCTCACGAGCGAAATTATAACAACATACCCTGAAAAAAATCGAGCACCCTCAAGTATCGACACAATGCAATGTCCATTCCACTTACGTGATTGGATGCAGCTAATGTAGGCCACTTCCGAGCAAGTGTGCCACGTGACACGATTTCGTACCAAAAAATATCTTTGGGGTCGTTGGAAATTGGAATATAGGTATTAGTAGATATGTAAATACAATAATTGATATTAATATTAAAACGAATTCATATTATGGAATGTGAGTATTCTGATGATAGTAATTCATACGAGGCTTTATAGACGAATGGTCAGATAAGTTCAACATGCTTGTTCCTTTCATCCTTCATAATACAATGTAGTTGTGCACGTTGTATTGATTTTATTATTGTTTTCCGATTAAAACCACCGCTTATATACATGTTACTACATAGTTCATTATTGATTGCAACAGGTAATACCCAGTACATCAATTTTAATGGTCCTGGCACCGACCCATTGAGGTTATCGATCGCCTTCTACAATGGTCTATTCTCTTACGTTGGATGGTAAGTTAGAGTTTTAGGACTGGGTGATATTTGCGCCCTCTAGCGACAGAGCAAGAGAAAGCAATGCCGCTCAAATTGAAAACTCGCTTTGAATGTTTAGTTTTCATACATATGTATATATATCTTAAAATACATGTTTCATTGACGGACGCTCGCTGATTCATTTCGCCACTAGAGGATGTATTATTCCGTGACCACGTCGGAATGCATGTTGTGAGAAACAAAAGAAAACCTGATCTGGAATGTTTTGCTTTGAGCGTCATCATTTTCTGCGCTAAGATTTTGGTGCCTATTCCATGCATTTTTCTATAATGTTGAACCAAATAGACTTAATTTTATAATGAATATTTTGGAAACTTGAAAAAGAAAAACAATTATATATGTGTTTTTTTTAAACGTGATTAAAGATAACTTTGGCGTTAAAATGACACTGGGTAATACTAATAATTAGTTTATTCGAACGTCAGCCGCCAGACCATAGTACGTGACAAGTGCGAATACATCGGCATGATAGTATGGTGTAAGGAGACTTTACCCTGGGCATTAACATGCAACGTCCTTGGGTTGGGAATTGGATTTATAACTCTCTATATTTCATCTAGAATATTCACAAAACAAGTATCTTTGTCATTACAGGTCATGCCTCAACGCTTTAACGGAAGAATTAAAGAACCCCACACGTGATTTCCCAATCGCTGCATCCCTCTCCTTGTCGTTGGTTACGATCATATATGTAATGGCAAACGTGGCATATTTTGCCGCTATGTCACCTGCAGAAATGATGGCATCACCCGCCGTTGCAATAGTAAGATTTTAATATTACAATGCTTACGGTTATGTGAATATTTTGACTATGTTGCTATGGATACGTTTTCAGCCAAGTGATAATCACATCACATAATGTTTTATTCAATTCTTCATTTTCATTGCAGACATTTGGTGATAAAGTACTGGGTAACTTTGCTTGGCTGATGCCACTTGCCGTGGTCATATCTACTTTCGGTGCTACTAACGGTAACGTACTGGCTCTTTCAAGGTAAGTTCACTCTAATACACCCACATAGGCAATAGACCATTTTCCGTTTACTGCGAGAATCACGCGTTATGCGTGAAATCTAACGTAAAAACAGGACTAACAAAGGTCATAGCGTCGTAGTGGCGTCAAACATCGCGTGGGATTCGACAAACGCGAAAGTATTTTGGGGACATTTCCATGATTAATAATGTGCTGTCCACAATTGATGATAGGCAATTTCGATTAAGTAAGGGTATTCGGAAGCAATATTCCTCTGTCGAAGATCGGCCGGTCGGTGTGAGCTACGAAATACGGAAATTCGAGTTCAAAATCAAATCGTTCGATTTTTGCGGCAGACGTTTGACGCGCGTCTTTCATGCATCTCGCGAGATCTCGCAATTGTACGGAAAATCACCTATACTTTCCAAACACTTCCTAGACACAAATGATATTGGCGAATAAAATCTAAGATACTGATAAACTAATTTCGTCGTGTTTTGTCTGTGTCATATCAACAGTTTGCCCGATGGCAAATATGTGTATGTGCACTGTGTAGTCAAGTTCCAATAACTATTGTCGGTGTCTTTCAACGATTTTCTCAAATGAATGTATACTATTTCAGTAGTTGCGTGCCTGTTAATAGTTGCGAATCAATCTTTGTAGAGGTTTTCTCTAGTTGTTTCAAACTTAGTTAATTTCAAGTTAATTACATGTTGTTTAATTAATTCATTATTATATGGGAGCTCATTCACGCAGTTCCTGCTTTAATTTAAAAACAAAACAAAAATTTGTTCCAGCTGTTTAACATCATGTAATACAGACAGAGTTAATATTTATTTACTAGTTTGTTATCTCTTAACTATATATTAAAGGTTGATATTTGTTGGTGCAAGAGACGGATTGTTACCCGACCTCTTTGGCATGGTCCACATCAAATTCCTAACACCAATGCCGGCCCTTCTAGCTATGGTAAGTAGTGCAAGTGCTAGGTAGTATGTTATTATTATTGTTGTTGTTGTTGTTGTTGTTGTTGTTGTTGTTGTTGTTGTTGTTGAAAAAAAATTGTCAGTGTCAATGCGGTGTACCGTTGAGTTTTTTTTATTGCGTTAAGTTTAATTTTCATATCAGCTTCATTAATTTAGATACGTATTTTACTGTTTCGTTTACTCCCCTCCCCCCGCTCACTAGTATACCTCTCGTAACGCCGTTTTTCATATTGCAGGGGTTCTTTACCGTGATATACGGTCTCTATGACGACGTGGGCAGTCTTATTAATTACACTGGGTTTTCGTACTGGTTATTTGTGGGAATTGTCGCCACTGGTCTTCTGTGGATGCGGCACACACGACCTGATATGCCGAGACCGTTTAAAGTAAGCATAAATAAATATTACACCATTCTAATACATAGCGCCCTCTCCCAAAATTAATGTTTCGAATTGTCACGCACACATTAAAAGAAAGTTTAATGTTAAGGTAGAAGCCTACTTATGAGTTTAAATAACAAGAATTTATTTTTTTCCAATAAATTGTACTTCCGGGCAATATAAGGATATTGACTTCAAGTTAAAACAAGTGTGGGTCATCAGCTTAGGTTTCAAGAAAATTACGGTTGTATTTTACTGGATAGTGGGCTTTTTTTCAATAATATAGTGTTTTTACAATAGGTTTCTATGGCAGAGATATTATGCCATATCTCAAATTGTAGGCTGGAGACATAGGCTGAAAACATATATATTGATAGAGAACTTTTTTGTTTTCCTGAATTACTTCAAAAATCTGGATTTTAAAAAATGTCAAAAAATGCAATTTTACATAACATTGAGCACTATGCAATTGTGCTATGCTAAAAATAGTGATTGTTGAAAAAATATTAGGACACGTTTTTTTAATATGTCACTATGACACAAAAGAGAATGCTATTTCATGGTGCTATGAGACATAATATTCATGGTTTAACACAATAAACCAATTAACATTGTCATGCGATGTATCACAAACATTCTCAAAAATGATGAATAGGCTTTTACCTTAACATTGGTGCATTATCCTATCAATATACTCCAACATATGGGCTGTGGGACATCATGACGTCTTATCCTACGGTAGTTCAATGAACGATAGCGAACGAGGTGGCATTAGATCGTAACGAAGAATCGGATATTTTTTGTGTACAAACATTGAATAAATACACAGAAGATAGCGATCTTGATATTTAGGGTGATGTCGTGTGTTGACATAGAAGTCATCGGACCCATAGGCAGTTCATGTCAAGTATAATTCTATATAACTTCCAAAACAGTCTATCCGTGTTTTGACATCTGTGTTTTATTTTTTCAAATATAATTTACATATCCAATTTTATTGTAGGTACCAGTTATTATCCCCATAATCTTCTCTCTATTCTGTTACGCGTTGGTGATTCTCTCAATCTTCGCGTCACCATTTGAGGCTTTAATTGGAACTATTATCATACTGACGGGCATCCCGTTATATATTTATGGAGTCGTTTGGAAGAATAAACCACAATGGCTTAAAGATATTCTAGGTAAGAATTGGGGGAGGCAATTCATCGTGCACGTGCAAAACATCACAGATCTATGAAGCACGCCATCTATCGACGAATTGCTTTTTTGCGTAAATGGGAGTAAAGAACATAGTTCACATCGTCGATATTGTTGTCTGTCAATAAAAAAAGTATTGATGTAAATTATACTGAAAATTGTCTTTCTAAACTCCAGTACATTGCTTTCACCCAACTCTACGTCATTTTGACTACCCAGGGGGTCTTGATCGCTAGAGGGCGCGATTGATAGAGAATGTAGATTGATCACTGTAGGCATCGTCACTACAAGGTCTCTCGACTTGCCAAGACCGGTCAAAGTAACAATACAGTTTTCCGATACACGGCGCCCTCTTCCGCTGTAGCATTATTATGACGTATACATTGTATAGATATGTAAAATGCAATAATAACAATTTATTATTTATGATTTGCAAGGATGAATTAAATGTTAGTATGATTGCTATGTTGCATATGGATTATGTAAATGGAAGAATTAAAATTATTTTGCCTTTATTTCCAGACTCTGGACTTCTATTTTTCCAGAAGTTAATGCAAGTTATTTCACAAGAAATTGACACCCAAATGTTCTAAATGGTGTTCTCGCAGACGTCACGTCTCTATGACAACATAGCCGAATATGTGAAGGACATCAGTATAGCACTCAATCCGTCTTACTGGGCAGCATACACTAAACGTTGGTCATATAATTGACAGCGAACTCGTTAGATACAGATGAATCAATGAATAAATTGACAGTTGTGTGTGGTGTTTTTTTCGTCCACTGTTTTTTTTTCTTTCATGCTGTTTCTTGTGTGCTATTGAGATAATTCATGTGAAAACCACACATCACATATTACGATTCCAGTGTTATGTGCCGAAGTGTTGTTTTAGATCTGCTTCCATATAGCTTATAATTAAATGCAATTCATCAAAGTGAATTTTAATATCACTGAATACTTGGATAGTTGGTGTTGACGGTCTTCTCAATGGACATAGCCACGTTAACCGGTGTTCCATTTTGCAGTTCTTCAAATACACGATGACAAAGGTACATTAATATTCTCCCACGCACTAATGTTTTGATATTACTTATTAATAATGTGCATGAATGGTGGTGAATTATCAATACTAGTCCTCAATCCGCCTTCGGACACCGTCCTGAAACGGTGACTATTAGTTTGGGGTCCGTCTGTCCGTCCGGAGTCATATCTCAGACAGTCATTGATCAATCTCATTCAAATTTTACACACATACAATAGATGCGATTTTTTTTATTTGAAGATCGGAACAAAAGTGGCCGACTGGTGGCCATTTTGGTCATAAAATTTGCTATTTTTGATTCTCAAACGTATCAGCAGCTGTTTCTCGGAGATGACTACTACGATTTGGATAAAAGTTGGTATGACCATCATACATATTGGGCTACATGTGCACGTCATTGGCGGCCATTTTTTTTTACATATTTTCTCTCTTTTTTCAGACACACTTTTACAGATTTATTTAATCTTAGTGCAAATATTATAAATGATACATCAGCACCAATTTTTTGTTTGTGATTGCAATCAATTCGGCCGAACAGCGGTCAATTTTGATGGAAAAGCGCTAAATCGTCAATGGTTACGTGTCAGCAGATGTTTCTCGGACTCGACCATAATCAAAGTTGGTGTGATGATCATACATATTGGGTTACAGGTGCATGTCATTTTTTTAGTAATTCGCCCAAATTTCACCGACTTGTGGCCATTTTTTTTAGTATTTTTCCCCTTTTTTCTCAAATACACTTCAACAGATTTATTCAATCTCTGTACATTGTAAACAGTGCGGGTTCCGTTCATCAAGGTTGTTATAAGTAGATGGCTCGTCAGGTTAATGTACAGAAAGTGATTGCATCGGGGGATGGGTAACTTGCAAGGCAGTAAGTAGTACAGTGGGTCACGGTTCGCTCGACACTCTTATACGCACCATTCAGTCACAAAGACAGTAGTATAACATAGCCAGGTATTTATTGTAACAACAATCGTTACCGTAAACCCTCGGTCCTCTTCTCACTTATTACGCTCGAACCCCCCATTTTTATAATCGACAGTGTTAATTGTTCAACCAATAGTATTAATATATTGCATGCGTTGTCATGACTCCACCACTGAGGGCGTCGCCCCGTAGCATCGTCAAGACAACATCAATGAAACTTGGTGACAACATAGATAGTATAATGAAGATACATCAGCACCAATTTTTTTATTTAATTCAATTCGGCCGACCAACAGCCAATTTTGATGAATAAGCGTTAAATAACCATTGTTACGTGTCACCAAGAGTTGCACGTTCCAGGGCCCAATTGTACATCATCGCAGAGTGGTGAGCCATACTGAACCGATCTGTCGTCTACCCAGTCTTGGACCCAACTCTCCCGTCGCCAATCTCGTTGTTCCCACTCTGGACGTCTACTCTAACTGACCATCGAACGGTCTGCCTCGTAAAGTTGCATTCTGGGATGTATCATGTTACCGAGAGATCACTACGCTCTCTTGCGTCATCAAGCGAAATGGAGTACGCCCTCAGAGTTAAATACACTTTGGTCATCAATCTTTTCTGTGATCGCCCATATAGCAATATCAATACTTTCTGATACTTTTAGGTGTATTTTAGACTGGTGACATGGTACTTTTCCCAACATGGAGTGACCTCACTCCAGTTACATTTATGGGGTGGAACGTTCAACTCTGAAAATTATGAATACATATCAACTAACGAATTTTTAAAAAAATACAGAATTTGTAAAATGTACATTAAATAAATCGAGTTAAAGACTGCACAATTTGAAAAGACATAATTGTCAAACTTTGCATATGCCCCTTATGAGTTACTTGCATGCTGTACTGTAATCAGGATTACAAATAATTGGTAGTTGAGTTGCCTTTATTTTCATTTGTCACCTTGAACATACACGAGCTGTCAAAGTTATCAACAATTGCCTTGATGCACTGTTTTTATTTGTTAAAACCATTTTATAAATTTCATCCCTGGAAAATGAGTGGCTCCTCAATTCCAAAGTAAGATTTTGCAATATTATACATGTACATTTGTTATTCATTTTGACCCTTGAAAAACTGGCGGCCATTTTAGTTTATTTTACGGGTATTGATGATTTTTTTCAAATTTGGTTTGAATATTACGGATGATAGTTTTGATGCACGTCTGCATTATAATCTAATTGAAAATGCTGACTGGAGACCATGTTTTATTTTTATACTTAGATTTTGTTCAAAAAAGTTGTGTACTCGATGAGTAACACATTAACATGCTGAATACTTCTATAACATTTAATTATATTCTACACCTGTCATGGTGGTTTTTAGATACAGTAATTAAAAACTGGACGGGGACTGTGACATTGACAATGACTTGTTAGATTCTAATTTGTAGTTTAATAACTTAATTTTGTTTTGCAAACATCATGTGATAACGGCGACGCCAAGAATTGCTTGTTTTCGTTGTGTAAATCCACCGATGAGCAGGAGTCGACTGCAATACCTGTATAATTGAAAGTATTCATACAAGGACGTGTCTTGATTTGGAATTCTCGTCCACATGCTGCTTAACGTAACTCCCAGTTGTTCCATTCATCGAAATAATTAATTGCATAATAATTATATAAACGATAAGAGCTTCATTTTTCCTCACCGTTTTCTTTTTAAAAAACATTTCCTGTGTCATTTTTGTCAATTTGTAACGGCCATCGCCGGAATGTGGACACTGAAAGCATAGCATATACGCTATAAGGTCTCATGCCACTAATCAACCAATGGCTGCTCGTACAAGAACCAATGAAATTTGTTAAATATTTTTTTCTCAGGTGCTCCCTGTTTGAGGGCGTAATCACCTGGGTCAAAGGTGAGACCAACATGTGGTCTTTTGTTTACTACTTAACGGCTGTGTACCTGTGGGTTTATTCTGTGTGTATTTGGATGTTCTAATCTTGGTGTTTTTCCAGTGTGTTCTCTTAGTGCAATCCAAATACAGTAGGTGTGTCTTGTTTACCTGAGATTTGCAAGAGTTTGAGCTGGCCAACATGCTAGTTTTTTTCATATGGTTGATTACTGTCATGTTGATTTCCCATTTTTGAGCCATGTTTTCAACTTTCTTCATCATTTTCATATAGCAATCTCGTCATATGTTAACATTGTCGTCTATGGAAATTCAATTATTGGTATGAGCCCTATATACTTCCAAATGGGAAAAGATGGCCGCGGTGTTGCGTTCTGGTCTCCAGAAAGCGCCATCTATTGAAATCCAGTTTTGTCAAGAGAACCTCAGACATCACGGTACAAAATAACAACTTTATCGGGAAACCTGAGCGAAATGTAAAATTCTTTACCATTTTGGTGGGCTAAGCATCTCTCTGGCGACCCCTCACTGAATATCTGTGTGTTATTTCTCATAATAGTGTGTGTCGTGCATTGCAATTTTCACAAAAATATGGCGACATGGTCGCTTTGTCCATGAGATTGTGTCTAAAACAATATTTCGGTAATATAAAAAGTCACAATTATTGCCGCTTCAAGCGATTTAGATCGAAAGACCACGGGCAATAAAACTGTGAAACGACTCGGAGGGAATGGAACTGTTTGAAATGAACAAACTTCCAATGTTTATAATAATTGTTATACATGATGTACCATTTCTATGCTGACTGAATGCTGAATCAGTTTTCAGGTTTGAATACCCTTGATTAGATTGCTGTTGGTTCAGCCCCTAAGTTCAAAGGGAAAACAGTGTTGATGTCGATGAGGAAGTTGTTTCGGGTACAAACCTAGTGTCATGTTTGCTCCATGCGGGCAGGCTTTCTCACATTACATTGCATATCTAAACCTTAAGCGTGGAAAATGTAACACCCACGCACCTACTAAATTAGACAAATAACCAAATTTATGCATAAAGTGTGATGAGACGCGACCGCAGGTGTAAATTGGCATCGATAACAGGGGTTAAAAGAGAGGGATCGGGGGTTTTGGGGGTCGGGGGATTTTGATGTGGAGCGATGATGTTGATAGATGTTGGCAATTAAAGACTCTACATGTAATTATACACAACTGACTGTGCGTGAATGACTTTGGTGTTCCGTCTCAAGATCTAATGGTACCCTCATACTAGAAGCGAGTATTTCCTGATATTCCCTTGAATGGTCAGAGCGTGTTCTTTTACTTATTTCACACTAGTAAAACATGTGTAAGGAGGACCCCTTTTGTGACCATTCAGAGTTGTTTGACACCATTGTTACAGACATCGAGTTACAAAAATGGCCACATCCATATGTTGAAATCCACGCCAAATGTTTGCAAAACCACGCCGAAAATATACAAAGTTACGGGAAACATAGATATTTAGTTTGGTTCAACTCTTCAGCCGTTTTTGGCTCTGGAAATTTCTTCGGTTGTCAAATGTACATGAGCAAGCATGATCGCAAACAATCGGGGCAACGTCATTATATAGTTTATTCTGATTAAGTTTGTACTTGGTGTACAATTAACATTCTCACTTACATTCTCATTCTCAATCTTTATTCACTAGACATGTGCAAGCCGTGACAACTTCTGTGGAAATGTGATTATACGATAGAAATAAGAATTGTTTGGCTGTAAAAGTGGCTTTTCCCCCATTCGGGAAACTGAAAACCCCGGTTCTCAACTTGTCTATTGTGTTTATTTCAGCACCCGCCGCCGATGAGTGTAATTTCACGCATGTTTATAATAATTATCGGCTGTATTGTCACTTTCGTTTAGTCAATGTGTGCATGGAGGGAGTCCATTTTTTTAGCTCCCTGGTGTGTGTTATGTCTTGACACTATTTTATTTTGGCTCATTTAATCACGGTTACTAGAACTTCTAATTAATTTAAAAAAACGAAGTTGTCGTTGTCAAATTGGAGAACTGTTCGATAATGTCCGAGTTGTATTACATTTTTTAAATAACATTATTTTATGCTAGTGTTACTAGCGATGTGGTATAACCACTGGGTTGTGGCACGGGAACTGCTGACTTACACAAAGCAATTAGAGCGAGCAGGAAACTGAGACATGAGCTGCCAGCGGCAAAGAAACAAATCTCGTGGCTTTCTCGATATCTACGAGATCTTGACGTCCTTTTGAATCTACTAGTAATTGAATCTTTTGAGTTCTAACTGTTGTTTGAATTAATAGCATTGACGTCAATTAACTTGTTAGTATCAAGACACGTGAGACTAACCAGACTAATACATACATTTATTCAATTAACATTTTCAGAAATATACTAGTATATTACTTGTAATGTAGAGCATTAATTATGGTGACAAAGCTCAATTCACGTTACACACGTATGATATACAAACCACCAATAACGTATGTGCTCTCAATTAGTTCTAAGGCTAAACCTTTAACGACATATGTGTCAGATTACATCGCCAGTAGATTGAACTACAGCGTGATTCTCGTCGATTAATAGAAAACAACGATATTTAATCAATGGGACGATTGGAGACAAATACAAACAAGCGATAACAAACACTCCCCCACCTATATAGTTTGCTAATTTATAGTGACAAATAGTCAAACTAAAATTACACTTTAACCAATAACATTTTGAGAAAAATAATAAGTAATATACAATTATACGATTATCAATCATCATATTTAATGGAAGACCTTTTTCTCTGCAATAACTTTTATAATAAAAATAATATTCGATTTTTCGCCGATAATTTTTGTTATGTTATTAGGCCAAATTCATAGATTGAAATAAGCTATTATTTATGCTGACGTAAGGCAATGAAATGTACACAAGTATGTAGTCAAGTTAATTACATATTGACATGAAAATAATAATAACAAAATAGAAAACCCTTATGATCATATGCTTGAGGATTGTCAACACAGTTTCACAAAAGCATTGAGATTTTGCTCATTTGTGATACACAGGGAGATTATTCCAATATATTGTAATAACAAACGGGGATCACCGACGTTGTTTTTTGAGAAAATCGTAGTTTTATATTATGCAGTTGATGACAGGTATATGAGTAAAAAAGAAAACATGACCATTTCAACTATACATTGTCAAATTCGGGGTAATGATGAAATTTATAGTTGGTCAACGACCATTCTAAAATGGTATTAAAATTTACATTGTGCGGGCCACTAATACTTACAAAATATTTTCTCAGGTTAAATCGCTGCCGCGTCCACTGCGAACATTGAGATTTAATATCGATTCGCTCGCACAGAAATCTACAATTTTTTACTCGATACCCATGAGAAAAAAATAAACTCTAGAACTAATACAATTTTGAAATTAATAAAATGAGTTTTTTTATAGATTGGCATTATTAACACCCTCATACTAGTCTATATTTGAACTAGTGGAGGTTGTGCACACAACACAGAAGTGAAACTCTATTGAACATCCATAAAGATGCACATTTATGGTCGATTGGAGCATTAATTACCTTATATCATTTTAGACAGTGTTAGGTACACTGTTATTTATTAAATTTACCTTACAAACAAATGTTAGTATGTTTGTACTGAGTGAAGCACAAACTGTGATACATGGACAGCTGCGAGTGCTCACATATCTACATCTATAACTTAATATAATTAACTTAATATACATAACTGATGAATTGAAATTAATCTGACGAATATTACTTAAATGAATTACTAGTATTGTTTTCTTAGAATCTAAATATAGCTAAATCAACAGTATAACAAATATACAAATGTAATACATTAGTCATGGAGACTTAGACAATGCTGCTCAGTCTAATATTTCAAACAGTGATAGTTTCGTATATTATTATGCAATGGAGGGGGAGAACTAAAATGCCCTTTCGCTAAAAGTGGGAGTTTGCGGCTGATTTGCATAAACTTTACTGATTTAATATACTTATTCTGTATCGTTGTTACTAGCTATAAGTTCCCAGCGGATAAATTCGTTTAAATATTGATGATTGGGTGCTAATTTCTCTCGCTCAATCTTTTAATACGTGCACTTTAATCTGCGAGAAGAGCCGACCACACGACTCGCACCATGGATCGCACAGGGCGTGCACGTAGAGGGAGTTCTGCTTGCCGACCGCCCACATGTTGATGGCCAGCAGCCGCAGACTTGGTACGATGAACCAGATCTGCCAGAAGATGGTGCACGCAAACACCAACCCCCAGTACACTGCACACGGCACGGCACACACCGTTGACAGACAATTGTAGCAGCAGGTTTTGCTCTTGTTGAAGCACCTGAATGACGATCCCCATACATAGTCACTACTATGGGTACTGTCAGGCTCTGCAAATATGTCTTCAAACGCCACCTGTGAAAAACGAGCGACAATTACATTAAATTAATATTAACGTGTACGTATATGGTAACCATAGAAACGATACAATTATGTACAATCGAGGTACCCGTGATATGTAATCGCACAATGATTTTAAACGTGTTTTCTTTCACAACGTCTTTCAAGATTGTCTTGTAAGTCTACATCACAATTCGTGAATACATTTTATTTCTATTTGTTCACAAATTCAGGTGGAAATTCTCTGTTCCCACGTATTATACTCAGATATGTCCATGTATCACTTACGTCAGTTTTAAGTTAATCAAACTAAAATTGTCCACTTAATAACAAAGTTCACCGAAATGATTTTTTTTTATATTTTTCCTTAAAAATGGCAGTATATATATAGACTGATATAATATACTGGTTTACTATACGGCGGCGCTCTCGATCATCGCAGCATCCACGCCCTGGATTAAGGAAAATACGTCATTCACATAAATACCAGTTATAAATAGGGCATTTATTTTTATCTTGCAAAAAAACAAAAAACAAACATGTTTTATAAGCAAAAAATATGGATTTTCAGTTCAAGATGCCGAATAATAATGGAAATATGTTGTGTCTGTATTTAAATAGGTATGCATCCCATGGTCAACTTGAATTTCATGACTGAACTCATGAGTATTGTAACGTGCATGCTGGGAATATATTAGCGCATGCGTATACATTTGAATTTGTAAATGTTCATGTGCGTACGTAAATTGAGTTATTGTTATGTGCCTAAAACCATCGGTGCTTTGGATTGTTTTCAGAAGTGTTACATTGTCAAGTTACATTCCGTTAGAACATAAAGAACGGATCATGATCATGTGACATGTGAATCGTGACAAATAAGAATAGCCGACAATTCGACGTAATAGTAACGAACATGTTTTTGTAATGCTTTTCAGTCACGGAAGGAATGTGAGTATATGTGTATATGTGTATTTTGTAATTGTGTTTAGATAGCAAGACGGGTTAGATGACCATATATGAATAATTAATGAGTACGTGGCTTACCCTAATGTGTTCGTTTATTCTGGTCGGATCTCTGTCTCTCATGTCGATATTAACATCGGCTGGGTTCTTTATAGTCACTCTCAAATCGCCCATCGGGTCTTCTAACTCGACATCACCATGCTGCTTACCCCCGTCGTCTGGTTCGAACCCGCTGTTGTGATGGTCCGTCATCTTCGTCAAACCAATGCTTCTTTCTGTTCAGTATTTTTCGTATGTTGCGGATTAAATCCGAATACAATATGAGGGTAGTTTACCTGCTTAAAATACGTACTCATTTGCTGACGTTTAGTCAGGCCCTGCCTGGGGACAAAGCCACGTGATATTATTTAGCTAGGGACGCTGCGTATTGTATGTTTGAATTAATTCTATCTGCAATTTTCTGTATGTGTTACTGCCTTGTTAGTGTGTAAATAATAGTGTTGCATTTTGTAAACAACATTTTGGAACCATTTACAACATTATTATGATTGAAGGTTCGGCTGTGGAAATAAACAACACATTCACAGGCGGTAATAATATGGCACATTGCAGTGGTTTCCGGCGTCCCTTGCAAATGACAAAGAGCTCTGGTAAAGAACAGTAACCATCTTCTCCAACTGGGTTGATAAAGGTAACATTCGATTCACGCGAATAAGTGACGTAAACTGTTTTCAATGTGAAGCACTCACTGATAACGTTACGTCCGATCCATTCAGCCTGCTTGTTTGCTTAGACTCGGACTTGTGATGTTTCTATAATTTCTAGCTAACTTGTAAAAAGTGACAACACTCGAAACATTTCTGCATTTGCTGCAATTTTTAGATGTAAAGGAAGTCACTGTTCTACATTTAAAACGGCCACCATGTGATTGGAAATTAAGCGTTGATGTCAGGTAAGCTGTGGAAGGTACTAACAGTCACGGATTGGATACACTGTTCTGATGAGTAGCGCCCCCTAGCGACGAAATGCTAATATCGGTGATAGGAATAAGCGAGCTGTTTGAATGTAAGGAATGAAGGATATGTCATGAAAACAGACACTGGGATTATAGACTAAAGAAAAGAAAATTTAATTTCAACTTATTACATATTCACAGCATTCTTGCATACTGAGCGACCGTGTTTACCATAATAACTATGTGAGTTTGGTTATTATCGCAAACAAAAATTATTTGAATCCCCATTTCATCTGCATTGAAGAAAATATAAAATACTATAAACACAGCCTTGAAATAGAAGTAGTATGATTGTTTAGCCGTGTTAAACTAATCAACGCACCTTACAATACGCCCTCTAGCGACAACACTTCTACTACGTCAAATGGACGTATCCTTATTTTGAATATTACAGCTCTTATTTTTATTGACGGACGACCAGAGATCTGAACATATCTGTGTTGCGAACTGAGTCCCCGTATGCCAATCTGCGTCAAAGTTTCCGGGTGCTTTTAGAGAGCGCCAATTCACGCGGCTCAGGCTTAATGTCAGTTTAAATCACTCAATCTTCCTAAGATCGCTTTTCAGAGGTTTGAAAATATTTGTGAGATGTGTTAGGATTTATCAACATTTGTACAACTCTAAAAAAACTGTCATCGTTTTTACTAACTAGTTTTAAGAAAATCTTTTCTACTGAAAAACGTTAACACGACATCATTAAGGTGGGCCTGGTCTGTTATTTCTCGTGGCCCCAACTTCTGAACCAGTACATTATCGTTTTCTCAAATAAGAATATAATCTGAACTCAAGATTTTCAGTGATTCGTCGTCAAATATTATCTGTAATTATGTTTACATTGAGAAGGACTATCTTGGGGACTAGTAAAGGATTGTGCCACCAGACATACTCTATTCCGTCCAAGGCAATCATAATGTGAAAATGGAAATCCTTTCACAAATTCCAAACAATGTATACTCACAGACTATAGTTCATTTTTTTAATTGGTTATCATAGTGTGTGATATATTTCCCATTGAAATTGGTGACTTTTGTGGCTTCAATAACGGATTTTTGAGGATCGGACAACGGTTTGGAGGTGATATTAAAGGTTAATTATAAATTATGAATACTGGAACTAAAGGCCTCTTACCAGAAGGTTGGCTCTAAAAATACACATACACAAATTATGAGATATGGACAGATAGTTATAATATAATATAACGATAGTTAGAGTAAACATCGGACGCTCATTATGCATGTAATCGAAAGCTCGGATTGATCCTGAAATTATGCTTCCTTGGGAGGAATGACGTCATTTTCAACAGTCGTCATCGGCACCACCTTGGTAAAATGTGTGGCGCCACCACTGTCACCATCATGGGTCAGCGTGATGCGTATTTTGGAGCAGCAAGCGCCACACGCCTCGAGCCCCGGTGCACAGAAAGCCGACAATACCGTGGTAAGGCACTTCTTATACGGGGACATAGAGATTCTCAGATTCTTCAGCATGGGCGTGATGCACCATATCTGTTCGAAAGACATGAATGCGAACATAAATCCACATATCAAAGCAGTCGGCACGGCACAGATCACTGTCAACACTTTGTAACAGCATGACTTGCCACCACTGAAGGTCCTGAATGCACAGCGCCACACACCGTCCATGCTATGAACACGAGAAAGTAAAAACATATTTTAGATAGATTATCATACAAATACTTGGTCATTCCTGCGCACGTAAACTGATAAAACTGACAAACTTTAAGTATTAATATTTATTTAACGTCGTTTTGGGGCTATAGGGCCACGTGACTATATTATAATATAATAATTGCACAGAGCACTAAACTACAAACACGAAATTTTGAATAATATGGCTGGTTGTGACTCTTGCTGGTTGCTATATTGGTGTCCAGTATCACTGCGTGATACACCTTGTCTTTCAAACACACAAACTAACGGTTAACGGCCTTTTTAGGGCCATCCCATCATCTCAAAAGGAGAACTATCATACTCTATCTGTTTCAGTGTTGTTTTTGTCAGTTCGCATAATCGTACGATGTTCGTGTTATATTCGAGTTCACTTAAAATCCTCTACCAAATTTGTTTGTTGACACGAATTTACAATGTTGGCCGGCCATCATAGGCTCTCATAGTGTTGCTATGTCAACTTTACTGAAAGATCTGCAATCAAAGTACAACTAATGTGAAATTGTGTAACCTTGCAAACATACCTGTGCGTCCCACGTGGTTCGGCAAATACGTCGTCATATTTTGCCTATGGGAAAAAACGGTAATAATTGTAATTCAAGTATATACAACCATGGATGTACATTAGTCTATATTTCCGAAACTGTCATACACCGTACGCTGTACTACTGAACTTTTACAAATCGAGCCACGAAAAAGATATGTGCAATATGGCCGCGCAGCAATCATGATAAGAGTTGTATATATTCTGTTTAAAATACCGTTTAACACTCGCCAACATAATTAATGGACTGATGGGTAAATCTCCTAACCTCAAAAGCTACCCCCGCGCTCGTCTGTTATCTCTTAGTAAAACTGCTTTCAATAATATTGTTGTACCAGGCGATAGTTCCGTGCTATGGGTGTCTCAGTATTTGTGTTACTAGCACAAACCGCACGTGCATGTTGCGTAGAACTTAAAAGCTTTTTTCGAGTTTCTTCAGTACTTTGTGATATAAGACGCGAAAATAGTACAACCAAGGACAGAATAGCATGTCCAATTTTTCTTTATGCTGACGGTGTAAGTGTAGGAAAAACCGCGGGACAGATAGGTGTTGGGAGGGCGTAGCTCGAAACAACTCCCAGATGTCCTGTGGTGTTATCTACATATAATATGTCCGAACGCGAGCACGCCATGTTTTTTTAAATGATTTACGAAAATGTTACTGTTTTGGCTCAGCACATGACCCGGATTTCCGTTTCATTACTATTTTTTGTTTACTGTAAGTAGTTGGCGCTCTGCACAGTAAAAAAGCGCCTGGAATTTGAACGCGTGAAAGTGAAATGAGACATTGTGGTAAATAACAATAAATAAACACATACTCTCGGCCTACGTGATACAAATGACACACTATTCTGTCCTCGGTTGTGGCATTCATGCATTATTACATGTTTGTTTGTTTGTTTGTACCAACAACGTTTAACGTCCATCGACTGCGCATGTTCATTGACAGGGTGTTGGCCAATAGTATGCGTTTACATTCAACCGTAAATACACTCAAACACATGGTTGATAATTGTAACACATATCAGCGACTGCACGCACACGAAACATATTGAACATTCTGTACTTAGGTTGTAAGAGTCGAGTTTATTGAGTTTTTCTTTTCACTTATTTTACAAAAGACCAACACATACTGAAATGAACATATGAGAAATATGAGAAGTAATAAGTAAGATACATTACTGGAATATTCAGCTGAAAATTGATTGCTAACTTTCCGTATGTGTTTCTCCAGTAACACTGTTATACAATTCAGGTAAATTCAGCATTAATATAAACTGTTAGCTCTACTGTTGCCTTAATCATGCAGGCAACAGTGGCCTTTTCTAGGTTCTGCAGCCAACGACTAGTTTTTCGTTAAAGTTATTCTTATCTGTGAGAGACAGGCTCCACACGTTTCGCATACTGGAACGCAGATAGCTCCACACACTATCGTGTAGTATCGCTTGACCGCTCCCATGTCGATCATCAAAGCCTTCAGCATTGGGGTGACGCACCAGATCTGTTCGAAGGACTGGAATGCGAAGCAGAAACCCCACATTAACGAAGAGGGAACGGCGCACAGTACGGTAAGTATTTTGTAGCAACACGACTTGGCGAAATTGAAGGTTTTGAAGGAACAGCGCCACACGCCGTCAATGCTGTAAAACATAAAATAGTCACGTGTTAGATGTACAGGAAAAAAGCTGGCAAAGCTCCCAGGCGGTGATTCGATATGAATTAAACCAATACCAAACAGAGAGGATTATTGGTTGAGCCCCGCTCTGTGCTAAAGTTTTGGGAAAAAATAACACGCCTTTCAGAACCAATGCAGGTTTGGTTATCGGACACCAACTATAATATGATGAATTATCAAAATTCATTTGGAAAAAGCAACATATTTTCCCATCATGCTAAAACAATGAACCAAAACCTACCTGTGCGTCCCCTCGGGTTCCGCGAAGACGTCTTCCCACAACGCCTACAGAAGAAAAGAAAGCCGTCTGAGTGAGTGAGCCACGTGAATTAACAAATGTCAAGATTATTGTACGTCTTTTGTATTTGAATTTGAATTATTACGCGTATTGTTTTTTTCAATTGCAGAAACTGGATGTCACGAACAGCCTTAAACAAAATAACTGGGGTAGTTGAAGATGGGACACTGTATCTAGTGATTATGTTTTAAAGATGTAATATGGGCATTTATATGTAATTTTTTAATATTGTTGTTTAATGATGTATATTAGTGAATACATGGGACTAGTATGTCATCTCACTGTAAAAACACTCGTATTTGCGCCCTCTAGTAGCGGATACGAGCATTATCAGTACAGTAACAGTAACGGCCAGTTTTCTGTCCGAATACGAACAGGTTCAAGTAGAAAAAGTAGCTGCCCGGTTTAATAGAAATTGGTTCGAAGTTCAAGGAGCCGAGATTCCTGTCCTGTTAGAAATTTTCACTTTGTATTTAGCGCAAGTGTGCCCAAGTCAACGAATTGAAAGAATCTTAATTATATTCACGCAGTTTGATCTCGATGGTTTGACGTAAGTGTTTTAATAAAGTTGCGTAGTCACGATGTTATGAATTATGGCGTATGAGTTTTCATTTCAGTGCGATACACTAAAGTTGCTTTTTACTGGGAAAGATTTGTTTATTCAAATAAGAGCAATATATTATAGCGCACCCTATGTTTTACGTCAACAATGCAGCGTGACACAGCACATATTTACGGCATGGAGGCAGTATTATCACGTGACTTGGAGAAAGCCGCTTACACGTATTAGAACTTCAGACCCAGAATTTGCAGGGACGCATAGTTGCGTTTTGTCGGCAAAGCACGAGTTTTTATTTCAGTGCAAGCTACTATAATTTACCCGACGCTAAGAAATAGGTAAACAGAAACCTCTTGTTACAATTTCCTAAAAATGTAAAAACGTTTAAATGCATTTACGTTTAAGTTGTCCTATTTTTATACAGCAATTGACTTTCTTTTGGAGTTAAACGATGGGTTTTCAATGTGTTCCATTCTGCTGGCAAAAACGAGCGAGGCGCCGCACTGAATTTTCAGTTCACGAACATTCTTGCATAATATTTATATATCGCGCGGAGCTCCCCGCAGGACAAAGCAGCACCTCGGAGCTCTCAGGAATACCGGAACGTTACGTATGAGGTAATATTTGCGTGGCCAGCATTATGATCAATGCATTATTCATACCTAGTAAATTCATAGTTAGCCTATTTTCATGATGTAAGTAGGGAGGGGATGTCTGAAGCTACGCGAAATGTCATTCATTCTGGCGAAAAGTAATTTTGAAAACGCTTCAAACGCAAACGTCTTATTGTTTCGCCGAATATAAAAATGGCGATAAAATAGCTAAAATGCACAATGGTGCAGTGTTCGCAAAATGGAAAAGCGATAACCCATTGTAGCATTTTTTGCTATTTTCGACAACAAATAAAGAGACTTGTCATATCAAAGTAAATTTGTGTCTATACTTAAACAACAGTCAATGTAATGGTATGTAAATTATGTCCATTCTGGTACATCATGCACAGAATAAACTCGTTTACTGAGCATGCTTCCGCCGTCGGTAATGCGCTTATAATAAAAATGTCTATCCCTATATCAAAATCGATATCGATCGTTGGCTTATGTATGGCCTTTTAAGCAATGCAATCAGATTTCATGTTGTACGAAGTGCTCGGATCATTCACATGAATTCGCCGTTAAGATCCTGTGGTGAGTTATAGAAACGTCTTGAAACAATGTGCCCCGGTCAGCTGAGATTCAGTCAACAACCAACGTATAGTCAACTGACACTTTTAGTGATGGCGCTCTTTTTTACCGTATAAATGGTTGAACTTGAATCAGCTGCTATGTTGTGGGTCACATTGACACTGGCATGGATACAGCAAACACCAAGCCCAGTTAATAATTGTAGTACATTTGAACCAACACAGAACGTGCAATGTCGAATAAACATTCACTTTCAATGTTGACTCATATGCATTAGATAGAATACAACGTTTTCGGCTTATTGCCATTGCATGTTTGCTTAACCTATCTGTTGTAGCAACGCGAATATGTTGCTATATACAGTTGAAAACACGGTCCCTGTCATTGTGTTAAAGTTTGCCTGTTTCGGTCCGCACTTTATTTTGTTTTTGTTTAACTTTGAACATAACAGCTATCATGATGGGCACAACTTTTATTCTTCGCATCCCGGCATGCACATGTTCTTCTAGTGTTTAATGATTCAACATTTCGATTAAGTATGTTTTTTGATATGCAGTGTGAATGAAGCTGCGACTTTCGTTTAGCCTATCGGGTGATTAGATAGCATAAACCTTGTATAATAATGATACACATTGTCACGTGGGTGTATTTTTCATCGGACCAATCAATTTTATTAACTCGCCAAAAAATACGCAACGAATTTTGCATTTCATCTGTTACTTGTCACGGCCGCGCTATTACAGGTTCTTTTACAAACAACAGAAAGAGTATATTTGAACTTGCATTACTAATGGCTTATCGGTGTTTGTTTAAACGGTTTCCATGCCAATAATACACACGGATAGTGTTTCAAAAGACACACTGTTCGAGAAAATGGACGGCATTGAAAAGGAAAGTGCCGGGAATAGACTTAGGCTGGCACACCGACTAAATATACTAACTACAACATATTGTGACAAGAATAGTTTTGCGACGCTGACAAGGTTTCGTCGGTTTGTTTTCACTTTGTAGATTGTGGGCAAACATGACATTATGTGGGCCAATACAGCATTAGACTGCGCTCAGTGATCCGATGTTACTGAAAACATTATTCAGATCTTTATTCAAATTGTACATCAATAGTGTTTAGTATAAAACAAATGGGTGAATGAGGATAGTGTTTTGATTCAATTGAACTGCAGTTGATTTTCAGGATTTCGGATTTTCGTGAATCATATCGTTAATATCCGGTAGGTATCTGTTTGTAATGGTACAACAAAAAATCGTTTGCGATGGTACTTAATTTGCGCTGTGACGTTTGTTCAATTAACGATTATCATTCACAACTACGTGTACATTCCATCATGAAAAAATTACACCTCCTCGATTCATAATTAATGACTGATTTCGCGAACAAAAAAAATGCAAAATTTTGATCACAATATTGCTGTTTAAATCTCACAGTTGCATTCACTTAAATGATAAGCGTGATAACATTATTGAACACAACACAAATATGTATTTCGTGGATGGTAAACCCAGCAAAGCGCCGATAGTGTATTGTATTAATTTGTGATACTCTGCCATTAGTATTAAGTAGCTAGTGCTAACATGTATTCATGATGGGGGCAAGTTTAGGAAAAAATGTAATGTAATCGTTGCCGAGAAATGTTACGTGTAATAAGACAGGAGCAGCACGCAAGATCATCACCTCGATTACCTCAACTGGACGACAAACTCCCAACCATGATTGCCCAACTTGACAACTTTTTTTCACTACCGTAGTACTTAGTGGACAGAAAACCACGAGTCGAACCCACAACTTCCCTGATACTGGGTGGGTAAGAAAACCACTATCCTGCGCATTAGGTCTGAGTGTTCCAAGACTGTGACCGTTTTCTCAAATTCAAGACGATGGACAACAATTTTTATATTTTTGGAAATAGTCCTTACTCACCCGAACATGGGGGTTCAACTCTTGGGGGTCGCGGTTAACCATATCCAAACTTTCAGGATCCATGCTTGCGGGCAGATGTTTTACCACCAAGTTCAAATTGCACTGCCAAGTTGGTGCAAGAATCCGACGGGCGTGTCGATGCTTTCGGTTTCAAATATTATCTTTGCCAACAAGCTGCGCTTTTTAAATCGAGGACAGGTAGCATCTCGGCTAGTTGCCTAGCAATATGCAAATGCCCTGCCTCCTACTGGACGTATGTTAGTACAGCTAACGCGACATGGATAGAATGAGGTTAATATTGACGGGCGGTGTATATTTCGGTTGTATTAATCAAGCCTGTGTGATATGTGTCAGAGAGACGTTGGTAGGTGGAACTAGAGTTCATCACGTGCAGTTTAATCACAGTCCAAGTCATACAAGGCTCATTTTCATGATACGCACTTTACGGTTTAATTTTAGAATGCTAAACAAAAGTGTGAAATGTTTTCGATTGAGTTGCTACGAAACTCTGACTCAATATAATGGAGACATAATACGAGCAAAACGATGATGTCGTGTTTTATTACGTGATGTCAGTATTGAGTTACAAAACGCACGGTTCGAATGGCGAACGTGATGTGTTTTTTTTAAAATGAGAATTTCGCTTTGACTCAAAACATAACTGAATGCAAATATTACTTTATTGCTGACATAATATTACTGCGGTTGGCAAATGCTGGAGCCACGTTAAACGAAAACATGGCAACAGTAATTGCATTCTCTGTTTTGCGTACTGATTGGTGGCCGTTCTGCCGGACCGCGTTTCGATGACAAACAAACCATTCCTGACATGTTTGCATCAGTGTATTTGTATCAATATTTGAACAATATGTGATTCTCATAACATGCCTGTTTTAGAATTTAGTTTTAGCTCAATAATGTTGATCAAGCGAAGAATGTCTTACTGAAAATGCATTAATTACTCGCTGGGTTTTAATTTCTCACTGGGTTTAAAGTGAAATTTGCTAAATAAAATCCAATCGAGTATGTAAAATAACAATAGAGCTCACTGTTACTTGCCAATTTAGTGTGTTTAAAGCCCATTCAGTATTCATCCATGTTATTAACTTATTATTAAGCTATTTAAGAGGAATGGTTGATGGATTATACTTGACAATCATCGTCTTCGCCGTGCACGCGCATCATTCTTGTACCTAACCCTCTTCATAAGATTGTATACACGTTTTTCGTGTTTGGCTTGCCATATTTCATTTGATTTCTTGTTATACGTCATTCATTGTACATTTTGAATGACCTTTTAATATTTTAACGGTCATAAGAATATTTTAAGACACAAGTCTGAATTGATAACGGCAATCGTGGTGACGCTATCCCAGTGTTACACGACATGTTGTTGCCACACCAAAGTCGGGAGAATTAATCGTACTGGAGTAGGGTAAAATGCAGATTATTTAATTATTTTCGTTATATGTGATGAATATGTTGAATTGGGGACGAAAAACAAACAAACAAATAATTGTGATAATTATAAACTTCCTTCAAGAATTGAAAGGTTATAATAATTATGTACTTTTGAACTTTGTTAGATGCCATTGACGTCCATATGAACGCAATATTATCTTACTCAAATTTAAATGCGTTTTTTTTTCTTGTCTTACCAAGGGTTGTAAAATGTGAGACACGTCTACGGTGTGTGGCACTGGACAGAGTGTCCCGCAGTCACCTGATCATGTCACCTAGGTAACACAAGGCAACAATGAGCAAAATATTTGAGTTGTACCTTTCTACAGTCTAATGTCAATAATAATGAACGTAGTCAGTCATTCAGACCACCGTGACGTCATAATTGTACAAACACACCATTGTTACGTCAAGTCAGTCAGGGAATTATATCGACATTCAATAACCAAAAGGTGGTGTCAAATGTGCACATAGAGTGTAAGAAGCTTTTCACATGTGATACCCGCGATATTTCAGTCTAAGTATAGGTTAGATCACGGTCTAATTCTCATAGTCACCGAGGGGCGTGATCTGACCGACTTAGCATTGGCCAATCAGCCCTAGAAAAGATTTGTATTAGCCAATATAATGATGACATTTTGACAGCAATCAAACTTGTGTTTTCTTGCGTTTTTTTCCAGCCGTGATCTTAAGTGAATTCATTGTGAAATAGAACCACACTTTATCGCAACTCTGATTGGTCGAGGGCTGTTGGCCATGTGCTAATGCATGATAACGAAGTAGTAAGCAAGTGATGGTACACATAGAATAATTGCATTGGAAACTTCTAAAGTTCTAAGCTAATTTTTGTTAATGAATTTGCAACTCGGCATTGTGTAATACGGACTCCATGAAACAGAAAATACAGTGGGCGAGTACAATAAAGAAGTTCAATGCGTACACAGTCTTTTTGAACTCCTGTCTTCTTTATTAGTGTACAAGTAATACAAATAGTACTCAGCATTGCTGGTTTATTTTTGGTACAATGTATATCGCATTATATCATTAACAAATATCTTACATCATTAACAAATATCACGATGAACGAAAAGCAATGTATCTGTGTGCATAGGCTACACATTGGTGTTACGCTGTATGCAATATCTGCCGTGTATTATTTACATGTCATATGATATTCTCAGCTATTACGATGAATGACGTGCCGACTCTCTCTAAAAGTGAAGAATCCTCAACGCATATGTGTGTGTATATATACGGGTAATGACTGCATGCCCAAGATGAATTGTCAGTGTTCGTAAGTTTCTTTTGATTTTGTTTTTATAGCTAGAAATAGAAAGTGGCGATACACATCGTTACGTCATTTCTATTTTCTTATTAAGACCTCGTAATCGTGGCAATCGAACGAATTGTGCGACGAAAGTGACTGCGGCTTTGTTCCTAATCGACATTCAACCACCGACTACGATAAATACCACGTGTTTTACAGTATAGATGTGTCCATTGTTCATTACATGTATTTACATTCTATCTGGTGTTAACGGTCACGTAATGGCGTCTTTCTTGTTCTCTTTTATTATATTTACAGCGAAAACAAATATTGTTCCGCAATAGTAATTTCAAAAGAATTTCAAATTCTTTTTCACAAGAGATATGATAGCCCTTTCTAATGCTGATATTTACTACTGGTCTAACACCTGAACGGAGTGAAACGACCACTCGGCGTAGTCACCAATGAGGGCGTGTTAGTGAGTGTGAAAGAAATAAAATAATATTATGATTGTTTCGTTGATAAGCACAGCGCGTTGTTTACAACAGTGCACCAATGTTTCTGTTTATATGACAAACTAGTGATCGTACTCGGTCATTGTTGCCCGATATAGTAATGTCACACAGAGTGTCAGTGGAAACAAAAACCCCAATTGTGGAAATGCGGAAATATCGTATCGCAAGCCTTGGACATTAATGGTTGTTCTATTAAACATACATGAGTATGCGAGACACCAACTTCTGACGAAAATCATGATTCGTTAGACCAAATTCACCTTCCGAAACAAACTGTGAAGAAACCGCGCCCCTTAAAAAACACGCTATTACATACTAGTAGTAATAGTATATTTCATTTGTCACGAATTCACGTAGTTAATATATAATTTGTGGTCAACTGAACATAACAGAGGCACAATCATTCAAAATGATGGTAAATGGGAGCCTTTTGGTGCACACCCTTTGATAAGTTTCTACTCGTGATCGGTAAAAACGGAGGATGACAAGCCCAGTGGTTATATTATACTAGAAAAGTGGTACAGTCAACCGATCACTGCTTAAGACGCTCATTCGAAAACGGGAATTCCCAATTAGCGTTCTGCTCTTTATGATTTCTTCTGTAATTGCAATGGGGTGATTATCTAGACATTACTGACAGATTTCTTTCGATTTTCCATTACATTCAAATAAATACTTTTTTGTTTTCTTCTAAAATTGTTCGATGCTTATGAACGTCATTATATTTATTGCTTATCGTCAGAGTAAATGAAACTATGAATTTAAAACGAAAATCGACCGTGCTTTCTCTTACCAAAAATAATATATATATTTTACATGTATAAAGTTTGTTTTAAATGTATTTAAATACTTTTTTCACACCACAAAGACTCATTTGTAATACATCAGTGAGCGAAATAAAAATATCTTTAAAAGTTCCACAGTTTTTCAACGTTAAATACGTTGGGAACACGTAACAATAACACGAGAAAGATAATGTGTGTCAATGATTACATCAACATCCCGCCTGACGTTTTGTATCAATTTGTCGAATTACGTTCCGTAATAAGTTACTCGGTATTTTAGAGAATTTTCAGACGATAAGATTCTTTTCAACCCCAACCCAATTGCGTTACTTTGTATTATTATTTTGATTTATGATGAGTTTTTGACTACTAATTCTTCATCCGAATAGAACATGATAATGAGATAACTCTGATCAATACTATATCATCTTCATCGCATATCACCGTATATAGATCGAAGTTGCGTCCCTTAACTTAAAAATCGAAAGGAATACTACGATAGCCCAACACTCAACAAGATTCCGTGATCTAAGTGAAATATCCCAACACTATTCCCGTTTCATTTCCATAGAAGAATTGTAATAAAAATAACAAACAAAAAAACAACAACAAAAACGGAACATTTCGATGGAACATTTCCATCGAACTTTAAAAGTAATTTGCGATACTACAAAATACTGCCAAATAAGGCAAACAAAAATAGAGCATGTTGAATGTGAATGCTAGGACGCAAAACGCTAATTTGGATCTCCCTTCAAAATGAACTTGGCTGCGACGTCCAGATTGCGTTCACTCTTAAAAGTCATGATACTACGTGACTATGGCGAGGAGCGGGTACTAGAAGCCAGATGTATGTACGACCAAGTTAGGGAAAAGTTGTAAGTTTTTACTGAAGCTCAGACCAAACATATCCGGCCGCCTATCTAGTTTTAAAATGAAAATGAAACATTCGCACCATTGTTAATAACGCGCAGTGCTCACCGGGAAACAAACATAATAGTATTACTTCACATTCACTGTAACCGTCATTGGTGACTACATCAAGTGGTTGTTTCGCCCCTCTCCGGTGTTACCGGTAGTAAAGAGCAGTTGTTGTAGGACATCAGGATTTCCAATTTAGTGCAAGCGAACATTACATTTATGTACGCTGTATACGTCACATAGAGCAAATATCACTTTCCTTCACTTGATAAAAACAAAAGAAACAGCGAGATCGGTAAAAAATAACAATTCATAAAACATAATTCGAGATTAGTAGTAATATAGATTTGTAACTTTGCTGTTGACTTAAAGGTAGGTAGTCGTCGTGCCACGCATGCGCGAGATATATGGGTCTCATATAAACAAAGATGGCAACTTTGACTGTTGCGCTGATCACCGAGTAAAAACAGAGACGTTACCAAGCTTTAATGGGGGTATTTTTAGGTGATCGAAGAAGTCACCAGAGGTAATTAGTGCAAGTCGCGCCCAGGCCAAACCTCAAACTCCCATTAGAAGAGCGCATTGGATTGTGGGGAAATCAATGTTTATCAACACAAATGTCACACATGCGCAGCGCAACGACCACCGCCCTTTAATTATGTAGACATCATCTCTACCGATCGCTTCATCCATGTCAAAACGTCGACGTATTTCTTCGCGGTTACTCTAATCTGGAAAACTGCCCTACTTCGACGCCACAAGCTTTCACTTTAGAAATAAGTCGTACGTCTCATCACATTCGCCGACATTAATGCTCACACTGCCCCCTTGTTTAAAAAACTTGGAATATTAAATGCTTATGTAAGCTTCAAACATGTCTATTTGTTTTTGATCTAAAAATAGTCGTTTTGCACATACAATAAATCATTATCTGGACCCAATACCCCACAATTATGCAACACGTCTAGCAATGACTGATAGTTTTTATATCCCCAAAATGAATCTAACTTTATGCCAAACAACAATTACATTTTACTGCAATACACCATTGGAATAGACACACATTTAAATACAAATTAAAAAATGCTCTCGTAAGTCAGTGTAACTACGAAATGTCTATGATTTCATTTAATGTGTTTTTATGTTTATTTTTTTTTGTATGTTTATTGTTACTGTTCTGACTTTGTATGATTAAGTTTTTTTCTTTTCTCCAAGTGATTGACAAAAATGCTTCAATCAGTTTATTTTCTTTCATCTCTTTTGTTGATTTAAGACTTTGAGTCTATTCAATTATTTATAAACTATGTACTTGTATATATTACTTATTAATATTATTATTTACTGTTTATTTTGTTTACTCATTTGTTTATATATCAACTCGATTTGTATATTATTATCTGTATATATGTTTTATAGTGAAATAAACTTTATTCATTCATTCATTCACGATGTGCTACAGACGACTAACTTTGACACTTTTCACCCAGATCGGACGGCGCCCTCTCGTGCCAATCCCCCTGGAATATTATTTGTAAATAGCCATTTTATAAAAACCATTAATACCCTTATACAAAACTATATGTCGATATATTTCATTACCATTATTACCAAATAGTCTTGAACTTGCGTAGTGTTTCTCATATGTAGTCGCTGGGACGTTTCGAACAGCAATAATGCTCAATAATAATTTTAAAGAGCCTCATTATTTTGATTTATATCTTCATATTTATCACATGACTTTGATTCGCAACTATTTTCTCATAAAAAAACATCACTTTCGTTTAAAGTAAGTAAGTAAGTGCGTTTAACTAAGTACGGATGGAAATAGATAGATTAAGGATCTGCTCAAATTGTGTTTTTTTGGACGGTGAGACGATTTGTGTGTGAAGCTTAAATGTTTGACAGCATTCTTGTTGAAAGTTTAATGAATTCGACAGCAGAGGGCGCTATGCAGTGAAAACAAATTCGGCGCGCACGCTGATTAAGGTAAAGTATAAAGTAAGTAACGAAAGTAATTACGAAATATACTACTGGTGTCTATACATATGTTTTCAGGGTCAAATAATCCAAAAATACCACTAGACTTTTACACAGTGGAGGGGAGTAATCTTCAATTTGTACTGCATGGCCAAGGAGATCTAACCCCTGCGCCCAACATAATTCAAGAGTCTTGTTATGTCTTGGGATCTTTCACACTCGCAAGACATTGCTAAAATGCATTGGAAAGAGTTTGGAAGGAAGTGGTGGAGAGAATGTATGGCTAGAAGCAGGAATCTATGGACCAACAGTGATTCAAAACTCCATTCTCAACGGAGGTCACTATAATCGGTCACTCGATGCGCAGGAACTCCTGGCTGAATCAATGCAACATCTACTGTACAAGGAGTTCTTTAAAAAGAAAGGTATGACAAGTTATGGTCAAGAGCAAGATATCTTAGCTGAGCTTAAGAAAAGCACGGCCTGTGGCAAAACGACAGACAGTAGAAAAATATTGGAGGAGTTTCAGAAGTCTAGAACAAATGAGAACTTCCCATTCTGGAGTTAGTTTCTGAAACGGCATGAAGTAACCCTTGATCTGTTGTGAGCTGACCGAGAAGGATTATGGCATTTGCATCTTGATGTAATGCAACGGACCCTCTATGAGTTTGCTGCTCTGGATTAAACTAATTATCTTCGAAGGTGTACAGTTTATCTAGAGGATGCAAGAAGTCTACCACAAACAGCCCCAGCTGTTTTTAATCACTTTTCTGGTGGACATTCCTTCTCAATTAAGGACAAGCCTGGATGTATCTCAGCAGTTGGTGATGATCAGAAACTTGAGAAGACCATCAGCTTTCATCAGAGTGTAGTGATGGTGTCATTGGACATGCCAAGCAGAAGCAATACATTGCTCAATAGGATTTGATCTACCACGAAATGGTGGCTGTGAAAAACGTGCACCGAGAATATACTGGTGCCAATGAGAGCACATCTGATGCATGGCTGCATCATAAATCATCCCAGGCAACTACAAATAAACATGAGAGACACGTCCAAGAAATTATGAAGTTCATTGAGGAAAGAGGATCACCATTTTCAGCAGACTGTCCCACAAAGCTTCACAACTTTGTCACCAAGCAAGTTATGTCAGAAGAAATCAGAAAAAATGTCCTGAATGCATTTGAAAAGGGCAAAAAGAAATACAAAGCTTTCCACTGGGAACGGATCATTAACAAAACTGTTTAACTCAGAAACACTATTCACAGATTAAATCTCAAAACCAAGATCTCCATCAAAGATAAGCCCAAGCAAACAGCCAAGAAAGTTCTCATAGCCATGAACGTCACTGACAAATTAGTCGAAGTAGCTAGAGTGATGTTGTACTTTTCCCTATGCTGCTTGGTGATGGTGGATTAATGACCAAACCATAGAAGAGCCAACTTTTTCGTTAATTAAAAGAACAACTGAAGTCGGATGAGTATAGCTACCATTACAAAGCCGCTTCAGCATTCCTTATTGATGTTATGGCAACAGTCCTCAGAGTATCTCTATCTGGACTTTTAAATTTCTCTGATTTGCTTTCAAAGTTTGGAGAGATTAATGATTTGTATCATAACTATGGCAGATGTGACTACATCTTTGACAATTTACAATGACAATACATAAGTGAAAGACACAAAGATGTTGCGGAGATGCAGTACGAATCCAGTGGTCCTTAGATCAGTTAACCTCTCAACACCAATTTCCAAGAACATGGCAACATTCTGGCCATCAAGCTAAACTAAAGTGTTACGCCGACCATTTCAGCCAGCTTTGCATGGAGAATAATGAATGGCAGTGCAGATTCACCGTGGTGCTGTACTTAACATACAGCAGGTCCAGTACCCAGTTGAATCGGCAGATCTTCGTTTACCGATGCATGTCCTGAATTGTCTCAGAGCAGATTACAAAACTTGTGTTGTTTTATCCAATGGTACTGACGTAGTAGTTGCTCCGTTGTTCTATATGCCCAACTTTCCTTCAAGCAGGTCTTCAGGAACTTTGGGTAAGGTTAGGAAGAGGCAGCACTACCTGTTTGTTCCTCTTCACATTTTGTATGCACTATTGGGTCACCTTATGTGCACAGTAATTCCAGCTCTACATAATCTCACAGGATGTGATGTAACTAGTAAAAAGGGCACAAAGAAAACATCTCTGAAGACCGACCGATTTTGTGCAACAGCTCCACTTGTTTCTTCAATGACCCAGCAGGCAGTACTTGGTGCATGTCGTAGATGCTGGAACTTCTCAAAATCAAAATCAGCTTCACATTATAATCTGCCACCACTGGATTGACACCTCTTATCTACAGTCCATTCTTTAATGCATACACCACCATGCACGTCCTTGACAGGCAGCTCAACACCTCTAGATTCATTAGATAATGATTTCGCTCTTGGGATTGGAAACCTCCTCCCTTTATGCAAATCGTTGGAACCTCGTTGGAATGTGGTGTGCCATTGTGGCAAATGTGCTCACATAACGTGTCCTCCATGCAACGCTGGTAAAATGCAGTTCGTTTCAGAAAACAGATGACTGTAGAAACCCTCATAACTCAGCCGATGAACACTAAAAACATGATGAGTGTGGACTTGGGACTATAATGCTTTCCCATGACATCATAACATATCAATGATCTATTATAGCCACTTTATATGCATGTTTTTGCTATCAATGGTAATTTTGACACTAATTTGGAATTAAAGTTTAAATACATACTTAACCAAATAGAAATAATGTACTTTTAATACTCCAATTGATAGGTGTAACCGACAAAATCATAACTCTGTGTGGTTTATACATATATATCAGGAATAGCTAGCTGAATTATAGGAAAATATATCAATTTCATAGTGGCCATTTTGAAATTCAAGATGGCTGCCCTCCCCTAGCTTCACCCCCACTGTACGATGGGTTACAACAGTGGTATTTCCGGGGTCCTTTGACCTGAGACCCGAATCACTTCCACATGAGCCTCAAAAGCCGAGATATTGCCAAAAATAGGTAATTTGCCGGCCCTTCCGTAGAAAAAGTTAGACATTTTCAGATCGATCACTCACGTTTTTCTGAACGCCCTCGACCTGCACAACAATAAAATCATGGTTGATTGAGTAAAACAAACATCTCCATGAACTCCCCCACAGAGCCTAGAGTAAACATAGTTGACTACAGAATCATGCCTCTTTTTCAAACACTACAACTGAAAGTACATTTTATCGCTTGGCTATCATGTGATGATACACAGTGATACACTGTGACCGTGTTATAATGAACACCTATAAAATAAATTCCCTTATATAATCAGGTGGTAGCAGATGCTTTGTTACGTGAAGGCAACCACGTTCCATTATGGGAGCAGACAATATTTATCACTTCACTATAAATTGTATGCCACCAAAAATAGTTTGTTATAACGAGGTTAAAATGTAATATTAAAACTAGGCAAATCAGAATACAGCCATATGTTATTTAGGATTATATGTGTTTATACTTTATATATTCTTACTTTAGACTTACTTTATCATGGTCTGTGGTAATTGAAGGTTGACAAACCAACTACTGGTATCACTTTTGTTTTAAATACTATAGTTAGCGTGGCCGCCTATCATCAGGCAGGATTGTGCGTTAAGAGTGCATTTCTGCCTACTTGATAGCAATGGTTTATTTTCGGATGGAACATATATCTATCGGACCGTGTACTGTTCCTATCTTCGGTGCAAGCAAAAGATCTGTTTTCTGTCGCGGTAGCGGTTTCCGCGGGACAACTGACGTATTCCTTTAAATATATGTGTATATTATCTAGAAAGGTAATATGTATCGTCAGTCCAATAATTACTGGCTAAAATAATAAAAATTACCAATCTTACATGAGTCGACGCGTAACGCGTCGTTGGATGGCCACCATGTTTTTGTTGATAAATTTATGTTGAATGCAAGTTTTTAACTGGTCTCAACAATTTATAGCAATATAGCAATCCGAACAAAAGAAACCCAGAAACTATAATCGATTGCTCCCTGACTTTATGTATGTCCATACGCAGCGTGAGAGGTACCGGCTGGTATCTAGTGAAATAAAAATGGACAAAGAATGGAGACTCCAGCGGTGGCTCTCCATCCAATTAATTACACGCTTGATGAAGGTTAACAATTACAACTTGCCGATCACACCATGACCATTCTGCTATACAGGTCTGCTGAAATTGAATCCAATTGGCGACAATTTAATGTTTGGACAATTTTCAAACTGTTATTAATAACGCTTGTACGTTTCGGATTTGACCTCTACATGCTTCGAACGATAATCCGTCTTTTCGAATGTTGATTACCAGGCTTTTCATCGCTTTTTCGAACTTTCCATTTCCGGTTTTGAAAAGAAAACCACTTAGTCACGCTACCAAACAAAACAAGCAACATGCAAGTTGTTGGCTTATCGAACCCCGCAGTTGTAAAGTCGAAAAAATGAATAAAGTCAAGATGAAAGCAGCCTATATTAGCAGATTGTTACATGAGCTGACCGTTAATGTTGAAAAACAGCGTGCACAGATTTGAGGGCGTTTTCAGTGGGGCGTTTTCAGGTGGTGATTTTGTTTGTAAGTTTCATCACATACATGCAAAAAATATCAGGCAACTTTCGTGTAACTTTCTTATTGTGATGTCACACATTTCTTGGAGAAAGGCGTGGAAATTATTGTAATTTTTTAACTTCATGTAAAGTTTTCAAATACTCTCTAATTTGCAAAAAACATTGTTAATGCTGTTAATACATAGTGGCTTTAAACTGTTAACACGCCGTACACATATAGGCAAAGTTGTCATAGTGATTGCAAAGTTGTTGTATTATCGAACCCCGCAGTTGTAAAATAGAAAAAAATGATGTTAAATTACAGTAGTATTACTCAAAGTATGTAGAGGTCGTAGGTCAATTCTAGAAAGTAACTGTACAAGCGATTTTAAAACATGTAAAAACATGAAATAGTCGCCATTTCGACTCAATTTCAAATAATCCATGCAGCTGTGTGGTTAGTTGTCTGAACAATGGCTAGAATAAAGCACAATCGGGCGAGGTTAGTACTTGCATGGGATTTGTTTCTGTTGTTTTATCACACATATGGACAAGATTTAAGGCAACGTTCCTGCATTCTTTCTTACTGTGATGTCAATCATTTAAAGTGAAAAACCGTGGAACTTTTGATTTTTTTTTTAATTACTGAAAATTTTCAAATTCTTTATAATTTTTAATAACAAGTTCTTGATGCTGTCGGCACGTAGTGGGCGTTAAGCTATTAACACACCGTGCAAAATTGTTCAAAGTTGTGCAAAGTGATTGTAAAGTTGGTAGATGTATTTGTATATATGATCTAAATTGTTGGCATATAGTAACGCGCAGTTATAAAGTCGACAAATTTAATAACAGCCAGTTGAAAGCAACCTTTAGATGTTCACTTGAGCTGTCTGTAAAATGTTAGAAAACAGCGTGCAAAGTTGGAAAATACGATTTAAGTGTTGGCGGAGCTGCTTGCATGCTTGTATAAGTCATTGTCATGACAAACCCGCAGTTAAATTTCGAGAACATTAAGTAAATTTCTCGGGAAAGCCTCATATATAAGCAGGTTATCAAAACAGTCAACCGAAAAATTTACGACAAACTGCTTACAAAGTTTCGAAAAGCGATTGCACAGTTGGTAGTTTCATTCTGAATTGTTACCTGTGATATCATGTTAAAAAGTCCCATAATTAAAAGTTCGAAAATATGAATAAATATTTCGTAAGTTGCTGTTAAATTACCGTAGTGTTACTCAAAGAAGGTAGAGGTCATAGGTCAATTATAGAAGGTACTTATGCAAGCGATGTCGATTTTAAAACATTCAAAAACATGAAATAGCCGCCATTTCGACTCAATTTCAAATAATCCATGCAGCTGTGTGTTTAGGTGACTGAACAATGGCTAAAGTAAAGCACAATCGGGCGTGGTTAGTACTTGCATGGGAGACTGCTTGAGTATACACGCTGTTGTATTTTTTCTTTTGTGTCATCACACACATGGTAAAGATATAAGGAAACGTTCCTTCGTTCTTTCTTACTATGATGACAGTCATTTATAGTGAAAAACCGTGAAACGTTGGTAGATGTATTTGTATATATGACCTAAGTTGTTGGCATATAGTAACGCGCGGTTGTAAAGTCGAAAAATTTAGTCAAAGCCAGTTGAAAGCAGCCTATAGATGTTCCCATGAGCTGACTGTAAAATGTCAGAAAACAGTATGCAAAGTACGAAAAACCGATTGAAATTTTGGCAGAGTTGCTTGTGTATTTAGCCAAAGTCATTGTCATGACAACCCCGCAGTTAAATTTCGATAACATTAAGTAAATGTGGAGAATGCCTCATATATAAGCAGGTTATCACAACAGCCAGACGAAAAATCGACGACAAACTGCTTACAAAGTCGAGAAAAGCGATTGCAAAGTTGGTAGTTTCATTCGGGATTGTTACTTGTGATATCATATTAAAAAATCGCATAGTTAAAAGTTCAAAAATGTGAATAAATATTTCGTTAATTGCTGTTAAATCACCATGGTGTTACTAAAAGTATGTAGAGGTCATAGGTCAATTATAGAAGGTACTTATGCAAGCGATGTCGATTTTAAAACATTAAAAAACATGAAAGAGCCGCCATTTCTACTCAATTTCGAATAATCAAAGCAGCTGTGTGTTCAGGTGACTGAACAATGCCTAAAGTAAAGCACAATCGGGCGTGGTTGCTTGCATGGGCGACTCCCTGAGTATACACGCTGTTGTATTTTTTTCTTTTCTTTCATCACACACATGGTAAAGATATAAGGAAACGTTCCTTCGTTCTTTCTTACTGTGATGTCAGTAACTTATAGTGAAAAACCGTGGAACTTTTGTATTTTTTTTAATTAACGTAAAATTTTCAAATTCTTTCTAATTTGTTAGAACAAGTTGTTGATGCTGTCGGCACGTAGTGGATTTTAAGCTATTAACACACCGCGAATGAATATTTTGTAAATTTCCGTTGAGTTATCGTACTGTGTCTCGAAGCATGTACAGGTTATAGGTCAATTCAAGAAGTTATGAGTGCAGACTATATCAATTTTGAAACATTTCCAAACATGAAATGGCCGCCAATTTGGGAAAATTTTAAATTATTTATACAGAAGCGTGGTTAGAGGTGCTCGACCGATGTCTAAATTAAAGCTCAATAGGGCGTGGTTAGTACTTACATGGGAGACGCCCTGAGCAGAATTTGGTGGATTGTTTTAGGGGATTCATCACACACAAAGATATGAGGCAACTTTCTTGTATCCTTTCGAACTGTGGTGTCAATCATTTATTGTAAAATGTCGTGAAAATTATTGTATTATTTTTTAGGTTCATGGAAAGTTTTCAAATTCGCTTTAAATTTCAAAGAACAGATTGTTGATGCTGTTGGCACATAGTGGCTTTGTTCTGTTAAGACGGCGGATAAATTTGTGCAACGCGATTGCAAAGTTGGTAGATGCATTTGTATATATGACCTAAGGTGTTGGCTTATCGAATCTCGCAGTTGTAAGTCGAAGCAAATAATAAAAGCCAGATGAAAGCAGACTTATTTATACTACATAATATATCACAGAACATCTTTTGGGCGCCAAACGATACGATCCTTTGTATTCTTGAAACCGAAAAGTTACAATCGACAAAAATGTGAGAGTTTGGTCAGTTGAGAAATTTTGACCAAAATATCTTTTCAAGTATGTACTAGAAAACAAAGCCATTTTAGTGATTAGAAAACTGTGTTTTATTGATACTTGTAGTGTGAATAACAATATGATAATTAATTAGTTATAAAATTAAAATACATTGTGCCTTCATAAATAGAGTGAGGTCGCGATTGGTATATGTATAATAAACACAGGCCTCGATTCAGCTTTACGCGTTTGACAAATAAATCGTAAATATTGCACATATTAGGGGAATACGATAATTTGGCGGAGAATGTACGCGTAAATGTAAAAGCAATGCTGCTGCACCTCGTGTAATAATTAGCTCTTAAAGTGTCATGTTTGTATATGCGCAATGAATTTTCAATTACAAATACGTACTTGTTATTAAATGGGCATGCGCATTTTGTTTAAACAAATTCGTACAAATTTGTTTACGTAATCTACCTGTTTAGTTAACAATATTCTAAATCAATTAAAGTCAGCTAAATGTACTACAAAAATATTAATACAAAACTTATCAATATTGTCTCTATAATTGTACTCAAATATTATCACGTGATGTGAGGTAGATATGTATATAATCGTGTAATTTATTCAGAAATAACACGTTTCTATTGAGTGAGACTTGAAACTATATCGTAGATTTGAGGCGGCTATTAACCAGTATCGGGCACTGTATGTTGATGGCTACTCGTTGACATGAGTGACCCTTATGTCACTGAGCATGCGACCACACGCTTCATAGCACGGATCACAGCACATGCGCACTGTAGCACCGTAGATCATCTTACAAGCTCCGATGTTCATGACGTAAGCTTTCAGGCATGGTGTGATCGCGTAGACGTGACTGAAACTGACACAGGCGAAGTTGCATCCCCAGCATATCGCGGCGGGCACTGCACATAAGTAGCTGAGTATCTTGTAGCACATGTCCTTAGAACAGATGAACATCTTAAAAACACATCGCCAAATGCCTTCCGGGCTGTGTGCGCCCAGAGGTTCCGCCAAGACATCTTCGAAAAGCACCTAAAACAATAAAAGTTGTTAAGAGTGTTTATTCGCTCAATTATCAGTAAATATCTCAATACGTCCAATTAGATGACAGCGAGAAGGGAGGACGCTGTGACAGTGATACATAGTGATGGCAGTGATACATAGTTCAATTTTTAAAAACAATCACACAAACTAAATAAAGTATACTGTCTGCACATTTAAACCACAAATTTGAGCCATTTTCTGGATTGGGGCACGTTTAAAAGTTTCTCTGTACGTCAGCGACCATCACAAACATTGACTTGATGCTCACTGGCTGAAATAATGGGCGTGTTCTACGACCGCTGTGTTTTTGAATAATCAACGTAACTTGCGTGGCCCAATAAAGCAAAGCTTTCTTTTCCATGTTTTCACACATTTCATTAAACTTTGCACGACAACACAGAAAAAGTGTTTATTTTAATCTAATCAATCATTTGTTTAGCATGGCACATTTTATTCAATCTTTGACATTTTTTTCTAAATCCCTGAAAGAAATGCCCATTTTGCTAACGATGTTTGTGATTTTAAAATTTGGCATCTCAATCTCCGGCGGGAGTGACGCTGTGCAAACGGATAAATTATGCAAATGTGGAAGTGACCATGCGACTGTATCGGAGTTGGAAAGTGCGTGGTGTCCCGTATCAATAATGAAAAAGAAACGTCCCCATCACATATGTTAGGTATGCGGTGGATGAAATGGTATAGGATACTAAATTGTTAGAGCGTGCCAGAAAGTGTCTTCGTTACCGTCACACATATATGTGAAGCTTGGTAATTGGGGCTGTATCGTTCAGTATAAAGTCAACAATGGCTCAAGTTCAGTCTTGTTGTCCAGAACAACATGTCTGTTTTGACAAGGCAAACACTCTCGTGTTTAGAAATGTTCTCTTTCTGGCATAGTTGCTATAACAATATTCACCGCGACTCTACTGCAGTGTCACCATATGCGCATATCTAGCATTAGTTACTCGCCACCTACAGAGGCGGTGGCAGCTTTTTTTTTGACTGTTGGGGCGAAGATTTCATGTGAATGTAAACAAATCGCACGGGGTCGTGCCGAAGACGCGACCTTTCGTGGCGGATCCGGGGGCATGCTCCCCCGGGAATAGAAATCTAGACCCTTTGAAACGCTGTTTTCTGCATTTTTAGAAGCAAATTTTGATTGTACACTATAGGTATATTTCTCTTACAAGTATAGATGAGTGTTTCACCTTATTTTATTGTGGGCACGACCTATTTTTCGTGGGGCGTCCGCCCCCACTGCCCCCACGGTGTCGCCGCCACTGACCTGTCCCTATCCTAAAACAAGTCATTCATAATTTCGTTCTCGGGCTTTTCCGGACTATAACACCTTATCTAGATGAATTCTATTAAAAGCACGCACACTATATCGCACGTTCATTGTAGGGTATTATTTTAGATAATATTCATCTGATACGTAAAAAATGGAGATCAAGCTGCCATTCCTCCATCCAAATTCAATACATTTTGTGGTTCCGTTGTTTCCAAATGCCCGGATCAGGAACTTTGAATGATGGAAAATTTTTGTTTAGCGTATAATTTCTGGTTAGCTTGCACAGAAAGCCGGAAAAGTTGCACGAAATATTGCCTTGAATATCTGAGCATTTGGCTGGCCGTCAAAAAGCACACTGAAGTAAGTATTTTGAAAATGAAATCCTACTAATGATTACAGTACTGCAATATTATTGCATATTACATTTTGGTTAGCAGCTATATACTAGTATATAGTTCTTATCAAAAGATGTCGCACTGACCATGACAGAGGCGGCGGCACGGAATTTTGCATGAGGGGCCGAAGTCTGAAATCTAGACTGTCTGAAACGCTATTTCCCGCATTTTGAGAGACAAATTTTGCTGAAACAAAGGATTTCAGCTTGATTTGGGGGCGACCCCCCCCCCCCGACATTTTTTTTACGGATGGCGACCGCCCCTCTACCCCCCCCCCCCTGGTGCCGCCGCCAAAGACTGGGGTCCAGAGTGGTAACTCGTTTATACGGAGCCCGATGTTTGCATATTAACTTATGATAGTGGCATCGTCCATTCGTTGCCCGTGGATTTTCAATTCACATTCACGGCCATTGCATCCGACATTGTCAGTTTTTGATTTTTTTTTTTGTAAAACTGTGGCCTTCAAAGAACATATAAAGATCTAGATGGCAAATATTACACGAATACAATAAAACTGATTTACAGGTCAAAATGATCTAGATGACCGTTCAAGACTTACCCTGACGTGCACGTTGAGACTTTCAGGATCCCGGTTCTCCATGTCCAAACCGAAGTCATCGGGAAGTTTGGGTGTTTCTGAGGTGATAGACATTATTTTTGATCAAGACAAAATGCCTGCAACAAACTTATTCTCGTTCGGATAATACCGCTGCCGCCTTCAAAATTAAAACGTTGCTTACAAACATCGTCTTATATACTGACGAAACGCCCGAATTTTAAAGATTGTGGAAGGAAAAATCGGTTGTCCAGCAACGACTTTAATTTTGTAACATATTAACTTGTAGATTGTACTGATCACGTAATTATGTGCTCAATTGTATGAGCTTTTAGAGTAATAATTCCCAGAATAAAAATTACATAACTACACATATTAATATAACACCATTAGGTTGTCAATATCACGTGCGTTTATCGCCTAATGTTACTTTCGTCAAATTATCAGCTTCAAAACTTAAACGCGTTGCTAAGCGACAGGTGTTCCATATGAACATCCATTTTTTCCGCCCACCAGTAAATCAAATGCGCAGTGAAGTAACAGTAATTTATCGCATAACCTTGAATTATACGCCAATCTGGTGGCGTTGGACGCCAAATTGATCATTTTTAGTGTAACAGATTTTGACTTCAATACTCATTTAAACATTGAACTGCTCGGCGCTTCTGATGTTGACGAGCATATTGATTTGTTCCATGGCGCCATCAACGCCATCATTTCACAAAGTCGGGGTCATTTCTCACAGCCACATTAAATCCAGCCACCCATAATAATGCGATTGTATCGAAGGTGGATGCTTGGCTTGATCAAACGAACATGTAGACAATTCAACCGTTATGCCTGTCTAATTAGTTTGTTTCAGCCGGTCGTCAGAAGCCAACTGTTCTGAAATTTGGTCCCCGCATCAAATCTATCTGACCATGGTAAGAAGATCGAATGGGTCCGAAGGAAAGTTTTTAAATTTCGATTCTACCATACTATACTCTACTATACTACTACCATTTCGTATGCATCATTACGCTGCATTAATGCAATTATTTTAATCTAACAACACATGAGTCTCGGTAAAAACTTCTTGACTCTGTTTTTATCTACAAACATTTTTATTCCTTTTACATTATTTTCAAAGTTCATGCGTCATCACGCATATTTCGTCTTTTTTTTTTTTGGTAAAATTCCTCGCTATCAAAATATGCTTTTGTCCCTCAGTGCCTTGACTTTTTAAGCAACAATTACAACTCTGATAATTTAGATATTTTTTTTTAGTTTAAAGCTAATTTATACCACAATATAAAAAAAAATGAAAGAAGCATTACAGGAAGACATTGATTATGTAACAAAAGGTATAATAATTAGACAAACATATAACTGGTATGAATTAGGTGAAAAAAGCAATCGTTATTTTCTGCGGTTAGAAAAAAATTACAAACGCACTCAACTTAATAGAATAATTAATCAAGATGACAAACTAATTGTAAATTAAGATGAAATTAATAAAGAAATTTAAAAACTTTAATCAAGATTTATACTCTTCGCAGGATAGCGTGATTTCCCATAATGAATTACTTCTTAATAACAGTAACATTCCAACTTTGACAGATGAACAACAAAACATGTTTAGTGCTCTGATAACGTTGGATGTAGCTCATGCTGCTCTCAAGGAATTCCCTAGTAACAAAACTCACGGAAACGATGAGCCAACATTTGATTTTCATAAACATTGGCCTCTAATTGGTAAAATCTTTTAATAAAGCCTTTGGAGAAGAAGAATTATCAACTTCACAAAAACAAAGTGTAATTACGTTAATTGAAAAGAGAGGAAAAGATCAAAGACATATAAAAAAAATGGATAGCCATTTCCTTCTTAAATACCGACTATAAAATATGAATGAAATCATCATCATCGTCATCTTAGCTTTTCACGCCACTGCTGGCAGGTAGCCACCACAACAGCTTCATTTTGTTGTGGGGTTGAACCGTAACTCACCACGTTGGTTCAATGTCTGGCCAAAAAAATCTTCTTCCGTCGTTGATCCACACGGTCAGCGTTTGTTAAAAATAGACACATTAGGGGTGTAAGATTAATAGAAGGTATTATGAATTATACCAACGAGATGCATCTACCAGGTTTATTATTAACTATCGATTTTGAAAACGCCTTTGATTGTGTAGAATGGGATTATCTATTTATTTGAACATTAAAAGCATTTAATTTTGGTGACACTTTGATCAGAACATTATACAAATACATAAGTAGTTGTGTAATGAATGAAGGGGTATATTCAGGTAATTTCTAGGGGTGTTAGGCAAGTTGATTGTATATCACCTATGTTATTTGTTTTAGTGCTTGAAACCTTATTAATATCACTGCGATCAGAATCCAACATGGCTGGTATAAAAGTTGATGTAACTGAAATTAAGAATGCCTCATTTTCAGGTGATCTCACTTGTTTTATGAATGATATACAGTCAGCTGAACATTTATTTGATTTATTAACAAAAATCAATAATGACTCTGGTCTGAAGGTAAATCATACTAAATGTGAAGCCATGTGGTTGGGAAACATGAAAACAGCAATTTAACTCCGCTAAATGTTACCTGGCCAAACAAACCAATTAAAATAGTTAGCATATACATGTCCCATGATCATGGAACTGCTGCGAATTTAAATTTTGCAAACCCACTTGAGTGTCTTGAGAAATCTCTCAGTTTTTGGGAAAGTAGAAATCTCACTTTACTTAGAAAAATTCAAATTATTAAATCAATGGGAATATCGAGAATTCAATATATAAATAGTAATGCCAATATTCCTGTAAAATTATTGAAAAATAATAATAAACTCTTGTACAATTTTCTTTGGAAAGGTCCTAATAAAATAGCCCGAAAAACTATGGTAAAATGGAAAAGGGATGACTTACTATGCCAGATATTTTTACAATCTATAGAGCACAGAGGATACATTTGATAAGGCGTTACTGAAATGAAAACCCCCATCAGGCATAGAAAATAAATTTTGACATAATACTGAAAACATAGTGGCGTGAATTTTGTTTTGCTTGACATAAATGTATCAGGTTTCTTTAAAAGCATGTTATCAACATGGTCATACTTTAAGTCTTATCCATTCATAGAAAATAGCAACATTGTTACTCTTAACCCCGTCATATGGAATAATAGAAATATTCTTATAGGGGTAGATCTTTATTCTTACATGAATTGTTTAATCACAGCATAATATTTGTTGGACAACTGTTTCATGAAACTGGTCGTCTATTACAAAGAGAAGAAATTGCTTCAAGTAGATATGTTTTACAATGGTTTGGTCTAATACATGTACTACTAGTTGAGGTGAAACAAAATACAACCATTCCAGAAGAATAAGTTGTACATTTCAACATTAGTACCACTAACATTAATATTCATGATTGTAATACAAGAAATATGTTCAAATCTATTGTGGATTATAATTGTATTACTCCCAGATCAGAAATTGTTGTTGTCAACTTGCTGAATGTAGACATAGATTCCGTCTTACAGTTGACAACAAACTAAGCGAATTTCAAATTTAAGATTTTACATAATATTTACCAACAAATGTTGTGTAAATGGACGCCCCCTAGAGTTGATTCAGATAAATGTACATTCTGTAATTCTGAACCTGAAATACTAATTCATCTTTTTGTAATTGTAGTTATATTGAGGAATGTTGAGAATGTTTTTTTTATGTTATGGGGAAGGAAACTTTATTTACATACTACTCTCAATGCAGCACAAATTATACTTGGAGATGAACAGAAAACTTGCTTGACTAATTTAACTTATTCTAATTGCAAAACGTTTTATTTATATTTCTCGAACAAAGAAACAAAATCCTGATTTCATTGGATACATTAAATATGTACAGCATATTAGCAATTCGAATATTTTATTGCTTCGAGAAGGAATAAATTAAATAGTCATATAAAGAAATGGGGGTAATTACTTGAAAACAAGTGTCCAAAGTATTTAAGAAACGAACTGAATACACTTATTACTGTAATATGTCAATTATACTGTTACATGTAAAGCATCCAGACCTTTTGACAAATAGAGCTGTAATGTATTAACATTTAACGATTTCCATATTACCTAACATCTGAAATGTATCTTTCATAATGTTTCTCCAATAAAAAATTTCAAAAATAAAACAAAAATTATAGGTATTTTCGGGGCATAATCGAAAGTGATAGGTATTTTACTTTGTTTACACGTCTTTAAGAAGCATTCACTGGTAACTCAAACTCAAAAAAAAATACACGAGGTCGGGTGAAATAACCATTTATTCAATTGCAAACGTGAGTAACGATCTGCGGAGGCATACTGTTCACATGTTCTTCTGTCTGAGCAGGGTTACTACTTCTACTGTGGTCTGTAAAGTAGCGGCAGTGTGCTTACCTTTGAAGTGAACACATGCGTAAGTTTACTTTTCCTTGTACTTCTTTTCAAAGTTGTCGAAATAAACTGTATTACGGTTTGCTGCGTGTAACTGTTTCTTAAATACACTTCTTGGGTAACTAATGACGAGACTTAAAAATAAATGTGTTGTTTTCTGTTCTTGGTAAGTTCTATCGCATGGAATGCAACTGTCATGGATTAGTAGGTATAATACAGCGATAATTCAATTTTTATGATAAAAAATTATATAACAGTACTGTTAAATCACAAACGATTCTCATGTTTATGGTATGATAAGGTAAGTAGTACTTACGCTTCATTTGGAAATATTCTGGCGAAAATTCAGTAAAATAAGCTACCTTTATTTTCAAATCAATGTTATATTTGAATCCCAAACGTGTTTAATAAATAACCTAGCTTCAATTGTTAAATGATATATTACTAAAAACTGATCGGCTTTGAAATGGCAGACTAATACATTAACAGTGAATCTGCTGGGATAAACTTTGTGATGCTGCCATGAGTAGACTGGGTAGTGCTGGATGGAAACGTTGCAAGTCACAATCATCATAACAAAACGGCAGTAAAAGGGACAGTACAAGATGTTGCCGTAGAGAAACATGTCGTAAGGCTTGTCGTAAATGTATGCACTCTAATCAAAGTCACGTGTCATGCTATGTCGTTCAATCATATAGTTCGGATTAATAACTATTCGCCCATTAATGATAATCAAATTTAAATTATTTATATATTATATACATAATTGTTACACGCAAATCTAGTATACATATGTACACATTATAAACATATCTAATATAAACAAAATATATACATTGCGCCACCAACGTCCTAGATAGCATTTGTAAATGAATTAAATATTAATTATATTTTCATGTCACGTGATGGCATTTTCTTATAATATTTAAAGTAAAAAAGACGGTACACTTAATGGTCTAGCATTTATGGGATAAATATATGTTATGAAGTTTTTCAACAATTCCCTTTTTTTTAAATAAGTGCAAATCTTATTGCTATTGAGCTTTACGTCTTCGGAGTTGATACGTCAGATGTATTAGTACCAACGTCAGACTTAAGACTGGTAGGTCGACTGTCTGAATGTCGACTTACTGGTCGACTACCGTCCAAGTTCGATATTAACGGCTCCACTGATATGCTGCTCTTCGGTTTGGTGCCTACTAGGAAACTGGCGGATTTCTTCCGTTTTTCTGACGCTTTGTGTTTCGATTTCGACCCCTTCGTGCCCTGAATGGCGAGTTTTTGTCTGGCATTACTACTTACGACCTGTGATTATGCATAATAGACAATACATGGTCGTTAGAATGTGTCAACTTGTCCAAGAGCCACGTGGCCCCGTGAGTGTCACAAACTCCACGCACGGCGAAGAGCAACGCCATGAGACAGAGATATTGATAACGGGTTGTATACATACCTTCCAATCTCTGAGTGACATCTGACTCTCGTCGTCATCATCAGAATCACCACTTTGCCCTCTGAATAATAGTTTGCTCTTGTTCGTCTTCATGTCGACACCATTCGTGATAGGTTTGACAATCATGAGAGCAGGGCACATCTCGTCTTCCTCCTGCCCATCGGCGTGTATCGTCGAAACGTAACTTGACGCATCACCAAACGAAGTCATGGATCCTCTGCGGAACAAATATGGAACGGTTAAATAAAATAGTTGGAAAACCATTACGCCTCAAACACACGTTCCCATGGAAACGGCACACATAGATACACATATGCACAAAACTCAACGTGACTGGAACGAGAATCTTGATTTTCAATTAAATGTGTGTAAAACGTAATATTCACGTACATGTTTCTGTTGGAACTATGGGTCATAGTTGCTGTACTTTCCGATATCTTCTTTGCCATGGATTTGGGTTTCGGTGCATCAATGGAGTACAGTTGTTGGTACTTCTGTAGGTGTTGTTTTGTACAGGAACGTTCCATTACCACTACGATCTTAGCCCACTAAAGATTGATGAACAGACGTAATTTAGCGCATTTATTTGATGGGTATAAGTGTTTTAATGACGTCGACTCTAGTTACAAAAATCCAATAGTTGATATCATGTCGAATTAGTTTGAATGGTACCGGTGAAGCGTGGCAATGCAAATCGGAGAAAAGCTATACATTTCGAGAACCACTGGATCATACTCTGGCTTCCTCCGTCTGTTTCATCGCTTCTCTGTCGAAAATAGCTGGGAAGCTGTAGATACTGAGGTCCCACGCCGATTCAGTATTTTTCTACACGCTGTCATTTGTGTCATTGTTTATCGTAGAATAGAACCACCCAGTGACAATTGGCCGGACCAGACTGAGTACTGAGGCGCCATCTAATTCCTCGTGGCTAGCGAGACGTACATCCCACATGTAGATGATCATTTAAATTAATAAAATTAACATTTCGTACTTTTTAGATGCTAGTTTAATAGGCGGTAGTCGTCGCATCACGCATGCGCGAGGTATATGGGTCTCATATAAACAAAGATGGTGACTTTGACTGTTGCGCAGATCAACGAGTACAAACTGAGACGTTACCAAGCTTTACTTAGGTATTTTCAGGTGATTGGAAGGTATCGAAGAAGTCACCGGTTCAAACCTCGTACCTCTCATTTCAATTAGAAGAGCGCATTGGATCACGGGAAACTCAATGTTTATCAACACAAATGTTTCACATGCGCAGCGCGCCGACTACCGCCCTTTAAATAAAAGAAAGCCTCGTAAAGTCCGATGCGAAGTCTTGAATGCCTCATTTTAGAGCTAAACCAAAATGTTTCAGCCATTTTGCCGGCAAATCTTCGAAACGCTTTAGAAAAAAATCCTACCTGTCTTTGCCACTCCTTTCTAGATCGAACGAGGATTTTTTGGTACGTATTTGTCATCATAGCTGTTAAAAGAAAACAATAGCTTACAGACAAAAGAAAACATGAACATAAAGACATATTAACGATCGAATCTCGAATTCGTAAATTCGTTCTGGCAGAGAACAAATTGATAGCATATTTCTAGTTGGCACCTGCTCCACAGAAAACAGTGCACGGACGGACATAAATATAATGTCGTTTTTTATCTTTGTTGATCAGAATTCACTTTACCAAAGTATACTGTCTTTTTAAATACGATATTTCTTTAGAAATTCATTTTCATTCGTATAGCGGTCACATATAAAAGAGATATAGTAGTGTAATAACTCGTATCACGGTATTGGGACTACCATCTTGTACACGTTAATCTAACCAATATCACGGTATTGGGACTACCATCTTGTACACGTTAATCTAACCAATATCACGGTATTGAGACTACTATCTTGCACACGTTAATCTAACCAATATCACGGTATTGGGACTACTATCTTGCACACGTTAATCTAACCAATATCACGGTATTGAGACTACCATCTTGTACACGTTAATCTAACCAATATCACGGTATTGGGACTACCATCTTGTACACGTTAATCTAACCAATATCACGGTATTGAGACTACTATCTTGCACACGTTAATCTAACCAATATCACGGTATTGGGACTACCATCTTGCACACGTTAATCTAACCAATATCACGGTATTGGGACTACCATACGTTAATCTAACCAATATCACGGTATTGGGACTACCATCTTGCACACGTTAATCTAACCAATATCACGGTATTGGGACTACCATACGTTAATCTAACCAATATCACGGTATTGGGACTACCATACGTTAATCTAACCAATATCACGGTATTGGGACTACCATACGTTAATCTAACCAATATCACGGTATTGGGACTACCATCTTGCACACGTTAATCTAACCAATATCACGGTATTGGGACTACCATCTTGCACACGTTAATCTAACCAATATCACGGTATTGGGATTACCATCTTGTACACGTTAATCTAACCAATATCACGGTATAGGGACTACCATCTTGCACACGTTAATCTAACCAATATCACGGTATTGGGACTACCATCTTGCACACGTTAATCTAACCAATATCACGGTATTGGGACTACCATCTTGCACACGTTAATCTAACCAATATCACGGTATTGGGACTACCATCTTGTACACGTTAATCTAACCAATATCACGGTATTGGGACTACCATCTTGCACACGTTAATCTAACCAATATCACGGTATTGGGACTACCATCTTGTACACGTTAATCTAACCAATATCACGGTATTGGGACTACCATCTTGCACACGTTAATCTAACCAATATCACGGTATTGGGACTACCATCTTGCACACGTTAATCTAACCAATATCACGGTATTGGGACTACTATCTTGTACACGTTAATCTAACCAATATCACGGTATTGGGACTACTATCTTGCACACGTTAATCTAACCAATATCACGGTATTGGGACTACCATCTTGCACACGTTAATCTAACCAATATCACGGTATTGGGACTACCATCTTGTACACGTTAATCTAACCAATATCACGGTTTTGGGACTACCATCTTGTACACGTTAATCTAACCAATATCACGGTATTGGGACTACCATCTTGCACACGTTAATCTAACCAATATCACGGTATTGGGACTACTATCTTGTACACGTTAATCTAACCAATATCACGGTATTGGGACTACCATCTTGCACACGTTAATCTAACCAATATCACGGTATTGGGACTACCATCTTGCACACGTTAATCTAACTAATATCACGGTATTGGGACTACCATCTTGCACACGTTAATCTAACCAATATCACGGTATTGGGACTACCATCTTGTACACGTTAATCTAACCAAATCACGGTATTGGGACTACCATCTTGCACACGTTAATCTAACCAATATCACGGTATTGGGACTACCATCTTGTACACGTTAATCTAACCAATATCACGGTATTGGGACTACTATCTTGCACACGTTAATCTAACCAATATCACGGTATTGGGACTACCATCTTGCACACGTTAATCTAACCAATATCACGGTATTGGGACTACCATCTTGCACACGTTAATCTAACCAATATCACGGTATTGGGACTACCATCTTGTATACGTTAATCTAACCAATATCACGGTATTGGGACTACCATCTTGCACACGTTATTCTAACCAATATCACGGTATTGGGACTACCATCTTGCACACGTTAATCTAACCAATATCACGGTATTGGGACTACCATCTTGCACACGTTAATCTAACCAATATCACGGTATTGGGACTACCATCTTGCACACGTTAATCTAACCAATATCACGGTATTGGGACTACCATCTTGCACACGTTAATCTAACCAATATCACGGTATTGGGACTACCATCTTGCACACGTTAATCTAACCAATATCACGGTATTGGGACTACCATCTTGCACACGTTAATCTAACCAATATCACGGTATTGGGACTACCATCTTGCACACGTTAATCTAACCAATATCACGGTATTGGGACTACCATCTTGCACACGTTAATCTAACCAATATCACGGTATTGGGACTACCATACGTTAATCTAACCAATATCACGGTATTGGGACTACCATCTTGTACACGTTAATCTAACCAATATCACGGTATTGGGACTACCATCTTGCACACGTTAATCTAACCAATATCACGGTATTGGGACTACCATCTTGCACACGTTAATCTAACCAATATCACGGTATTGGGACTACCATCTTGTACACGTTAATCTAACCAATATCACGGTATTGGGACTACCATCTTGCACACGTTAATCTAACCAATATCACGGTATTGGGACTACCATCTTGCACACGTTAATCTAACCAATATCGCGGTATTGGGACTACCATCTTGCACACGTTAATCTAACCAATATCACGGTATTGGGACTACCATCTTGCACACGTTAATCTAACCAATATCACGGTATTGGGACTACCATCTTGCACACGTTAATCTAACCAATATCACGGTATTGGGACTACCATCTTGCACACGTTAATCTAACCAATATCACGGTATTGGGACTACCATCTTGCACACGTTAATCTAACCAATATCACGGTATTGAGACTACCATCTTGTACACGTTAATCTAACCAATATCACGGTATTGGGACTACCATCTTGCACACGTTAATCTAACCAATATCACGGTATTGGGACTACCATCTTGCACACGTTAATCTAACCAATATCACGGTATTGGGACTACCATCTTGCACACGTTAATCTAACCAATATCACGGTATTGGGACTACCATCTTGCACACGTTAATCTAACCAATATCACGGTATTGGGACTACCATACGTTAATCTAACCAATATCACGGTATTGGGACTACCATCTTGTACACGTTAATCTAACCAATATCACGGTATCGGGGCTACCATCTTGCACACGTTAATCTAACCAATATCACGGTATTGGGACTACCATCTTGCACACGTTAATCTAACCAATATCACGGTATTGGGACTACCATCTTGCACACGTTAATCTAACCAATATCACGGTATTGGGACTACCATCTTGCACACGTTAATCTAACCAATATCACGGTATTGGGACTACCATCTTGCACACGTTAATCTAACCAATATCACGGTATTGGGACTACCATCTTGCACACGTTAATCTAACCAATATCACGGTATTGGGACTACCATACGTTAATCTAACCAATATCACGGTATTGGGACTACCATCTTGTACACGTTAATCTAACCAATATCACGGTATCGGGGCTACCATCTTGCACACGTTAATCTAACCAATATCACGGTATTGGGACTACCATCTTGCACACGTTAATCTAACCAATATCACGGTATTGGGACTACCATCTTGCACACGTTAATCTAACCAATATCACGGTATTGGGACTACCATCTTGCACACGTTAATCTAACCAATATCACGGTATTGGGACTACCATCTTGCACACGTTAATCTAACCAATATCACGGTATTGGGACTACCATCTTGTACACGTTAATCTAACCAATATCACGGTATTGGGACTACCATCTTGCACACGTTAATCTAACCAATATCACGGTATTGGGACTACCATCTTGCACACGTTAATCTAACCAATATCGCGGTATTGGGACTACCATCTTGCACACGTTAATCTAACCAATATCACGGTATTGGGACTACCATCTTGCACACGTTAATCTAACCAATATCACGGTATTGGGACTACCATCTTGCACACGTTAATCTAACCAATATCACGGTATTGGGACTACCATACGTTAATCTAACCAATATCACGGTATTGGGACTACCATCTTGCACACGTTAATCTAACCAATATCACGGTATTGGGACTACCATACGTTAATCTAACCAATATCACGGTATTGGGACTACCATACGTTAATCTAACCAATATCACGGTATTGGGACTACCATACGTTAATCTAACCAATATCACGGTATTGGGACTACCATCTTGCACACGTTAATCTAACCAATATCACGGTATTGGGACTACCATCTTGCACACGTTAATCTAACCAATATCACGGTATTGGGATTACCATCTTGTACACGTTAATCTAACCAATATCACGGTATAGGGACTACCATCTTGCACACGTTAATCTAACCAATATCACGGTATTGGGACTACCATCTTGCACACGTTAATCTAACCAATATCACGGTATTGGGACTACCATCTTGCACACGTTAATCTAACCAATATCACGGTATTGGGACTACCATCTTGTACACGTTAATCTAACCAATATCACGGTATTGGGACTACCATCTTGCACACGTTAATCTAACCAATATCACGGTATTGGGACTACCATCTTGTACACGTTAATCTAACCAATATCACGGTATTGGGACTACCATCTTGCACACGTTAATCTAACCAATATCACGGTATTGGGACTACCATCTTGCACACGTTAATCTAACCAATATCACGGTATTGGGACTACTATCTTGTACACGTTAATCTAACCAATATCACGGTATTGGGACTACTATCTTGCACACGTTAATCTAACCAATATCACGGTATTGGGACTACCATCTTGCACACGTTAATCTAACCAATATCACGGTATTGGGACTACCATCTTGTACACGTTAATCTAACCAATATCACGGTTTTGGGACTACCATCTTGTACACGTTAATCTAACCAATATCACGGTATTGGGACTACCATCTTGCACACGTTAATCTAACCAATATCACGGTATTGGGACTACTATCTTGTACACGTTAATCTAACCAATATCACGGTATTGGGACTACCATCTTGCACACGTTAATCTAACCAATATCACGGTATTGGGACTACCATCTTGCACACGTTAATCTAACTAATATCACGGTATTGGGACTACCATCTTGCACACGTTAATCTAACCAATATCACGGTATTGGGACTACCATCTTGTACACGTTAATCTAACCAAATCACGGTATTGGGACTACCATCTTGCACACGTTATTCTAACCAATATCACGGTATTGGGACTACCATCTTGTACACGTTAATCTAACCAATATCACGGTATTGGGACTACTATCTTGCACACGTTAATCTAACCAATATCACGGTATTGGGACTACCATCTTGCACACGTTAATCTAACCAATATCACGGTATTGGGACTACCATCTTGCACACGTTAATCTAACCAATATCACGGTATTGGGACTACCATCTTGTATACGTTAATCTAACCAATATCACGGTATTGGGACTACCATCTTGCACACGTTATTCTAACCAATATCACGGTATTGGGACTACCATCTTGCACACGTTAATCTAACCAATATCACGGTATTGGGACTACCATCTTGCACACGTTAATCTAACCAATATCACGGTATTGGGACTACCATCTTGCACACGTTAATCTAACCAATATCACGGTATTGGGACTACCATCTTGCACACGTTAATCTAACCAATATCACGGTATTGGGACTACCATCTTGCACACGTTAATCTAACCAATATCACGGTATTGGGACTACCATCTTGCACACGTTAATCTAACCAATATCACGGTATTGGGACTACCATCTTGCACACGTTAATCTAACCAATATCACGGTATTGGGACTACCATCTTGCACACGTTAATCTAACCAATATCACGGTATTGGGACTACCATACGTTAATCTAACCAATATCACGGTATTGGGACTACCATCTTGTACACGTTAATCTAACCAATATCACGGTATTGGGACTACCATCTTGCACACGTTAATCTAACCAATATCACGGTATTGGGACTACCATCTTGCACACGTTAATCTAACCAATATCACGGTATTGGGACTACCATCTTGTACACGTTAATCTAACCAATATCACGGTATTGGGACTACCATCTTGCACACGTTAATCTAACCAATATCACGGTATTGGGACTACCATCTTGCACACGTTAATCTAACCAATATCGCGGTATTGGGACTACCATCTTGCACACGTTAATCTAACCAATATCACGGTATTGGGACTACCATCTTGCACACGTTAATCTAACCAATATCACGGTATTGGGACTACCATCTTGCACACGTTAATCTAACCAATATCACGGTATTGGGACTACCATCTTGCACACGTTAATCTAACCAATATCACGGTATTGGGACTACCATCTTGCACACGTTAATCTAACCAATATCACGGTATTGGGACTACCATCTTGTACACGTTAATCTAACCAATATCACGGTATTGGGACTACCATCTTGCACACGTTAATCTAACCAATATCACGGTATTGGGACTACCATCTTGCACACGTTAATCTAACCAATATCACGGTATTGGGACTACCATCTTGCACACGTTAATCTAACCAATATCACGGTATTGGGACTACCATCTTGCACACGTTAATCTAACCAATATCACGGTATTGGGACTACCATACGTTAATCTAACCAATATCACGGTATTGGGACTACCATCTTGTACACGTTAATCTAACCAAAATCACGGTATCGGGGCTACCATCTTGCACACGTTAATCTAACCAATATCACGGTATTGGGACTACCATCTTGCACACGTTAATCTAACCAATATCACGGTATTGGGACTACCATCTTGCACACGTTAATCTAACCAATATCACGGTATTGGGACTACCATCTTGCACACGTTAATCTAACCAATATCACGGTATTGGGACTACCATCTTGCACACGTTAATCTAACCAATATCACGGTATTGGGACTACCATCTTGCACACGTTAATCTAACCAATATCACGGTATTGGGACTACCATACGTTAATCTAACCAATATCACGGTATTGGGACTACCATCTTGTACACGTTAATCTAACCAATATCACGGTATCGGGGCTACCATCTTGCACACGTTAATCTAACCAATATCACGGTATTGGGACTACCATCTTGCACACGTTAATCTAACCAATATCACGGTATTGGGACTACCATCTTGCACACGTTAATCTAACCAATATCACGGTATTGGGACTACCATCTTGCACACGTTAATCTAACCAATATCACGGTATTGGGACTACCATCTTGCACACGTTAATCTAACCAATATCACGGTATTGGGACTACCATCTTGTACACGTTAATCTAACCAATATCACGGTATTGGGACTACCATCTTGCACACGTTAATCTAACCAATATCACGGTATTGGGACTACCATCTTGCACACGTTAATCTAACCAATATCGCGGTATTGGGACTACCATCTTGCACACGTTAATCTAACCAATATCACGGTATTGGGACTACCATCTTGCACACGTTAATCTAACCAATATCACGGTATTGGGACTACCATCTTGCACACGTTAATCTAACCAATATCACGGTATTGGGACTACCATCTTGCACACGTTAATCTAACCAATATCACGGTATTGGGACTACCATCTTGCACACGTTAATCTAACCAATATCACGGTATTGGGACTACCATCTTGTACACGTTAATCTAACCAATATCACGGTATTGGGACTACCATCTTGCACACGTTAATCTAACCAATATCACGGTATTGGGACTACCATCTTGCACACGTTAATCTAACCAATATCACGGTATTGGGACTACCATCTTGCACACGTTAATCTAACCAATATCACGGTATTGGGACTACCATCTTGCACACGTTAATCTAACCAATATCACGGTATTGGGACTACCATACGTTAATCTAACCAATATCACGGTATTGGGACTACCATCTTGTACACGTTAATCTAACCAATATCACGGTATCGGGGCTACCATCTTGCACACGTTAATCTAACCAATATCACGGTATTGGGACTACCATCTTGCACACGTTAATCTAACCAATATCACGGTATTGGGACTACCATCTTGCACACGTTAATCTAACCAATATCACGGTATTGGGACTACCATCTTGCACACGTTAATCTAACCAATATCACGGTATTGGGACTACCATCTTGCACACGTTAATCTAACCAATATCACGGTATTGGGACTACCATCTTGTACACGTTAATCTAACCAATATCACGGTATTGGGACTACCATCTTGCACACGTTAATCTAACCAATATCACGGTATTGGGACTACCATCTTGCACACGTTAATCTAACCAATATCGCGGTATTGGGACTACCATCTTGCACACGTTAATCTAACCAATATCACGGTATTGGGACTACCATCTTGCACACGTTAATCTAACCAATATCACGGTATTGGGACTACCATCTTGCACACGTTAATCTAACCAATATCACGGTATTGGGACTACCATCTTGCACACGTTAATCTAACCAATATCACGGTATTGGGACTACCATCTTGCACACGTTAATCTAACCAATATCACGGTATTGGGACTACCATCTTGCACACGTTAATCTAACCAATATAACGGTATTGGGACTACCATCATGTACACGTTAATCTAACCAATATCACGGTATTGGGACTACCATCTTGCACACGTTAATCTAACCAATATCACGGTATTGGGACTACCATACGTTAATCTAACCAATATCACGGTATTGGGACTACCATCTTGTACACGTTAATCTAACCAATATCACGGTATCGGGGCTACCATCTTGCACACGTTAATCTAACCAATATCACGGTATTGGGACTACCATCTTGCACACGTTAATCTAACCAATATCACGGTATTGGGACTACTATCTTGCACACGTTAATCTAACCAATATCACGGTATTGGGACTACCATCTTGCACACGTTAATCTAACCAATATCACGGTATTGGGACTACCATCTTGCACACGTTAATCTAACCAATATCACGGTATTGGGACTACCATCTTGTACACGTTAATCTAACCAATATCACGGTATTGGGACTACCATCTTGCACACGTTAATCTAACCAATATCACGGTATTGGGACTACCATCTTGCACACGTTAATCTAACAAATATCACGGTATTGGGACTACCATCTTGCACTCGTTAATCTAACCAATATCACGGTATTGGGACTACCATCTTGCACACGTTAATCTAACCAATATCACGGTATTGGGACTACCATCTTGCACACGTTAATCTAACCAATATCACGGTATTGGGACTACCATCTTGCACACGTTAATCTAACCAATATCACGGTATTGGGACTACCATCTTGCACACGTTAATCTAACCAATATCACGGTATTGGGACTACCATCTTGCACACGTTAATCTAACCAATATAACGGTATTGGGACTACCATCATGTACACGTTAATCTAACCAATATCACGGTATTGGGACTACCATCTTGCACACGTTAATCTAACCAATATAACGGTATTGGGACTACCATCTTGCACACGTTAATCTAACCAATATAACGGTATTGGGACTACCATCTTGCACACGTTAATCTAACCAATATCACGGTATTAGGACTACCATCTTGCACACGTTAATCTAACCAATATAACGGTATTGGGACTACCATCTTGCACACGTTAATCTAACCAATATAACGGTATTGGGACTACCATCTTGTACACGTTAATCTAACCAATATCACGGAATTGGGACTACCATCTTGCACACGTTAATCTAACCAATATCACGGTATTGGGACTACCATCTTGCACACGTTAATCTAACCAATATCACGGTTTTAGGACTACCATCTTGCACACGTTAATCTAATCTAATCACCAACCAATATCAATCAACATTCATTAATACTCACCAATTAACATGCTAAGTAACAATATAGGAACTAGCAACATGAAAATAACGAAAATGAGTTTTGTCAGTATAGGGGAGCGACTTAGTTCGATTTCGTCATCCTGAAAACGAAAAAAAAAAGCACCATGAAATGCGCTGTATATATAAGGGCCGAAGATAATGAGGTGTTTTTGGCTTAGAATTGCCGAAGTGCGCATGACCGAGGCTATTCCTAAGCCTTAGAAGATGGAGACAAACTCGTAGAACTACAAATTTAGGGTTATGTTAAAAATGACCACAAGTTGAGGAGAACTACCTACTATCAAGATATCTAATTTAATTATGGAATACAATAACGAAAAAACAATTTTCCAGAAATATGGTCGATATTTTGAGTTTGGTCGGCGGGTCATTGCTGAATAGTTGTGATATAGTGAAAATACTGCTTTCTATATTTGTGCTAGTTGTAATGCCCTTACCTTTCCACTGATAAGAGTCTGAAAATGAATAAGAAAAAATAAAAATGTAGTAAACATAATACAGAATTAGACCGCTTCAAATTTTCGATCGAAAGCAACAGACTGACATATAGTCGTCAGTGATCAGGTACGCATGTATTTTATCGTATTGAACGGTGCACATTCCATAGACGAGTATTTATACGCATGCGTAGTAATACCATTCGCCACACTTGTATACTTACTGCAAACTCGCCAAACGCCATATGAAATAAACTCATCCAGGTGCCATAGACCGTATCGAATGTAAATACGTAAACTCCGATGTCTTTAAAGAGGAAGTAAAACGCTGAAACGCACAAATTTAGTAACATTACAATTCATCTGACTCATGGTTGTAATGCAATGATCTGAATGTTATGGTGTTCAAGACGAGATCAAATGTTGTCGCTCTGAGCATCTCTGAAGTGTCATGCAACTACATACCCTAAGATATTATTGTATAATAGCAGCTTACTCTGGAAATTCAATAAATTATTTTAATTTAATAATGCGATAAATTATAACCCTGTGGATACGCAAAATAACTAAGAACGCATTGTTTCACTGGTAAATTGGTAAAATTGAAACTCAGTGAGTATACTCTAAAAATCAAAATCACCACGGAAACAAAAATGTTTATTTTTTTTTGTCATTTTTCCTTTACATTTCGTGCTTTTGTTTCTCGGAAATTTTACCCATTTTTGAGCCATGGCGTTTCCAAATTGTAATCTCCACCTACGTAATACTCGAACTAATGACGTAACGGTACACTTACCTGGGGAAAACGAGGACAATATAGTAATGGTGATAAGACTGAAACGAAACAAGTCTCCGGCAATCATCTTATAGATCATGGTCACAAACGGTCCTAGACTTTCCAGAACCCTGTCAACATAAAACGAAAGTGTGTGAAAAAAGGACCTTTAATTTTTCTTGATGCTGCCACTCGTTATTATTTGGGAGAGAAACTTGAAATGGGTTTCATGATTTATTAAAACAATTTAGTTCGCTCCATTGTCGCCCTCATGCGTTTCAGATTTCCGCAAGGTCAGCATACTCTGACATGTAAACCATGCTTTTTATCACACTCATTTTGTGTGACCATTTATTTCATATGGTATTCCTGACGCCCTTCAATGTCCCCATAATGGCAAACAACTTGACCCGGGGCAAGTAACTCATACAACTTACAACAATTACAATTCACATACTTATGTATTACGCCATTTTATCTATGTTATCATTAACCAGAACAAAATCGCCACAGCCTCCTTGCTGCGCCGCGTCGTGTTCGACACGGGTCTCATGTGACGTTTACAGTTTAACGCATTATTTGTTAGCACTGAATTCAAACGCTTTGCACGAAGACAATGACTGGGGCACTTTATCGGAATGCCCAAGCCCAGGTACATGCATAGTAATACGTAATATCATATTTACCTGTAAAAGAAGAGTATATATGTCCATGCTAGAGGAACTGCAGCTATTACCAACATATCCTCAATGTATCGTTTATCCAGGAATCGCATTGGTACGCACAATAATATCAAGACACAGGAGAATAGGAAGAGGCCCTTGGCTGGAACGTTACGCTATTAAAAACACGTTAAGTATCTGATTAGTATGTGATTATATAGTGTGTGCATACTACATGACTTGGTAATATCAGACGGAACCTGATTGTGATCATTTGGAAATAATGTGTATTCCTTCGCATAATAAAAACAAAAGAATGAAAGTGCGTAGAACCGCCACAAGAGGGCATAGTGTACTACGGTCGACTGTACCTGTAATGTGGTACACATTAAATTTACACATCACAAAATAAACCGTTTGCACACCAATCAACTACACCACATATCTCGTTTGAGTATATATCGATAGGAAATGATTTCTTTAAATCTACGCATGCTGGCATCAGAGGGCGTACTTACCATCGTACTAAAGTAACCCAATTTAACGGTTTTAATGTGGAAAAATTCGAGGCCTAGATACATTAAACAACCAATCGTTGTCAAAGCTTCGGCGACGTATCGAACCTGTAAAATACGTAACATAGAGTCAAATACATTGAACTGCGCATGCACTTCTAAATAGCCCTACTTATAAGCGCATGCGCAAATGTACGATGATGCCTTTATTAAACAAACGAGGACGACTTGTCAACAACATAGATCGCACATATGGTTAACATATGGTAACTAGTCAATTCAAGGTAAAAATGAAAATATCACAGATTTATTTATTTTTTGCACTAAATTGTACTTCTGGTCGATGTACGGATATTGACTGTTCGGGACCACCAGCCCATTTTTCTAAACTGGTGATTATACTTCAATAATGTTGTCAATATTATAATGTTTCAATCATTGGTATAAATGATGAAGTTATTGACCAATATCTCAATTTGGTGACACAATGTAGATAACTTATTATATATCGTGACTGGGTACATTTCGTTATCCTGGATTACTTAAAAAATCTGCGTTCCAAAAAAATCATACATGTCAGTTTACGTTAACATTGTGTAACAAGGCTGTTCTAAAAAATAATAGCATTTTTTAATAATATTCAGCCATTTTACGGTATGTACCGTAACACAAAAAAGAACGACGTTTCATGTCATCATTAAAAACAATAGTTTCATGCATAATACGATTTATGACCAACTATTATGAATTCGGTTCAATCTTACGAAGAGTATTATTGGTCGGGTCACGTGTCAACTTACAATACTCTTGACGTCAGTTCCACCAATCAAGTCTCCAGCAGGTCTGGTATATATGGCAACGCTTAATGTTAGTAGGTATATGATAGCGAAGGTAAGACGAATTGTAAATTGTCTCTGAAAATAAATTAAACATAAATAGCGACGCGTTAGTAATATATGTTTGTCAAATTTATATGTTTGTCGAATTAGATGATTTTTGAGGAGAAAAACTCCCCCAATATGTCACTATAAAAAGAGCCCGTGCAATATTTCAAAGGTGAGAAATTTATACATTTGGGGTTATGTTTTCCTACGACGCGTACCAAAGATAGTTTACTTGTCAGGGGCAGTAACAAAGTGCTGAGTTTAGGTACAATGTATAACAAGGAGCCTCAGGGTGGATTATATCTGATTTAGAAAAGTCAACCGACTATTACACCTAAAACACAGTGTTAACCAAAGCGCAAAAATGTGGAGTTTATTTGTTACATATGAACAACTTGAATTGTGGGTTTATCTAAATAAAATAGACACAACAAACCACGTGTTGAGTTTACTATAAGTAACAACAGTTTTGTTTGATTTACTTGTGAAAGCAAGCACAAGTTCGAGATTTTCTACGCATCCATTGACTGTTAACTAACCTTTGCAAACACCCGCCACTTCTCCAGCAACAGCAGATGTATCACTCCGCCGTCTAACATTGGGAGATGTTCGTCCTTGTTACTACCGACTATAATTGATAAGGCCGAGTCCCAGTCTGAACCAGTAAAAAGGAGAAGCTAATCTTAAAGCTAAACTTAAAATCCAAATGAAGTTAATTTATGAATAAATATAAATACATGTAGGTGTACATTGCACACACACATATAGTTGTTTCAAACAAAACTGAACCGTTATTGACATTTACTCACCGTGATCGCCATTTGATTTTATGCTGTCTATGTTGTCTAGTGGGTACGCAACGCAGTGAAAATTACTGAATTTCCAAAAGGTCGTACTATTCACTTCTAAGATCTGCTGAAATAGTTTGTTCCTACCCAGTTTACACGCCAAACCAAGCGGGGTTAACCCTGACACGTTTCGGATTTCCGGATCAGCGCGCTCCAAGACCAGTTTGTACATTTCCTAATATTAATATACATGATCATTTTGTCATTATTGCAATCATTGTATGTTACAATAATGGGGGAGATATAATTTGGATAATAATTTCACATTAATATATTCATGAACTTTAATTAGTGTAGTTATTAATTAGCCACTGACTGTAATACAAACATTACGACTCCTATGCACAGATTTACAAAAACAAATTTGGCCAACACCTTGTGCCACAACAGTGTTTGTGTGTCGCCGATGGGCTGTATTGGGTTACAGTGCAGTCACGGTACATTTCAACATTGTACCAAGCAAGACAAAACGTCTTTTCTTATATGAAAGAGTTATATTAGAGTTATGCGATTACTTCCGGGTGTGTCAGTTGTATTGACACGCAGCGTTCGAATTTGTTGCCAGCCTGGCATAGTCGGAGTAAGTGTCAGCGCCTCCCACGACAGACTCACATTAGTGGTTGTGTCGACGAGGGCGCTGCAACATATGCGGACCTTCACGTCACACAGTAATTTTCGAACCTAACATTATTTCTCCTTTGTATAAACTGAATACTTACCGGCTTATTATGAATTACCAGCATATGCAGTGCGGTGTTTCCGAATGAGTCTTGGGCATTGGGATCTACTAGACCAGTTAACGGATTACTTTTTTCTAACAAGTACGTGTAAATATCTTCATTAGCTACGGAAGCGGCGAAGTGAAGGGGATATTCTCCATAATAGGCATACCCAAAATAATCAATGTCTTTACCCTTCGCCGATCCATCTTTATGAGCCTCCGGAAGAAAGAAACGTCCGGACGCACGTTGATCTAGACGAGCACCCTTTTCCACAAGAAATTTTACTGACTCTAGGTCCTGGTTAACGATTGCGAGGTGAAGACACGATTCCCCTGTCAGTAAAAAAAATAAACTTAACACGACTTGGACAACTGTGAACTTATTTATTGAACATGAAGCTAAAAAAATGCTTTGAAATCGATCAAGTCGCAAATTAATAAATAAATCAATTACACTAACCGTAATATTCGTATCCTTCATAAATATCCAATACCATTTTCGGATATTTTTCAATTAACACCTTGGCCAGCTCTTTGTGAATGTCCGAGTTATTCAAATAACATAGATGAAGGATCGTCTCGCCGACACCTCCACGATTATCCAGATCAAAACACGCTTCATGCTCCTGAAACTTGTTACGAAATTGCCCTTCTTGTCTTTTGTCGAACTCTTCTCCGAGTTGCTTGGCTTTCTCGTCTGTCCATATTGTCTGAATCAATTAAAACGACCTCTAAGATTTACATTGATCCGCTGACATTACAGCGATAATGCGCGCTACCATATATGTGTTCACTTTGGGCGGAGCTTGTGTATTATGCGTAGTAAGTGATCACATCAAATTTCAAAATGTGATAATTTTTACCGATCTATTATGCAGTTTAGTGGCATGACCTTCAATGAGGTCACACATCCTGGGACGTTTATTTCTCAATTATTGTATCAAAAAATGCAATGTTTTAACGTGATAAAAGTTGTAAAACAGAATATTTCTGTTTCATAGCAGAATCTGAATATCAATTGTTTCAGTTAGCGCCCTTGATTGGCAAAAACACAGAGTAAATACAAAACAAACAAGCAAACACATGAAACAAATCAACAACACATAACTTCTATATACTATTACTTCAGATTTTAAGCGGCCAGTCGAATCAATTCAATCATGCATTCAGTTTGGCAACATTTCTTGAAATACGGAAACCAGGGGAAGTGTTATCGTTAAAAGGAATACAGGTTTTAATCGACCGTTTATCATGAGTTAAGTGGTCAACAGGTGGTTGGCCGCCCTCATGCCACGTGACGTATACTCACCGCAACTTGTTTGGCGCACATTTTTAAATACATTACATACTCTGTCTTAGTGATGAGATGGGTATCTTCGCCGCCGTTATACAGATACGGAGGAAGCTCCTTAGCTGCAATCTCCTTGAAACTTTCTAGATCGTTCCTTTCCCTCATTTCTTTGAATGTTTCGAGGAGGGTACCCCCGTTTTGTAAATTAATTATCTTGTACATGCTTTTTTCTGATTGGGCCTTGTTCTGTTTCTGCCACGCAGTGTCAGGATCTTCGTCCTCCAGCTCTTTGTGTCCACACACACGGTTGCCCATGGTTACGATTGATAAAAAAATTGCTCGTTAATTGTCACCGTAACCTGTAAGCCAAAAAAACGTTATTTTAATTATTTATTGCGGTTATTTCTTTAAAAAGACATTAAAAACGGGATACGGTGATGTTGTTTGGAACTGTCGTCCAATGAACGGAAATAGTAATAACAGACGTGAGTGACTGGAAGCTCAGTGGACTTGTGTATAGTAAGGCAACCGAAGTGCCTCACAGCATGGCATTTCATAAAACCATTTTTACAAGTCATTTACTAATACATTTTAAAAATGAATTTTAAAAATATAAACATATTTTAAAAACGAAAATGAATGTTAAACATGAAAATGGGTTTTAAAAACGAATATGGATTTTAAAAATGAAAATGGATTTTAAAAAATGAACTTGAAAATAGACTTTTAAAAACGAAAGAATGTTTTACAATGGATTCCAGAACCGAAAATGGATATTAAAAAATGATTATAAAATAAAAATGAATTTTCAAAATATTAATGAATTGTAAAAATGATTTTATAAAATGCTATGTTGTGAGCCATCTCGGTTGCCGTAGTACAATGAAGTTTTTTTTTTCTTTCAAAGTTGTACTCAGCTGAACCCGCTGACCCAAACAAAATGGTGCCAGTGACGTTTTCTTGTGTTGGTACTTTTTAGTGTCAGTAGTAGTGCAATAAACTGCTACAGGCCACTGATGATGTCCTTTCCACCACCGCCGTGATTGCTGACACCGTGGTCACCTGAAACAGTTCTGTTAACGGGGTATGAGCGCAATAACAGTTGGCACCGTGGACCGTCTTTAAACACGGTGTGACTGACCTCAGGACTCGCCCGAAACATATTACAACTGAGCATTGTCCTCATGGTCTTGTGTTACAGAATTAACTTACTAGTATTTGACAATAGAAAACACAGCAATATTGGTAATATGCTACCAAGGTGTGTGTCCTTCACCAAATACTTTATATTGATGGGGTATATACTCTTCCGATTGTCGAAATCGTCGAATATATGCCGTGTGTTATTTCTTGGTCTATCTTTGAGTTATATAAGTGCGTTATATCTGTCACACTCACCTTAAATCCTGTCACATACCGTGATTTAGGTGTTGTCTAATCTCCGTCAAAGTGACGGCGTTACACACTCTTTTGTTATTGAGGTTCTCACTTATCGCGACGAGGAGAGCGCGTGGCGTATCGGTATATGCCAATCGTAGGTAACGGAACTACTATCTCCAAATCACTTTCGTTTCTAGTTGAAGAAAACACACCAATTGACACAGACGATGCAAGCGGAGCCTAATTAACATAAAAAAGAATCAGAGTTTCACCAATTAAATGGCACAGTTCCTTTTATATCGAGTAAGATCTTTGCCCCTAGATCATCAACGACTGTTCCATGACAGTATTACCACAATTGTTCGGCGTTAATCACGACACGGTTTCGCAAAACATAGATCAGCATTCAAGTACACAGATTAACGGCGGCGGTATTCACTGTTGTCGCTCGGCAAATATGGTAACGTAGTACACAATTCATAGCATTCAAGTACTATTGTCAGCTTTTGGGCGTTTACATTTGCAACCGTTTTAAGCAGATGTGTTTTTTGAATGAGCCACACAATAAGAAACCTTATCAACCGCACATATATATTACGAGTATTTATAGTATGATTTTTAAAAAAACAAACAGAGATATCTACTCTGGATTTACATTTTGAGCTTTCTTACCTGCTGTTCAAAATGGAATCGTTTGTCGAAGTCGTTGGGGAAAGTTGTCTAGCGCCCTCATTGACGAATAAAGAAATTGCAAACCTTGACCTCAATGACAAAGGCTGTGTCACATACGCGGCGATTTTAACCATGGCCGATCATACTTATATAATGCAACAATTTAAGACTGTTCCGAGAAAGTATAAAAGTAGTATCCCTAAACTACAAAACAAAAATAACAGCAATGATACACAGAAAGTGTACACAGGCATTAAATTATAAAGTTTAGTACAAATCACAAAATTCATTTATTAAATGAAAATACACATTAGAATTATACTACATGAATGGAAATAATCTTCCATTTCTTCTGTAAAAATCACGCGTTTTTTTTTTTCAACTGATGTTTTTAGTTTCGTGTGTCAGTCATTCATTATTTGATCCAATTTTGCCCAGTTGCTCATATTCTTAATGTATGTGGATTTTTTGACTCGGATTTGTATTTGTTCTTCAATGTAGTGCTTGCTACGAGTATCATTGTACAAATCTTCTATTCAATGCGACACGACGGATTCTTCGAGTTAAGCTTTGTGGGTTTATTCCACAAATTATAATTCTGGTGTGGGTGACAAGTTTATTATCGTGATCTTGAATATGCACAACAATTTCAAATTAAGTAGTGACTATGTATCTGCTACATACAAAACTGACCATGTTGCGGGTAACACAGGTAAACGACAAGGGTGTCCATTGTGTGCAGCTTTATTTGTATGTAACTTATTCCAGAATGATTTGCCAAATCATGAACAAATCTACTTTTTACTCATCACTTGATAATGAAGCAGTCGCAGCTTTATTAAACGCCGACGATTCACACACAAAATATGGCCTCAGATACGCACTCCTATGTGTACAAGAAGTTAATATAAAGAATTAAAACTAGCAGGCAATATCTCGAAAAAGAAAAAGAAATAAATATAAACGAAAAATTGCGCCTTAATATTGAACAAGGAGTTAAAGATAGTCAACACATTTGAGTAATTTGGCTTTACAATAACGAATGGTGATTGGTCTGGAATCAAAATAATTTCACTGCTTGAATCAACAATTCATTGTTTATAAAGAGACGCAGGTGAGAACGCCGTGACTTGTATTCAGTTCAGTAAAACCAACTTGTCTTTATGGCAGTGAGGAATTACGCAGAATGCAAATACTAGTAATGTTGTAAAATTACTAAAAAAGATAATTACTATTTAAAATGTTGTTAGATTTTAATGGGTGTAAATATTGCTTTTAAAAGTGAAGATGTACGTTCTACAACCGGAGATGTGTTTTTTTTCTATTTTGAGCAAGGGCAAAAATTACACTGCAACATAACATTATTTAAATTTGCATTTCAAAGTATTTCTTATTTAAAACAGAAGGATACTAGTGTATTCACAATAATTAATTTAAAATGTTAAAGCACAGCTTATTATGAAAATCTCTGGGAAACTGACAATATACATTCAAAACAAATGAAAATGATATAATTTACGACAAGAAATGGACTTATACAATTAAAAACGGTGACACATTGAAAACAATGCGAACGCTATCAACAAATTAAATGGTATAAATGAGAGAACTACTTGACCACAGTAACATGTAACATTATTCACAAACCAAGGATCTACGGTCTTACGGTCTACCAATTGAAAAGGATCATTGCTAGAAGCGGCAGCCCACCCAATTGTATTTTTACTAGTGACAAAAAAGGTGATGAAGTCAATTATACTCTGAATTGCATAAAACATAAAATAAAGAATTGTAACTTGAAGAAGATATTTTTAATATCCAAAAATTGTCAAATTAAATAATCAATATAAGTTTATTTATTTATTTACTCAAGTTCCTAATGGTGTTGAATAAATATCACTGTAATAAGTCCAATAACATGCGCGGTTTAAATGATTCAATTATGCTGTGGGAAAATTAAAGATGGTGGTTGTCTTTGTGAACTGCCGCGTGCACGGCGTATCACCACACGGGAAAGTATTAGAGCGCCCTCATCGACAATTGAGGAACTATGCATGTCTTGACCTCATATGTACATTGTCGCTTTCAAGCTTATTTTAACATGCATGGCGTGTGATAAATGTGCTCCGCGACTGTTTACGACTTGTTTCACAGCTACATCATAAAAGTGCCAATATCCAGGGATTGTCCCTTTGGCACGATCGTTTCATATCCGTAAGCAAACTATTTTCAATATTGACGGACTGTTTTTCCCGTTAGTTAAAAACCATGTGTTCGTCGCCAATTTTGTTGCAATTGTTTGGGATGTTTTGTGTAATCATGGCAGAATCTCCAGCACACTTAACGATTGATTTGGGCGAAGAAAGTGGACCGTTCGAGGTTCAGTGCGACTCTTTTAAGTATTTTACAGTTGAAGTGACGGAGCCCTGTATGGATCTCAGAGTTCAGGTAAACGAGCATATTTTGCCAATGAATTTCAATGTGCTACTAAATAGCTATAGTTTCAGTTATGTGGGTGTTGATTTTGGGCATGACGAGCGAGGTAACGAACCACATCAAGGTCACGACTCGGTTAGCCTTGCTCAACTGGTTCGTTACCAGTCTTGTGATTGGTTGTTGACAAATGCTGAACAGGCCACGCCTCCAACGGTGTCGTGCGTTCAGACAAACTGTTAGGAATTCCTAAATGGAGTCAATTTGTGTAGTTTTCTTGATTTATTCTGCAGATATCGGTAAAATGTAGGTAAGGCTTTGGCTAAATTCGAAGGAGCAACTAATATTCTTCAACCTGGTATTTTTTTTAGATTTTATTTTTTATTTTTTTCGTCTGTTTTTTCGAGTTTAAAAAATGTGAGCTGGCTGGAGCCTTCACCCCTGTGGTCTTAGCAACGTGGAATGTCTTGTGACCTATACTAGTACTGTAGAATACTTTATTTTCGCTTGGAATTTATTTTCACTATTTTCGCTGAAAGGATGATTCCGTAAAAATAAAATCCAGCGAATATACTTTTTTCCCTATATTTCACATTCAACTCGTCAAAAATCAGTGTAAAGAAATACCACACAAAACACCAAAAATGCCTTTTCAGCGAAAATAAAGTATTTCACAGTATATTATAATCATTCAAATTAATTCAGGATACTAAAACAGATCTGTGTTATTTATTGTTACAAGTGGTAAAACTCAAGTGATATCTCATGTGTGGTTAGTGCCTCTATTACCTGTCACATGTTGTCTTGGGGTCTGTAAACACAAATTGAGCCATAAATCGTGTTCTGAGGTACTTTTCAATTAAATTCAGGTACGGCCTGTGAGGGCACTGCACCGCAGCAATAGGGACAGGCAGTTTGGGAGGTCAAAGAGAATAACACACACATACACATAGATGTCTCAGGGGTTGAAGAATACGGTGGTCCGAGGTCCGGGACTCATAAATTACTTTGACGGACCTCCGGATTAAAAGCACTAATAGTCCGTCGGACCATTGATTTTATAGATAACAAATAATAAAGGTGTCTGCATATAACAATTTAATCTAAAACAGTCCTGATATTCGTAGTCTCAAACCTACGTTTATTACGTGGAACGTAGTGACGTCCTCCGTTTTCTTACGCTGACTGTAATTGGTCAATAATATAGCACGCGGAAACATCAATGATGTCAGCCTACTTTGTGTGTGAATCCTGCACCCGCAAACATTATTTGTGTACAACAGCCATGAGTTTGTTTGATTTTGGGTTTAGTCAAATTAAAAAATCTAAAGGGGGTGATGACGATGAGACAGAAGAACTTCCGTCTAAAAAACAGAAGTACAATGTGACATCAAGTCATAGTGAACAAGAGAAACTCGCAAACTTGACGAAAGACAAGAAATATGATCGTGAGAAACGTGTTCGGTCTTTCAAGTCACATTGGACAACTGAATTTCCTTGGGTACGCCACGATGAAGTTACGAATACTATGTTTTGTGAATATTGCCGAAACTATCCGCTGTCATCTGATAAGTCAAGCGCCTTAGTGAAATGAACGACTAATTTGAAACTCGATCCGCTACGATCTCACGATGTTACCAACGAACACTTATCCTGTAGCCGACAGTTCTTGAGAGATAAAGATGGCCGAGCAGCAACGCAAGTGTCACAGGAAAATGTATTTGAAACTCGTATTGTCAAATCCTTCATGGGAATGGGTAAAGAAAACCAAGACCGAATGAGATATTTATTCAACACCGCATATGCGGTCGCCAAAGCAGGAAAGCCTTTTTCTGACTTCAAATTTATTTGTGGTATTCAAAAGAAAAATGGATTAAAGCTCGGAGAAAATTATGTTAATAGTCATGGCTGTACGGAATTTATGGAACACATTGCTTCAATATTAAGAAAGGACATTTCCAAAGAAATCAAGACAGTGAATTTTATCAGTGTTCTTGGCGACGGTAGTACCGACAAATCAATTATTGAACAGGAAATTACTTATGTATGCTATGTTGGGCCACGTACCAAGGTACCTGTCACCCGTGAGGTTGCGATTACATCAGTAGAAAATGTCACATCACAGGGGGTTATTGATGCCTTGACGAAGGGATTATCAAGTGTTGATTTAAATTTGGACGATCTCAACCCTGATAGGGAGAAAAAACCATCTCTTATATCATCAAACTTTGATGGTACCTCCGTGAATATGGGAAAGAAGACGGGTGTCGTCACGAAAATAAAAGACGTTGTCCCGTCATCTATTGGTATTCATTGTGTGGCGCACAAGTTGGAATTGGCGATTTTGGATGCTTGTAAAACTGTGAAACAAATATCAGACTTCGAGGCTACGTTAAAGGGGATATTTCATTTTTATCGCGATTTTCCGAAACGTCGACGTGAACTTAAGGAGATTGCAAATATATTTGAGACGGACTTAGCACATTTCTCGTCAGTCAAACAGGTTCGCTGGTTGGCAAGCAAAAAACGGGCAATGAAGTCATTAGCGTTAAATATTGTAACAGTTGTAAAACACTTAGAACACAATTATACTGCTGGTAATCGAGCCGATGATGCAAACCGCGCAATGGGTTATTTAAAGGCGATTAGATCGTCATCTTTCCTGAAGATGCTCTATTTTTTGTTAGATTTTCTTCCAATTATTGCAATTTTGTCAAGGGTATTTCAGCAAGACACGTTGTTGGTTATTGACTGCTATGAACCAGAAACTCGTAAATTTGGAGATATTGAAATTAAAGGTATTTTATTACCAGCTGAATATAATACACCAGTTTTTGAAAAACTGATTGACAATACCACTAAATATATAAACAACAGATTTATTGAACTTAATGAACCATCATTTAAACAGTTGTTGTGTCTGAACTTTCATCAGTGGCCTATGGATAAACAAGAATTGGCTACATATGGCAATGAAGATATTAATGAACTCATGAACAATACAGTATAGTCAAGTCATATTTCAGTGAATCAGAAAGAGAGACAATAAATAATGCTTGGTTAAACTTGAAGTTTTATTGCAAAACACACAGGTCACAGTTACATTTTTAGATGTATACTCAATAATTCTACAGAGTACAAATGATGTTATTAGTGCACCAGTTAAGAAATTATTGGAATACATGTTAACAGTATCACCTAGTAGTAGTGCTTGTGAGAGAGGTTTTTCTAAAGTGAATGTTATAAAAACTGAACTCAGAACTAGACTAAATCATAACAATTTTCAGAATCAATTATTTGTTATGTCTGAAGGACCAGATTTAGCTGATTATAATCCTGACCCAGCAATTATATGCCTTGAAGTTGATGAAGATAAGTTACCTCAACCTAAAACTGATGAACATGCTCCATTACCTGAGATTGTATCAGAAAAGTAACTTACTCATGTACATGTATATGTATTAAAAATGAAATATGCTGTTAGAAAATGAAAAATAATGTTAAAACATCATTTTAGGACCAGTGAAATTATTACACGGACTAGTGACAATTTTCTTATCACTAGTCCTGGACCAGTGGAAAAATTCCATATTCTTCAACCCCTGTGTCTTGGATCCATATAGGGGGTAGTTTATTACTAATTTATATATATATAAAAGCACTATGAACTAAGAAACCAGTGTTTTTACAAAGAGTATGCAAATTTATGCAAATGCTATGTAAATGTGAACATGCTGACTTTGAAAACACTTGTAACGTACATATCTAAAAACTACAGACTAAACTAAAGGACTAAAGTCCCCCTTGGAGTTTAAAAGAGACACACTAATCAACCTGTGTTGATTATTAATAATAATGCTAAAAGACATCAATCAACCTGTGTTGATTATTGGTAAATTTTAAAAAGAAAACATTGCTCAACCTGTGTTGGTTCTTAATAAAGCTAATACAACAATCAACCTATGTTGATCATTGGTAAAGTAAGAAAAACCAATCAACTTGCCTTGACATTGCAAGAATTAGAAATAAAAGGAATAGCACACCCATGGTAAATATCATGACCTACACCCATGGTAAATATCATGACCTACCCATGTGAAAGAAGGTGGGGTGGGTGGGAGTTGAGAAAAACACGACGTCTGTGTCTGGCTTGGCAATGCGAACTGAGTACTAAATTAAAAATTGTCGGCAAACGGATAGTTTATTTATTTATGCTAATAGGGCAGCACAATTGAAATATGCAGATTTGACCTTTAAATCACTGACCTCCCAAAAGGCCCACTAGCTTCCCTGTATTTAAAACTCGTTAACATATTAACTTTGCCTTAAATCCAGGTACGGCCTGTGAGGGCACTGCACCGCAGCAACAGGGACAGGCAGTTTGGGAGGTCAAAGAGAATAAGATACACATAGATGTCTTGGATCCATATAGGGGGTAGTTTATTACTAAAGCACTATGAACTAAGAAACCAGTGTTTTCACAAGGAATATGCAAATTTCTGCAAATGCTATGTAAATGTGAACATGCTGATTTTGAAAACACTTGTAACTTACATATCTAAAAACTACAGATTAAACTAATGGACTAAAGTTACTTTACCAATGATCAACATAGGTTGATTGCTGTATTAGCTTTATTAAGAACCAACATAGGTCAGATTAGTGTCAGTTTTCACATAAAACTGGTAGTTGTCATGGCATTATTGTTAATTTACATATAATAACAACACATTAGCATAGGAATGAACTTCTTTTGTTGTTCTTCAAAATTCATGCATGTATTTGTCTCAATCAGATCAATTCAAAATAACCGATGGTTGGTCGGTTTGTTTCAACGAATGCTGTTCTTCAGCCATTTTTCTGACAACATGTACCATTTTCAGTGACTTGTCCCTTTTCACTTTCTCTATCAGGTTATCAGAAGCCAGGGTGAACCAGATCTCTATGTATCCAGATTTCCTGTACTATATCCCACAGAAAAAAGTCTAGCATGGTCATCGTACGACTGGGGCCATGAGAATCTTACCATATCGAGTTGGGATCCCGAGTTTGAAATTGGTACCTTCTACATTGGTGTGCATGCGTTTTGTAGTGATCAAGTACACAGTGGAGATGAGAGTGAGTATATAATATGCACATATTCCAGCCATTTATTTTCTGAATAGTGTGTAAAGTATTATAGGAGTGATATTATGTGATATGATGTGATGACTTTCCAGATTGCGTAAAAACAGATAGTTTGGAGATTTTGACACTGAAAATGCCTGGGCAAAATCATTTGCACTGAGGACGGCTGCTCAGGTATTTGCACTCTAACTTGCAGCACATGATCCTAAAAACATTACGTAAACAAACAAAAAATGATGTTGTACTAAAGTACATATAATACGTTCAAGGTTTTCATGTTTTCATAGCATAAAAACTGTTTTCTCCCTTGCTTATTGTGACACCCTCAAAAGCGAGTACCGGTAATTCCCATTCCCCTCAACGGAGAACAATGGTTTAGTCCCCTATTTTACGCTATGACTTGAAACAGTTTTTTATGCTTCACATGTTTATTTGCCTTCAATTACCTTTTGTTGGCTGTCACTGTCACTGTCGTCCCCAAAATCTTTCTCAAAAAATCTTTTATTTTATTGTCAACTAAAATGCCAGAAATTTGACATGTGATATTTCCAAGATGGCGCTGATCAATCAATTATGTGATACTCATCAATATTTTTTTAATATTAACCAAGAAACTTTCTATAATTTTCATCGCACAATTCAGTTCTGGGCTTCACACATAAAAGATATATGAAATCAAGATATCACAATGGTACCCTGAATTATGCATACAGACAGTATTGATCAAATCAAACCTGATTTGCTTCAGTTGCTACAAGTTTGAGTCAAGATTGCAATAAATATGTTTTTATTTGTTTATTTTTAGATTCTATATTCATATTATTGGTGGAGAGCATACCATCAACTCACCCAGAGACCCCAGACATGATGGGAATGACAATACAAGGTACATTGACACCCCAAGAATACAGCTATTACAGATTTTGCATTCCTCGTGACTGTGTTACCGTCGATGTACATCTCGAAAACTGTCTGAATCCAGAAGAGTGCCCGACCGGATATTCCTGGCCGGAACTAATCGTTTCTCGTTCAATTCAAAGACCGACTATATATGATCATTCATGGAAACTCGCTCAGATCTATCATCGTACCATTACCATAGCCCCGCCTGATTCAAATTTCAGGGTTGGGCATTATTACGTTGCTGTGTATGGCTGGTGTACACCAGATGAGCATTGCCCTGATATGTCAACATGTGGACCGTGTCACTATACTAGAAATGCAAGCTTTTCACTGAGTGTTACAATGAATGAGTTGTCGAGCTCTGATCAGTGCCCCTCAGCCAAGATTACATGCGAAATTACATTTTCTGTTGCGAGCAACGCTGTCATTAATATATCATTATTGGCAGTCTCTTGGTTTGTAATAACCTACAAATTAATGTTTGGCTGTTGAATCACTTTATCTCTTAGTGTGATTATTTGGTCATACCATCTTCTCTAATCTTTTTATTAGTTAGATCACCTGATTTTTGTATAAAAAGTTTTTTCCTCAAGAAAATCCAACCCCCTGGCAAGAAATGGCATAACCCTGCTTAGTGGTGAGAAATATAACTAGTTACATTATATAATGTTTCTGTTTGAAATTTCCGTAGTCAACAACTGTAATTCTTTAATGATGTTACCACTGATGATGCATCAAGCCTTGTAGTGTGTTCACACATGTAGCAAATTATGGCATTTGACTCAGAGTTTGCTTTAACCCACTGTTGGAAAACATGTGATTCGAGTAACCCAGTGTAGTTTAGTTTGGAGGCAGAGGGCTGGTCTTGAACCTGAGATGAGACGCATGTTAACAAAGTCTCTAATGGCCATGAGCAACCTATGAACAGAATGTAGGTTTAGTAGGGATGTTTTTTTTCCTAATTTCATATAATTTAATTTGAATATACTTCCATAATTTACAGTAGTTTCTGTTAAATACTGTCATAGATTTTATTGTTACACAGAGTATTAAATATCTTATTAACTTTTTAATAAATCATATTTAGCAAAACAAGTGTTGTAAAAATCATAAATTACTGAATCAATGCATAAATTTGTAATAATTATCATAATATGCAAATTGTGTGAATATCAAGTGTGTGTTGATATTTTATTTTTTGTTGTAGAATTATTTTTTTATGACTTTTTGTGATTCATTAGTATTTTTATAAATTTACCTCAGATTGACTTGATCTCCATTTTTATGGTTTACTCAGTTGCACTCAGTTTGTGTTATGCTGCCCTCAGTGGTTAGACTGGCTGGCGCAGTGGGGGCGATTAATTTGTTTTTGTAGTTTATATAAAATAAAAAAATTCGCGAAATGGAGGTGTTAGCGCAAAATTCCCTGTAACTGCGAAATCACCCCGACTGGTTTATTCTGCATGGCCCTCTATCGACACTGCAGGAACCCGTCGATTTTTCAACAGGTAATTATGTTAATGAGTGTTCTAATTGACAATCATCTAAGCCAATCACAACGTCTCTTCAACTGACCTCTGACCGAGAAGACGTCTGCTGATTGTAGCAGTCGTTTTTTTTTAATTCTACGACTAGTACGAGTTACTTTTTAAGTCTATTTACGACGACTACGACAAACTCAAATTTCAACGTGCCGCCATGTTGGGTCTGCAATGTGACCTTTACCATGTTGACCTCATTATGCATGTATTTTCGCGCCCACCTCATTATAATATGTGCATCATGAATATTTAATAGCAATGAATTTCCTGCAGAATAAACCAGTCGGGGTGATTTCGCGCTAACACGAATTTTTTTATTTTATTTAAACTAAAAAAAAAAAAAACTAATCATCCCGACTCCGCCAGTCTACTCAGTGGTATGTATTCTTCATTCCCATTATATTTCTAGTTCACACTCTGTCGTAAATTGAGACACTGGTTAACAATGATGTTATTTTATGTATAGGGAGGTGAGAGATTTACTTTCAAATGATATTTTATTTAAGGTTGACGTTACCAGACGCATTAGTGATTGACGCTTACAATTTGTATCAATCCAAGTTAACCGATTTCAACTGATTTTTTTGGAGGTACTGAATAATTGTGTGAACCAATGAAACCCTTGTAAAATTATTTACCAATATAAATCTGTCTCTATTCTAATTTTCCATTTGAGCCAAATTTAGCACTACTGAGCTTGTTACTGGTACTACACATATATGCAATGCATTGTGGGAAATATTCTCCTATTGTAAATGGAAAACTAATATCAGCTTAGAAACTCACTAAAAATTATATGTCAATTTATTGAAATGTTTTCACAATATTGGGATTCATATCAATAATACAAAAATTTACATCCCATATCACCAAGCAAAATATTGAGATATGAATAAATAATCTCACTATAGAAACCAGTGGAAAAATGACAATTTTCTATGATACTTTTGTATCTCAAAAATCAATCGGTAAACCTATATTTTTTTTTTTCAGTATTCTGAAGGTATGAACTCGTATAAAGTATGTCATAAAATCATTGTGTCTGAACCTCCTTAATTTTCATTTGTCAAATCTCATGTATAATTCATTAAATTACATAATCTCATGAATAATTCATTAAATTTAAATAATCTCATGAATAATTCATTAAATTACATAATCTCATGAATAATTCATTAAATTATGCTGATATGATTAGTAAAGAACAATTGTAATAGTATAGATAGTAGATTAAGTTTTAAACTGAATTGACAAGTGACTTGGTTTGTACAACATTGAATTTTGCTGTATAATATTTATGTATGAACTATGAATGTACATACTCGTAAATAAAAAAGTTGACTTGTGTATATGGATTTATGTTTTTATCACATACACATAATTGGGTTATTGACGCGAAACCAATCGTTTGCAAGAAAATTCATTTCTACAAAAAGTTTATCAAATTTAGATGTTGGTGATTTATAACAATAATAATACACTCCACAGAGTATTGGATTTAAAGATAGGTCTAGACACTTGTTTGGGGTCACCTCACACATTTTCTTGCCATAAACCCTTCTCCTAAGTACGGCACTGTAAGTGACTCATAATTCAAGGAATGAAACGTAGCCAAGTCCATTATTTAAGTGAACATCCTCGTCTGAACCCTGTTATTGCACAGTAATGGACATTGCAGTCTTTTATTTTAATTATATGTTGCAAAATTGAAAATGTGTGCAGTGGTTTGCTAGAAAGGAAAGAACTGGACAGCATGTGGTATCAATTGACCAATGAGAATGCAATGTTGTAGTGAACAGTATTTTAGTTTGTTATACATGTACATCAGTAGTTTGTTTGTATGCTGCCCTCTATGTACGGTCGGTGTTCATGCTGTGCACTTGATTTTGTCTGTGATGCCTATGTTTTATAGGAAATACGTGGATGTAGTCCCCAAATTAAGTCCGGCTATTCAAATAGTTTCTCCTCTAAGTGTATCAGAGGGCATTGGTTTGCTGTATAATGGCTGGATATAATGCAAGGGTTGACTGCATTGCAATATCAAGAATGGTTGCTTTTATTATTGTTTACTTTATCATGGGTGGCTTGATACATTTTGGCAGAGGAAGCGTTTAATCAAAACATTGCAGCCACCTCTACATAAACCATATCGCAATTCCAATTTTTTGTACTCGTGATATGGTCTATGGCCAATAATGTTACCTGTGTTTTCACCTTGGAGAGCTACCTTCAATACACATTATTTATTATACATGCATGCTAGTACATTTTAAGGTGGACGTACAGTTCTCCAGACAGTTCTATGTCAAGTCATCTGGTCAGTGTGAATATGAAGACATTGACCCATGTGTGATATGTACCAGCATAACAATTCTTTATCATCATCATTGAAGCTACTGATATACAAAAATTATAATAAGAAAAAGAAACAAAATTTAGAAAAAGAGTTTTATTTCTTTATTTCCCTTATTTACATACTTACTGTACAATTTTGCAAATGAAATAAAATACATGTCTGGTTTGCAATACTTGACATGGATATCATCGTACCATGCCTGGACGGGCTGACCTGATGTGCCAATGCAAGGCAGAATAGTATGATTTTATATTCTCAATGTCAATCAACTTTTGTCAAGTTTCAAAAAATAGATTAGCAATAATATTTTTCAAAAGTAGTTCATCAATGGTAATTAATAGAATGTATGTACATTTATATATTAAAAAAAAATAAAAAGGATGGATTTTGAAGCTTTGATCAGTATGGTCTTGTACTCTTGCATTTAATTTTATTGCATAGCAAATTCATTTACAAACAAAATGTACCGTAAAGGAAATTAGACAAGGTCTCTGAATATAAACCAGTGAAAAAAAAATAGTTAGACAAATGTGAAAAAAATACATAATACATGTAATAATTATCTATTTCAGTTTTATACAACATTACCAAGTGAAATTAAATTATACAGATCAACTGATTTCTACATCTCAATAAATCATTATGTCCGGATACTGCTGGTGAACTGAAATTATTTTTTTCTCAAAATATCAACAATTGAAATTGAACATCTCATACATATGGATGGTTGTTTTTAAGCCCCCTTATTGACACAGACCACAATTTGGCTTGATAGTGTGGTTTTTTTTGTGTCCATCAAATTTTGGAGATTGCACTTTTATTTACTATACCCTCTTTCCCAAAAGCAATCAATGACCATATATATATATTAATTATTCATAAGCTAAAAAACTAGTGCAGCATTCATTATATAAGCTGTTATTTGATTGGACCAATGTATTGCCTTTCCTGATTGGCTAGGGCATAGTAACCAATCAAGAATAATCATGCTATCAGCCCAATCCATGATTTAGATAAGTAAGTGATACATCATCCATCCAGTTCATCAATTTTATCAATTGAACAGCAATTTTGAAATAAATAAAAAATATATAAAAATATTCTGTTTTAAATATCTGGTGGCAACAACAATTCCATCTTGACTTTTTGATACTGAAAATCATTTGAGGGACAAATTTGGAAAATGTGGTAGCAGTGGCCATTACACTGGGATCTGAGGTGACTGGGGTCCGAACTGGACTCGCAGTAACTTGGTTGAAATTTTATCCTCATGAATACTCTTGGTTGCCATTATTTATCTTTGCCCCTGCATCTGTAGTCTCTCCATCTCCTGTAAGCGCATAATTGTCTCGTGTTGATCAGGTGTGTCATTGTACAACAACTGCTCGGTGATACGAGTACGCAATCGTCCACTCACCTATCAATGCAAAGAATAAGTATGGTAATGAGTATAATCAAACCGAATATCATGTACATGTGTAATCCTTAAAACTCATAAAAGTCAACTTACATTCAATATATATTTTTTCCCATATACTTTTATTTCTCACAAATTTGATCAAGACCACACATCCAATTGTAAATTATGTTTCTCTAGTCCAAAATTAATGAAAATAAAATGAAGAAAATATCACCACTAAAATGTTGGCAAGAAAAAAACTATGATCAAGGTTTTGAAATCAACATGGATACATATTTACGATACTCACAGTTTTAGGTCTTTGCATAAACCTATCGGCATTGACTTCTCTGGGCCAGGGATCTGGTGTTAACGATCTGTTAGGAGGCATACCCACAGGTGGTGGCCAAATACCAGTACTTGGGCGACTCAAAGTTTTTTCACGAGACCTTGTTCGCATAGCTAGAAAATACAATGATATGAACATTAATATAAGGATGAATATTCATTAAGCAATGAAAATTTCCCAAGTAATAGCACTACTTGACAACGTTATGTATTCAAAATTGTCAAGTTTTTGACTGATTTAGCAGATAAAAATAGTATTAATTGTATCTTACTGCCGGCTGTATGGGGCCGAGATGATTGCCCAACTTCAATGTCATAAACTTGAGTCTGTAGTTCATCCACTCGCTGAAAAGCATCTAGTTTCAAGGCTCTTTCATGAGCAAGTTGCTTCTTCATCTGACCCACATCTTTTTTCACTTTGGTATGGACTATATGATTCATTTTCTGATTTTTATCGTGTTCTTCTGATAACACTTTCAAACGTACGTCTTTGTCTTCGAGTTGCTCAACCTAGAATACAGTTACACATAAAAGTTGAAATTTAGTATGGAGCACAAGTTTGTAACAATCTCTAAACTTAATCCTCATCAACATATTTTCCGTATTAAAAACATTTTTATCAGTGCTTCTTTTTTTGGAGTTTTATTTTAGATGAAAGTTTGAGGAAATCAGGAAATGTAGAGGAGCATCAATTGAAGACAAGATCAGTGACAATATTCATCAGTTTGTCATTACTATTCAAATTGGTATATTTCAATGAGTATGTAGATGCTAAATCAGATATACATGAGAGTTTTTGCATGTCAATGTTTTACATGATTTAAAGGCCATGCTTTCAACCCCTGGGACTGCATTGCTCATTATAATAAATCTTTGAATGAAGAAATGTTTGCCATATATAGACTTGATAAGTTGACAACCATATAAACAACAAAGACACACCCAGCTTCCAATCTGTCATGTACCGGTATGTGTAAACCCCACACACAAGGTGCCAATACTTACAAGTCTTTCCAAGTTAGATGCTCTTGCGTGTTCTAATTGTTTAATACTACGTGCTTCTCTCTCTGCCTTGTGTTCTCGCTCTTTCTTCAACTTGAACTAAGAAGGGAATAGAACGATTTTATTCAAAGGCTTTAACCCTATACTGTTTTTAATTTCTCACATTCACGATTCTACATAGGAAAATCTTGTATTTCTATTTTAACCATTACCACTATAATAATAATTCTTACTTTTTAAAATTGTTGGAAAAATTTAACCAAACGTTAGTCAAAATTAGAGAAATTTGTAAAGGCAGTAATTTTTATGCCCCAGGAATCTCTATGCAGGAGTACGCTCAATTTGTATGAAACATAAACAACACATTTTACTCTCACACATGCATTGATCCTTACTGAATGCACAGTCATGTGACTAACACCACTACTTTTAAACTATTTAACCTATAGATACACTTTTGAACAGATAAGATACAGAGATTTAATTTACCTCTTTGTCCAAGAGTTTTTGAATAGCTTCTCTTTCTTTCTCAGAGTTTGCCAGTGATTTCTTCATTGAAATCATCTGTTGTCGTAGCAATATGACCTCCTCCTCAGACATCATTTTGATTTCCAAGTAATCTTTCTTACACCTGTCAGCTTCTTGTCTTAGATGGTACAACTATACAACGACAATAGAACAAACACATATGAAGGAGACTAACCCAATAGAATCAAGAATACATATTTTTTATACCACTAGACCCATTGTTCTGGTGTTTCTGTAACTCCATGCTTAGTTTTTTGTCTCTATGTAGATTTTTGTAATTTCTACAATTCTTGTCATAATTTACATTTACTTTGTGTTGTGGTACAAGATGTTATTCACATCTCATAGCCAAGCTGTTTCAAATTTAACGTTTTGACCACCAGACTTTCTTGCCCAAATTTTTCTTATGTTCTTCAATATTTATAGAAATGAACCCTAAATTTAGAGTCAATAGACACAATTTGATTAAATTTGTCGTTTTTACCCAAAAACTTTGGCTATTTTTGTTCCAATCTTCTGACGGAAAGTACAGACTATAAACAGAACTATTTTGTGAATTTGTGATGAAAAGAGAGAACTGGTGGTGAAACATCCACTTCTACAAAATGCTGACCATAAATGTGGCTGTTACTGTTGAAACAGCATGGGTATGATTAACAAAACATAAAGGATTTATCTAAATCAGAATAAATGTCAGATGTCAACTCCACTACACTTACAGCTTTTTCATAATATTCGTATAGTTGTGTCCTTTTCCATTTGTTCATAGTTTTCATTTTCAGCACTAATCTGTTCAACGTCAAGTTTTCATGCTTTATTTCTCTCAGTTCTTCAGCCTTACGTAGATTTCTTTGTAATGTATCCTCCTCTGTTGAAACATGATTGAAAGTCACATTTAACTGGTAATTGTAATTTACAGATAGCTACAACATGGTTGGTTCATTAGTGACTTAGGTAGTAAGAGATCTTGTAAAGAAGATACAGTTGTTTCCCACCAATATACAATCAACAGATTTTGTGGTTAAATTAATTTTATTGCAATATCAAATCTTCACTATTATGTTCTCCAAAAAATTAGAATTACTAAATATGTGTAATAGTTAATCTCAATATACACAGTATTTCAAATACAGTATCTCTCATTTGTAAATGATCACAAGATTTTGAGGGTAGTGTTTATTTCTCAAACATGTCCAGATCCTGTTTTACACATACATGTACCATCAAATTTTACCTACCCCAACTACTGGGTTGGGGAAAACACTGATGCCTTCAAGTCTATAGATTCTTGTCTTGACTATTGAACTAGACCAACTACATGGTGTACAATGATTACCGGTACAATGAAACAACTATAACGATATAAGATCTATAAATTTTATCAACATTTTTTTTTATTAATAATGGCCCTCATTCTAGATGAATAAAGAGATTATGAACCAGGTGAATGACACATACATGTATGTTGCGTCTGTAAATCCATGAATGGTTAATTTACCTTCAGTACCACCAGGTTTGAGTTTTAATTTACTCATTGTCTCCACAGCATCTCTTCTGACATCCCCAATACTGTTAAACATGTCATCGTAAAGGTGATTCCTATGTAAGAATCGAAAACATTAACTAAATACAGGTGCAAGTGTGCATGTTTTAGAAACAGAGAAGCAACCTAATAATCACTATTGAACAGTTTATTGTCCGTGAACATGGCAGACTCCTACACATCTTCAAGCAAGTGATGATTCAGTATCAATTGCGCTGATAAGAAACGTATCTACTAAAGAGGAAATGATTCTTGATAGTTGTGTAGAACAAATGTGTCGTAGAAATTAAACTACCAGTGTATTGGTACAAAGATGTTTAAATACTTAGGATCTCCTTCACACAGTTACATATACTAAACAGTCCATTGCCTTTACTATAGCAGGATTTAAATTACCACTATTATCACAATAGGTGATTTTCCGTACAACTGCGAGATCTTGCGAGATGCATGAAAGACGCGCGTCGAACGTCTGCCGCAAAAATCGAACAATTTGATTTTGAACTCAAATTTCTTTATTTCGTAGCGCACATCGACCGGCCGATCTTCGACAGAGGAATATTGCATTCGAATATCCTCACTTAATCGAAATTGCCCATCATCAAATGTGTACAGCACATTATTGACATGGAAATGTTCCCCAAAATACTTTCGCGTTTGTCGAATCTCACGCGATGTTTGACGCCACTGCGACGCTATGACCTTTGTTTGTCCTGTTTTTACGTTTGATTTCACGCATAACGCGTGATTCTCGCAGTGAACGGAAAATGGTCTATTATATTACAATTACACACGCACAGTAGTAAATGTACATGGCATAGCATAGCACTCAGTTCATTCTGAGGTTACAGTCATCAGTGAGCCACACATATATATAAAAAAAACACTGTTTGACAGATATCTCATTTTATACTGACCTGAACTCATCAAATCTTGTTTTCAAAGCAAACGATGTCAAAAATAGATTCTGCACAAGCCCATCATACTCAATTTTTACTTCCTCCCTGATATCCCTCTCTTTGGTGAGAGCTTCATCTCTCATTTCGGCAATCTTGGCTCTTAGTGCAGTGATCTCTGTAAAAATGCATTACAATTACGAGTTACTATTTGGATTTGAAATATGAAAAATACATGATGTTTTTATAAATAAAAATATGTTTTTTAATAGCCTCTTTCTAATTCAAAGTAGTCTGGACATCGTTTGGGCCGTTTCACAATTTACTTATCTGCAGATATTTTTTCAGCATCATCAATGTATGAAAAGCCTGACTAATTTCTGACAAAAAAATGACAGTAGTGGTAGCTATAACACTTGGTAAGCTTAATTTTGAGGGCTACTGAGTTTTACCATCTTTAAAAAAAAATACATAAACTACTTATACATGAACTATTACTATAGCTTTAGTTCATAGCACAATTCAAGCTCTCTATTTGACTTCTCACAAAAGCAAAAATACATAGTGTACATACCAAGTATAAGTTCATGACTCCTGTCAGCTAACTGGCACTGTACTTCTACCAAAGCGGAGGCACTACCACTTTTCACACCATCCTTTAGTTGCTTTATTTCCTGAAAATATTAAGTGAGTAAACATCAGTAAAAATCTACACAATATAAAAATAAGTCTTTAAAATATTTGTTGGGACCTCCATTCAATATATGTGATTTTTTATAAATAAACTTGACTATTATTATTATGTTTGGATTATGGATTCTTTCTGGTTTAATTGTTTTCTATTAATTCAATTGTTGTTCAAATGTAACTTTATTTTATTTTCATATCAATATCCCAGAGAGGATACAATTTCAATTCATTCATTCATTCATTCATTCATTCATACAAAGTTCAATTTTGCACACAATAAATGACATGCAGAAGTCTCAATAATAAACGATAGAATAATGTTTAGTTTTGTATTTATGATTATTCTGATATATTTACCTGTTCTCTTTGGTATAACAACTGATGATTCTGTCTCAGTAGATTCTCATAGTACATGGAATAGGATTCATAGTTACTCTTCTCTCGCTGCATCACCACGTTAGCAAGCTGTGATAAGGCACTGTTTAAGGATTCCTATATGATACAAGCAATTATAGTTATCATACAAGTTATCAATGTCAAGTTCATTATCTCAATTATTGGGTAAAGTAATGTACAATTATAGTAAAAGTGGCGTAATCATTTGAAGCTTTCCTAATAAAAATATACATGTACTTTTGTAAGAAAACTGCACCACAAGTAAAATTGGTGTTTGTCTTGTAAAAAGTGACTTCTTTCCTGGTAGTTAATTTTGTTATAAAAACATTCAGAGCAATTTTTAGTAAATTTAAAACACTGAATAAAACAAAAACAATCTTGTTATTATTGATTGCAATAATACTTAATACATCTTGTCACTATCCCCAATTCCTTACCCTTTTTATGACGAGTTCATCTCCATCTTCCTTGGCTGCGGACATTAGAAGTCTTGAGAAATCTTCAGCAATATGTGGTTTGGCTATAGTCATTCTTTCATTAATTGTCTACAGGGATAGAACAGACATGAAAACTTTATAAATGAAGAGAAAATTTCCTTATATTATTATATATATATTATCTAACAGTATTTTTTTAGTGTAATTCTGTGTTATGATTGTATATTGTACTTGGAGACTTTCTGTTTCTGTCCAAAAAAGAGAAAATGTAAATTTTGAAGAACGAGGGAGGAAGTAGTAGATCTGAGATTCCACATTATGTGTGAAATCAAGCGTAAAACAATGCGAAAGTAGTTTTGAGTATTACGGTACAACCCTGGGGGGGCTACTTCCACATTAAGTGGGTAAGGGTGTGAAGCCCACCTCTCGAAAACCATACTCACTTCTAAACAATTTTTTTTTCTATTTATATACCCACTTCTAAACACAAGTGTTTTCAGGGGAAAAAAACACCCAGCTCACAACTTTCGATACCAGTGAGCGCATCCGGGCGATGCATTTTATTCAGCCTTTTCCAGTATTTGGCTTTGAATATAAGGATATATGAAAAAGTAAATAAATGCTACACACTTCTAAACCAAACCATTGATAAATGGCTACCCACTTCTAAACAAAATAACGTGAAATGACACCCCACATACTTATTTGCTTTAGTTTGGGGGTGGGGGGTGACCTTAAAAAGTTTCTATCCAATCATGGACAAAAATAACAGAAAAGGAAAAAAAAACATCCAAGACGAGAAAATGGTTTGGTCCTAGTGTAAATATGTGCGTCAAATGAGGTCAATTTCAGGGCATGGACCTAGAACCAACTGCTATGCAATACTACTGTCCGATTATCAATTTGTATTTAATGGTGAATGTAGTCTGACCACATGATCAATATTTATCAATTACGTTCAGTGGGGGGGGGGGGACTAAAGGAATTAAGTTTTTTATCCTACATTGAACTTTTGATGTTGTCCCTAAGGGTATCTCAATGCCATGTTCTTTTTCTGAAAGATTAGCATTTTGACGTTGAGCTATAAAAAACATAATCAAAATCAAGTCATTAGATTTTTGCACCAGATATTCAGTCTGTGCCTAATCCTAACATCCCGTGAAGAATAGAATGAGTGACAGTTAGGTTAGGATGAATGCATATAGTTACCAATACATGCTGGGTACTTTAATATTTGAATTGAAATTCCACCCAAACAGGAGATTCTTCTCAAGATCTATTTGATCCTGACATCACAGACTTGTTGTCTGTATTGAACAACACATCTTGTAAGTTTCAATCAGTATCATGTAACAGAATGCTTTGAGCAAAGTCAGCCAATAAACCCCCAAAATAATGACTCAAATATACATTCAGAAATGTGCCAAACATGCCACGCAAATTATGTTGTTTTTTTTAATGTGGACATTACTTACTGGTTTCTTCCACAAGTCTGTTGGCAGGTTTCCCTCTTCCCTGGCTCTTTCTGACACAACCAGTGTGTGTTCCCGGGCAATCTTCTTTCGCATTTCATGTATCATGTGACTTTCTAAGCTATCCAGGAGTTTGATTAGTTGCTTGGCACGGATTTCCATTTCAGAAGCACCTTGTGGTGCTACGAGGGGTTCGTCATCACTCATCAATCCTTCGTACATATCACCCTGAAATATAATTAAAAATCAAAATTGTTATAAGTGGGTGTAAGCATGGTTTGAAGGAGATCAAGTGAAGAAGCATTTTTCACTGTTATACATGTACCCTTGTACGGAATTGCAGAACTAGCTACATGTACATATTTTTGATTTTGTTTCAAACTACCATCCTTACAGGTGAGTGAAATGCTGGCAATTTGTACATTTTAAAGTGGAACTCTGTCATCATGAAATCCAGCCAGTCTGAGTACACCCAATAATGACCTAGTGAATAATTGCTATTGAAATGACTACACAGTTGAAACAGAACTCTGAGCCATCACTGATTGGCTTCCTGGTGTGATGCCTTATATGGTCGCCTCGGGACGTTTTTTTCAATGAATATTCTTCACTGAACCAAATCAAATGTGTGTATGTATGTGTCCTAGCCATATACAAGCGAATCAAATTGATTTCCATCAGATGTCCATGTGTTCAGTACATTATTGCCAGTGGCACACACACGTGCACACACTGACTATTGGTATTCCCGGGTGCGGAACTACATCACAAGATTATTCCACGTTGCTAAAATGTGCACCACTGTACCATGTAGTTTCATGGGCTCTGTGCGAGCTGCTGTGGAACGCCGGTCAAAGAGCCAGTGAAAATAGCTAAATTCAAGAAAACAACACAAACTCAATTTTGAAGTAAAGCCTGGATGTCCGCACCCGAGACACCCTAAACACTGCAAACAGATTCAATAGTCTATTATTTATAGCTTTGACATCATGAAGTAATCATACAGCTTAGGTTAGGATGTTATTCATGAGGAGTTCTCAGTTACTAATTGAAGGGACAACTTGTGTGTGGTTTCTACAGGGTTGATCATGTCTGATGTTAGTGCAATATAAATATAAGTTTCTTACCCTTCCAAATTTCCTTGCAATGTTTTTAAGCACATAATATGCAATATCAATTTTATACTGTTTACTGCAAGAAAAATAGGTTAAATTATAAAAAATATAGAATTTCATTGTGTTATAAATATTTATAGCATATTGACTGAAAAATGGTTTATTTGTTAATTGTGTATTAACCTTTTCACCACCAGACTTTCTCACTCAAATATTGCAGCCCTTTTTTCTTATATTCTTCAATATTTCTGAAAATGAACCTCAATTTTAGAGCCAACAGACAAAATTGGAGTAAATTTACAGTTTTTATTCAAAAAATTTGGATCATTTTGTCTCAATCTTCTGAAGGAAAGCGCAGACTATAAACATGACTATTTTGTGAATTTGTGATGAAAAGCGGGATCTGACGATAAAAAGGTTAATGAACTTCAGTATTCACCCCCATGTACAATTTACACGTATTATATGTATTTCCATATAGAACATAATACATGAACGGAATGAATAAAATTGTGTCAAATGAAAGCAAACTGATTCAGTGTGAGTTGACAGTTCATCATGTTTACCATAGTGTCATAAAATATATATTGTTGTCAGAACTGCACGAGTGTATCTTTCTGTTCTCTATTGTGTACACTGCACATTTAAGACTTAGTTCGTTCACTGGTTAGTTGCTCACATAAATACATGGAGTCCCTGCATGGCTAAGCTTGACTGAATAACACTAGCAAATACCCCCCTGACAGTTTGCAATGTCTCCTCACGTCTAATTTTTTATAATTAGCGACACTGAAATTTAAATTAACAAAAATCAGTGCAATCTGTCAGAGAACTCCATTAAAACGTTCACTACTTTATTTCAAAGTTTCTCTGAATTCCTGCTAAAAATTAAATACATTTACAGTACTTACCGGAATTGTTTATAAAGAGACAGTGTGTTTATTTCTTCTACACTAAGTTTGCGTTTACCCCAATCTAATTTGAACACTTCCAGTCTTTTCCACATTATCAGGAATTTTTTCAGCATTCCATAGGCAACAAGTGGTTCTTTAGTTCTGGACACAGGCTGAGTTTTCTGCATCACAGCTGTCAGGGAAAAATCTGGATTTTAATATAATTGTTAATTATTGTACAGTTCCTTTGGTAGAATTCGATCCCTCCCCTACAATGTAATTACCACGAAAGAAATCGATAGAATTATTAGTATGGTACTAGAAGTATGGACCCAACTTAGCAAGTCACTTAAAAAAAGAATGCTGTAACTAAAGTTCCCGGTTGCCACATCATTAAACATGATCACAAAAGAATTGGAGGGGAGGGGTGATTTTACAACTGGTTGTCTGGGAGAAATATTTTACAAAGACATGTACAGATAACATTGGGATATATGGTAAATGATATTTTGATCATAATCATTTTGAGTGTATGAATGTGAACTTTCAAAGGGAACAAGGATGACTGAAATAAAGAACCAACATTTGCAGTACAAAATAAAAGTGAATATAGTAAAATATCCACATGAAATACATGGAAGCTAAGTAGCCGGGGAATCTGTGGAACCCAAACTCCTTTTAATGTGTAGAAGTTTTAAGTTTGTTCATGTTGTGAATATGGTAACTGTGACTCCTTGTCTCAAGGATGCTAATTGAAATGTAGCTACAGAATAGTGTGAAATTCAGGTGAAACTAAATTGTATGTACTACATATAAAACATACATGTACCAGACACAACTGATTCCCTTTCAGATCGCTCATCGTCCAACCTAGCAGCTTTTGCCGTCTTGAAGGGATCCACATTGTCCTCAACATCACTCTCTGCCTCCAAGCTGTTGAACAGTTCGTCTGGCTGGCATGTTTGCAACACATCTTCCATGAGTAACGACACACCAAGGATCTCACCATTAGCAATGTCCCTATCAACCTCTTTTAGCCCTGCCATACATAGCTGCATACTGTATTCTATTTTACGGAACTCCCAAAATTGCAGTGGGAATGGTCCTCGTCTGAGGCAGCAAAAAAAAAAAGTGTCAGTGCAGAACTATATATATATCTGTAAATTGATTCTAATATAAATTTGATGAGATACCTGCTTTATGATTATTCAATACAACACTGTGTTCTCCCATAAACTATTGTTATCTATTAGGAACTGGTTTCCTTATTCATTCATTCAATTTTTTTAATTTTTACCGTTCAGTGTGTGTCGATGGAGAATGATGACCATGGTGCTTCAAAACATTTGGAACTATCGGTACTGACAATTTCACCCACCAATTTGTTTTTTACCAAAAATTCATTGATAATCGATATTCCAAGCTAAGGATGAAGCTCAGGTTGACTCTGAGCTGTAAACAATTTCCCAAGCTCAGGTTGAAGCTCAGGATAGAGATCAGGTTGACTCTGAGCAAGCTCAGGTTGAAGCTCAGGATTGCCATTACATACCTGGATAATCTGCAAATGATGATGATGAATATATACACTATCTTCAAAACATAACAAATTACACACTCTGAAAAAAACAACTCAATATGAAGAGCATGCACATACTCACCTTCCAAGAAAAGCTCTCCATGGCACCAAGACTTGGGCATCAAAGTCCCTTGGTTCATATGGTTCTGGTACTGGTAGATATAACGAATACAGTGATGGTACTTGAGCATTGCTCAGATAAGACAACGCGAAGTGCATGTTATCCACGACACTACGGTGTGCTTGGATGTTCCCTGTAGAAAGAAACGTATCGCACATGGCATGCCGCACCGAAGTGTCAAACTCTAGAAACATCACATCGCGACGTAGGATCAGGAAGTCAACCACCTGTAAAGAAGTATTTATTAGTTATTAGAATTAGCATGTACTACTAAACAATCATTAACAGTATGTTGGGGTACGTGAAGATTAATAGTTTCCCTGAAGTGACAATTAGTCACAAAGCCACAGCAGTCATCTCAACGGTGGTCTCATGGGCATGGGAATTTATTTATCCTATTTTCAACATGTTTATTAACAACATGTTTTGGATGTCATGTACTGGTAGTTCACAGTCAATTCGTCCCAATTCATTTTTCACCCAATTCACATTCATCTCATTGCTTTTGGTTAGCCTTACAATCATGTGCAGGGTGACTTCCTTTATATATAAATAACAGAAAAAAATCATACTTCATGCATTTTATATGTGCAACATGTTCTAACAAGACTACCGGTATTTACTGTAATTCCCAATATTCAGAAATAAACAACTTTTACCATTTTCAGAACATTAATTAATTACACTATAATCTTGAAATGAATAACTTGATTTGACAATTGAGGGAATAACGTATTGTGAAGTGCGATACAATAAATGACTGGACTTCAGGCTTAAGGGTGTTGTTGTAATGCACAAGGAGTGCATGACCAAGATTAGACAGTTTGTTGTTAGGATCTTGTTACATGTATTGGACAAAATATCACAGGCTAACCTAATATAATTCAAACGAATCAACTTGGAACAAATCAACCTGTGGGCTGAATCAACTTGAGACGAATGCGATTTGTGAATAATTGACCGTCCACCCATAGAGTTACATGTATCTTCTGACACCGTTGCCAACCTGGTTGTGTTTGTTTGCTGTGTGCTTCATTTATGTTGTGTTCCCAGTGATTAACATTTTGATGTCCACATTTGCTTCAGTGAACTCTGATGATTTGATCTTTCTTAAATTTCCTTACCTGTTGAGGGTTTGTAGGATTTTCCAAATTATCAATCTGTTTCTGTATTTGTCTTAATTCTGCTGATATACCTTCTGTACCGCCCCAATTTGCAGTTACACCATCAGCTCTGTTACTTCCAAGTCTGTAAAAAATCATGCCATGATATCGGATGAGAAGTGTTGCCATAGTTACATGCTGACTTTACTTGATGGATGAGCTGTAACTTTGTGTCATTGATATATTGTTATGTACTATTAACTGTGACTGCATTGAATAAAACATTGATAACATCTCAACACTGCAATATGCATACCTTTCCTGTAAGGTTACACCTACTAGCGATGACACCCCTGCCATCACCGTTCTCAGTATTACGACTGTTATGATCTGTCCACCGATAACAAATAATATACTATTATATTCTAATTGACCAAACACAGTTATCGCTGTGAATCACTTTGCTTTCACCTAGAACTTTTTTTACACCACAGAAATAATATACATTTTTCTTACAACCCAAAGTTTTAGAAGGATATCCAATTTCATCTTTAAATAGTTGTAAATCCACCAATAGCCAAGCATGTTTTTTACCAATTTTCCACTCAAAATGACTAATAATTTTGAAGTTCAATGGAGTGACTCATAAAACACCAATGCTAGCATATTATGTGACTGTTATTTTTTATATATTGAGAGACATTGGACAGCAGAAAATATTACAGAAGCTGAGTTCAGTACCTTGCATTTGAGCTGCCTAGTTTAGAGTATGCAATTAAATAGCTCAAGATATCATGAAGCGCTGCAATGATCTGCAGCGTTAATCTCAGTGCTTGTATACATGTATCATCATCTAATTTCTTAAACATGATGAGGACTTCAGAGTGATGTGGCAAGAACCATATGTTCAAAACCGTAGTGCCATCTTTAGAAATAACCTTTCTTGGACGCTTGTGCAGAGTTCTGAAACCGAGGAGAGAATATTATGATAAAAGACAAAATAGTGTGGTGTGAAGTAAGGTTAGGTGTTTTTTATGTGTCGTGGTACACCTCAACCCCTGGTAGAAATTGAAAATTAAAGATCAACTATTCCTGACTTCAGAGCATAGCATCAGCTGCAGCGAAGTACATACTAGAACAAATAAAATATTTTATAAGGAAATTGACTGTGTTACTACCTTGGGTCTGTAGCTAAGCCCTTCTTATCATCACTGTCTTCTTTCTTCTCATTGGGTAGTCCACATATGAAGTGAGTTTGTTTGATGGATGGGAACTCGTCCAGTAATGCCTGTGCACTGTTGAGGTACGCTATGATTTGACTCCGCAAAGAGTACTGTGAAATACGTCGCTGAAAACGACGACAAAACTCACCAATCAGACCCCTGCAAGTAAAAAACAGATTAAATTCAGCATAATTAGGTTTCAATGCTTACTTGAGACTTAATGTGCCTGCAATATGATTCTAACTACTCCAATACCTGTGTAAGGGGCTGACCAATAAAAACTCTGAGAGGGAAGACTGTAAAACTGTGCAAATTATTTTGCTTCATTTTGTTTTCATCTTGACATTTTTAATTATGATGTTGCTGTAAAAAATACATTTGATCTTGTGTGTTCTTCATAACATTATTTTTTTTCTTTGAAGGTCTGTTTTTCTACCACTACCCCAAGGTTTATTGTTAAGACCCATCAACTGAAATAACAAATAACATTTACCGTTTCAATTTCTCAACTTCTTCATTACTCTTCAACAGTGTTCCCATTACTTGTTTTTTATTCAAATACATATTACACATGAGATCTCTGGATGGTACCTGGATGCAAATAAAATGGAGATACATCAAAGAATTAGGTCCATGTTAAAACAACAATAATTTATCACATTGTTCGACACTACTTAACTCCCATAATACAGCAGTTGAGCTAAAACCCCAACATTGTTGAAATGATACTATTGACTGACACAGACAATTCTACTTCCTGTCTATTTTAAGCAACAAACACCATTTCTCACTATCTGACTGGTACAAGATTCAGCACAATGATGGACAGAACAACATATATAAAGTTATGTTTCCAGAATGGCAGTAATGCTTGATTTTTTGGCCATGTTGAATCGGATCATGAAATTCATGTGTATATATGCACTCCAAGATCCAGACATTATAATGTTTGTGTGAAGTTTGAACATGATTGATCCAAGCATGTCTGAGATACAAGTGCACATGAATGTCCAGAGTCCAAAAAAAATTTAGAGTCACTAAATTAGAAATCTTCGCAGTGATATAATATCACTCTATGCCTAGCTACAATGCTAGTGATATCTCACTGATCATTGGTCAGTTATTGACCATAAATTTGATTTATTGAATGAAAATTCCATCAACAATTTTAAATATCTGGATTGAGGTTGTATGTGCATGCATTTAAACTGGCCAATGACAATTGAGTTTCTATTTCTCTAGACCACTCAATACATCCCATAATGAGTGATATTACTCGCATCATATCCAAACATTAGTGGAGTGGCGTAAACAAGTGAAATGCTGCATACATTTTTAGCTTGATGGAAATAATGTTTACCTTTTCTAATTGTATTGATACAAATGACTCAGGCGATCTTTTATGCCTCTCCATACCGGTCTTGACCTTAGCCGCAAACATGATCGTTGATGTCATGGCGCTCACATTTACTGGTAAACTACCTGCTGTCAGTGCCGTCAAACCACTCTTCTCACTTCGGGAATCTGAGGGCGATCTACGTCCACTGTAAATGACATAATATAAACAACTGTACCACAGTATTTTCGTTTTCTCACTTTATTTTACAGCAAACTGATGTAAATACATACACACATTTCATGTGGAACGCTAAAAGTGAAAACAGCTAAAGTCATGAAAACAGCACAAACTCAACTTTTAAGTAATCTTGAGCAACTAAATGTATATACATTTGTATGTTGCACATGCATGGGGTAATCTTTCTACACTATTTTAATAGGGGAGTTTCAACAACTATCCCAATTAAAGTACAGTTTTCTGAGAGTTTTCGGGCTTTGTTTTCACCGTGATGGTTGCCAGGTGATGAAAATGCCTGAATGTCCGCTACTGAGAATACATAGATTTCTAAACAGGTAGAATATGAAATGCATCACATTAAAACCATTTGTGTCGCTGGGTTTCAACACATGGCAATGTGTTTTATCATACCTTTTTGCAGTGTCAATGGCAGTCTTTTCTTGGAAGTATGAGCACACATTAGCAAGTTGTACTGCACTTAATAATGCATTCTTGTGCACAATCTGTGTCTGTAGCGCTAGACGTAAATTGTCTATTCCAGAACTTTGCACCATCTGAATAATAATTATCACAACATGGTTAGCCTGAACCTATATTATCAATTTTGCAGGGGAAAACTTTCTGAGATGGTATGTGTGTGTTTATTGCAGCATAACATTTGAATCGAATATGTGATGACATGAACGCATTAATCGTTTCCACTTGCTAGGCCTGTTGTCCGTTTCATAAATCAATGCAAATGAATCACAACTATAAACATTGCATTTTTTTTCACCTGTTTCTTTGTTTATGTGCAGAAATAGTGCATGGTCAGCATAACCGCAAGATTGTTGAAAAATACTAAAATTAATATATTGTTGTCAATTGCATCATGTATCTAGCCCATCTACCGGTATGCGTATATTCTATTGAGTGAGTTTTAGCCTTGGGATATGAAATCTAGAATGCACACTACACTGTGGGTAGATAATAACTCCTCAAAATGAATTAGAATGCCAGTTACACAAAAAAAAAAAACCCATAATCCATGTGGAACGCATTATATAATGCAATATAGTGAAAATCAGGGTAGTTTTTTTTCAGAATTATCATAGTACTAGGCAAGTTTTAAAAAACCAATGGCTCTTCATCACCTCTTACAATAGTAGTATAATCCAAGAAAATACGTTGGGAGAATTGGAATAAGCAAAAGAATATATAAAACCGCTATTTTATAGCATATTTCTTGTGCAAGCATTTTATAATGAGGGAATAAAATACCCTAATTTGCCATTTATAACCTGTTTATAACAGACCCAAGGTATAACAAAATAAACTGCAGCATAATTTAGATAATAATAAATAGGAGTGTGTCAGGTATAACTTATTAATTGTTATCCCCAAAAAAGTAAATTTAGAATGGCTGATTAGATTTGGTAGTGATTATAATGAAAGACATACAATCAAAGTTTAGTTTCAAATCAATTTTAAGTTTGATTTATATGATGTAGAAAGCTTCTAATTCATACACTTTGATATATTGTTGATGCGATGATCATGAGAATACTGTGAAACATGAACAAAGTTACCGATAGAACAGTGATAGTATCGATCAACAGGTGGCAGAGGTTGATGTGATCAAATACTGCCTTAGTGCAAAAAGTAACAGAAATCTCATGATAGTCCTATATACATTTTTTTTCCCAGTTTGTAGTCATACCAGTAATTTAGTGAATAATTTGTGCCATCAACCATGTTCATGGATGACGATAATCAATTACTGTAAAATGCCGCCTTATAGCAACAAAAATGTCTGAATGATACGTCTGTTTTAAACAAAAGTGAACACATTTTTTTTCTACAGAATGCTAAATACCATTGTTTTCTGGGATTGGTATGTATAATACTCATTCTTATCCTGCTCAGATGACACTCGAGTACCATGTAGATTTGTTTCACATATCAACAAAGCCTTTGATCCATTTACTCACTCACCTTTACAAAGCCATCTCTATTGCGAAATGTAAACATACCAACATGTTTCTCATCTAGTTCTTGTACTGCCAGAAACAAACTTGAAGGCACGTATCTACAAAGAAAATTATTGAATGAATTAGGAATACAATTGTAAACTATGGAAAATACAACACACGCATAAAAAGATATATGAAAAGCAGCCTCTTCATTAGCAGGGTTTTGTTTTTGCTTATTTCGCTAATAACTAAATGCACTTAAATTAAAAACAAGTTAAAACAAGTTAACCATAGAATGTACTGTTATCTTAACAAACTAATGAATTCAAAAAATATGTGAAAATCCACTATAATTAAACCCAACAGGTAAAGGCACAAAGCTCAGCTACACAAAGATATAGTGACTATTATCATAATGTGTATTATTATACATCTGTCACCGTAACGCCATATTAAAGTTACAACGTGCCGTAATTTTGTGGTATTTTACGGGGTATTTTCATCCTACCATATTAATAAAAGTGATTTCCAAATATTCAATGATTACGCGCATAAGCTTCCTCCTGACCGAACTCTATACAAAAAAGTTTGCTGCTTCTGTTCTACACTTTTTGGATTTCGGCATTTCCATGATGTATCTTTAGGAGGAAAAGATGTATATGCAGTGCGTTGGTCGATACTCCTGTTGTACTGTCATCGTGCATACTTGTCTGTATCCTCGTAATAACGTCATATTATATATCACCCCAACGTGGGTATGAGTAAGAATCAATTAGTATATTTTATAACTGCTAGAACTACCGCTGTAACTTTTGGCAGTAAACTTACCTGTCCACATTACTGTCATCCTCGTGTAAAGCAGTGATGAAGACAGGAGGTGGTGCATCAGCATTCTCTTTAAACGACGCAAACTCAAATGGAACGTAACGTAGAAATAGATGATACTCTTCAAAACCCATGTCAAAGGCATGTCTTTTGTAGAGTTTTGTAAGGATCTCAGTTTCCCAGGCCGCATCTATGAGTCTGTGTCGTAGAGTTATCGTGTCTAAAAGACGACAGAAGACATGTAGCAAATCCTCCTGTTTTTCTTTCTTATTACGTCTACTACCCCCTCCTTCATCTTTCGCCATGAAGAGTGATTTGCCGACTTCACATACGAATAACGGATCTTCTGAAAAGATGTCCGCAAAGAGCTGAAAATTACAGTGAAATAGAGCTATTACCCAATTATACCTTACTGGTACTACTAATTATCCTTGATTAGCAAATATGTGTCACTCATAAAGATAACCTTTTCACCACCAGACTTTTTCGTCTAAATTATACGGCACTTTTTTTTTTCTTAAATTCTTCAATATGTTAAATTATAAAAAATATAGAATTTCATTGTGTTATAAATATTTATAGCATATTGACTGAAAAATGGTTTATTTGTTAATTGTGTATTAACCTTTTCACCACCAGACTTTCTTACTCAAATATTGCAGCCCTTTTTTCTTATATTCTTCAATATTTCTGGAAATGAACCATAATTTTAGAGCCAACAGAAAAAATTTAAGTCAATTTTCAGTTTTTACTTAAAAAATTTGGCTATTTTTGTCCCAATGTTCTGAAGGAAAGTACAGAATATAAACAGGACTATTTTGTGATGAAAAGAAGGAAGTGGTGGTAAAAAGGTTAAAATGCTTCACAGAATGTGGTATATTATGTAAAGCAATGAGCAAACACATGAAGTGCAATGACTGTACAGACTTACATCTTTTTTCACTTGTTCTTGATAGCTGTTTCCCATTGTGTCTAGATTCTCCCATTGTTTCAGAGACACCTCCAAAAGTTTCTTTTCTAAACCAATACCTTCCGTGATAGATTTTGGTCTATGAGTGAAGTAGAGTTCCTGAAACAAAATGAACATTGCAATAATATAAACTGCTATATATGATGAATCAGGCAAAAAGACAACAAATTTCTTGTCAATTTCAATTCCAAAATCGATTTTATATTTAAAAGTTGGCATTAAAATTATGTTTTTATTTTGGCTCTTTCATTTTTATAAAATTTTTAACAAAACACCCAATAGCGTTCCAAAAATGTTACACTTATTTCAGTGGTAGTTCTTCAATGAATTTGCTACAACAGCATTTATTTAACTACTACTCGGTGTTACAGACTAAGGATAGAACACAAATGAAATAAAAATATAGATAGATAAGTATAAAAAACACTCTATCTCATAATATAAGATGTATACTGTATGTAGAAATACAGACAATACCGAAATTTTAATACATAAATTTATTATTTTAGTAAGTTTACAGTGAGAGTAACACCAATTTCACCATTTAATAAATATCATTGAACTTTCCCACCAGCATTTTTGTGCGTGCCTATATGTTTTTTTCACAAAATTTGAAGCAAATAGACATAGAATTTTTTTAATTTTTCTTTAGGTGTATCCTGATATAGGATATTGTATTTTTTTTATATTTACTCTTATCCTGAAATAAAGTTCAATAATGACAAGCAGTCTCTCGACTGAGATAGCTCCGCTGTTAGCAATGCACATTTCAATTAAAGAACTGAGGATATCATTAGAAAATGAACAATATGCATAGTATCAATGCAATGGGACTTGCTGTTTTCAACAAGAATTCAAAAATATCATTTTTCACCATAAATGATTGTGGTTTTTAACAAGAAGAAAATATCACTTTTTACCATAAAATGACAAAAATATTCATCAAAATTAGAGACTTGAAGATATCATCATGAAATGAACAAATTGAGAGTAGTCCATATGTAGTATCTATATATGTAATATCAAAGCAATTGGACTTGTCGTTTTTAACAAGAAGTCGAAAATATCACTTTTTACCAAAAATGACAAAAATATTCACCAAAATTAGAGAATTGAAGATATGATCATGAAACGAACAAATCTGAGAGAGGTCTACCCAAGGTACATATACACAAAGTATCAAAGCATTCAGGCTTGTGGTTTTCAAGAAGAAGTCGAAAAAGTAAAACATTGACACGGACGACGGACGAGGACACCGGACAATCACTCATATGATAAGCTCCGCTCGACAAAGTCAACAGCGGGGCTAATAAAAAAAAATTAATAATATTAATAATGTCACATTGCCTAAAGATTTTGATCAGAATTTGAAAAGTTTTTTATTTTATTTTTATTTTTGGAAAAATGACATTCGATGATTTCAGAAGGTTGATGTTGTAATTTCAGTGCCAGAATTGTTAAGTTGTGATTAGCAGAGTAAGGCTTACAAAGTAGGCTTTATTTATTGCATGTGGTAATCTGCTGGCTATGGCTAAACATGGATGGAACTCCAACATATAGACATTCTTCAATGCTGGTCTGCAAAATAATAAAAACACAAATGTAAAAATAAATATGATTATTATTATGCATAAAACTGAATATTCATTTTTGAATAAATACTTTGTTGCCCAATACTCGTAGGTATTTGCCATTTTATTAAAGTGACATTAGCTGTTATTTTGAACATTTGTTTGTTTAAATATATAACCACATAAAGGTTTTCAAATCTTGTCAAAATATAGTTTTAGACTCAACTGAATGGGCAAAGTGACTCTAACTCTAAGGCTAATGTCACATAAAATGTGATGTGAGGAATAAAGCAGTGGCTATTATGTTGAAATCAAACATAAGATGGAGACTGTAGACTATTATGGGAAACAACACATAAAATCAACAGTGAGAGGCTGTCAGAAAGAGGCTGTCAGAAAGAGGCTTTGCCTCTCAAGATTTTGCCCAGGTATCGTTTTGTACCATAATTGACAAAACTGGATTTCAAAAGAGGGCACCCTCTGGACACCTGTACACAATCCTGCACCCATTGTTTAAGCAATTTAATGAACAAGGTTGGTATATAGTGTATATGCTATGCTTTCAGTATTCATATTTCGGTGATGTCCATTACAATTGGCACTAATGATGGGTTTTTTTATTAAAAATAAAAATTCGAGAAATGGAGGTCGATAGTTAGTCTGAATTCAGTCTGTTTTCACTAAAACTGCAGCAACGAGTTTTTTATATTTTACTAGTAACTTTATACTTTTTATTTAATTTCTAGATGGTACTTTCTTTGCTGAGGTGTCTGAAACAAATTTACCTCAGAAAACAATGACTATGATTTCTGGTGACAGAAAACAACCTGATTACCCCTCAGATTATTCTTAAGATAAACATATAAGAAATCTCTGGAATAACAAACCCAAATACATATTACAAAAGATATATATGACATTGACTTTTAAAGTTATTATGATAATATGAATGAAACCTGTGCTTAAATCATGCAAAACAAACTTATTTTAATAATTCATGATTGTGCAATATCCTAAAGACTGAATGCTACATGCAACACGTGTTATAACTAAATTGCGTGAAGCAGCCATTTTGAACATGTTACTGAAGTTGGCGTCTGATTTATATTCGCTTTAAGTGTTGCATATTCACAGTAATGAGAATACTTGTGTAATATCAGATTACATATCACAGTACAGTTTATTCTATTTATAATGCAGTATTTTCATATTAGCAAGACTGAATCACAACTTCAAGAATCACGCAATATTTCACATTCTTGCGACTTCTCATGAGATCTTCATCTACCCCACTTGTAAGCCCTTAAGTTATCCGCCTTTGCTAAGATATAATACAGACTTGCTGTGATAAATGTGATTTCCATGGTTCTGTTTAAATCCATAACACAAAAACATTATAATACTGTGATCTTAACAATGCTTTAAAAAATTAACTTAACAAGTACAAACAAATTACATGAATCCAGCCATTTTTAGCCCAATGAGCTATTACAATGTTATCATGAATTTGGTGAGAACATACATGATATGTTGAATTGTGACTATAAGACCACACCAATATCTGCATGCAATTATCTGAGAGGTACACGTACGTGGTTTGTTTACTCTATGGCGTACTCACATGTGATACAACTTCCTGTCACGACCACTATCATAGTACAAATATGTGTAACTGTTGATCACAAATGATTAATTACAACAACCATACACAGTATAGCAATAGTACCGTGAAATCGGTATTAGAAGCCACATTCTTAATAGAAGTCGCACCGCACCCATTATTTTTGAACAATTGAGACCGAAAAATTCACCATTTCTCGTATGTGTAGATGCTCTAATAGAAGCCGCATCTTATCTGTTGCATTGTACCATTTTAATAGAAAACACGGCTTCTAATACAGATTTTACAGTACTTTGAAGCAATAATCTCATCTTTTAATTTGCAAAATACTTTAAACTGCTTATTTTCGTGAGACAAATTTTTTGGATGAAAACTGTAAAATTTTGTAGCGGTAAACGTTTCTCATGTATCAACAACTTTTTCACAAAATATTGTCATCACGAATTCTAATAAAGCCTGAAATTATGATAATAACTAGCAGTAAAATTGAATTGTTTACAGTGTATAATATCTTTATTAAAAAAATGTCCTTGACCCTTAAACTTTGAGTCAAGACTGAAAACAAAATAATTGATTTGTTATGATATGTTTTGAATTATTAATGATATTAAATATAATGGATGGTATAGAAAGCACACCAGCAGTATAATAATCTGAAAAAAAATAAAAAAATATCACATTTAATAAATAAATGCACAAAACCTACCTGCTTAAATTTAAATTGATTAACTGTTTAGGAATTATTTTGTGTGGAAGACCGAATTCTTCGTCACCGTCCCTGGTGACTTTATGTATGTACTCCCTTTGCTCTTCAATCTAAGAGGAAAAATGATTAAAAAAAAATAATTGATATGCAAAGACATTGACTTGTACCATAACTGATAAACCAAGTATTGATTATTAAAGTTATTTTGACGGCAAAAGTTTGTTGCAAGCTCATTCAATTTTGAACTTTACAGCATTCATGAAATATGAGACACAATCGCCTTATACATGTACATTGCTGTTGAAATTGTACTTCAGAAGTGCACCAAACTAACCTAGGGAACTGGTCACTGGTAGCATAGTAGTTGTCGCACCAGACTCATGATCGGTAGACCCAAGTTCAAATCCTACCGGTACCTTAGGCTGAACATCAAAGGGTCGACCCCTACCCTGGGTGAGTGTGCCCCAGAATGGGAAGGCCAATTTCACTGGTAGGGATTCATTCACTAACCAATGCAACTTTGGGAGAACCTTGGTTAAGGTCCGCAGGTGCTTGTGTTCGACCGAGCCAAGGATAGCGCAATAAATTGCCATTTGATAGGGAGATGGTCGCACAGCCCTGTCATCTAGTCCCAAACATTAATATGACTTCTGTGGCAAAATGCATTATGTGTCAGCACTAGCACTACCGCCGGTAGCACTTGCAATTTGCACATACAAAAAAAAAAGTCAGGAGAGACAACAGTGACATTCAATGTCTGGAACTGTCACCTGGCACAAAAAAAAAAAAATATGCTTGGAAGTGTGTATTGTTTGATGTATGACGCTGAGATAACACTAGTATCGGATAGTCATTCCATAAATTCAAAATTGAGAGAAATAAGCCTTCATGTGTTTTATTCAGGAGACAACTCTAGAATGTGATGTGCATCTCAGACTAGTATTAAATATTTATTTAATCATATAGTTCACATTTGATCGTCTAACAGATAATCCTGTGTGAGATTTGATGACACCATAAGATGCTGAAAACCACAACCACAACCGAAGATACGAAACTGATTGGTAATGTTTGGCTATTAGTAAGGAGAACATCTTGCAAACTCCATAACTGTTGTATTTATTACACTACACATATTAGGTACGCAACATTTCAAAGGCTTCAATGACAATACAAATTTAATAGTCAAATTGATATCATTAAAGTGATAGTATTTAGCAAAAATATGATTTTTTTTGAGGTAAAATGGAACGAAAATAGTGATAGGTAAGAGTAGATAGCGTTTGGGTGGCCAACTCCACTTATGGTTTTTTCACTGAGTAATGGTAATATTACAATTATAATATATTAAAACTATATTACATGATAATTTTTTGTAAACAAGTTTGTTATTATAATCATTACTATGCAAGTAACGTTTTAAGTTACAAAATTTGTTATTGAGCAAATATTATTATTTTGAAACCCTTTTCATATTCAGCTGTCCTAGATATACCATACATGCAACCAATAGCAGCTAAGCAGGCAATGTTGCTGTTTTGGTGTTCGGAACAATATGGCGATGACAGTAATATGTATATTTATAGAACACTGTAATTACAAAGACAAATTAAAGTAACTCCTCACCTGCTTATCTAAAATAGACTTGATGAGAGTGCAGTGCAGCCGGAGACAGACGCTTTCAGCTCTGTAAGTCTTGATAAAATAATCTGAAGCAAAATCAAAACGTGGTCTCTTGTGCATCAAATTAGTGATAACCTGGGCAAGCTTTCGCTTCTCATCCTTATCAAATACATTGTGGTAGGCTTCCAGATAGCAGTCAAGGAGCTAGAATAAAAACGAGGCATTATAATGGTAGAATGATCTTTACAAAAAAGAAAATACAGATCTGGTCTATGATGCTTGGCACTTAACTACATTGATATGATTCAGATTGTTCAAAGATGAAATTTGTCAAAAAAGTGTGATATATACAAAAACCGCACCTCTAATATATTTTTTATGTTTGATTGATAAGAGAAATATGATGAGCTTGTTACAATGTTTGCAACAAAAAACTGCCACATCAAAGAACTATTTAATACCAAAAAAGTGCAATAATTTTTGTTAAATATCAGTCCATTAAAAGTTTACTCAGAGCAGCCCTAATAGTGGTGATAAGTGAGTTTCTTCAGTTTTCATTTTTTTTTACAATTGCACAGCCTCTCACTGTTAAGTGGTACACATTTATCATTTCAACAGGACATATTAAAAATATTGTCATCTGTAATAAATATTTCAATTACTAGTAATAACACTGAATTTTGATTTACCTGCCGTTTGTTTTCCAGGAATGCTGCTTCATTTGTCCACAAATCCAGTAACACAGCAAATCTATCCACCTGTTGGTGACCATAGGCTGGCATACGAACCTCACCTGCTGGCTGACTCTAAAAATGTACATTGATTCATATTTTCATTTTTGTCACTATCCATGTGTTTTCAATTCATTGTTTGTTTTACACGAAATTAAATCGTGAAAATTCCTCGAAGTGAAAATTAAGCAGTATACAGTAATCAACCACAGAAAATATCGTTATTTTTTTTTTTATAAATTTTTTAAAAACCAGAATGAATAAATTTCATGGTACGTGTTAAAAGACAACGAAAAGATTATTTATTAATTATGCATCATACTTTATTTTGTATAAGCTGTCATAAAATGTGATAATTCCTACAGAGTTTCGACAGAAATGCTTGTCCTATTGAGTGTTTACATACCTGTCGTTTTCTTGCTGAATCCATTCTCCTTGTGCCTGAAAGGTTCTCCACATCACGATGGTCTTTATCTTTCTCTATGAAGTGTGTCGCTATCAGAAGTAAATCTCGCTCCAAGTCCCTACAAGAATGGACATCATATCAGGACAATTAATTTTAAAATTGTTATTTTGCACACAGGATTAATACCAAACAGAAACCATTATTCTTGCGGGCAGACATCCAACATCCCCGGCTGGCTACCATCACGATAAAAAACTTACAGAAAACTGTACTTTGGGATGGTTGTTAAGACTGCCCTGAACAAAGTAACAAGATTATCTATACATCCTCAGGATTACTTTAAATTTGAGTTTATGCTGGTGCTGTTTTTATTGACTCCTTAGAATTTCACAGCAGAGCCCATAGAAATGCATGGTAGTATTGGTACAGTGGTGCAGATCTTAGCAACTTTAAGTTACGTAGCCTTACCCTTGATACATGAAATACATGTACATGAAATAACTTTTTATATTAATGTTATTGATTGTTGCAATATTACATACATGATTCATAACTATAGTGGCTGCATAACTGTCAAACAGAAACAAGTTGAAAATTACACAAACAGTCAGACAAATGGACAGACACACATATGTTATTTCCTCCTGACTTGTGCTCTTGAACAATGGTGAACAAAATAAACACAGTTTTGTGAGAAACTTACTTTATATCTTGCAGTGCGGAATCATAAATGACATAGTATCCTTTCTGATCTTGGACATGAACTCTGCCTTCTTCCACCGTGTAGAAGTCATCGTGATTATCTATTTCCGAAAACTCCATAAACTCAGCTTCATTCACTCTATAGTTTAAACATTCACAGATTGTGAGATCAGAAAAATAAGTATGTTTAGTTTATTTTGCTGAGATTCAGTTGATCACATGACAAATCAAAATCAGTTGAGGGCGCACTCACTATAAAACTATAATTTTACCAATCAATGTGTTTACATTTTTACATATTTTTCTAAAATTTCATTGTTAATTTTGGAACAAATGAACATAATTTCAATGCTTAATAATGCAAACATTGTGCAGGCTTATTTTATGAATTGTTATTAAAAATTATTTAAAGACACAGAATTTTATAATTCAGCTCAAATCAAATCAAATTCTTGTGTCAACAATTTGTTAGTTGCTGGTCTTTGTGATTTGGAATCCATGCAACAATAGTTCTCACCATTTAAGAACTTTGCTGAAAATATCATATTATTTCTTATCATATACTTAGTATTGTCCGACCTTGTAGCACTATGGGAAGTGTGCCCACACATCACGGAAATAATTTCCCAAATCACTCCTTGTTTTTATCAATAAAAAAAAAATGCATCATTCTAATTGACAATATGCGTTTGAGGTCACGCCGTGGTTAAATTGTAATTACCCGACCCACCCAACACCAACCCCACCCCCCACCCACGGTACATCTGTAAGGTGATATGATAAAACCTTTAGGGACTGGATACGGCTTTTCTTGCCTTCGGTCGTACCACTTACGCGCTACAAGACCTTGGACCGCAAAAGCTGTATCCAGTCTATACAAATTTATACATTAAAGTAGTAGACAAAAAATCACTTATATGACAACATGATTATTTTATAGACTGCTTGTAATATTAGTTAACTGACAGCCAACAAATTCGGGTACAGTAAAAATCAAGAAAACACAGATGGGAAACACTGTGTTTATGTTTATGTACTTATCAATGATCCTCTCACCTGAAGTCAGCTGGTGTGTAATGTAAATAATGATGTGAGCCGAGCCCACCACCGCCATCTTGGCTTCCTTCATAGACACCAACACGATGGTTCTGAGAACTGCAATTACACCAAACATTGTATATCAGATTACTTTGCGTAATACAATAGTATCACAAGACATTTACAACCTATTAAAATACACCAATCGAATGTGAATTCTTGGAAACGAAAATCTAGGCATTTTCACTGCCTGGTAACTAAAATCGGTGGAAACAAAACTATCAAAAAAATAAAATTTTGGGCTAGTTGTTGAGACTCTCCTGAACAATGTAACAAGATTACCCCTACATGTACAACACTGACAAGTTTCTAGTTCTGTCATGACCTAAGAAACTTGTGCATTCGGGTTTGCTTGATTTCACTGCATAAACATTTGATAGCTCATCAGAACACTGGCAACCAGCGAGGAAATTGCACAAGCTAGAAATCAATCCCCCATTCTTGCGCGAAAACCGACTGATGGCATTATAACTAGTAAAGAGGCATAGAATGAATTTTCAATTTTGTTGATGTGTTTTTGTTATTTCTTTGGACTTTTTTAAATTGCATATTACAAATGCAGCAAGTGCTGATGACATTATTATCACAGAGTTTATTAAGCACATTACCTTCGTTTCTGTTGATTACTTTCTAATGACAATCCCCCATCGTTGATAGTCAAAGTTCGCTCAAGAGATCGAAAGTAATTCAAAACACTCAGACACTGGAAATCAACATAAAATGGAAATGAAGTGTTTGTCCATTCAACATACTGAGTATAATACAACGTACATGTACATCATTGCAGACAAAAGACAAGCTTTATAGCTTTTTTTAAAAAACACCAAATACTTAGAATGTGTGAAGTAATCTGTGTAAATACATCACTCTCTTAGTCTTTACATACTTGCGCTATCATTAGGGCATGTGCTTATAAAATAAAAGTGGGGCATTTATTGTACAATAATTTTCAGTTAACACACTCTTCTAATAGAGCAAATACAGAAACATATCAGCGATTGTGATACAGTTTAAATATTCATATTCATTTGTATTTATATTCTAAGCTGTTGGCCTTATATACAAAAAAAGTTTTCTTTTATTTTTTTTTCTTCATTTGCAAATTGCTGACACACAGTGCATTTTTGCCACAGAAGCTATATTCATGTTTGGGACTACCTGACAGGCAAGTGGAGTTGGCCTTTTCATTGGGTCTGTGGCACACTCACCCAGGGTAGGGATCAACTCTTTTTAGAGTTGAACTGGTCAACAGGTACAACAAAAAGTTCACAAAAATAAAAGAATGATCAAGCCATCTTTAGTCAACATTGGAAATAATATTGTCTTATAATTTGAAACCATAGAATTTGATAAAAATAGAAAAACAAAAGGTTATGAGAATTTAAAAGTGAGATAAATTTTATAAATAATGAGTATTTGTTATACATGTAGTAATAATTGTGACTCAGAACAAATTGTTCTCTATGCTATGAAAACGTTTCTTTGATTGTTACATCATCTATAAATTAACACACTTTCTTTTGTAATGACAATGTAGTGTTTGTTGAAGACATAAAATACTTACAGTTCTTTGTAAATCCTTAATTCTTAGATGTCTTAAACTGAGTAATGACAAATAGCCTCCTTGTACCATTGTAGGATCTTGATTGCCGTCGTCATCCTCATCCAATCCTAACATTTGCATTGCGTTAAAATAATCATATTCGTCACTGTCTTTACGCTTTCTACTGCGGGCGCTACCGGCACGTGATGAACGTCCGTTGAAGCTGACATTGTCAGTGTCTTTTTCGTCAAAATCTACCACGGCTAGGTCATCAGCCTTGGATGATCTGTAAGAGAGAATCCGAGTCAGAATGCAAGATTATAATAAAGTAAACATGAAATATATTCACAAGAATAATTTTGTGTAATTTTGCATTTCTAACCTGCTTGGGATGGAGGTAAAATTTGCATAATTGTGAAATCAATACATGGATAAAAAGCTACTCTCATGTCCCAAATAAACATACCTGTACGTTTATTTTGTTCCTGAAAATTCCACTCCGTACGTTCTTATTTAGGACAGTACGTTTAGTTTTAGTTTTAAATCGAGTGAAAAAAAAATTCAGAAGGCAAAACAAAATACAATCTTTGATGTGAAGATGTTTTCTGGGGGGTACAGTTGTATGTTTATTACAGGAGGTATGTTTATTAGATTTTGAGGATTTGTTCGGGAGGTATGTTTATTTGGGACATAAGAGTACTGCATGATTTTCTTTCACAGGCAGGAAATACATTAAACATGACAGATTTTGAGTGATGTACAAAATAACTCTGTGATTCTGATCAACTGGTATATTTCAAGAGGTATATATAATCCATTAAACAATTCTGTCAGACTCACCCATCATACAATTCACTATTTAAATAAATCTTTCTCCATATAGCGGTAGTATTTAACGAATCAACTGTTCTATGTGATGTCACTGATATTGGCTGTGCTGTTGGTGGGTCGCGAACCGCCACGGCGTGGTCCTTTAACGCCTCTTGTACTTTCTAATATAAAAAGAATTGTGAAATGTAATGAATAACCAGACACTGCAAGATCTTGCACAATGCGTGAAATGTGTGGACCAAACATTCGGTGTAAAATTAAATGATGAATTTTGTTATATAATTTGTGTCTATAGTTCATTGTCAAAATGCTCAGAGGGGAATATGGCATTGATACTCAGCAAAATTTACCACCATCAAATATGTATAGTACATTATTAAGTTCAGAAATGACCAAAAAATAGTTTCTCGTCTTCCATATGAAGTGTTTACGTCACTACGACGCTATGACCTTTGTTTGTTCTGTTTTTATGTTAGATTTCACAGATAAAGAGGGATCTCACTGTGAACGGGAAAATTATTTATTTGAATACAGTACCGGAGTAATGTAGCAAAATTCTGTGGCAGAACAATGAGGTAAATCAGAACCAAAGAAGAGAAAGCTGAATACTGCCACCATCATATAGACACTGAATTGCACAGTGTCAATAGCAAAACTATTCTTAAGCCGATACTAATACTTGGCACTGCCTAAAAACAAAGTAAATTTCTAAAAAACTTTACAAACTCCAACTGCTTTTGTTCATTCTGTCTACCAATTATAGCTGTCATAATAATCCAGCCATGTATACATCAATTGTATGTTATCTATACATGTACTTACTACAGGGTCATTTACAGTTAGAAATCTGGACTGAGCTTTCAACAGCTGGTCAATGTTATTTTTCTTTCTAAGTCTGGTCAACATCTTCTCTTGGTACGGGTCACGTTCTGGTCTAAAATGATCACAGAATATAAAATATAACTAACATGATAGAGGAAAAATACAATGTTGTATATCAGCAGACAAAACACATGAACAGAATAAAATGATTTGTCTTTTCCTTTTGGCAGTTAGTTTATTTAACATACTAATAATATTTGGGATGAATTCAACACGAGAACTGGTTTGCAAGTGATAGCTCCCTCAATGGCAAATTTACATTTCCTAATTGCTTTTGTTTTTTTATGAACTGTTTATGATTATATCTCATAACACATGGTAGGTCAACTTTTGTAGATTATTATATGGAAGGTGGTTTAAAAAATTATTTCATGTTAAAACCATCTGTACCTGATATAGAACTACTAGTATTATATGCAGTATATCCAAGATGGCAGATAAAGTTCATAGTAAGATAGTTTCAAGAATGTTATTATCTTGAATGGGAAGATGTATATTTAACACACTAATAATATTCGGGATGAATTCAACACAAGAACTGGTTTCCAAGTGATAGCTCCCTCAATGGCAAATTTTCATTTCCTAATTGCTTTTGTTTTTTTATGAACAGTTTATGATTGTATCTCATAATGCATGGTAGGTACTACTCTCACTGTAGCCATGGTTACTAAAACCGTGCTGTAGCTGTCACGTGCATACTTTGCAGTATCCACGTAATAACCTCGTTTTTTTAAACTGAATTACATAAAGAGAGTCAGAGACGTGTAGACTTACTTGATTTTGATAAATGGCAGCCAATTAGATTCCTTCTTTAGTGATTTATTAGGTCCATCTGCACCCCATGTCTCAAGACCCATCTAAAATAAACAGATAATATTCATCATCAGAGGAATACATGTGTCACCATCGCTACTATACTTGGTGATAAAGTAAAAACATGATTAAGTAGGATTTTTATATGATACTTGGTTAATACAACTAACTGGGGACTTTAGGCAAGGTGCAAATGAGTTTGAACTAAATCGAATTACACAAGTGTATTAAATCTAAGACTTGTTTTTTTTAAAGATACCATGCTTATCTATCACATAGGGATGGTAATAATTACCATCTTTTTTGAGATACAACGTTACAAATTTTTTTTATCAATATAATTTTTCAAACCAATTATGTGAATACTGATAAATTATAAATTATTTCCAGGTATGTCTCAAGGTGGTTAAGAAAGTTACTTTTATGAATTCTAAAATTATAATGATACTAAGATATTCAATTATTCTATTGCCAACATAATATGGTTCATCCTCTGTTCCATAAATTTTTCATTTTACTATAACTTGTTATACTTATTTTGAATCAAATGAACATAATTTCCAATAATCTATAGTTTTTAATCCAAATAAAAAAAAATATGGAAAAAATTGCACACATTTCTTTGAAAAAGTTGAATCTAACAGTGAAGCAGTTAAAACCCAATATACTTGAATATCTGTATTTATCTAAACACCTGGTGTTGATTGATAATCTTTTCAATAAGTGATGACAAATTAGATGGGACTAAAAGGATTTGAATAATTGATGTTTAATTGTATACGAATGATGATAAATATACCAAACATATTGTGCCATGCAAATAGCTTTTCATACAACACAAATCAACAAGCAAGTTTTTTTAATGAAACGTGCATAGAAACAAACGAAGCAAAAAATTTAATTTTAATACAAAAATTACCAAGAAACAAAACTTTACTGAAAAAGAACCAGAAAAAAGAAGTTACTGTTATGAAGGTGTACAAGTGTTTATCAAGGACAATGGGTTACTGTAAAATACTTTATTATTCACTTGGGCCTTATTTTTGCTGTAGAGATGATTCAGTGAAAATAAAATCCAGCAGATATACAATTTTTCCCTATATTTTACTTTCATACAAAACACCCAAAAAGTCTTTTCACCAAAAATGTTATTCCAGCTATAAAAATAAAGTATTTTACAGTAAGTAAATTTAGATTATTGACCCAGTTTTATTTGTAAGATGCATGTACAGTGTATGGAATGATTTTGAAATGATTAGATTAATAAAGTAATCAAATAATATCAAAATGATTAATTGGATTAATAAAGTAAATCAAATAATAATGTTGCAGGTGTGTTATACAATCAAATGCATAGGCAAGACCTAGGTTGCGGGATGTTGTCGATATAAAATTGAATAATACATACATATGATTCAAGTGAGTACTTTTGACTACTTTAGCAGGTGTAAAGAAGATTTGTATGGTGAGTTAGCAAACTCCCTAGAAAAGTCCCTATGAACATTGTACTATAGCAAGGGACTTTTTTATTAGCGTTATCAAATGATTTATTCACTACATTTTGTGACAATCACACTTTCCCTGATGTCACTTGATATAAGTAATTTTTGTCTACTAGTAGATACGTACTATGGCCAAGTTGTCTGTTTTCATGGTTCAACATTGTTGTAACTATACAAAGGAAGTTACAAATCTAATTAGCAGCCACTTCAACCGTCTTAGGAAAGTTTATGGGGTTATTGAGCTATTGATAATGACTATCTCAGGAAAGTTGCAAGGTACACATACAAATCTTGTTTGCGTCCAGTGTAAATCTAGTAAAGCCATCAATCCAAATTATCAAAGTTTCCCAGATTAAATTAGTACATCTCCTCATATAAACCAACAACTTGACTGTTGTATTGCACCAGTAACACCTATGGTAGCATTGATAATGTGCTACTAACAGAGAAATCAGTGCAGACAACGTGATAGTATAATATACTGTAGAATACTTTATTTTAGCTGGAATTAATTTTCGCTGAAAAGGCTTTTTGGGTGTTTTGTTTGGAATTTATTTTCACTGATTTTTGACAAGTTGAATGTGAAATGTAGGAAAAAAAGTATATTCACTGGATTTTATTTACACTGAAGCATTTCAGCGAAAATAGCGAAAATAAATTCCATCCAAGCGAAAATAAAGTATTCTACAGTATATTTGGCTTGTTGGGTAGTACATGATAATATACATGTATGTAGTATGGGTGCATGATGTGGGGCAGTAGGGGGCCATTAGTGGAAGATATCCCAATATAGTAAAGCAAAGAGAGTAAAATAAACATACAAATAAATGAAATGTTACATTTAACAACAAGACATGCACATATCAGGCACACATGCAATATGCACTTACCAAAATCTGGTTAGTAGTGACAGAAATAAATGTTAAGATAATATGGATTAACTGTGCTAGTAATCACTGTGCAGGTATGAAATCATGCTGGTTTTGACGATTTAACATCACACATAATTGTTACACATCATATGCAAATGAGAATCAGAGACTTCATGTTTCTGTGTATCGGTAATATCAAGTGGCATAGCTAGACAAATGATGATTACATTATATAACTGACAATTATTTGTCAGTTTAATGACAATCCAGGTTCGATGGATGTTCATGTAACACTTTCACTTGATGACAGTATGGTATTATATCACAAATATATTGTAAAAACTTTGAAATAGACTAATGCATTTGGCTCAATTCAGCAAATCATGAATTACTAGTAGTGAAAATTGAGGATACCCTAAAAACCCTTCAATTCATAATATTCTAAGATAGGTATAAAATTGTATTCATATAATTCTCAGTGTGACATCATTTATGGCGAGAGAATAACAAAAATAAATAAAACTTGTTGTCATATTAGGGTCATATTTATTAAATTATGTTTACCATTGTCTTGCCATGAATAATTCCCCGGTGATCACAGTCCAAGATCACAGTACCAGTGACGATTTCACCAAAATATGAACTTTCTTTTTTACTAACTGCACATTACCGTAAGTGAGTTTTTTTTTGTTAACTGGAAAACATGTTCTACAGTATATAAACACCAATTTGACACAAATTTAGAGTACCGGTAAACAAGACAGTATCTTGGAGATCTTTTTTTATGGAAACCACCTACTATTAATGTAGTCAATTTTGAACAAGGTGTAAGACTTTCCGACGTAAACCATACACGGCCCGTCAACCCGACACCAATTGCATTCATAATTAATTAGTAATTAAGCCAATTTGAATTACAACTTAATCAATTATTATATGAATTGTTATTTATTATTGCATGAAATAAATGTTTATTATAAATAAAGTCATGTGTAAGTGTTAATGAACTGAATAACAATAATATATTAGTGTTCAACAAGAAACGGTGAACAAGTTTTCATGACACAACATTTTTATAAGTCACATGTAATCAAAGGTTATAGATGAATTTATCACAAGATAAAATTTTCATTTCTACACATACATGCATCCAGCAATTAATGAACATTTGAATGCTTAGTACTGACAAACTCCAGATTTAATCTGCACCAGTTCATTGTGTGTGTCAGTGTGTGTGAGGGGGGATTGAAATCGCCATGAGTAAAAGTACAAAGAATTAGAATTAAATTACATGTTACTTACTTCAATTTTATCATAGGTAGGAAAGGTTCTTTGCTGTTCTTGTTTGGCAAAACATGTTCTGAATTTTCTATTGACATTTGCTACAAGCTCCATCTCATCCGCTGAGGTCACAATTTGATTGATATCCTAACAAAAGGCAAAAATAATAAAATATGTACAATAACTTTTGATTACTGACCAAATTCTGTTTCAATATTAACATAAATGAACAAATCGAACCATATCATAACAAGATATCAGTTGGTAACAGATTTCAGTGGAAATGTAGCAGATTACACTATTTGAAAGGTACAAGCTTCTAAGGAAAACAAAACAACACAATGTATATTTCTGGGTATTAAATTTTCCTGAAAGTGATTCAGAAACATTTAATAATACATTCTTATCATGAAATTGCTACTAAGACCCAATTGTTGTAATCACTTTTTGAAAATAAAATAATAATTTTTAAATACCAAATAGCAACCAGAATGTGTGGTAACATTTAGGTTTATTAGCAATGGACCAATCGGCGGTTTATGTGAGTGTAAATCATCTTTAACGACCGACAGACGTTTAGCTCTCACTAAGGCATCATTGTATTCTGCCATGATCAGGCTGGTGAGAGCAATAATATATACATAACTCGTTTTTATTGGCATTTTGTCATTTTCTGCAAAATATCATAATTTTATGTGTAATTTTTCATAAAAAACACAAGTACAATTAGCTTCAATGAGATAAATATTTGTAGACATTTGTTATCCAAACTTTCTCACACCAAACCGGATCTTCTCTGTAACCCTTCTTTGTGAAACATGTAACTACAACCATAAAAATTAGGCACGGTTTTTAGTCCTGTATGTCTATCCTTTGACCCATGTGTATCACCATAGTAACTGAACCATAAGAATTTAGTAAACTGACATACCATAGTGATTCCATAGCAAGTCATTAAGAATTCTAGTAACGGTTTAAAGCCTTCCATATCTGCCACATGTTCTGGTATACCTTGTGTTGCTTCGTTGGATGCCAGCCCACCTCCTAATAACATATAGTTTAGGTTGCAGTTAAAATAAACAAGTCATAACATATACTATACAATAAATTGTAGAAAGTAGCACATATAATATGGGGGTAACTTGCATCAATTAATCCAAAAACAATTTCATAACAAAATGACTGATACGTTAACAGAACAGCATGAATGCTTGTAGGGAAAGAATGAAAAGTTTGATCACACAAACAGAAAGGGCTGGGATCATCATCTTTTTAACTTGCTTACATTTACAAAATTAAATTCAAATGAATTAATATTCTACAATAGTGATTTTGTGGTCATGCAGTCATGGAATTTTCAACGTACAAATATTGTAATTAAGTAACAATTTACCTGCAGCTGCACGTACACCGCTAGCGACACTAGTTGGTACAGTGTGCATACTGAGTAAATTTACTGATGCTGACATTGGCCCGGTAAACCCAGACGTAGCAGCCGACCCTGGTCTAGATGTCCTGGACGTCAGCAAATTGTCACCGAACGGCGTCTTTCTGGCAGAGTCTCCTCTACTGTAGAAACTGCGGCTAGTATCCGGCGAATCCCTTTTGATGTCTTCCTCTTTACTGTCTTCATCTTGACTTGGAGTATGAGGTACTATATCATATTTATGAGTATTGGGAAGCCATTCTAGAGTCTGTGCACAAAATAGAAAATGTTTAATGATACACCCTGAGTGGACTGCATGGGGTTATAGATCAGAAAACTAATTACTATTGCTATAGATTTGAAACCCATCACTGGCAGTACTAAGAGAAGTTATATAGTCTCACAGTAGTTCAGTAAGGGTTCAATAAGCTTTATTGACTTTCATCGTCATCATCAAATATATCACATATTTTATTGCAACCTGGCATTTCTATTTCAAGTTTATTTGAGTTAAAAATCCCAAAAATAAAAATATGATTTTAATAAAATTTACACTGATAATCAATCAATAAATGCATTTATAAGTGCTTGTATCAAATATGAAATACAGTAATGTTCGGTGAAGATGCAGAAAAAAAACATTCAAAACACTTTGAATAACATGCTTCTCATAAATTAACATTGTAAATGTTGGTAGGATGTGTTCACATTTTAAAAACACAGATGTGATCATTGTCATTTGAATACTATATCCAATAAATTTGAAGATAGTTCAATTTTATTTTCAGGTTGAGGGCCTGATCCAACCACATGCGACAACGTTTTGATTTTGTACTAAAGTATACACTGTAATTTAATAAGGAAAGCATCTTTTTTTGCTGCATTGGAATGAGAAATTCACTGTTCATACATTTCCTCAAATATTGTAATTTTATTGAAAAGCAAAATACAATTGCAACTGATATATTATAAGTAACACTGAATTCAGTTCATCCCAAAACAAGACAAACCACTGAACCATTCTTGTGTAAAATTCAGAAGACCCGGGCTACACATTAACTGTATTCACTCTATTACAAGCCTATCATCATTAGAAGCACACATAACCCAAAACCCAAATTGCCTGTATAACATATCTTTAAAATAATACTTATTTTGACCATAGAAAAATCTCTGCAACCTAAAGCACATGCATTAATAGAGCCAATACATTTATAAATAAACTTACTTTCAGATATGAGTGGAACTTCTTGACAGAATGTAGGTGGCAAGTCAGCCATCTTGTATAGATCATTACGTCATCTAGATTTATTAGCGATGGACCAATCGGTGGTTTGTGTGAGTGTAAATCATCTTTAACGACCGACAGACGTTTAGCTCTCGCTAAGGCATCGTTGTATTCTGACATGATCAGGCTGGAGAGAGCAATAATACATACATAACTGTAGTTTGATTTACTCATTATATATTCAAATAAATAAATTAATTAATTAATTCAGTGAGTGTATGAATGAATGAGTGAAAATATGAATGAATGAGTGAAAATATGAATGAATGAATGAATGAATGAATGAATGAATGAATGAATGAATGAATGAATGAATGAATGAATGAATGAATGGAGTAAAATCAATTTTACAGTTGATACCCATCTGCAGTAAATTCAAATCACTGATGAAGAATTGTAAGACTGCCATATATTTTTAAATAATTCATCATCTTTCAATCAAATGGAAATTACAATTTGTTTCTATATGACAACTGTATAATTCCACACCTTTTATACAGTTTAAGTTATATTTCAAGAGTTTATTTTTTCAGTTGAATATTCAAAAAAACAAAATTTTTTCATAGGTGACTTGTGTGAAATAATACAAAAAAGCATAAATTTATATATCATTGATTGATATATTTTAAAGAAAAATGAATATTTCACTAAAAGCAATACAGACAATTTCAAAGTTTACAATGGATATAACAGTATGTAATAATCAATGCACAATCACCCACGTCCACCTTTTGTTGTGTCTGTCTATTTGAAGACAAGCTAAATATTCTGATTCAGAAAAGTGGTTCATTCAGCAATTAATAATGACAACTGGAGTACATTTGTACTGTCATTCTCTAGAAACTACTCAAACACAGCAATAAATATTCACAGAATGATTCCTTTTTGAATCAGAATGCAATTGTACCATGACATTAAACTACTCAGACCTATTAAACTATTATATATCCATAAAATACTTAGCAGTGAACTGTGACAGCTAACACACTGGATGTACACAAACGTATGCTTCCAAATGATTCTCTGTGAATGAAATATAACGAAACCCTTGCATGTATATCTCAAAGCAGAGCACTTACGCAAGTCTGGTTTGGTAGAGTGGATATAAAGCTTCTAAAGTGCTAGTATGAGTACAGAATCTTTTCCATCTTAACATATGCATATGTTTACACTGTACTAACTGCTGGATACGGTCACAGAAATACTGTCAAAAGAAAAATATCATAAATTGGATTACAAACACAATACAAATATTTAAATACATTGACAACCAGATAGTGCTGTGTGCTGCCTACAACATATGGAGTAGAATTGTCTCTAAATGTAACATTTTTAAACATGTATTGCACAGGTGAAATAAAATGAAAAGAATATTGCATTTATTATGATACACCGAATTATTAAAATGCCACATATTTTGACGATAGATGCATCTACGTTATTTACATATTAAGCTATGTTCTGCAAATTGAGCAGATACAGTAATGCAAACTAACGGTATTACATGTTTGGGGCATGACAGAATAACAGTACTGGTAAATACCACACTGATGTCACAGGGTTTATAATCATATTCTGAATAAGTTAGTTGTGGATCAACAAAACATATGGAAGTGTCAGAAATGGATTTAATCATTTATGTAACTTTATACATTTATATGAAATTTTGGGTGAAACCAGGTTGACACAATCAAATTTTTGGTACTGTTGTCAATGTGACCGTGATCGTCTTTGTCGCACGTGAGGTTGACCCCCCACCCCCACCCGAGTCAAATTTTGGGTATCTTCAGAGATCATGTGAGAAGTGAGGGACAGAGAGAGTAGACCTGCATGGTGTATGAGTACCACGCAAAAGAATAAACTTAACAAATTGGAATTCTGCAACACAAAATGTTTTTGTTTTTGTAAGTTCCATTTACAGGTCAAGGTATCATACTGCAAACCAATAATTTTCACGGGCATTTAATTTCCAATCATTATTTAAATATTGTGAGCATATTTACTGTGTTTTAAATTCACAAATTTGACAAGGAAATTGATATTTTACATGTTCAATGAATTTAATTTAATTAGCAAAAATAGCAAAATTAAAACCCAGTGAATAATAAATGCATTTACAGTAGTCAATTACTGGCATTGTCAAGGTTACTGTGAATATTTATGTGTACTAGGAAAAGGAACAGCGAAGAAACAGACAATATTACATCTTCCCGGACTGCATGGGCACTAGTCTCACAACTATGAATGGTGTAAGTCCGATAGTGGACAGAATATTCTCTAGTTTTTTCACACATTGAGTGGGCAGCCAACTATTGGAGTTGTAATCTGAATCTCCCTGATTGTGAGTGAACACACTAACCATTATGCCACACATTACAAACTGTCATATTACAATACAGTGATCATAGACGCTTCACACCAGTTGACTTAAGTAATAAATTACATGCTACCAACAGAGAACAGTGAATGCATAGAACTGAAATTACAATTGTTGCATAGCAGCCAAAAATAAACCAAAGTGGGGTCAACAGCTAATTGACCTCAAAAACAGATTTTTTTTTTTATTTTGACTTCAAAAGTGAATGTCATTTTGAAACCAAAGCTTCGAAATATATCCATTACAAGAATTAAGATGTTTATATGTATAATACCAACATAAAATATACAATTCAAGTAAGTTGGGTTTTCTAATTGAGAATTTGTAAGCCAACTGAGTCATGACATTTTATAGTTATTTTTTAATGTGTACACTGCAGCATCCAACATGTTGTGATTTCCATGAGCCTATAACGTGCTTCTAACTATAAACACAAACATCTTATTTTTTTTTTTGATGACCATTTATAATCAAATAATTGACATATAATGCTTATGTCAATTTTAAACTTTCTTGTCAGCCAGAGTAGGTTTTTCCCTTGGACCAAAAAATTTAATTTGCTGAATTTAAAAGTAGAATATTGGCAAATCAGTAATCAGACTACCGTACCAATCATGATTACATGTATTATGAAATGAAACACAATTTTTACAGGCATATTTTAAAGAATATCGTCGACGCCCTGTAAAAAAAACACTCTGGGCTGGGTCGTGAATGCCCTCAACTCAATAAATGCCTAAAATTAGAGGGATGGGCTTCATACTCGGGAGGGGCTTACGATTGGGGAAGTACGGTACTTTAACGCAAATGGGCTGTCAGAATACTGTGGTTCAAACGCACAATGTTCTAAAAAGCACATTGTGCATATAAAAGTTGAGTTTATACTAGTAGTATTAAATGCTTAGCAGCATGAACGGCTATGTACAATGGCGTATACGAATGTGATCAGATACTAAAACGTCATGGCCTCCATGGTGTTTAATTGCAAGCACTTCGAATGTCTTTCTAAGCTACAGTTATAATTGAAACAAAATTAAACCACTGCAATATTATTTCGAATACAGTTTAGAATATACACAACTATAAATTAAGGCCGCATTTAGGTTCACTTTAACAAACAGCTCATGGATAACATACACAAAAGCAGTACAAACGTCAACTGTTTGTATTCAGGTTCTGTGACACATTAATACACTCCTATGTCTAATGTCACAAAGAAAAGTGAAAGTGATTGAAGAGATCTCTGATTTGTACCCTTATAATCAAGAAGGAGCAATCTGCTTATTCAGTCATTGCCATTAAAAAGTCTGCATACTGTAAAGGGGGTAATTATTCACTGGGTTTTAATTTAGCTTATTTCGCTGACTGGAAAAATGCGCTAAATTAAAACACAGTGAATATGTAAAATTTAGCATAGAACACATTATCTAAATGACGAAACCGTGAATTTAAAACCCACTGAATATGCCTGAAATGGTAAATCAGTGAAATTTAAACCCAGTGAAAATTAGTCATTTTACAGTAATTCTATGATATCCACACAATTTTTGGAGGATGCAGTATTAAAACGATAATAAATTTGTAAGTATTATAATAATTAAGGCTCACACTCAAAATATATATCCAATACTGTAAAATGACTAATTTTCACTGGGTTTTAATTTCACTGATTTACCATTTCAGGCATATTCAGTGGGTTTTAAATTCACGGTTTCGTCATTTAGATAATGTGTTCTATGCTAAATTTTACATATTCACAGGGTTTTAATTTAGCACATTTTTCCAGTCAGCGAAATAAGCTAAATTAAAACCCAGTGAATAATTACCCCCTTTACAGTATATAATCTATAGAGAGGAAAACAATCATGAGAAAGTTACTGCCATAAACATGAATTTGTATTTTCAAAAGGGATGAAAATTCAGGTAATTGCAAAATTCCCAGTTTAATATTGAAGTATTTTGTTATTATTGTAAAAATAGCCATATTGTTAGCCACTATTAAATAACCACTATTAAAATGTTAGTCTCAAGTACATAAATTATTTAAACGATAAAATAGACACAGCATCATCCTACCGGTAATAGTAATTTCTATGTAAAATAAAAAATAAACCAGAAAAATACAGATTACAGGGTATTTGTACAAACCCTCGGTATCTGCCTCTATGTTTAGTAGAAATATTCTAAGGTGTTAAGTTGTAATGTACAAGCGAGCTGTATTTTTGTCTGGCACATGAATCAACATTTAAGTCTTATTTTAATCATGATGGGTATGTCCTTGGATAAATCTTGGTAAATGTTTCCTTTACCTCCTTCTACAATGCCTTTATCACCTCATCAAATCCCCCTCTAATTTTAAACATAACTCCTAATTTTATGGACTCTTAAAACATTTTATGTGGCTTAAATTAGTACAGTAGACAGTCATTTGAAATCAAGAAATGTACAATGTTGAAGGTCCAAGAGCTAATGAAAGGAACTAAAAACAAAAAAGCAGCACAAAATCAATTATGAAGCAATCTTGAATAACCAAATTTATATACTGTAAAATACTTTTTTTTAAGCTGGAATAAATTTTCGCTGAAATGAGTTTTGGGTGTTTTGTAAGGAGTTTTATTTTCACTGATTCTTGATGAGTTGAATGTAAAATATAGGAAAAAAAGTATATTAGCTGGATTTTATTTTCAGTACAGTTTCTTCAGAGATTTCAACCGCTGGTTTCACCATTTGTGGTTGGTTGGCATGCAGTGAAAAATATACCCAGATGTTTGCTTTCAAGAATAGATGAAATACAGCAGTAATTATAATGTATACCTGATGTAATATTAACGGTAGACTTTTCTGTGTATACTCTTCTTTATTGCTATTCTCCATTTCTTCCTTCAATACATCAGCTTGGATTGTCAACGGATGTGCTTCGGATACCTAATAAAATTGAACAATATTTTATTAAAACAAGTCCCTGCTATACAGTTATTTTTTTTTCCAATATCCGTGAAATTATAAGTCAGTTGTTTTGTCTGTTGCCTGGGGCAATTCATTTTAACTGCGATGAGACAATTACTGTGGGCCGTTGAGAAAAAAGACATTACATTACATTTGTACCTGAAGATGTGTCTGTTGTCATTCATTAACGAATGGATTCCACAGTGAGCTTCTCAGAATTATTCAAGTTGTGCCATATTTTTCAAACCCTTTCTTTCTAATTACATTTTAATTGCTTTCTGCCCAATTCCAAAATCATTATTATATACACTATCGCTATATATAAATATTTTCCAATGTGGAAAGATTATATATGAAGTTATAATTAAAACACAGTTACCATATGTACATTTGATGTGTTTATTATTCCACTATTACAGCTATAAAAATTGTTATGAATCAATATAAAATATCACTCATGAATTAGCTAGGTTATTACCACGTATCAAAGCAGCATACTGCTGCCGTATCCATGGCAACTGAATATATTTGCTCGTCTTTCACACACTTGCCGGTAATGCAATATGTTGGAGAGTACAGCATGTACCATGTACACAGTAATGGGCAGACAAATTTCACATATAGTATTCCTGAATACAAATACATGTATCAATAAAATTATCATACATAATACAAACGTACAGTGTTATTTTAATCAATTTTTTTTATATGCAAAAATTCCATTTTTACCTGGAGTCCTCTCTCAATTATTTGTTTTCTTTCTTGTCGGAATTGCTCATGGTCGCGCGGTAAAGCAACAGAACTGTAATGAAAATAAAATTGATTGGTGAATAACAATGACCAGCAAGATTGATTTGATTGATTAGATATACATACAAGTCACGTTATTAGTTTCGCAAATAAAGTAGTACTACATGCACACAATACATTTAAAGAAATATTCACAGTTTTCCGGCCTAATAATCATTCAAATTAACACCAAACATGTTTACATGTTTTAAATATTATTTGATTCATTATGTTTTAATTTTTTAATTTAATTGTAAGTTGACTATAGACCGTTTTTTTTTTTTGTAAAGCTTATTATATCATGCAAATATTTCATTTCATCAAAAACAGCTCTTGAAATTAAACTGAGGTGACTTTTATACCCAAGATTAGCATAAAGTATAAGAGTAAAGCTTGTACAGCAGTCACTAAAAGAATATATCAAAATTTTCTGAAGCGTCATTCTATTGATTTGAGAACTGTCAGTGTATTCAATGTAACGAACGTGACCAATACTGCTGTACAGTACATGCTGGTAATAGACATATCTTAAACTTTAACATATAAAGCGAACAAGGTAACAATTGGAGTGTGGTTTGTTTGTTTGAATGCTTGACAACTCAAAATCAGGGCTGTCGAGATTATGCCTAAGTAACACAATACGACACACTGCAGTATGCTATTCAAAAGTTGAAGTCTTGTATGAATGACTTTTTTTTATAACCATTCCAGTGCTTATTCACCCCTCAGTGGTGAGTTTGACCTTATTTCAAAGACTGTCATTGGTCAGCTTTCTATATGATTTATATGTCAGAATACAAGTACAAACAAGGTTGACAAGTTACAAACAAGATTGAAAAATACACAAACAATAAGGTGTTCTATGGTGGGGTGAGGGTAATATTACTTACAATCGAGTAATTAAGTATTGCAAAATAGTTTGGGGGAAACATGATCTAAATGAGACAATGAACTTGATTGGTTAGATAGTTTCTTTCTTTCCAGCTACAGTAATAAACACCACAATACATGAAGGATCTATTTTGGAGTACATTTTTTTGAATGTTTTGATGATTTGATGTGTGTAATATTCAGCAAATAATATAACGATTTCATCAAAATTGTTGCAACATACATCAATGTTGCTTTCAGTATGACATAATGGAACTACCCTGTAGTAAATTTAATTGCATTATCCATACTCTAGAATAATTAGAATAATTGTCCTAATGCAAGTGACACTAAAGGTCTGAACACAAGCTTATTTAAACAATGTGTAAAAGAATTTACTTCAGGAGAAGAGATAATATCCAGCATCCGGCTGATCTGCACTGGCTCGGAAGATGAATTCTGATTGGCTAAAAAAACAAAAAAAAATTGTGGCGTTGAATGCACGTTCATTGTCAGTATTGTTATGCAAATTCAAACTAGCTAATCATTTACAACCTTCCGAGCCAGTGCAGATTAGCCCCCAGCATCCAATTATCCATTAATTTTAAATGAAATATTAATAATTAATTATTTTTGATACTGACGATTAAACACAAGATGACAAGCTAATCATTTTGCTGACTTTACATAGGCTGCCTTTTTAAAAATTACATTTTTTTTTTAAATTAGCAACTCAACACTTTATTGGTCAAAGGTCGTGTAATGTAATTAGATTTTTCACAATGTTTCCTTTGTACTATTGTTCTTCTCTTTTCATAAATACCAGTAACACATTGTGTTAGGGTCAACGGTTAAATCTATACTAGCACTGTATAAACAATGAAGAGCTTTTAAGCATGTTGTGTCATTGGAATTTGGCCATTTGTGATGAATCATAGGTAGTAATGTATTCTTATTTCCCTAATGCGTTGTCTAGCATGTGACACTATCGATTAGAATAGGAAGACATCTTTCAGTTCGTAACAATGACGCTATAGTATTCTTTATTAAAACATTGCATCAGTATACATGTGCTGTCAATTATTTAACTGTCACCAAAAAATGCAAAGTATATTTTAAGACTGTATTGAATTATATGTGTTATCGATATTCACTTTCGCACAAAATCACAGCTTTTTGACTTTTGGACAAAATTGTTATGGATTGGTTTATATTTGTTATGGGTTTATTTACACAAAGTCACTGTGTATTGACTTTTATAGAAAATTGTTGCATATTGACTTTTGCACAAAATCACTGCGTATTGACTTTTATAGAAAAGTTTTGCATATTGACTTTTGTAGAAAATTGTTGCACATTGACTTTTGCAGAAAATTGTTGCATATTGACTTTCGCACAAAATCACTGCGTATTGACTTTTATACAAAAGTTTTGCATATTGACTTTTGTAGAAAATTGTTGCATATTGACTTTTATAGAAAATTGTTGCATATTGACTTTTGTAGAAAATTGTTGCATATTGACTTTTGTAGAAAATTGTTGCATATTGACTTTTGCACAAAACCGCTGTGTGATGACAAACTAAAATATTCTGTCAGACAATGTTAACGGAGTGGATCAAGTGCATAAACAAGAAATTAGTCATTTAGTATTTCAAACATGATCAGAGGCATTTCATCATTAGCCCCCCCCCCCTCAAATCTAATGTTTGACACTTGCAACAATAACATTTGTTTCTATTGCATTCCAAGAGTACTATGTCCCAAAATCACAGAAAGCTGTAAATGGACATTTGTAAAATTCATCTCAAAATTACGAGAACGCAGTATACCTTGCAACTCGTGGGGCTCCCATGAGCATTTCATTCTCTTCAATATCATGTTTCAGATCAGATAATTCCTTTATCAATTCCGATTCCAGACTCTTAATTCTCTCACTTCCGCCAATCTGGTATATTTCATCAAGTTTTAGCATATTGGTGTCGTTCTTGTCGTAACTAATTACCGCTATAAACGCACCACATTATAGAACTGTAATAAAAAACCTGCAGATGAAATGAAATGTGGATGTAAATTAGTGTATTTAATTTGGAAAAGAAAACCATTTGCTCTCTATGAAATATTGGAACACCAAATAAAATTATATTTACATAATATTCAAATTAATATGTAGATATATTATTCTAATTAATATGTAGATTATTTTAATCTGTTAATATGAAGTACCAGGGTAATCATAAAAATAAAATACATACAACAGATAACCCCATCATGATAATCATAATTTATGTGGATACCACATTTGCTTTGGTAGAAGCTCATCTCCAATAGAAGGACATATAAACCAAAAATTGTATGTGTTGTATACAATTTTATTAATTAAAATATTACTTATTTGATCTATAGAAACACTTCTGTAATTTACATAAATCCAGGCCTTACTAATTGAGCAAATACAGTATTCCAATACAATGTATTGTAAAGTACCCTATTTTCACTTGGAATTTATTTTTGCTATTTTTGCTATTTTCTCTGATGAGATGAATCAGTGTTTGGTTAATCAGTTTTTGAACTTCCATACATGGAACTATAATAGTTCCATGTTCCATACAACAGTTACAGATTTATACTATGGTTGCCAAGTATAAGGGTTATTAGCTGCAAACACTGCAGATAAACAGATTAACAGTGCATAGCAATATGTAAGTGTAATCAGCTGTTCGTAATACAATAACCAATTTATTCCCATCAACCTATGGGAGGAGGGGTAATGTTGACATCAATAATATACTAACCAATAACACTGTAAATCAAACTATTCATTAAATTTTAGCTGAAATTATTGTATATCTAGTGGGGAAGGAACTCTTAAATATTTTATTTTACATGATTAAATTAAATACTATGAATTACTTTATATTCAATGGAATTAATTTTCATTGTAAACTACTAATTGGGTTGACACAGTAATTAGCTTATATTGATTTGTTGCAAACCACACACAAATCATAGGAAACATAGTATTTTCACTGAATTAAATTTAATTTACACGGAAATTTACTACTATCAATGAAAATAGCAAATAAGTACTCCACGTTTCACATACTATTAAGCTAATGCCATGAATGACAGCGTAAGTTCACGTCTTCGCCCTGTCTACATGTACACTCACGGGTATTCCCCGTCACATAATATACACCATGGACGTACTAGAGACCTACACTTACATTATGATCATCGGTCACAGCGCCCAGGCTACTGGAATTTATTTAAGTGACTTATTATGACAACCAAGTCAGTCGCCGTGTATTTTCACCCTCGTCAATACGACCTCCGCCACGTACAAATATACTTATAGCGCGATGATCGATTAACGTCCTTGAAAGTTCAATCGACAGCCGGTAACGAAGTTATGAAAAGATGAACTGGCAAATTGCAGCTACGTAGACAGCAGTACTTTGTGTTGATGGCAACCAGGAAGCGATGTCAACGTTCAGTTAGTTTCCGACTCTATGTATGATACTACCATTGTATACAGTGACAGTGATGGCAATAATTGGACGTCGCGCACCAACGCACAGGTTAAGAAACTCGCTGCAGCAGTTTGCTACTGTGTATCAAAACTTGAGGCAGACGCGTTAATTTGTGTTGCGTGTGACACGATCGGACAATCGGCGCATGTTTCAACGGCCAGAAATGATTTCACTTACCAGGATCAATAAAACTGTAAGGAGAACGGTGATTTCACGCTTTATGCACTGTACTATATGACCATTTCCACCATAAAATGAGATATTGAAAACAAAATAGCACGCCTAATCATTGATCTGAACATGCGCAGTCAGCGGTTGGCAACGCTGCCTCGCTTTGAAGTTACAGGATTTCCCTCAACTTTGTTTTGGTGTTCGCCGCGCGAGCAACGGCTGCGGGCAGTATCACGGTACACGACCAACTGCGTACATATTTTTTCCATCGTGGCTCAAATATTATTCCAATTTTTAATTTATTGTTAATAAGTAAATAAATCTATATAAAGTTGATAAAAAAATATTTGTAAACCAGGCAATACACACAAAAACGACGTGTTTGACATAAATACATCATTACTATGATACAAGGCACCGGGCTACACGTGAACCAGGACTAAGATATGTAGAATGATGTCTACAGCCCATGTGGCTGCCATACATTACCACAAAGATCTACTTTGGAAAAATCCATATTCAGTTGATTCAAAACTAATTATTTTGAAAATTATCGTGAAACAAACATTTACTTCACTTCCATGTATTCAAATTACAATCTAGTTCAGTATATGCTGCGAATTCAAATAAAAAAAATCAAGTTTTAAAAAGAATTGATAATTAAATATTTTCTTTCTCCACAGTAATGTTTTTGTTTTAATATATAATTGGTTTCTTTTATAAATCAATCTTTTGTAATTGTTTTTAAACTGTTATATGTATATAATATGAGCATGGAAACTAATTATAGATACACTGAATTAAATTTAAAAAAATAAAATAATAAAAAATCTTTGTTAAGGCTGGAAAGTCAGTGACGTGATCTGGACTGTGCTGCATATTAAAGCGCGGTGGTCGTCGCGCTGCGTCCTGTTCGATGTGGGACTTATAGCAACGTATACGCCTGTAAAATACATTGTTTACGACCACCGCGCTTTAATATTGTAGTCATTCAATTTGGCAAGTCAACTTGTATTCAGCATTTCAAGGACAAGGTCATGTGTAGAGAGGGCACCCAGTTTCAAAGATAATCAATAAAAAGGTACCTTACAGTATGTAAGAATATTTTTTGAAGAATCTTTCTCCGGTCTGTTTACATGTGCATAGCCCATAATACTTTATGTATTACCAGTAGTTTGGGAATAAAAAAGCCATTTTGGTTCAGTAATACAGAATCACTGACCTATAACTATAAGATCCAAAAGCCTTTGTAATGTAATACGCCCTCTAAACTGCCAATCAGACTATGCCATAGCAGCAAAAACAAACACAGGATTAGTATTGTAGTGAATATAAAGTACAATGGGATTACACACGCTCTAAATAATGGCATGCAAACTTGGACCAAGTTCAACTAGTGCACAATTACCATAATCTTTAAAACCCAGGTTGGGGGGGGGGGATGATTTGCCAATCACCATGGAAACAGTCTGGCCCAGTAATGTATTCACTTATAACGAACATGGGATAATACATGCATGTAACGGTAATTGTACAATCAGTATTGTTTTCAATACTCACTTGTTGCTCAAGAAATTTAAACTCAGTGCTTGCCAAGAACAAATTTGCATGTCTAGTCAGAATTGCAGGGGGCTTCTTTAGAAACAAAAACATACACAGACACACACACCAAAAAAAAAAAAGGTTTCACTGGCCAATTTTGCATGCAAGTAGTAGTAGTAGTAGTCCAGAGTTTTAAATCCGGTTTGGTCCCCAAAGACGAGGGTGGCCGGATTCACCTTAAACTAGTGGCAATCGCTCTTACCCCTCCACTTTGCCCGATTTAAAGCATCCCTCATCCTCATCCCAACCTTCCCACTCTCCTCCTCCACTTGCATCTTCCACGTCTTCTTTGGCCTTCCCCTTTTCCTTGGACCACTCACCTCTAAATCAAGGGCCCTTCTTAATACATGCCCATCCTCCCTCCTCAGCACATGCCCATACCAACGTACCCCATTTGCCTTCGCCAACCGATCTACCGCTTCCTTCAAACTCAACATCTGCATCAAGTCCTCAGTTATCTTTCTGTCCATCAACTTCACCCCACACATCACTCTCAACATCGCTCTCTCTGTCCTCCTTAAAATACCCAGCTCATTTTCACTCAAACACCATGTCTCGCTCCCATACAGCAATGCTGATCTCACACAACTCTTATAAACTATTCCTTTCATCTCCAAGGGAAATCTCTTCCCATATAGTAGCTTTCCACATTCCCTAAACTTCACCCAAGCAAACCTTGCTCTAGCTGTCACAGCCGCCTCACACCCACCACCCACACTTACCTCGTCCCCCAGGTATGTAAACTCCTTCACTGACTCAAACTCATCACACAACTTTTCTTCCTGCAAGCTTAAAATTTGACAGATTATAATGGGGCATTGTTTTTTGTTTCAAAAAAGTTTAACTTGGCTCAGACAGATAAGTTGTCTGATAACTTAGTCATGTATTCAAAAGCATTATTTAAACAGAAAGGAAAATCTTTTTTTTTTTTGCCTTCATCTGTGCATTGGGGAGCAATTTTAAAGTACCTTTGAAATAAGTGACAATTCTTGGCTGCAGAATTACATAGTTTTCCATAGATGCCATCATATAGGAAATAGGTGTGTCATGAGTGGGAGAAGATGACTTGAGCTGCCTTAGTGAAAGCACAGCAAACATACAGGTAAACAGAATTTTCCTCTTACACACATGAGGGCGGTATACTAAAGCTCTGATACAATACATTCACATTCATTCAAACAGAAACCCATAACATTTTTAAAACTGTATAATATATATTTACAACAAAATAATTGTAAATTACATGATGCACTGGTATAAATGACAAGAAACAGCTAACAAACTGTATCTTTATGATAAAAACACGATTCCACAAGATATTCAAAAAAGCAGCCTCTATTTGAAAGTGAATAATGGAAGAATCAGTAAAGTACATAACATTGGTACTTGTGTAATTAACATGATTGGACAGTAAAATGATAGACATGAAGTACAATTAGTTGATCTAAAAGCAATCTTTATCAAATGGAAAACTATTTTCCAGTAATTTAAAGTTTGACCTCTGTTATGAATATAGTTTACGTGTAAATTGGCTTGATCAATGATTCGCCAAGTATACACAAATGTTTGAAGCAATGTTTTTGTATAACATCTGAATTTTCTCATCTTCTTCAAGTATGTATTCATGACAGTTTCATTCTGAGAGCAGCTAAGTTTCTTTACATGATATATGTTTTGTTTTTTTTACTTTTCTCCTAAAAGCAACAGTAGAAGCAAACTTTGGTGATATTTACTGTGTTTGGGTGAACTTCAGTTCCAATAATCATAGACATTTGTTATAGTTTATTATATTTCATTAACTGTTTTAGTGCAAAGTCAACTATTTTCACCATTCACAAATTTTTGTTCATAATTTTTCAAAAATGTTGTAGCCAATGATATTATTATACATCTGTCATCGTAACGCCATAAGTTACAGTATGCCGTAATTTTGCGGTATTTTACGGGGTATTTTCATACTACCATATTAGGAAATGCGAATTCCAAATATGGAATAATTACGCGCGTAAGCGTCCTCTAATAATAAAAAACAAACATGGCTGCCACCAGGATTTGACCGGACTCCATACAAAGAAGTTCGCTGATTCTGTTCTAAACGTTTTGGATTTCGGCATTTCCATGTATTCTTGAAGGGAAAAGATGTATAATAATAAGGTTATTACGAAGATACCTCAAAGTATGCAATCAGACAGTAGGCTGTCGCATCGACCTCCGCTGCGCGTCGGTCAATACTGCCGCTGTACTGTCTGAGTGCATACTTTGAGGTATCTTTGTAATAACCTTATCGTATGTGCATTTGGTCCAAAATGATCAAAAAAAAAATAAAGAAAAATACAGAAAATTAGAAAAATATTGCACAGAAATTTTGCTGAGAAAAATAATGGCACTTAAAGTAACTATTGAAAGTAACTATTTTGTAAACATCATAATTATATTGAACAGAAAATACTCAAAATTATCTAAAATGCCCCACCTAAAAATTTGCAAACAGAAGTACTGAATCCTGTGTTAGTATAGTTGTAGCATGTGTGAAATTCACAATCATTCCAAGACTTTCAAAAGGTGATGTTACCCACATCATATGCCTATCACATGAATGTAAATGCAGATGTTATTTGTGTTATCTACTCAACAAGTGTTAACCTAGATTATCTAATTGTCACTGTCTGTGTAATCATGTAGATTCATGGTCGGTGAGTCTGTCTGTCTGTCTGTCCGTCCGTCCGTCTGTTCGTTCTACTAGTTTATTTTACATTTGAAATCTACATCACCATTTACAGATGGTCCCCTAAACCAAAGTAAATCATAATTTCTACCAGCACCAGAATCTTTCACACCAACATATTTTTCCTCAATATCCATTAATTTTTCAGACAAATTTTCCATTACTCGTGGGTATTGATCCCATTTTAGGAGAATTAGAATCCAAATGTTGCATTTTTGTTGATTTTGGCAGTCAACAGTCCTTTTCGGCAATCATATAAATATGTATATGCATGTAGAATTGCTATAAATATGTAATGCATAGAGCAAACTATATTTACACACTCCTAGTACCTCTCACTTCTTGCCTTTTTTTTTCTGGGATGGTCGAGATCGCTTCCTCCTATCTGGTTTCCTAGTTTTATGAAGTCTACCTAAACTATAGCCCTGCCTACGTCTTATTAGCATGTGTTGCTCTACTAGACCGGCGAGCTGACCCTGCTCGGCCAGAATGGATAGGAATGTTGTTATGAACGGGTCGTAGTTATGACTGCGTCGACAGTCATCGATCTGTAGAGAAAAAATAGTACAAGTATTTTTAGTGGAATATGACATATGTAAAGTGCTTCCACCTAAAAAGGATAATGAAATAAATACACATACATATTCTATACACTGAATCCATGTCTCTATGACACTGTGGCAGACATGAGGTTTAAGCACTGCTGCAAACACACAGCCCAATGTTAGGCTTTGTACTCAATAGTGAATCATTAACCTTTTCACCACCAGTTCCCTTTTTTCATCACAATTACACAAAATAGTCCCATTTATAGTCTGCACTTTCCTTCAGAAGATTGGGACAAATATAGTCAAATTTCTTGAGTAAAATCTGAAAACAGACTTTTGTCTGTTGGTTCCAAAAGGAGGGTACATTTCCAGAAATATTGAAGAATATAAGAAACAAGCAGACTCTTAGCTGAGATAGCTCCGCTGTTAGCAATGCACATTTTAATTTAAAAAACTGAAGATATCATCACAAAATGAACAAATCTGAGAGAGGTCTACCTGAGTTGCCTATAATATCAAAGCAATCAGACTTGCGGTTTTCAACAAGAAGTCAAAAATATCACTTTTTACCAAAAATTACAAAGAATATTCATCAAAATTAGAGAATTAAAGATACATTTGTATCACCACGAAATGAACAAATCTAAGAGAGGTCTGCCTAAGGTACATATACACCAAGTATCAAAGCGATAAGAATTGTAGTTTTCAAGAAGAAGTCGAAAAAGTAAAAACTTGACACGAACAACAGACGGAGACAGACAATCACTGATATAATGATAAGCTTTGCTCAACAAAGTCAACAGTGGAGCTAAAAAGTGCAGACAAATTTCAGCGAGAAAGTATGGCGATAAAAAGGTTAACAAACAATATAAATTTTTATTTTTAAATTATTTTTAGCATAGCAATATAAATACATTATAGCTGCAGTTTTTCTCAATTTGTTCATAATGTTCAACCCACGTACAAGTGAGCCAAAAATAAAACACTATTAAATGGTAGGCACTGATACCAGAGTAAACACATGGTAACATCAAAGAAAGCTTAGAAAGAACTCCCATGTGCTGAGAGTATTGGAGACACATTAAATATAATTTGAAATTAACTTAGCTGAAAACTAATTATGCAAATCAGAAAATTAACATGAACAGTTTTGATTGTAAAACTAATGAGGTCTGCGCAATGCAACAAAAACTCTATGTACCAAGTTTAATTGAAATGTGATTAGAACCAAAAAATTATGAATTATTATGCTTATTAGGGAAATAATATGAACAGAGTTTTACCCCAAACTAATTAGGTTTGTACATTGTCCTAGAGCATCTTTGTACTAAGTTTCATTAAAATGGAAATTAGTACTTTAGATATCAGTGTGAAAGCTTAAAATTGGTTAATTATGCAAATTGGGTAATTAATATGTACAGATTTTAACCCACAATTATCCAGGTCTGTCTATTGTCCTACAGCATCCATGTATAAACATTCATTGATATGTGATGATTAGTACCCGAGATATCAGTGTGAAAGTTGGAAATTGGTTAATTATGCAAATTAGGTGATTAATATGCACAAATATTTACCAAAAACTAATTGGGTCTCTGCATAATTCTAGATTCATTGAAATGTGATGATTAGTACTTTAGATATCAGTAGAAAAAGCTGAAAATTAATTATGCAAATTAGGTAATTAATATGCACAATTATTTACCCTGAAACTAATCAGGTCTCTGCATAGTCCTAAAGGATCTATGTACCAAGTTTCATTGAAATGCGATGATTAGTACTTGAGATACCCATGGGAAAAGCTGAAAATTAACTAATTATGCAAATTAGGTGATTAATATGCACAACTATTTATTCGAAACAATCAATCTCTGCATAGTCCTCGAGTATGAAAGTACCAAGTTTCATTGAAATGTAATGCTCACTACTTATATCAAAAGCTGAAAATTAATTAATTATGCAAATTAGGTAATTATATGTACTGATATTACCATAAAAACTATCAGATCTGTGCAGTGTCATATGACATCTATGTACCAAGTTTCATTGAAATGTGATGATTAGTACTTGAGATATCAGTGGAAAAACCGAAAATTGACTAATCATTATGCAAATTAGGTAATTAGTATCCACGGATTATTACCAAAAACTAATCAAAACCTAGCATTAGTTCAGAGCACCTATGTACCAAGTTTCATTAAAATCCAATGAGTGGTTGTTTAGATATCAGTGGAACAGTCATGGAACCACTAAAAAATAGCTAATTATCATGCAAATTAGGTAATTAATATGCACGGATTTTTACCAAAAACTAATCAAATCTGTGCATATGTTCAGAGCATCTATGTAGCAAGTTTCATCAAAATCCAATGAGTGGTTCTTTAGATATCAGTGGAACAGTCATAGAACAGCTAAAATTTAGCTAATTATCATGCAAATTAGGTAATTAACGAGCATGGATTTTTACCAAAACCTAATCAAATCTGCGCATTGGCCCAGAGCATCTATGCACCAAGTTTCATCAAAAACCGATGTATGGTTCTTGAGATAGCAGTGGAACAGTCGGACACACATACACACACACACACACACACACACACATACATACATACAGACACACTAACTGCAAAGACTCCCATTTTGTGCTTCGCACATGGGAGTCAATAACATGTAATATGATATAGCATGCAAAAAATTAGAAAATGAATTGTTGTTCTATGCTAAATTTCAGCTTAAGTGGGAGGGTTGTCATCTGTGCAGGAATTGAGTCCCAAGCGACGATAACAACACACACTAAAAACGCAAAGGCTCATGGGTAGATGCTTGTTTGTAAACAATGACATGCTATGGCCATCTGACGCATGCACAGGTGACGACTCCCCCGCTTTAATTGCATATACACAGTCTGTACAGCCTGTACACCCTATCACATATTCCTTTCATAACACATTTTTCATACAGGTCATTTTTGCTCTATATTACCGGTACTGTAAAGTACTTAATTTTCACTAGATTATTATTTGAATAGATTATCAGAGAAAATATTTTCCAGTGAAAATACCCTGTTTCCTAAATTTTACATTCAACTCATCAAAAATAAATGAAAAGAAACCTTATACAAAACAGGCCAAAATGTCTTTTCAGTGAACATCAATTTCAGCTAAAATAAAGTATTTTACAGTAAAAATATGAAGAAAAAAAATGGGGAAAATCAAAGTTCATGCTTTTTTAATAGACTTTCTTATTTATATACTGAAGGTGATTGTAGCAGTATCCAGATCAAATCAAGAACATATCATACCATTGCAACAAATTTGAAATGAAAGGTTGGCTTCAAAGTGGCAGGTAGAGTTTTTGCCCCTGCACATGTTTACTCAATACTTTCAAACACCAGTACAAGTTACAATTTCAGGCATTACCCGGAAGCTAAAAATGATTCTCCCGAAACATATTAACACAAAGTGATTAGGAGAGTTTTATTTGGTATCAAAATCTTTTCAAAATAGTATGTATTGGCAGAGTATTCTTCTGATTTGATTTGATTTAGGTAAATGATAGGGTAAGTGTGGGATCACCTTAGAAAGTAAATTCTGCCATCTACAAACATATGTCAGATATTATCTAAGATTATGTGGCTTTAATGGCCTTTTAGATATCATGAGATACATGTACATGTTAGTACTTACTCGATATTTCTTTCTCTTTTCCGTCTCATCACCTAATCTCTGCTCACACACCATTATCTCAGCATCAAGACTTTTCAATACAGCTACAGCAACCTGCAAAAACACGATAAAATCAGTTTCACTTTCTTTTTATACATTGTTGCTCTGTAACGTGTTCAGATGCAAAACTTTTTTGCAATATTTTATGAATCCACATCCACAAAACAGTCAAATTAAAATACAGAATATACACTCACAACCATCACACTAATGAAACATAAAGGCAAAAGACAGTAGTCAGTTTTTGCTTACCTTAGGATGCAATGTACATGGAGATGCAAGCTTATCCACCTGGTTTTGTTCTTCCTCTGATGACATATCAGAACTGTCTTTACTTTCCTCGCATGGAGAAGCATACTCATATGGTTCAGAGTCAGAACCCCCTACGTTGTCAGCAAAAGTTACGCTGCGCTTCACCTCGGGCTCATTCTCATGGGAATCAGACAAACGTTTCAAATTCGAAGAAGAACCAGATTGCTCCTGTGGAGGGGCAATCGTTTCCTCAGTAATAGGCATTTCTGTTTTATCTTGACTTTCTGATTGTTCATCGTCTTCGGGTATTGGTAGAAATTCACGCTCAGGGCTTTCGGCAGTTGACGGGGACTCAGTTGATTCTTCTGTTAAATCAGTATTCGTATTTTCTGTTGATCCTTTATTTTCTTGATCGACCAATTCCAGCTTGGATATCAGACTCTGTTTCCACTCACGAAACCTGGCTATTTTGTGGCTGGGACTGTTCTGTCTAGAAGATGCATTCGATCTAAGTGGGGAGTTGAATGCACTTCCCATCTCAGATGCAGTATCTGTACTTTCACTCGGTGCCGGTGACACTGCCCGATTGTGAAACATAGTCTGTATTGTAAGCGGTTGGTTAATATCATCAGATAATGCACCAGTAGTTGGTATCAATTTCACCTCAGGGTTCAACTGAGCTTTCATTAAAATATTCTCAAAGTTTTCCACAGTAGGATCAAGATTAACCGACTCTGATGCAAGAATTTCTGTAGTAGATGGATCCAAGCTAATCCGAATATAAGTATTACTGGCCACCTCGGATCGATGTAAATGCCTTTCAATCTCCGTATTAGACAGCGGTTTGGGCTGAGGTGGTTCCGGAATTATTTCATTTTCTGATGACTGTTGACATTCTGCCACTTCCTCATCAGTTTCCGTCTCGCTATCTTCTTCCTCCTCATCTTCTTCATCTTCATCTGCCTCTTCGTAACTAGAACTTCCTCCCGAGCTGTCTTCGTGTTCGGACAATGGTGATTTAGCATAGTTGTGAGTATCTAATGCTGCAGGTAATCTGTGAAAGCAATAAGAATGATAACCATGCATATTAGAAACTAGACTACAAAGTACTTGACCTTACAGGATATACCTGTTATTTATCATTGAAGGATACATTTCATACAACGTGCAAGGGTTTTACAAAGAACTGATCTTTTAAAGGACATACGCAGATTACATTGTTACATTGACAGTAAAATGTTGATACGTTATTCCCTGAGCTTAAAATTACCCAAACAAGTTTGAATAATTAACATTAGTTCCCTAGATATTTTAACCAATGTTCAATTCAATGTTCAAAATGGCTGCCAGAGAAGGGTGTAACACTATAGGAAAATTACGAGGTCAATGTTTCTGTGTGCTACCTACCTCCCTTTTTATTTTGTTCTTTGTCATTTATTTGATGGATAGTCACTCAGCAAAATATCAAGAATTTATTATTTATTAATCTTTCCTTTTTAATAATTAAATATACAAGCAGCCTGTCGGCTGAGATAGCTCCGCTGTTAGCAATGCACATTTCAATTAAAGAACTGAAGATGTCATTAGAAATTGAACAATATGTATAGTATCAAAGCAAAGGACCTTGCTGTTTTCAACAAGAATTCAAAAATATCACTTTTCAGCAAAAATGACAAAAATAATCATCAAAATTAAGTAATTGAAGATATCACCACGAAATTAACAAGGTCCACATGTAATACCTATATATGTAATATAAAAGCAATCAGACTTGCGGTTTTTAACAAGAAGTCGAAAATCTCACTTTTTACCAAAAATGACAAAAATATTCACCAAAATTAAAGATATCATTACAAAATGAACAAATCTGAGAGAGGTCCACATGTAGTACCTATGTATGTAATATAAAAGCAATTGGACTTGCGGTTTTCAACAAGAAGTTGAAAATATCACTTTTTACCAAAAATGACAAACATATTTACCAAAATTAGAGAATTGAAGATATCATTACAAAATGAACAAATCTGAGAGAGGTCCACATGTAGTACCTATATATGTAGTATCAAAGCAATTGAACTTGCGGTTTTTAACAAGAAGTCGAAAATATCACTTTTTACTAAAAATGACAACAATATTCACCAAAATTAGAGAACTAAAGATATCATTACAAAATGAACAAATTTGAGAGAGTTCCACATGTAGTACCTATATATGTAATATCAAAGCAATTGGACTTGCGGTTTTTAACAAGAAGTCGAAAATATCACTTTTTACTAAAAATGACAAAAATATTCACCAAAATTAGAGAATTGAAGATATCATTACAAAATGAACAAATCTGAGAGAGGTCCACATGTAGTACCTATATATGTAGTATCAAAGCAATTGAACTTGCGGTTTTTAACAAGAAGTCGAAAATATCACTTTTTACTAAAAATGACAACAATATTCACCAAAATTAGAGAACTAAAGATATCATTACAAAATGAACAAATTTGAGAGAGTTCCACATGTAGTACCTATATATGTAATATCAAAGCAATTGGACTTGCGGTTTTTAACAAGAAGTCGAAAATATCACTTTTTACTAAAAATGACAAAAATATTCACCAAAATTAGAGAATTAAAGATATCATTACAAAATGAACAAATCTGAGAGAGGTACACATGTAGTATCTATATATGTAATATCAAAGCAATTGGATATGCGGTTTTTAACAAGAAGTTGAAAATATCACTTTTTACCAAAAATGACAAAAATATTCACCAAAATTACAGAATTGAAGATATGATTATGAAATGAACAAATCTGTAACCCAAGGTACATATGCACCAAGTATCATAGCATTCAGGCCTGTAGTTTTCAAGAAGAAGTTGAAAAAGTAAAACATTGACACGGACGACGGCGGATAATCACTCATATGATAAGCTCAGCTCAACAAAGTCGACAGCGGAGCTAAAAAAAGAAATAAATTCCAGAATTAAATCATTTGATTTTTGCAGCAGATGTTTGGCCCGCGCCTTTTACACATTACGCGAGAGCTTGCAGTGAACAGAAAATCGCCAATTACTAATTTGCATTCTATCAAATCTCATAAGTTAAATACCTGTAGGTAGATGAATTACTTTTAGAAGAAGAATTCTTGTTATTTCCAGACTTTGATCCGTTGTTTTTTGGTTCTTTCTTCGTAACGGGAGGAGGAGGTTTTGTTATTACTTTAGGTGATGGTTTGGACCTTGTTATGATAGGATCTCTTCTAGTAACTGTGGTTCTAGAAACTGGCAGTGAGGGCTGAGTGTACTTCACAAGCTGAAAGTATACTTAATATAAACACTTCACAAGAATAGGAATTTTTTTCTTTTGTTCACTGATAACAAGCACAATCACAAACTGAGAATGCTAATATATTAGTGCCATACAAACACGTTAGCCACAGCATCTTCTATGTATAATCCTCAGTACTTAGATACTGTATTTGCTCCACTAGTAGCACACATATTTACAGTGTTTGAAATTTGTCAAAATGGTTTACCAGACAACAGGGCAGGTAACTTTGAAAACTTGCCCGCCCTGCTAAAAATTTACCAGCCCTGTTTATGTTTTCATGTTTTATGATTCAGTATACAACAATTTGAGATCAAAGAAAACTTAGAAAAAACTCCTGTGTGCTGAGAGTATTGGAGACACAGTAAAAATTAATTCAAAATTACTTGTACTTGAGATATTGATGGAAAACGTGAAAACTAATTACGCAAATCAGAAAATTAAAATGAACGGAGTGTAAAACTAATAAGGTCTGCACAATGTAACAGACCATCTATGTACCAAGTTTCATTGAAATGTGATCAGAACCAAACAATTATGAATTATTATGCTAATTAAGGAATTTATATGAACAGATTTTAACCCAAAACTGATCATATTTGTACATTGTCCTAGAGCATCTATGTAAAAGTTTCATTGAAATGTGATGATTAGTACATGAGATATCAGTGTGAAAGTTGAAAATGTATTAATTATGCAAATTATATGACTAATATGCATAAATATATACCAACAACTAACTGGCTCTCTGCATAGTTTAGATACATTTCAAGGTGATGATTAGTACTCGAGATATCAGTGAAAAAGCTGAAAATTAAATAATTATGCAAATAAATTAATTAATATGCACAATTATTTACCCCAAAACTAATCAGATCTCTGCATAGTCCTACAGGATCTATGTACTAAGTTTCATTGAAATGTGATTAGTACTTGAGATATACGGGAAAATTGAAAAATTAACTAATTATGCAAATTAGGTGATTAATATGCACAAATATTCATTCCAAAACAATCGATCTCTGCATAGTCCTTGAGTATCTATGTACCATGTTTCATTGAAATGTAATGCTTACTACTTGAAATATCATAAGCTGAAAATTATTTTATTATGCAAATTAGGTAATTAATATGTACTGATATTACCCTAAAAACTATCAGGTCTGTGCAGTGTTCTATGACATCTAGGTACCAAGTTTCATTGAAATGTGATGATTAGTAGTTGAGATATCAGTGAAAAAGCCGAAAATTTACTAATCATTATGCAAATTAGGTAATTAATATGCACCGATTTTCACCCACCTGGCATTAATTCAGAGCATCTATGAACCAAGTTTAATCAAAATCCAATGAGTGGTTCTTTAGATATCAGTGGAACAGCAATGGAACAGCTAAAAATGAGCTAATTATCATGCAAATTAGGTGATTAATATGCATGGATTTCTACCAAAACCTAATCAAATCTGCACATTGGCCCAGAGCATCTATTCACCAATTTTCATCAAAAACAAAAGTCTGGTTCTTGAGATATCAGTGGAATAGACGGACACACATACACACATACAGACATACAGACAGGATAAGTGCAAAAACACAGCATTTCTAAAATAATATGATATCAATTTTATAGATGGTTTACAATGCAGTGGACAGTTGGCAAAATAACTGCCACTGTGCCAAATTGCTATAGTTTGTCAGCTATTTTAGACACACTATATAAACACAGCAGTAAAGAGATATTTATGCTGTCACTCACCTACGCAAAAACACTGAATGGATTTTTTCCATGGTAGGCATCACTAGCAAAGGTGTAACTAAAAGAATTGTAACTTACATGCTGTAAGGCTTCATACAACACCATTCTGTTGTTTTTCAATAGTTGCAGTTTTTGATCATAAACTTGTCTTCTATCAGGGACCACTGCCATAAGATTAAACCTGATATCACATCTACAAAGATCAATCAGACAATATGTCGGAAATTATTAGTGATCTGATACATGCCTGCATGCTTCAATATCAACAGACTACTGTAGAATACTTTATTTCCGCTATTTTCGCTGAAGGGATGCTTCAGTGAAAATAAAATTCAGCGAATATACTTTTTTATCATATTCAACTCATCAAAAATCAGTCAAAATAAATTCCATGCAAAACACCTAAAAAGCTTTTTCAGCCAAAATTTATTCCAGCTAAAATAAAGTATTTCACAGTATACAGTCAAACCTGTGTATAGCGACCACCCAAGGTGAAACGAGCAACCTGACGGCCAAAATAGCTGCACTGTCCCACAAGTCAAGCAACGCTCACCCATATGACTTCTTTTTGAAAATTGCCAGCTCAATCTGATATCAAGTATATAAGCAACTAGGCTGGTAGTTCTCAAGAAGAAGTCGAAAAAAGCATTTTTCACCAAAATATTTGCTAAAAATACAGAACTGAAGATGTCGTCACGAAATAAACAAATCTGAAGACAACAGAGCTGAAAAAAAGAGAAAATGAGAGTGACAGTTTAGAAATCAATGTAAAACACTTCATTATAAACATGTCGTCATCATCTTCCATCTTTTTTGCCTTTATAGACAGGTTTATGAGACTAAACGTATGACAAAATGACAGTCATTGATCATCATTACACAGGTGTACGTGTAAATAGCATTGACATTAAGAATGCCAAAAGGTGGTCACTACAAACAGATGGTATTTACATAAAAGGTCAGATTTGACCATATAATGTGTTTAAAATTTACTATATATACATACAATGTGCAAGTGCTATATCACAGACAAGACACTGAAAAATTACCTAATATCGAGTTCCAGGAATTGATCATTAATTAATTATTGGTGTATCACATTGAATCTAAGAAAGTTGCTGATTGCTACAAGTATTACGCAATGTTGGCAGATGTCTCAGATGGCCCCTGTGCACTGTGATGTCATTCACGTCTACCACACATTGGTAATCAGAATGATATAGGCACGATCATCATCGACTTAACAGCTGTATATTACGTCATATGAGTTTGTGTTCAGAGTCTAAACTAAGAACACATACACATGCAAGTTTGATCAGTCAAGTTACAGACTTATCTATGGTACATGATAAATTTCATATCTACAAATGTTTCTGTTTTCTTTATAGAGGAAAGAAATGTGCCTGCTTAAAGTCAGTCAATTTGTTTTCAGCTTAACAGGTAAATACCCATAATAAGAGGCTGAAATTTTAGGTGGCTTTCACCAGTCAACTTTTCATGCACATGGAAATGATAAATTGTAAGAATGGTAATTTGGAGAAAAGATTTGAATCCACCATGTTTGAGTACAAGTACATTCAATGAAAGTGGCATCTGCAATCAGATTCCCAAAGAAAACAGTTCCTCGGCCACTAATACAAAATTCTCGAAATGCATTAAACCACTGAGAAATTCTACAGTGGCCAATTCACTAAATTTCAGATCTTTTTATGTATTTCTTGAAAACCAAGTTTATGAATTTCAAACCTGTGAGATTATTTTGGCAACAAACGAAAAGAAAACGGTACATCTCTGAGAAATGAAGCAATCAGATTATTCATTTCAAATCAAATTTAATGCCTGACTTGACTGACATCTATGATCTGAAATAAACAATTAATGCACTACAAAAACCAAAAATTACTCCTATTTTAGACCTTTCTCACGCTTTAAAATGGCAACGCTTAGACAAGATAAGTAGGAATGCTGCAACAACCCTATTAACATACCCTCCCATGTCCAGTCTCTCTCTAATAACCCTTCTGAATTTATCAGTCCACTCTTCTTGTTCTCCCCATGGTCCTAATGAAAAACAGAAACGGTTTGACAGATACATCCCTCATAGTCAGTTGCTTTGATTGGTCAATATAGGATCACATGATATCAGGCTTGTGTATCTCTCATTACTGCACAACAACATTTTTCACAAAACCAATTTTTTATCATCTCTAGAAACAAAATGGAGGAGGACAGTGACAGAGATTATTCTTTGTCAAATACAAACATGTACTACTTTGGAACTTTTTCACTCTGAAAAGAGTAGACAGGAAGAAGCTTGAACCTTATGGAGGCATCAAAGACTACCGTTAAAATCCTATTATAAACCGCATACCTAATAGTAACGGCACCCCCCGATTTCGGCTTCAGTGTTAAAGAGTTCTCAACAAAAATTGAAAACATGAAAAGTATCTATTACTAACCGCACCCCCAATTCAACATGTCCGTGACCGACTTTGTTTCAACCAGCTGGTACATTGTTTCTAGTCCTATTCATTTGTTTTGACAACGTGCCTAAAATTATTCACACCTCTTTATTGTTCAGTAGTGTTAGGATGTCAAACACGCAGTGAAACTGCTTTTGTCTTGTGACAACTTTTGTCAATACTCCTTATGAATACGTCGCAAGTTTTCGACAATGAGCTGTTCTCACCGAAAAACTGTTAAATTCTTTTTCAATGCTCAGTTTATCTTTCGAAAACAACTAATTTCTTGATTTAAAAAAAAAGTCATGTCGTTTTCCCATGGAAATCAAAGCCAAAAGATCGCACTACATTATCGGTAAAAAGCTTCCGGGTTTCTTTCACCATGAAGTCGGTGACCTGTCATTAACATATTTAAATGAACTAAGGTAATTTGAACACGTGGCACCATCCAGCATTTTGATTGGTTAATTAGCGACTTGACCTACCCGGTCAAATAATGTCTCGTGTGCATTCAAACTACATAGAGGAAGTGGTATCGCTTCGATCATTTACATGTGACCGAAATAATTCGCTTACGGTGAAACTAAGTTGAATTTTACTTGCATTTGATAACAATTCAAAGAATTTATTTTTCGTGCGTTGTTATAATCACTACGGAGTAATAATCAACAATTTCAACAGTTCGAAAACAAGTAAGTTATTCACTTGTGAGCCGAAGCATGGCCGGATTGCGTTACCGTACCCACGGTACCATACTTTTTTAGTGCTGTACCATGATCATTTTCTACTAAGCAATGCATTAATGTTTGCTTTTATTTGAAACTCCTGTCAAAATATACTTTCCGTTATGAAGAAAATTAAAAAAATAAATGCATATTACATTAAATATACAGAGTATTTTTTTTTCATGTGAACAGTTTTTTTGTGACATGATGCTTATCACTCTTCCCTGACATCTAAATTGGAGTAAGCTTATATTCAAAAGATTGTACCGTGTATTGTTTGTTTTGTGCAAGTGATGTGGGAAAAAAATTACCATGCCCATTTAGTGATTGCAATATGTACCTAATATAAACCGCACCCCAAACTTGAGCTGTTGATCCCAATTTTTTATTTTATACATTGTCATATAAACCGCGGTTTATAATAGGATTTTAACGGTATATCTTATTTGTAATTGCACTGTTTTTCTTGAGGCGGGCAAAAATAAGTCCCAATGAGATCTTGATTTGCAATTAAGATATGTTGCCTTGATGCCCTTTGAAATGCATTAGAGAGATTAGTACTAAAAATAGCAAACAATAAATGTAAATAATGCCAATAATTGTTATCAGCAAAATACAAAATAGAAGACATAATGATTATATTATTTTTGCAATCTTTTTCCCCAAAAAATCATTTCATACAGTTCAAACGCAGCGAAGAACATGAAACTTGTCTACAAAAAAATATCAGGTATTGCTGTCCTCAATCCAGGCAATCAGTGCAAACTCAACCCAATATACACTGCAACTCACCATGGTCTATAGGATATGGTTTTAAACCATCCAATTCAAACAATCTTCCTTTGATAGGTACATAACTCACAAAATGAAAAGCTTCCATCGTTCTAACTGTAGACACACCAGTCTGCTTCTCTGGTATCTGCCTTGGCTCTGGTTTAGCATGGCTGTTATGAGCCTTTGCTAACTGTGGCATGCTACCAATAGCATACCCTTTGTTCTGTAAAATATAATCCAACAATAAACAGTCATTAAACCTTGCGGCTTCTTGTTTCACTTACTGTAAAATTTTTAGATACGTGTTTTGTATGAAATTTAATTTCACTGATTTTTGACAAGTTGAATGTAAAATAAAGGAAAATGGTATATTCGCTGGATATTATTTTCACTGAATAACTCCTTCAGCAAAAATAAATTCCTAGCGAAAAAAAGTCTTTTACAGTATATTGTTAATGCTACGTTCGACTATGATGCAATCACATAAACTAAGCTATAAACATAAGCATAAACATAAGCATAAACATAAACTAAAGCTATGCTAGGATTGTCTCAGATGGCCCCTGTGCACTTGGATGTCATCCAATTCAGCCACATGCTGATAATCAGAATAATTGAGATGGCACGATCATCACTGACATTTATCAACACTATGAATCCATATAAACCCTTATGAATGCAGGCAATGCATATACACCAACCTTACCTCAGGGTTAAAATTCTTCGTGAACTCTTTGAACTCTGTGAGGGTCGCTCCTAAATTTAAACTTGAACAATTTAATAACACACTGAGGAGTGCATGTGTTGCACATGAGTTGGGAATTAACTGAAAGAAAAATTATTCAAAACTTTAGTATTTACAAATTAAAACCAAAAACACCTTGAAAAATTCAAATGAAATACAACAGACAACTTTTCACACCTGAGTCAACCAAGTGTATCATGGTATGACAATCAGAAGGTAGTCAATCAAAGTCCTAGCAATGCCAAAGTGCTGAATTAAAACTACCTCCTAAACTACAGGAGCAAATAGAAACCAGGTCTGATCATAATTAACCACGTATTTTCACCACCTGGCAACCATGACGGTGAAATCAAAGGCCGAAAACACCCAGAAAACTGTACTTTGGGATAATTGTTGAAACTCCCCTGAATAGTGTAAAAAGATTACCCTTGGATGTGCAACATAAATTCAAAGTTGCGTTTATGCTGTTTTCTTAACTTCATCTTTTTCTCTTTGATCGGCGTTTCACAGCAGCTTGCACAGAGCCCATAAAAATACATGGTACAGAGGTGCACGCCTTAGCAAAATAGGACGTTCTGTGACGTACCTTCGTCCTAAGGATACTGTGTCTGTTTAGTTCCATAATATCATAAAGATTCACTACTTGAAAACTCCTACATAATCCCTGGGCTATATCATGTTTTGCATTAAATATGAAGAAAATGGACTTTTGATGTCCATGAATAAAACAGGGCGCTCGCAAAATATACAATACTAATCAAGAAGTAAAATAAACCAAACACAGTAAATGTGAGAATAAAAATGTTGACAATTCCAATAAATCTCCCTAAAAAACATTTGTATTGACAGGGGACTACAGATCAAAACAATATCTATGCAGTTAATGACATCTTAAACCCATTTATGTCACTAGAGGGCGCAATTTATAGAAACACTGATTGATGTATACCTGCTGTGCAAAGAATAAATCGTTCACAATGGATTCATCATCCACAAATGCTTCCTCTGTTAGCGGTTGTACTTTCCTCCGAGATCGTCTTTCTTCAATCCATTTAAATAAGAATATGAATCCATACACAGGAACTTCAATTGGTTTCTGCAAATCATAAATCTCTTCAACTTTCACACCTTTGACCCCTAAATATCAAAATCAAATTGATAATTAATATGATGTATGCTTCCAGGAAGTAATACTATACCCCTTTTCCGGTCAAGTCGGTGAAAAACCGCCGTCAATATGGGTATGCTAGAATCTCCCACTCCAGCTAGCTAACTGGTTAAGTCGTTGAAAAACGGCCTGCTATTTAGGTTGCTCAGACGGTCAAGCGTTTATAATACGTTGTACGGAACCTGATATTTTACACTTGCGAAATTATGGAGGGAGAGAATTTGTTTTCGATTACGCCAAGTCAAATAAATTAACCAAGTAATAAAGAATGTAATTCTATACTCTTGTCTGCTCATTTCACTATTTTACAGTCGCAACGCGACGTTTGCGACGACGTAAAAAAAACGCCTTGACCACATTGCAAACTGCAGCATTACAACCGTATTTGAACGACACGATTCACGGTTATAACGGTAGTAACGTATTTTGACCAGCTTGGCAAATAGTCCCGGCACTTAGAATGAATAGCATAACGGATTCCAACGGCTGAGCTTGGAATGTCGGCAATCACCAACGTAAAATGACCGGGACAGCTGGTGGGAAATATTAAAGTCCACGTGATTTCACCGTCTGAGCTAGCATATGCAATTTTATGTGTATGCAAATTGTAACCAATCCGTGTTCGAAAAAATAACATATTTATTTACATAACAATAAATATTCAAATTGTGGGGAGATGCAGTCTTGTGGACATCTGGTCGTTCAGTATAAATATGGCCGAAGAAAGTGAGATAAAGCCCAGACTCGCTGTGTGCCTCCTTTCCGACACTTACGTTAATATGCCGTCCTATACAGATAGAAAGTGTTTTATGAAGGCAAGAAGGAAACTGAAGAAAACGCGTCAATCGTGCAGTGGCACGGGGAGTGATAAGTTTGACATTGACACGACAGATTTTTCACCAGCAAAGCGTGGAAAAAGAAAGAAATCCAAAGCAAAGGAAACATTTGATGTCGGTGAGTTACCAGCCGAGCGTACCACGGACACCAGTGATAATAGTCCACTCAAGAAAAGGCGTAAAAAGAATAAGAACAAACGCAAGTCGGAGACTGTCTCCTCTGTCAATGAACATGCGATTACAGAAGAAAACCGTTTGAAGGACTGCAGGGGCAAACCAGGAGGCAAACGTAAATCGAAGACGAACCGTAAAGTGGTTGAATCGCCAGCTGCCGACAAAGCAGATGCCGAAGAAACGGAAGTTGGTCACGCTGAAATACAACGTGCCGTCGAAGATGTGATACAATTTTTGCAAGACAATGTTTGCGATTCGGAACCGTCGACATCCGCCACAACTGCCAACGCAGAAAAGCAGGGGCCTGAACATATCGACCCAGCGAGTACGCAACAAAACGTCGATGTCACCAAAGAAATGGTACAAGAAAATGTATGCGATACAGAACAATCAACACTTGCGAGTTTCCCCGAAAAACAAACTATTAAAAAACGTGTTGTGTATGCACACGCATCGCCAATGGACACGCGTGATGATGAACTTGTATTGGACGAAAAAACGGGTGAGCTACGACACAAAATACCAGATGACTTCATAGTTGCAACTGACGACGATACAGATTCAGAAATCGATGAAGATCGTGCTGAGAATGACGATTTTTTAGAGCAACGTTACCCACCTGTACTCGATAGCGACATTGAAATTGAATCTGACACAGAAATTGGTGCTACATTCGATTATGTTGCCTCCGGCACTGGTGAATGGAGAATGGCCACGGAGGAAGACGGCGATATATTTACTATTCCAGTTTTTGAACCCGAACCTGGACCAACTTTCGAACTGCCTTCATATGCTCGTGAGGTGGAATATTGCAAAAAAATTAAATGCCCGCTGGCGTAATACAAATTTCAGTGAAATGCAAGCATTCTTTGGTGTGATGATATGTATGGGTGTTGATCACAAATCAGCAATCGACGATTATTGGTCGAGTGACCCCTTTCTGCAGAACATGGGAATTGCATCAGTAATGACTCGAGCCAGATTTCAAATGCTAATGCGTTATTTTCATTTAGCTGATCGAGTAAATGACCCACGGCGGGATCCTGACATTGAACGTCGCCGTCAACGATCAGAGGCCGACCCGTTGTATAAAATCAACCCGTGGCTGAAACCCGTACTCGAAAATTGTCGGCGATACTACCAGATGGGACAGGAAATTTCGATTGATGAGGGTATGATTAGATTCAAAGGACGATCCAAGTTTAAGCAGAGATTGCCCCACAAACCCGACCGTGATGGCTTCAAAATATGGCAGGTGTGCGACTCGACAACGTCTTACATTGCAAACTTTGAACCATATTTGGGGGTGAAATATAAAACTACAATTGAGGGGAGAAAGAAAGAAACTGGGACAATCAAGAAGACAACACACCGGTTGCTACAGCCCTTCACAGAAAAAAACCATATTCTTTTCTGTGATTCGCTTTTTACGTCAGTTAACACAGCCCTTGAATTACAAGACAAGAAAGTGTACATGGTCGGTAGTTTTAGCAGACGAAATCGGAAAACCATGCCGCCGCAATTAATTCCTGAAGGGAAAAGCAAGAAGCTGAAATTGAAAATTGGTGAAATGAAAGCAGCAACTAGACCGGACGACACTATCAATATTACTGCATACCAGGATGACAGCGCGCAAATATTGATTTTAAATACAGTCTATCCCCCACTGGCTACGTCGGCAGAAGCAGTAGATGACGAGAGACACGTGCCTGTATCGTTACAATGTTACAGACATCACATGGGTGGCGTGGATCGTTCTAACCAAAGGCGAAAATACTATCACACGGGCAGAAAAAACAATCGTTGGTGGATCTACATGGCCTGTTACCTCATAGATGTTGCATTGGTCAATGCTTATGAATGTTTCAAGGCATTGAATCGCACGACTAAAGTAACGCACAAATTCTTCAATATCCGCACAGGTAAACAACTGATTGGTGGACACTCGAGTAGAATTCAAAAATCCATAAGAGAAGTTGGCTCTCTTCCAAGTAACACGTCATTTATTCGTAGTGAAAACATGGATTCGCACGAAATATGCAGACTATCAGGGCGTCAAAAATCGTGTAAGCAGTGCAGCAAGGACGGGAGAAAAACTGCGAGTGGCCGATTATCAGAAACATCAAAAGGATGCCCAATTTGTAAAGTTCACCTTCACGCGGGCGAATGTTTCGCTGCTTTTCATCACAACATGGCACTGAGGGGAAAACGCACCGTGGGAACACAAACACGAAGTACGGAAGAGCAGCCCTCGACATCAGGCAGACGCATGGGAGCAGCCCGCCGGGGTGGACGACTAAGAAAGGCGTACAACAAATAAATTTGGGACTTATTACAGCGTCACGAACTGTACAATAGTTTGAGTTGGTGAAAATACGTTATCGTTAATTTAGTTTCATGCTCAGTCGGTGTTTATACGTTTTAATGTCAGGATAGTTCATCGGGTCTAGTCGGTGGAAATACGTTTCTGCGTGAGTATATATACACGCCAAGTCCCTGCAGTTACGTTCTCGCTAGTTCGTTTTATTTCAAGTCGTTAAATATACGTTGAAATATTTAGTTGGTTAATGTGGTCATGTCGGTGAATATACGTTGCCGTGTGAAGGTAACCCCGATCAAGTCGTTGCAGTTACGTTCTCGTTCGTTTCAGTCTCAGTTTGAGTCGTTAAATATACGTTGTAAGTGTGGACTTAGTCATACGGTCAAGTCGGTTAATATACGTTAGAGCTTGAATATAACATCAGTTAAGTCACGGAAAGTACGTTGTAATATGTTACACATGTAGTTCAAGTCGTTGAATATACGTTGCAATTTGAAATGTACGCTAACGGGTCGAGTACGTCAAACACGTTTTCCTCCGTACATGTCCCAAATATCCCCATACTCACGCGTTTTTTTTCTTCTTACTTCGAACTTGCATTCATGTAGTGACCTTGTACTTGCTTGTAATGTGTTTTCAATTAAGCAATATTTATTTCAATGTTTAACACGTGTTTATTGAGACTGTACAAAGGGCAAAACATCGTTACTTAACGACAGTAAAAAATGTGTATTGAAATAAAACGGTGATTTTTTTTATACGAGAAATTGTTGTCCATGGTGGTAATGAAGTGTGTATGCAAACAGATTGCAAAAAATGTGAAAACTGTGGTCGATACAGTCTGTTAACTATGGCCTATTTTTGCAAAAATGTCTGGCAGGATAGCATGCACAGATGCTGGCTACTGGAGTGCATTGAATCATGACCGTTTTTCAACGACTTAACCTGATAGCGTGAAACTCCCCTGACCGGAAAAGGGATACACCTGTCGCTGTATCCCAACAAGTTACATTGTGTTGTGATTTTGTGGTATTGGACACAAATGAACACAAAATTATTTACTTCTATGCAAATTACTATGCTCAAACAATAGAAAGTACCGTAAAATCTGTATTAGAAGCTGCATCCCTAATAGAAGTCACACCCATTCTTTTTGAATAATTAAGAACCAAACATTCTCATATGTGTAGATGCTCTAATAGAAGCCGCATCCCCATTGTTGCATTGTACCATTTTAATAGAAGCCACGGTTTCTAATACAGATTTTACAGTATTCTTATGCTAGTGAAGGTTATTGTGAAGAGAAGAATACCCGGTACTACTGTTTTATTTTTATACACCTTTTCCTATTCTGATGCACCAAGTTTTAACTGTTTAAAATTACCAAATTTGCCATTTCAACACTAATTTTTTTTTTTTTATTTTCTATTTATACCAGATATGTAGGTATCTAATTAAGCTGGTACTGGTCTGCTCATGGAAAGTAGAATTTGTTCAAATTTATGACGTCATCAATATGCTCATTAATATTAATTGCAGGGGAACCCTTGCAAGGGTCACAAGTCTCTTGTTTATTTCGCAGTAACCCGGCTTTCGCTATTTATATACTTTTACTGAAAAAAACAAAAGACTGTATGCAAGTCTAATGCAAAATCTCCTATTGAACTCTACACCCTTACTGGAGTAGGTGTGACATAAATGAACATTAATACTTCAATTGTTTATTTTCTGTCTATGCTTAAGCCTGCTACTTTTTATTTGAACAATCAGCAACAATCTGAATTTCAGCTCTAGTTTTGTTACAGGAGGTTTCTAACCTTACTACCCAAGAATTAATTACACAAAAAGGTAAAACACTCACCAAAATCTTCAACGAGAAGAGTGAAGAGTCCTGTAAGAGGAAAGATACATCGATAAAGTAAATTTAGAAAATACAAATGTCAGTTGACCTGGATGGGATACTACCGGTACTTAAGAGGATATTTGCAGCTAATACCGGAGATAACATATGGTGTCGAGGGAACAAATATAAATACTGCTTTGAGAAAATTCCACACGCTCTGGTATTTATAGCAGTGAATAACCTCTTTATCATATGTTGGACAGCATCAGCAATAGAATCAAAAAATTTTCCACAAAAAGTGGACAAGCGCAAATAGTGGAATGACAAGACCTGTGACAGCAATGGAAAGTACTGTGTTGCATACTTCAGGATGCACACGGAAGAGGACAAGCGAGGAAAATGTAGGGCCAAGACCAGTGACAGCAAATGAGAAGCACTGTGTTGCGTACTTCGGGACGTACACTAAAAAGGACAAGCGAAAAAAGTGAATAGCTAAAACCTGTGAAAGCAATAGAAAGTACTGTGTTGCGTACGCACACTCATTATTGTTGTGGAATACTGTTGATCATAAGATTTGATTTGCTCATTTACCAACTCAGGGTCAATAACACCAAGAGACTTTTCCAGACCATTTCCCAAACTTTCTTGCATTTTTCCAAGACATTTTGACCCTCAATTCAGGCCAACGAAATTGTCTCATCAGCGTTTGAGCGGTTGAGGAGTAAAAACTGCGAATATTATGCCAATTTCAATCAGGTCGTCTAACTGAAACTGGAATAGTATTTTTGAGATCTTGAGAAACTGCGTCATAGTCATACATAGTATTTTTTTAAAGGTTTGAGGAAAGGTAAACTTACACTCAACCGCTATGTTTATATTACTGTATGAATATCTCATCGGCCTTATGTAATCCATTGTTCCCCTCCCTCAGTGGAATTGATAACACAACATCATGACAGATTTCACGCAAGGTTGTGACTACCTGGCAGATTTTTCGTCAGTTTCCATCGAATTGTAAATAATTTATTTTTATAGCAAGTGTCGGTGTATGGTGGATTTTGGCATTTTTGTGGACGATAAAAGTCACTGTCATAAAACTGGCATTATCTCTGTTCGTGTTTTGGTCAGAGAGATTGAAAATTAATTAGCTCTTATGGTTTTTGTCAATTTGACTTTTCACACTATTTGACGAGGTCTTCATGAACAAAAGAATGACTGGTCTTATTTTTAAAGCTTTGCATTCTTGGACGATGACATCCGAACTGAAGTGTGGAGATAATGGATAATTTGCATAAACATTCACTCAGAAAGAATTTTGCTAATATTACCAAGTGCCGACAAACCTGCATCTATCCCTTAAAGGATTAGGGTTTAAGCATGCTGTATACGTTTTTGGTATTGATTTTCCAAACTGATATTTTCATATAAAATATTTACTGAACCACACAAAGCTATATATTGATGGAAAGCCTATTTCACACTGGATATGAAATCAACAAGATAGTGTATGTATGGACGTGTATAGTCACATGATCTCTGTGTAAACACAGAAAGCCATTTTCGGTGAAAAAATAATTGAACCAATGAATAAACGAATTTAGTAGAAGATTGGCAACAAACCAGTTTTTGAGACGACGCTCACCACCATTCCGCGTTGATTGAGATATATATCTACATGAAACAACAAGTCATTGTCAATGACACGTCCCCGTTCCGTTTTTGAGTGACATATACATTCAAAGCAGCAACAATATGAATGTTGAACTGCATTCAGTAAAACAAAATAGCCACCAGTCAGCCATTTTCAACACAATCCAAAAAATAAATTTAAACTAAATTTGCCCACGCATGACATAGATTCAGTTCCGGTATGGTGAAAATGTGCAATTTTTGTGAATTTTTGACCTTAAAAGGACTGGCCCAAATGCACAGACACATGTATGACATAATGTATGATGTGTATGTGAAGTTTGAACTTGATCTGTCCAGGCATGTCCGAGATATGGATCGAAAACTAAATTCTTTAAAACAAAATGGCCGCCAGTTGGCCATTTTGAACTTGATCCGAAGAAAAATTGGTATGCATCAAGCTTATATTATGTTCAATATATGCACTAAATCTGAACAAAATCCATCCATGCATGACTGAGATCCGGTTCCGGAATTGTGAAAATACGTGATTTTGATGCATTTTCAGCCTTAAAATGGCCATCATTCAGCTATTGTTAAGCGGATCATGAAACAAATGCACATATCTATTTGTGACATGATGTACCATGTGTGTGTGAAGTTTGAACTTGATCAATCCAGACATGTCTCGGATACGGATCCAGAACTGAATTCTTTAAAACAAAATGGCCGCCAGTCGGCCATTTCGAACATGATCCGAAAAAGAAAATGACGTGCATCAAGGTCTTATTATGTTTAATGTATGTACCAAATTTGAACAAAATCCGTCCATGCATAACTGAGATCCGGGTCTGGAATGGTGAAAATGTGCGATTTCAATGCATTTTCGGCCTTAAAGCGGTCGCCATTTGGCCATCGTTAATGAGATCATGAAACAAATGCACATACATATTTGTGACATGATGTACCTTGTGTGTGTGTGAAGTTTGAACTCGATCAATCCAGGCATGTCTCAGATACGGATCCAGAACTGAATTCTTTGAAACAAAATGGCCGCCAGTCGGCCATTTTGAACTTGATCCGGGGAAAAAAAATGACGTGCATCAAGGTCCTATTATGTTTAATGTATGTACCAAATTTGAACAAAATCCGTCCATGCATAACTGAGATCCGGGTCCGGAATGGTGAAAATGTGCGATTTCAATGCATTTTCGGCCTTAAAGCGGCCGCTATTTGGCTATCGTCAGTGTTCTCCCTAAAGCGTTTTAGCGTAGTGGGGCCGCTACTCTATTATTTATGCCCCTACTCTGAGAGATTGCCCACTACTCTGAGAGATTGCCCGCTACTCTGTGGCATTTCCTGTTACTCTTTGTTTTAGCTTGTAAATACACCTGCGAATCTGTTAGTCAGCGTCATCAGCGTCCGTTACTGTGAGCCAAATCAGGTGTGAATGGAAAGATGTCAGTGATTACGCAAAGACAATGGACTAATACAGCTTCGTACTTCGACAATAAACACTTTCGCCCTATTTAATTGGGGGTAATAGTGAGCATTTTCTCAGTAGCATATTCGGCTTGAAGAAGCAACGATGTCAAACAGCAGAAATATTACGTCGTGGTTCCGCGTAGAACGCCCTGCTGGGCCCCTGGTTGCGAGCGATAAACCCACCAGCAACGCGGTCACCGGTACCCCTGTCGGCAGTGGTACTAAACGTGTCCAAGATGATGTTACAACGAAAGGTGCAAAAAAAAGAAAGTCTGGATTTGATGCACAATGGACAACAAAATATACGTGGCTGAGAGAAACATCCGATGGCAAAGGTAAAAAAAAAGGATTTATTTGTAGCGTTTTACTTGGAAGCGTATTTTGACCTAGTTTAGTAAACTTTTGTATGGCTTCATTTTTTGCCGATCGTCGAAACATTTTTTTGGAAACGACTTTCTTTCTGGAAGTTCAAAAATTGTTGGCTACGATTTATCAAAATAACTAATACTAGTATTGTGTTTTGAAATAGTTGGGTAAATTTTATCGTGGCAATTTTTTAGTTTAGCGACTTTTCAAAATTGCGGCAATTTGTTTATTTTCGTGTTGATCGTGACGATATTTTTTAAATACAAGTATTGATTCGCTCCTATTTCTTATCTTTTAGGAATGCTGTGTCACATATGTGGAAAATTCAACTTAAAAACATCCAGAAATAGTTCTTTGATATGGGATTCTATGCCATGTATAAATATTACGAAATATGCTATCGATAAACACGCACACTCGAAGATGCACAAGAAGGCCATGTCATTAGAAGTGGGAAGCAAAGAAAATCACGGCGTTCTGAAAAGCCGCAGGTCACTGGGCTTCCATGAAAGTCCGAAGAATCAACATTACATAGAAATCACACAGCAGCAGATTCATTTAATCTTCTACATAAATTTGTTAAAAAATAAAGACACAATTTCATCCATGCAAGCCTGTCATTATTGTTTTCTTTATCTCCAGACATATGCTAATGATTATGTAAATTATATGCAAATTAGCCGCCACTCTGAGACATTTTTCTGGGGAGAACACTGATCGTTAATGAGATCATGAAACAAATGCACATACATATTTGTGACATGATGTACCTTGTGTGTGTGAAGTTTGAACTCGATCAATCCAGACATGTCTCAGATACGGATCCAGAACTGAATTCTTTAAAACAAAATGGCCGCCAGTCGGCCATTTCAAGCCCGATCCAAAAAAAAAAAATGACGTGCATCAAGGTCCTATTATGTTTAATGTATTTACTAAATTTGAACAAAATCCGTCCATGCATAACTGAGATCCGGGTCCGGAATGGTGAAAATGTGCGATTTTGATGCATTTTCGGCCTTAAAATGGCCGCTATTCGGCTATCGTTAATCGGATCATGAAAAAAATGCATGTGCATATGTCCCATATAATGTGTGATGTATGAGTGAAGTTTGAACTTAATCGGTCCATGCATGTTCGAGATACAGGTGATCACGGACGCACGGAGGGCAAAACATAAGTCCCCGTTTTCGGACTACGTCCGAACGGGGACTAAAAAGTTTGAGAAGAAATAAAAAACAATGCGATCTGGTTCTTTCCAGTATTCAGAAATTAGAATGTAATTTCGAAACAAATAGGACAAGCAATGCATGGCACAGTCCTCGTTAGTTATCAAATTTAAGATATATAGTTTTGTTTATAGTAATATAGCTGGAATATAACTATGTCAGGAATATGATTTTTTAACATTAAAATGATTGACATTTGTATCTGATTGTCAAACAAGTACTTGTTCATATTGAGAGATATTGCTTTGTAACAGCATTCAAAATCAGCCATTTTGAATACATGTATATATATAACATGAATATATAAAATTTGAATATAATCAGTCAAAGCATTTAAGAGATATGGCACTAGAACCCCAATCATTAAAGCAAAATGGCCGTCAGTCAGCCATTTTGAATCCAATCTGAAAAATAAAATGTTCATCAGGAACCCGTCAAATGTATGTACCAAGTGAACGAAATCCATCCATAAATGCCAGAAATGCTTGATATATAATGATTTTTTTAGCACAAAAATGACCACCATTCGAGCATTTTGAATAGGATCGTCAAACCAATATATCTGTTTATCTATGACATGATGTATAATGAAAATTAAAAATTTGAATATAATCAGTCAAAACAAATCGAAGATATGGGTCTAGAAGCCCATTCATTAAAACAAAATGGCCGCCAGACAGCCATTTTGAATCCGATCTGGAAAATAAATGATGTGCATCAGGAACCTGTAATTTCTAATATATGTACCAAGTTTGAACGAAATCCATCCATAAATGCCAGAAATGCTTGATATTTGATGATTTTTTAGCACAAAAATGGCCATCATTTGGCCATTTTGAATAGGATCGTCAAACCAATATATCTGTCTATCTATGACATCATGTATAATGAATATTTAAAATTTGAATATAATCAGTGAAAGCAAGTCAGAGATATGGCACGAGAGCCACATTCATTAAAACAAAATGGCTGAAAAACCAAATTATTTGCATCAAGGTCCCATAACGTCTAATGTATATACCAAGTTTGAACAAAATCCATCTGTAAACAGCCGAGAAATGCTTGATTTTTAGGATTTTTTAGCACAAAAATGGCCGCCATTCGGCCATCTTGAATCAGACCGTGAAACAAAATGATGTGCATCAAGGTTTTATAATGTCTAATGTATATACCAAGTTTGAACAAAATCCATCCGTAAACAGCCGAGAAATACTTGATTTTAATGATTTTTAGCACAAAAATGGCCGCCATCTTGAATCAGATCGTGAAACAAATTGATGTGCATATGTATAATATCATGTATGATGTATGTGTGAAGTTTGATTGTGACTGCGTCCGAACGGGGACTAAAAATAGAAAAATCCTCGGGCCGCTTGAGAGGGAACATATTGAAGAGGGTCTGTGCGAAAAATTAATATAATGCGCCAATTAGAACTCAAGATCAAAGGCCTGCAGTTGCTGTAAAGATCAAAGGCCTGCAAGTTGTTGTAAATCGCTGTTTTGTTTAACCGAGAAAACGGCAAAAACAAGAGACTGCAAGAGACTGTTTATATTTGCTATGGGTGGTGACTATTATGCAAATTATCTGTCTATTATGTCTTTGGCTGATTAATTAAAACATAGCTTTCAAAACAATGACATGTGCTTTTGTTTTTAATTAACAAAAATTGATTTTTACACCCTATAAAAACATCCAATTCACTTTTTTGCCTACTGAGTGTTTGCTCCTTGTAGTCCAGCATTGAAAAATACGAAAAAGTAGAATTTTGGGTTTCAAAGCAAAAAAAACGTATATACCATCCTTAATCTAGCGCACCTTAAAGAACTCAGCACTGTCCATAGACCAGAATTGTAACATTCTCAAACTCTTTAAGGTAGAGATGCAGTTTATTTGTGAATTTCAATCAAAAATAGTTTTTTTCGTTTTTTATATAAATTTTTATCTAAAGAACATTCTGTGAAAATTTGACCAATGAATTCTTATTGGAACACCGTTAAAATTGCTGTTTATTTTCTGGTTAAAAATAAAAAACACTCACACGTGGCAATGTTTATGTCCAATTGCCTAATTTGCATGAGTAACCAAATAACAGGACCTTTGATTGACAATATGCAAATCGAGATTGTACGGGTCATAGTTCATTCAATTCACGCGCATGTGCAATTATTCTCAAATCAGTTCTCGCTCGCTAGCAAACCAAACATTATATTTCCTCAGTGTTTTTTCCTAATTTTTATCATTACATTATGCGTGGTGTGAAAAGAAAGAGAGGTAGAAAGAAGATTCAGATGATTTCTATGTCGAAAGAGGCAAAAGCTACACTGAAGGCATCAGCTCACCGAACGAAAAACAAAATTGATGTGAGCGTCCAAACATGACTTGCCCTGAAGGCATGAATCCGAGTTTCTGATTGACTGAGAGATTTTATTTTTAAATAATTGTTCTCAAAAAATAAACTGAGCATGTGAAGAATAATTTAACATTGTTTACAGTGATAACTGCTCATTGTCGAAACGAAGCTTACCCATTCACGCTAGTCACAATAAACATCATACTCTTGAATATGCGTCAATGACTACGGTAAAACTTAGACTATATTTTAGGCATCAGGAATGATTGAAATATCCGAAAATGACGCCAAAATACACCTTAAAAGTCCCATTTTATTTTTTTTCTAAATCCCATCCTGAATTTACGGCAGAATCTGGTCCCTCAAATAAGGGACACGTGAGCTTTGATTCTAACCGGATATATTGCACTGGGTCGGGGAGATACAAACTTTTGTGTATCTTTTGTCCAATGGATACCTCTACTACGATCATTCGCAAGTTTTGCTAGGTGGTGCGAGACAGCTTTGTTTGCAACCGGACGAACTCCGTTTAATTCAATGAAGCAAACAACTGACAATGCTAAAATAAATTGCAGAGGTACGATAAAATTAATTGAAAACAACCAAATAATTTCAATGAAAAATAAATCACAGAGAGAGGTAACTTACGGTAACAACTCTTTTGACGCGCTGACCGCTTCTCCGCGTGTGATGTTTTGTTTTCCTTGTCATATTACTTACTGATTGATGATTTTGTTTTGATTTTTGAGTTTTTTAGCCTGCAACTCGGCCACGACCTTTTTTCCTTTTTTCCGTGAAAAATGGGGAAGTTTACGTCAATTTGACGGACATTCCATTTTTTTAAACTAGCGAAGCACACTGTTTAGCACTCCTATTTTTTTCATTTGCCGATTTCTATTCAGAAAAATTCGACCGCTCGAAAATGCACCTTAATTTTGCACTCTTAAAACATGTCAGATTTCCAACACTAATTATTTAAAACCGGTCGAAATTTTAAAACTTTTACGTTAGGAGCTGGAGCTCTCTTCTTGCAGGCGACCGTCGCCGGTAGTACAACAGCATGTTTTGTACGTACATCCGTGCGCTGATTGTCTGCGACTGTCTTAGAAAATCCCTGAATAAGGCGTTGCCAAAATCGGAAAAATAAAAAAATGCCTCCTTAAAAAACGAACATAATTCAAATATTTCTTTTAACAAATATGTTGCAGTGGGAAAAATGGGATTGGAAACGATGAACAAAACTTCTGTGCCTCGCGTTTCGATTCTAGGATTACGCGATTATTCATTATTGTGCGTTCGCTTCCTGGAGTTGGTTCTCAATATACTACATAAAAATCATCAAGGATAAATAATTTAATATCCCACTTTGTACTCTTCACGGTAAACCATAGGCTCTGAAATACTCGTAGATTTTTTATTGAAAATACATCGAAGAGAAGCCATGATGTTTTGATCGTGATAAAAGGTCACCTTCCTAGGACCGCCCCCTGTTTAATAATTCATGAGATGACGTCATAATTACTGGGCATTGCCACGTGTTTTTACCGACCCCATCAAAACACTGGTATGAATGACGTGTTTCTGATTTATATATTCAAGAGCAGTTGTTCTGGTCCAACGATTTTACATAAAATGTCTATGTCTATACGTCAATTTTCAATTTCAATAGTCTAGAAAGTATGACAAAGTATGACAAAGCAGTAATTCCCGGTTTAACGCGCAAATATGCAAATTGGCCTTTTTCTCGTCTTCTATTTTTGGTGAATTCTTGGGTTTTAAATTAAAATAGCTGATAGACGCTTTGGCCAATTGCCTCGAAATTTTCACACATTATTGACAAGGTGTTCCCCCTTCAAAATGCGTCCGGACAGTTTATTACGGCAAGTGGAACAAAAATAACAAGTCCGCAATTAACATGGATATATAAATTATGCAAAAATAGAAAAGAGTGAACTTTGAGGTCATGCTGTGCGACTTTGAAAGTCGTTAGAGAGATGAGTGGACGCATTTGAATTAGTAGTATACCAAGGTATCCAGTGATGTAATTTTACCCACAATTGGACTTGAAGTTTTTAAGCTAATTTTTTTTAAACCACTTTTGTCCAAAAAAGCATATTTTTGACCCAATATCAAAAACGCATTCTGGATATTTAAAATAAAGACAAGTTTTACAAAGTTTGTATAATAAGCTTTCAGAAAATATATAACATGTTGGATATATAATACCATCTTCATTGTCTAATTACTCAATTAAAAAGGAAGCCAAATAAACTGCATCTCTACCTTAAGTACATGTATATAGATTTATTTTCATACTCTCTTTTATACTGTAAAATTTTAACTTTTAAATTTATTTTAGCTGGATTAATTTTTGCTGAAAAGGCATTTTGGCTGTTTTGTATGAAGTTTACTTTCATTGCTTTTCGATGAGTTGAATGTAAAATACAAGAAAAAAAGTATATACTGCTTTTTATACACTGGATTTTATTTTAACTGAATCATTCCTTCCTCTCCATGTGGCCACAATTAATAGTACGTCCATTAAATTATTGTGTAACTCGGGCACTACGGATCTACGGTGATCCTAACCTCAGACATACGATCTTGTACGCAGATGCCTCTGTTTCACAATTACATCACGGTTATTAAATACCTGGTTACACGCAGTATTACGTGTAACTGTGAAACAGAAGTACCGGTAACTATTCTCAAATGCGCCATTTTGAAAATAGCGCGCTGTTCGATCGTTGAGCACACGGTCTGAACGTGGCACACTATTGTTATTTTCAAAGCAGACTGGGTGGTGACATACCTGGATCACTTTCTAACTCAAGCCAGCGATTCATCTCGAATCGCAGTGCTTTTTTTCATCAAAAACTCAAATTCGTTCACACGATGACATGGTGAACACAAAACACCGACCGCCGACAACTGACCCTTTAAGTTGACGATAATAAAGAACAATGGGTTATTATGAAATCGGCAATAGGAAACAGAAACACGGTGTGACGCAAACTGCCAACAGTAACAGATAGAATTAAATAAATAAAATATTCCCATCAATGTGGCTTTATTGGATATCCGAATAAAGAATTAACTAAACAAAGCCCTGATTTATCTGGAAGGTGGCCATACCGGGCCCTGACGCAAGTAGTTCCGCGGGTCGTTCCATTTTAATTGTGTGTTCTGCAATCTATTTAGTAAACAAATTGTAACCAAACTAAAATAAACTATATTTTATAATAACAAATATTAATAGCTGTAAGCGGCCACGTATCACAATATATAGAATGTTACTTGTATATGTTACATTATTTTCAGGCCCTGGTTATTTTTAACTGAATGGAATGGTCGAATAGACTCCCTGAGTTAGAAAAGATAAGGTCGTCGTTCGACAGATTGTCCACCAATCAAGTGCGCCCCTAAAAGGGTATCTATAAACGACACAATCGCCGTAGTTTTTATTTTAACGCTTAAAAATGGAGGAAACAGATAATTCGAGTTCACATCCATACTATCCCAGAGATCTATTAATACCGCATTTTAAAGCCAATGAATTATCCCAGGTTCAATTGCTGATCACCGTCTTCGGTACATTTGCCGTAGTGTTCATTGCAACATGGTTATACAGTGGTACGCTGAAGCGAAGATTGCCCATTTCAATTTCTCAACGACTTGTCATTTGTTGGTTCGCGCTATGTGGATGTATACATTCTGTTCTGGAGGGATATTTTGGTATTTACCACAGCGTTATAGCCGGTGACCAAAATATACTGTCGCAATTATGTAAGTACTAGTAAATGCTGCAAATTTAATTTTAGCATGCTGGTAACTTATGGGCAAAGTTCAATCATGTTTTAAGATTGGACCATTACAATTGGGGGAGTGGTATAATAATATGCTAATTAATACCTAAAGTCCCGTAGAATCAGTACTGATTACTAGAAGGACTAATAAACCATACAAAACATGTGCACAAATAATTTAATACAAGAAATGTATGTATATATACATGCATCTATAAATACACAGTGATCTCAAAACTGGTTACTGAATTTGATAATCAAAAACGTAGTGCTGCCTCTATGATTTGATTCTACCACAGTCCCTCTATCAATCACAGATTCTACACTCTGGCATCAGTTAGTGCACAGTGTAACCAGTTCAACCAAAACATTTTGAACTTTAACTTTCAAAACAAACATGGGTACAAAAAATGGCCTTGAACAATCAAGAGTATCATAATTTTACTTGCAACAAATTTCCCCCTTCACTTATTTTGTAACCATGGCAACATAACTATATGTTGAACAATGACCATTGGTCACATGTTTGACAAGGGAGTGACTGCGAAAACGGTCAACAAATGTCACACAAATGATATGCTTTTTTAGAGTGCAGAGCAGATAAAGGCAGGGTACAGCAAATGTATCATTTGTTTTAATCATTTTTTTTTCAAAAAAGTGCCTCAAACTCCTCTATCTTTCTTCTTCTTCTTCTTCAAGTGTGTTTGAATCTGAGTGTGCAAAGGTTTAACCCACTCACAGTGTTTGAATCTGAGTGTGCAATGGTTTCACCCACTCACAGTGTTTGAATCTGAGTGTGCAATGGTTTCACCCACTCACTGTGTTTGAATCTGAAATGGTTTGATCCGCTCACTGTTTTCGAATCTGAGCAATTTGCAATGGTTTATCCACTTACTGTGTTTGAATTTAAGTGTGCAATGGTTTCACCCACTCACTGTGTTTGAATCTGAGTGTGCAATGGTTTCACCCACTCACTGTGTTTGAATCTGAGTGTGCAATGGTTTCACCCACTCACTGTGTTTGAATCTGAGTGTGCAATGGTTTCATCCACTCACAGTGTTTGAATCTGAGTGTGCAATGGTTTCACCCACTCACAGTGTTTGAATCTGAGTGTGCAATGGTTTCACCCACTCACAGTGTTTGAATCTGAGTGTGCAATGGTTTCACCCACTCACAGTGTTTGAATCTGAGTGTGCAATGGTTTCACCCACTCACTGTTTTTACTGTACTCTAGTTATGGGTATTCAACTTAAGATTACCGTAAAATGCCGAAGTCAAAACAAACACTGATGACAATGTTCCAAGGAGTACTGTAAAATACTTTATTTAAGCTGGAATTAATTTTTGCTGAAAAGACGATTTAGGTGTTTAGGTGTTTTGTATGATTATTGACGAGATGAATGCAAAATAGATGAAAAAAGGTATATTTGCTGGATTTTATTTTCACTGAATCATTCCTTCAGTGAAAATAGCGAAAGTTAATTCCAAGTGAAAATAAACTATTTTATTACAATCTGATTAAAATTTGATGTAGGTTTCTTTTCTTTATTGTTATTTTTACTTATTTATGAATATTTTCTTGGTTTTATTTGCCATTATTAAGTTCCTTATATATTGTAAACTTAATATCACCAAGTAAAACAAAATAAAATTGTCATAGATAAACAAAAATAATAATTAAAAAAAATATATTTAAATTTTTTTTTTAAAAAAAGAAAAAAGAGAAAGTTGGACACTAATAATAATTTTTTCTAGTGAGAACATAGTTCCTAACATTTATAAGTATTTTATTATTCTCATCCATATAGGGAAGGAATATGGAAAAGGAGATAGTCGTTATATTATGTAAGTTTTGGTACTTTCATCGTAGTCCATTTTGTAGTCCTGTTACTTATAACAATGATGTAAAGAAACGTATACACTTGGTAACATGGGAGTTATCATTGGGTTTTTTTTTCAGTATTGATTACAAAAATACGAGATTAAACAAATAATAAAAAGTATTATACATGTATACATTTGTGTATTTTTTGGATATGTGTTTCTATAGTTACAGTGATTTATCAGTGCATGCCCATGGACTTCAAAAAAGCCAATATGAACTGAATGAACAACAATCTGCAATCTAATTTTATTTATCATAGTGCAAATATTTGAGAAAATGTCAGTTTACCATTCAAGTACAGGAGAAAGTTATTTGAGTTGTTTTCATTCGGTATAAGTTTCAAATACTAGTAGTTAGTAAAAATTACAGTTATCAAAATTGACCACCTAGGTTAGTTGTGAATGACAGTCGAGAAGTGACGTAATCTCATTAACATTTTGAAAGAATTTTGACTCAATTTAATCATTTCATCTAGTAATTTACAAATATGTTATTGTTTTTGACAGCTCTGACAACTTTACTGTGTGCATGGAGAACATCACGGCGTGGTTTGAAGGTCCCGGATGTTTTCTTGTCGCGTATGCCTTATTAAACAGAAAGTCATACCGCTATGTAGCACAGATGTTAGTATCCATGGGTCAGCTTTATGGTAAGTATACATCAATAAAGAAATATTTGATTCAATCCAGGACAACAAATATTTTCAGTCATCGCAATCACATGTTCAACTTTGGTCTCAAAATCTGACACAGAGGGCGCCATAATAAAATACAGTCTTCTGAACTTGCAGGTTGTACATTGTATTTCGTCACTGAAGTCAGAGATGGGTTCATTCACAGTAAAATGTGGCACCCTCTATACTTCTGGTTCTACTTTGTGTTTCTGAACATGTTCTGGATGGTAATACCATTCTGCATGATCGTACAAGCGGCCAGTCATCTCATCGGGGCACAAGCAGCGCGTGATGCGGAGAACACAAAAGGCAAAAATAGCAAGAAGAGGAAGTAGAAAAATGAATGAAATTTACATCTTCAGTCGTTAGTTATGAAGGAGACTTTAATTTTATTTTATTTCTGTGATCATTGATTTCAACATTAGTCACCACTGTCACTTGTATATTTAATTAAAGTAATATGTACTAAATATGTTTAATAAATATTTAACATCAGTGTATTAACTGAACTATTTACGATGCTCACAGTAGTGAAGAGAAGAGACTAATTAGAAACAAAGTGGGTTTTAATGCCCATATTCTTTCTGCTTGAATGTTATTTTTACTGAAAACATCTTTTTATCAATACACTGATTTTCCCACATAGTTTTAGATACCAGTAAGTTGAATGTTAAACATAATCAAGATTTTAATTTTAATTGATTTGTATTATATGCACAACAGCTCCCACTGATTATTCAAGTTGTGTTCACTATGAAAAACGATAAAATTTGTTGCTTTGGAGACAAATCCTGAAATATGGAATACTGAAGCTAGCCTACTCTGAAGGTTGTGATGTTTAATCAACAAATCAAACATACATTTCACTTTTATAAACGCTCAAAGTGCTTTCACTTTATTTCAGGAGGCTCTTCTAAATTTGATTTTAGGATTCTGTTGGATAAGATTTTTCACAACCTTTACAAAATCCAAAGCCCTTATGGAGCGTACAGAGGAGAATTTCTGTAAATAATACTTGTACACAGTGCAAAATGTTTCAAATAAATCCTGGTGAATGTATATGTATATGTATACAGAGTGTGATGAGATAGTGATTTCAGAAATGGTAATGTCGGAATATATTAATAAATACAGTGTAGAGAAATGAATTATGTTATTGCTTCTTTAGTTTATGTCTTTGGGCACACTACTAGGATATTTGATTTAACTCTTCCGCTTATAGGAGGAGTGTGGGTAGAATCATATTTGTAAAATTATAAGGTTATAATATTTCTACCTGAAACTGTTATTTTGTTTTGCCGTTGAGGAAAGCATAGCAGTATTTTCATCACACACCACTGTAGTTCTTAACTTAATTACCATTTGAACTATGAAAATGTTTGAACAGTGTTTTGTAGCAATGATATCTTGCAATTTTAGAACTTAATAACTAATGCTGTATCACTATGGCATATCTGTCAAAAAAGTACTAAATCTATAGGTTACATTAATTTCATTACTCGTCATTAAAAAGAACTTTGGTCCGGCAATAGATTCACATAAAAGAATTACAAACTTCAAATTTATTTCAAAACTTTTCTTTTGAATGATTAATATTCCTATACTGCAAACATTTTAATTTGTGTAACTAGAAATATTCGCAATTTAATAATTTAATGACATTGATGTGAGCAAATTTTCACAAAGGTCTCCATAATCGTGAGACTTAAGTATTTTGAGATTATTTTCACTACCAATAACTCTCTAAAATTTGTCTCTGGCAAAAAATAAAGTGGTTTACAGTGTTTTATGCTATTTTTCTATTATGTCATGGTTACCATGGATACAGGTTAGAACTTTATACAAATAGTATGCATCATTGTACGTTGAAACATGCATTATGGACAAGATAGTGGTGACTGTCGTAATAGAGAAAATACGTTTCTACAATGTCAGTTTTCTAAAGTTGATATGTGCCTAACAAACAAACAAACTACCATAAGTGTTTGGAACTGTACAAGGTTTTTGGTGTTTAGTGCAACACCATGTTCATCAACCAAATCTTCAAGCAGTTCTGAAATAAATCTCAAAAATGAGTTCACGGTATACCCCCTAATTGCTTAAAATCATACTTGTTTTACGTCTGGAGAAAAGTGTTCTGATTTCAGCCGAAGACTACCTAACAATCATCAAAAACAAATATATTTTGCCGTCTATTCCAACAGATATATATATATATATATATTCATCAAACACCTGCATATGGCATCCAATTTGGCCACCATTCCATTTTCAGAGAAAATGAACCAGCATAACATAACACCTGAAAATAATACATTGCAGGGGATTTTCTAAAAAAAATGAACCAGAGGGAGCACACACAGGCGATCGACCTGGAAACACCATATCGTAAGGTTTCTGCGCCGTTTTAATGGTGTAGCTATCGCCATTGAAATATTTTGAAGTAATTTTAGTGTATTTGGTGTCCAGACACATTGTTAGCTGGTGTTGCTGGGAAGTTTTCACGGAGAAAAATATATTTGAGAAAGATTTCATGTTGTACAGGAGCACAGAAGTGCGCGGCTCAAGAAATATATTTATGACTTGAAAGTTCAATCGGCAATTCGGTAAGAGGGCGCAAGCCGAGAGTATCAGGGCGCTGCGCCCCTGTTCCCCGGTTTAGAAAAAAAAATGCATTGTTCATTTTTGTCTGCGATCACTGGGGCTTGCTGTTGTTAATTAATTTTCAGCTTCTGAAATGTGTATGTTTAATGATTTAATTTGAAATTAGAAAATACATCACTTCAGCTAATACTGTAAATATAGTTTGGATAATCATACTTGTACTACAACATAATTAGTGTATGATATGCACATGGATCAATATATAAAACATCTAGTTTTGTATTTTTCATTCTTGAAACACAATTGATGTGTAATATACTTGTACCTGTGAATAACGATTTTTATCTGATTGGATCAAAACAAAAAACATTGTATCATATAAAGTTTATGGTTTAAAACCACAGCTGAACTTAGTTTCACTGCACTGATTAACATTACAATTGTTACACTTGAACTATCAATATTACTAATGTGTTTGCCAAATAGTTATCTATATTACAATACTGTGGGTGGCTTTTTCGTACACAGTGAAAATTTGTGTTGGTTGTTCATCTGCTTGTTTTCATTTTCTCATGGAGTCCATGTAATCTCTTCATGTCAATATCAGAGGTATGGCAAACAGCAGACGAACATACACGTTTGTAATTTTTGAGATCAAACATTAAATATTGATACGTGTATCTGTATGTTATGGTGCATGTTTGGAAACTACAATGTACTATATTTTTTACAAATTAGGCATTTTTGAATCTTTGACATTTTTTGGCATTGTTAAATCCCTACTTCAAAAATGCCAAATGTGCAATTCAAAATTGAAAAATGTAAAAACGTTTAGTATTGGTCATGGCTGGTATATCATAACTTACTCTTGTCACCCTATGTTGATTATTGTCGGCCATTATTATTTATTTTATTAGTCTTATACACGTATGCATCATGTAGTAATATTTCTAATATTTTGAATACAAGATAATTATTGTGTATACAGCATCATCCTGATCACATCCTATATATCTTCATGGTTTTGACATTCCTAATAACTGCAATGTTTGATTGATAGAATAGCCAAACATTTGGTAATCCAAGCTATACAAATGTGCGAGTGTTTCCGTTACGTCAGGACCTAACTCCGCGTAGTGCTGTCTCATCAACGGCACAGATGACGAGTTACCTTCTGGGAACTTTACCAGGTGGTCTATTCTCAACTTTCGCAAAATCTCGTCGGCATCCGGTTTTATAGTCTCGTAGTGTCCAATAAAATCATATTTTATAAAGCAGGGATCACAGTGATAATAATACGGATTCCAGTGCATGTCCTCTTTCTCAATGTCGGTTACAATCTCGAGCAGATAACGTGAGAATTCAGTGAACGTTATATTCATATTCGGATGTCTTGAAGACAGTATTTCCTTTGCACAATTACGATGGTGAGGGCAGGGTCTAATCTTACCGACGATTCTTGGACCTAACAAATGCTCGTATTCGTCTTTTTGAAATCCGTTGACGAATTTGTCATACCAAGCAGAAAAAATTCTTTCCATTGGTTCACGCACAAACATAAATTTGACATAACTGCTGAGCCTGTGTTTAATCTCCAGCGGTTTGTATGTGGAAAGAAGTCTTTTAAAAAACCGCTGTCCACTTTTGTTATTGTGTAGTTGTCTAACGATGCTACTCCAAGTAATTGAAGAAACTTTTCTGACCGCACAATACATAAATTTATATTGATCGTCTACAAATATATTTCTGTACTGCTCGTAGTGATTGCTTGAGTTCCATTTGTTATCATCACAAGTAAAATCGAGAATCTGTTGCCTCGCTTTTTGAGTTTTAATGACATCATAGCTTTCCAACTTTGTAGGAGAGTGCATATACTTGTAATGTTCTGACACAAGCTGTGTTTTCTGGTGAATCTGAAGAAGAAAAACTTTACATTGTTAGAATTATTTAATAGTGAAAAACAATATATATTAAATTCCATTTGAAATTCTTATTTTTAAACTGTATTTTATTTAATATTTTTGGTGAATGTAGTTCTTAAAAAAAAAAACCATGATGGTTGTTAAAGCGGGAGGGTTGTCACCTGCGCACGCATGGGAATTGAGTCCCAAGCGATGATAACAACACACAATAAAAATGCAAAAGCTCATGGGTAGACGCTTGTTTGTAAACAATGACACGCTATGGCCATCTGACGCATGCGCAGGTGAAGACACCCTTGCTTTAAATGATAAAAGAGGAAAACAAGAAGTCAAGAGAACCTATGTGAAAACAAAATAAAGGAGTGCAAACTTTGTAATCTGGTAACTGACACTGAACTGTATTTTATTTAATATTTAACGGTAGGCTGGTTGGCGATCCACTCTGCTCAAAAACAAGCAACGTGTTTTTGGTTGTTTTCATGGTGTGACATAAACGTGAAGCTAACGTTCGTTTATAACTAAAAGGGCCCATATACGAAGTTCGCAAAAAACATTCAGTCTTTAGAAGTCACTTAGTTTATTACTAGAACGTATTCTTCTGTTACATCATTTATTATTTCCATCCGTTTTGCGATAGTATTTTCTAGAATGAAGGCAGCATTTACAGTTCATTGAAAGTTCAAAGTTGCGTTGAGATTACGTTGATACAGTGTAACAATGTCGGCGCCAGTGATATCAGTGTGGACACTGCTATTACAAAACTGGTAGGAGGTTATACATTTGGGGCGAAAGTATTCAAAAATCAGTTTTTGGATGTTGCAATGGCAGTGGTGGGCCAGGATTTTTTTCCAATTAGTGACGGTACGACCTACCTGTGAAGTATGAACAAAATCAGCCGAGTCGAAAAAATCACAGGTGAGTTAAAAGCCGTTGCTGGTGAAAAGTTACCCCAACTTTGCGGTCAAATTTCTCGGTAATGAAAAAAGATATCAAAAATTCAAATAGTAACTTTGTGCCCACACTCAAGCTGAGTAGAATGAGCTATGTCTGAAGTGTTTTATTCTAAATTTGTAGGAGGAGATACATTTGGCGCGAAGCTATCCCAAAATAAGTTTTTGGGCTGTTGCTAATAACTAGAGTGAAGGTGTGACCTACCTGCCAATTTTTAGTGAAATCAGCCAAGCCAAAAAAATCACTGAAGAAATAATACGTGAAAACACTGGAAATCACACACACACACAGAAAACGACAAAAGTAATTATAAGGGCAATCCTAGCGGAGCGGATCGCCAGTTATCATAAATTGCGCACTTATGGAATTATTTTGTGATGTCAAAATTACGTATCTGAGTGAAGTCTATGTAGTTTAAATCAAACACTGTGTTTTGTTGTATAGTTGTTTGTCATTTAGAATATAGTCAAATCTCCCAAAAGCACAATCTCAAATCAAAACAACATCAATGTTTGAACGGTTTACATGTCGCCCATTTACCTCATATAAGAAGTTTGTCACTAGAGGGCGCAATCTATAAGAAAGGTGTATTGTTAGATAGCTTACAATTTGTGAAAACTTCTTTGAATGTACAACCATTGTTTCGTCACTACTGATTCCGGATTCTCTGAGATTATCTGAAAGTAACTGTTAGCTCTTGAAATAGATATATTAACATTAAGTCTATATCAACATTTAAGCCCTGGAGTACATGTAGTACATGTAACCATGAATGTTAACATTTTGCACAATAAAAGCATACATTTGTAAACGACACTATGGGTGAAGTTGAGTAGTTTTTAGCGTTTCGATTTCAAGTTGATATTGCATGTTATTACACACTGGGTTACCTGGCGGATCCAGAAATTCGGTAAAAGGAGGCGCTCCTATTGACGTGGCCTTCCGCAAGTGGGGTTACTAGTATTAGCTGCAGTTCTGTAGCTGCTGATTTCGCTTTAGTTTGTCTGTGAGCGTTTTATATAATCGGTAAATGTTTTTTTCAGTTCTTTGTCATGAAAGCAGCATAAAGTGAAAGCAGCAGCTACAGAACTGCAGCTAGGTTAGTATTTATTGTAAACTGATGAAAGGCGTTGTTTTCGACAAAATATGATTTGTTAATCACAGATAAGATGATATTTTTATTTGGGACCGAATTATGTATATAATTAATAATCTAAGTCAAGTAACTCACAAAACCATGTAAAACAATGTACAACATACATAATATATGAAGCTAACTTAACACTGGAGACGAACTGACACAACACAACTTTAATATTACTCCAAAACCACACAACTGAAAACAAGAACCCCCCTTGACTTTTTTTAAAAAAAGGTTAAAAGTAAAGGATCTCATAGAAAACTGTGCCCCAATTTGAAACATAATGTGGGACTTAGCAGACGATCAAAATATATAATATATACCGATTACACCCTGCCGCAATGCTACACACCTGACGTTGAACCAAAGAACGGAGGCTGGATATTCGTCACATGAACTGGAACTGAGGGAAACCACGTCGTTTTGAGTCTGTTTCTTGGTACCAACGTTCTCCAATATGAACAAAGTGCCATTACTGTGATGAAAACCACGGCGATGAAACTGGAACGTATGCTTGCTGTAAAATACGACATTTTCAAACATGAATCCACTGACTGTCTATCACGTGATGTCGTACGCATTGCGCGCGCCGTATCTGACCTCAATAAAAAGGGTTACACCATTGACGCCACAGGTCGGCGTCCTTTCAACACCGGTCTGACGCTTATGCAACAGATCTGTTCTGAGACAGCGCTTGCTATGACGACACTACAGGGTTATTCATTGAAGTTTGAAACGATGACTTATAAAATCGTCCGTCCGGCCGGAGTCATATTTCAGAACCCTCTGAACCGAATCCGTTCCGGTCATTCTTTGCTTTATGATTCGATCCAAGACGGCCGACTGGCAGCCATTAGTGTTTTTCAAAATGTGATATCTTAGCCCGGGGGGGGGGGGTACTTGCAAAAAATACTGACAGGGGTGTGTAGCTGGTTGTTTGAAACCCCTATACCCCTTATCAGACAGAAATAAACTCAAATTGCCTACCCCTTTTAGGACAAACTGTGGATATTTGACACCCCTTTCCAGACATATATGGTACCAAGGGAAAAGCAGGTGGACTCCCGGAGATGGACTTTGACGACCGAAATGAAGTCACAGAAAGAAAAAGTTGGCGGCACATATACATATAGCACTTCAATGTGAGTACCCCCGGGTATCTTAGACATGTTATGTAATTTTCATTCAAATTTGGTACATGCATTATACATGTAAGGATACCTGTCCATGACAATTTGTTTTGCAATCGGATCAAATATGGTCGACTGGTGGCCATACTACTACTACTACTACTATATCTTTGATACCCATGTGCAGTCTCATATCTTTGTTTCATACATCATAATACACGCCTATAAATTATTACATAGTAACAAATTAAATAATAAAACAATTAATAATTATAAAAAATGTACATCCATGTATATCATTTAAGATAACATGAATGAGTCTGGTTGCAAATGAATTCATCAATGGCAAGATATCTTCCTGAGATGCATATGTGACGACTATGGGTGTCCAAGTTGTACTCCAAATTATAAATTCTCGAACATACTTAGTATATTAGTTATTTTGTACACGTTCATGTTTGACTTATGTTTCTTTCTCATTAAATTGTAAAGTGCCATGAAAACAATGTTAGAAACGACGCTGTAGAAAGAGTGTCATTGTGTACCGCCACACAAAATAACCTGGTACACGTTTACGATACTGGGGACATGTACTTGAGTTTGAACATAAAAAAATGCATAAATATAATAAATAGCAGATAGAAATATACAGAATGTGACTATATATTAGATTTCAAATTTAGAAGTCATGTAATGAAACTGATTTTTGTTGATACTAAATTAATCTGAATTAAGCTATTTTGTATGTCTATAATTGGACATCTGGTATAAAGAATAATATGTTGACTCATTTAAACACGAGTCACATCTGGGAAGAAAACCATTACAAGGATGAAAAGCTGTCTAAATCAGTCTCTGAAAAGCTTGCAGCCAACTTTCAAACAAACTGTGTAGATTCAATGTATGATGATAATAAGGGAACAAAACATCAGAATAAACTCCGCACATACATACATCTAAAAACAAAATTCACTTTTGAAAAATATTTAGAAACTGTACAAAATCCCTTCCACAGGCCATCCATGACCAAACTAAGAATTAGTGCTCATGTGTTAGGAATAGAAACTGAAAGACATAAAAACATTGACATTTCAAAAAGAAAATGTCAGTTTTGTGAATTAAACGAAATAGAAAATGAAGAGCACTTCCTTCTTAATTGCGGTCTCTATAAAAAAGAAAGAAATGACCTTCTCAATTTGATGCTACCTCAAAAACTTCCTGACAAAGAAAAAATAGTTGCAATACTAAACAATGGTAGTAAAACTTTAGCTCCTTAAATTGCTAAGTACATACATGATTGTTTTAAAATCCGAGAGAACAACTTGAAAAAAGTATTACCAGCTGCCTCAAAATGAATAAAAACATTTACTTTAATTTATTATATTGTATTAATAACTTTGTTTTATACTCTTTTATACTCACTTATTTTTTTTATTGCTATACCTTAATTGTATTTTATAATCAAAGTCTCATAGAGGATACGATAACAATTAAGATGATTATTATTATTATTTACGAAGAAGCCACGGTAAATTCTGAAGAAGGTGACACGTGGTTTAATTGGTTGTCAATTGTGTAATTTGTTATTGTAATATCCGGTTTGCAGTTGTGTTACAACCACTTCAAATATTATGACAAGTACAAAGTACACAATTGACAATAGATTTAGTCTTCTGTTTCCGCGTACGTTACCAAACATGGCGTCAGTCTACGACGTGCCGCGAAAGAACACCCTGACTTGGTCACCTAAATCGCTTAGACTTTCCAAAATTCTGGAGAAGTTCAAAAACCAATTACCGGTATTCGTCAAAGTAGAGGAAGGCATTTACGAAACGTTCGAAATGAGAACCTTCTCCCCAGACGAAGTTTATAAAATCCACGGTACCCATACGGAGACCAAGGTATTAGCTGACGTGAGTCGGGAAACAGCGGAAGACAACGTCACAAGACTGATCATACCACAATCGTTCCAGGGAACTTTTACTATTGTCCCCGCTAACTCACACGCACATGAGAATATATATACAATCACACCGGGTACCAGTGAGTTTACGATAAAGGAGATTTTAGAAGAACCGACGCTGAAGATACCGCTGAAGGTAAAGATACACACGCATAACAGAAGCGACTTCGCGATGTTCCCGTACTTAGACGTTACCCAAAGTGTATTTAGTCTAGAAAGCGTGTTTGAAGAAACCTACGCCGTTACGAGTAGAACAATCGGCAACAAGTGGGACTTTCACGTGATACCCGCAGACACGGAGGTGAATTTTTTTGTAGCCGAACTGAGTGAAAACCCAGTATGCGAAATACGAGCAGATATAACATCCGCAATCGAACTAGGACCACTTCCCATCGATGAACCCTATGTTAAATTTCAATTGAAGCAGAAGCAGTCTCACGCAGTAAAGGCACCACAGTATCATGATCAAATGCATGTTGGTGACGATCCACCGATCTACGAGATCATGGCTCCAAATTTTGGTAAGCAATGACGAAATCAACATTCCGAATATTGTTTTTAATCATATACACGTATAAACAAATACATGTACCAATTACATTCCATTGCTTATTTTACTTATTTATTATTTTTTAATAAAATCAAACTAAAGGTACCATGGTCAAACAGTATTCGTAACAAGAAAGTAATATTGTTATGATTAAGGTTGAAGCCTAGTCATAATTTTAAACAAAATTGGTCATAAATCGCATGACAATGTTCATTAGAGTATGTACAATCATGAAGCTAATGTCGCGTGATACAATTAAATAGAATTATTTTGTGTGTTACAGTTAAGCTTTTTGAGAAACGTGTCCTAATATTTCTTGAAAATTGCCATTTTTAGAACAATTCCATAGAACACAATATTAAAGAAAAATTGCATTTTTCACACTTTTTAAAACCCAATTTTTTTAAATGGTTCAAAACAACAAAAAGTACTCCAGCATTAACAATATATGATTTTTCAACCTATGTCACCAGGCTAGATTTTGAGATATTGCATAATATCTCTGCCATAGGAACCTATGGTAAAATCGTTGTAATACTGTCAAAATGACGACTTTCCACTAAAATACAACTATCATTTTTTAGAAAGAAAGGCTGGTGACCCCAGACTTTTTTAGGTCAATATTCTTATATTGCCTTGGAGTACAGTTTATTGCAAAATGAATAAATTCTGGGTATTTTAATCTATGAGTAGGCTTCTACCTCAGGTACTTTATAGATGTACAAAGGTTGTGGCTGTAGCAAGTAAACATTATCACGTACGGCGACAAGTGTTTACACTAATCCGTTTGTGGTATGTGTTGTTATCACAAATATCCCAGTTACGATTCACAGCGATATCACAAGTTGACGTCAGTACAGATGCCTTGCTTTGAAAATTTATGAAAAAAACAAAAACGAAAACTAAAAGCAGTTGAATAAGAGTGGCAGGGGAATAGGAACACTAGCGGCTGTGCAGAGTACACTTTTAAATAATAAGTGGCAGCGCCCTCTAGCGAAAAGGTGCTTCTGTGACGTCAAATTGCGTAGATGTCGGGCATAAATAATACAATGTGGTTCTCAAATACACAACTCTGTTTGGTTCTGTAGCCTCCCAATATCGACAGTGTGAACGACGTTCATTGCACTTAACTGTTACGTCACCGAAGCGAATCGTCGCTGGAGGGCGCAAATTTTAGAATCGGTGTATTGAACATAGATTTCGACTTATATATGTATTGTAAGGTCGTAACCACATCAATTACTTATATCGCATAGATCTTTACATATACACTAGCTTCTACAAGTTACGACCTGTGTCAACTGTGTAAGTGTATGCTTGTTTCTCTGTAGAATCAATGTATGAAGAGATACCACCAACGTATTACAGACATTCCATTGCAGGTAAGGTGATGTTGTAACATTCTATATCATACTAGTATATACCAAATTGTAGTTGCAACACACTTTGTATAGTCTGTCCCTCTGATTATATAAGCTAGCCATCCTAGCAAGAATAATGATTCAGTGCGATTACGAGAAAATCTTCGTATGTTGGATGTATTAATAGTCAGGTGTACACCGATCCGCGGAATAGCTTCTAATTACAGTAGTCTCAGAAGTATTGTAATCAAACAAGCAGTAAGTAAGCAAATTGTAGTGATCTGCTTTAGCCAAAACCAAAGCAGTTGGCGAATTAATGAGCAATTTACTAACTTGCTACCAGAATATTGTTGAGACTTGCTCTGACATGTTTGCTATAATAATTATACTTCCTATACTGCAGTGCCAACGGAATGGACAGGCAGCAATGTGCACTATGGCAACAGTGTAGTCACGGCACAGGGAAGATTGCGACGGGTAAATATAATATATATTTCGAAATCCAATATTATTTTCATCGTTCTACATCATTAATTACATCATGAGATGTGAGAAAAAATGTGGGCTCACTGGAAAATATTTCGAACATTACATTTTCGAATTGTCTATTTCAAGTAGTTCGGTCATATGGAGATTTAATCTCGGTCACGTGACATAAAATGAAATAGTAGGATAGTTTGTTATGAGTGCTTGGTACGATATAAGATTAAAATACAAAATACAATATGACTCTAAATTGCTCTACTCAATGTTAAAGCGGGGAGTCGTCACCTGCGCATGCGTCAGATGGCCATAGCATGTTTACAAACAAACGTCTACCCATGAGCCTTTGCGTTTTTATCGTGTGATGTTATCATCGCTTGCGACTCAATTCCCGCGCGTGCGCAGGTGACGACCCTCCCGCTTTAAGATTCTCTGTCCCACAGCATTGTCTTCGCCTATAACGCGCGTATGATTTCACGTGACATAGCAACTTTGACCGCCCTCTTATCCCAAATGAAGCGCTTTCTGAATGAATGATGTTAATATAACTTATTATTATTAATCATGATGGTATCGCAATACAATATTCGGGTTGGTCAATTTGACGGACAACACCCAGGTTAATCTAAAAGATTTTATATTTAAAAATAATTTACATATACCAGGTTTCTACTGTTCACTGTATCCTATGTCTAGATTATAAATACGGAAACAAAGCGTTGTTAAAACAAAGGTTGCATCAACAGTATTCATCACCACGAATTATACATTAGTAGTGTGTCATTCTGAGACCGGGTCGTGATAGTGAGGGAGAAAGTATTACTAAGGGGTTAAGCTTTTGAAATGGTGGCTTGTGGCTGAAAGAGCAAGACCAGTGTATTTCAAATGATTCTCAACAAGAACTGAAAATGTGCCTGTAGTTATAACAACCATGAATATATTACTTATATTTTTAGCACTCGATACAAAACACAGACACTGGCTATTCCGAAAACGTAAACCAGGATCAGTCGAGACCAGCAGTACTACCTCTCCCTGAACCACCAATTCGAAGAGTTGGGTCATTGGCAGACGTCCGACGGTCGGCGACCCTTGGTCCGAACCGCGGACTCGAAGAGTCGGAAACACGTAATCGACGCCGCCGCCCTCTATCTGCTCGCTTCAAGTCAAAAGTCAGCGCTTTTAAGGTAGGGTATATACTAGTATCGCTTTTTTTAAATTATTTATTGAACAGTGATTTTGATTTTGTTTTACATAAGTAAGTTAAGATATTGTACTAAAATAATGTTTCATTTACGAGTATTTCATTCAGAACGAATGGAACGCCATATGAGGAGAAAATACAAGTCTCGTGTCCTCTCGCTCTTAACGAGATCTCATCGGCCATTTGTATAAGAGTACTCGGCATATCACCTGCAAATGTAAAATTTTAAAATGTGACCCAGCAAATTAGTTGTCTGATTACTCGTACACTCATTTACACTAAATAGAAAGGTTTGCCAAGGCATTTGTAAACTTTGTAATAGAAACGAGATAGAAACCCATATATGTCGCTTTCCCTATGGGTTGCTTTGTTAGTTCCATGCTAACCAGTGAAAAGTGAACCTTGAATCACTTTTACGCACGCTATCATACGGACTGCGCATCGTTCTACAGCGGAGCGCTAATCATAAGCGAGAGATGTAGACGTCTTCGTTTTTACTGTATAACTATGAGGTGCAATCAAATTAATCTTTTGTTTTTTCTCCTTTGACAGAATATGTTTAAGAGCGAGACAGCAAGTTCAACCAACAATTTAACATTCACGTCATTATCTGTCCAGGACGTTGCGGAAATATTGCGTTACGATTTGCGCTTTGAGGAAAGAAAGGTCCAGAAATTTGTCGACATGGACGTAGATGGCGCTTTGTTACTTCGAATTGACGAGGATATTTTGTGTCGTGATTTTGACCTTTCGCCGATCCAAGCCAGAAAACTGTCTGTGTTTGTTCACGAGAACTGGAGACCCAAAACAAACACTAGTATGTGTTAAAAGGTTGACCGATCACGTGACAACACACTGCTAATATAGCGTGTTCAAATTTCATGTAAACAAACACGCGTTGTATACGTCGCTATGAGACCCATATCGAACAGGACGCGGCGCGACGACCACCGCCCTTTAACTTTCCAAGGCGGAAGTTTATATGCCACATGCAATGAGAATTAAGAAGTAAACCTTATCGCAAGGTCTAAATAATGCCAAACTTGCTCGGTGTGCCAACTTTTTAATGGTACGTATCTACGGTATATAAAGTTTCAACTGATGCGTCCATTCCGTTCAATTCTAACAGCTTTTGTGAGGGATTGACAAATTTAAATCTGAGAGGAGAAATGGTTGCAAAGAATGAAAACTGTGTTTTTGCTATTTATTTCTAATATAAATATTGCTTTTCTTGTTATTTCTGTGCAGATGTTATCTCTCCAAATCTACTCGCGTTTCTAATGATTAACCACTATTTGCATATTGGATAATACTCTTATCAACGACAATCTGACACACTATTTGATGCTGCTAAAAAATATGTCCATTTCCAATGACAGTCTTCCTGGCCAATCAATCAAACATGTCGCATGACTTTGTTTATTTACATGAAATTCGAACACGCGCTGCGCGACGACCACCGCGCTTTAAAGCGGGAGAGTCGTCACCTGCGCATGTATCAGAGGGCCATAGCTTGTCATTGTTTTCAAACAAGCGTCTACCCATGAGCCTTTGCATTTTAGCGTGTGTTGTTATCGTCGCTTGGGACTCAATTCCCGCGCGTGCGCAGGTGATGACCTACCCGCTTTCATTTTTATTTCGAAATAAATACAAGTGCAACATAAGATCATAATCAAAATGTCTGCTCTATACAAATTTCACTTTGTATGTAGAACAGATAAATAAATACATTCCACAGATCATCAATTTACTTATTGTACATATTCACCCGAGGATAATAAAAGAAATATTAAATAAAAAAACTAATTTGGCAGATGTCTCATTATGTCCATGTTCTGTGAAAGTTGTAAGAAATAACGAGGTTACCTCTCTATTCAAGTTGTTTTGTAAAGCAAACACTTGTTTTCATATGGAGATTTTTAAACCACACACTTGCATATACATAGATTGTAAACTGCATACTTGTATTCATATGGAGATTTTTAAACACACTTGTATTCATATGGAAATTCTGAAACATACATTTGTATTCATATGGAGATTCTGAAACACACACTTGTATTTATATAAAGATTCTGAAACACACATTTGTATTCATGTGGAGATTCTGAACCACACACTTGTATTCCTATGGAGATTCTGAAACATTTGTATTCATATGGAAATTCTGAAACACATTTGTATTCATATGGAGATTCTGAAACACACACTTGTATTCATATAAAGATTCTGAAACACACATTTGTATTCATATGGAAATTCTGAAACACATTTGTATTCATATGGAGATTCTGAAACACACACTTGTATTCATATAAAGATTCTGAAACACACATTTGTATTCATGTGGAGATTCTGAACCACACACTTGTATTCATATGGAGATTCTGAAACACACTTGTATTCATATGGAGATTCTGGAACACACACGCACTTGTATTCATATGGAGATTCTGAAACACACATTTGTATTTATATGGAAATTCTGAAACACACAGTTGTATTCATATGGAGATTCTGAAACACATTTGTATTCATATGGAGATTCCGAAACACACATTTGTATTCATATGGAGATTCTGAAACACACATTTGCATTCATGTGGAGATTCTGAAAAACATTTGTATTCATATGGAGATTCTGAAACACACATTTGTATTCATATGGAGATTCTGAAACACACATTTGCATTCATGTGGAGATTCTAAACCACACGCTTATTCACATGGAGATTCTGGAACACACATTTGTATCCGTATGGAGATTCTGAAACACACAATTGTATTCATATAGGTTCTTAAACACACACTTGCATTCATGTGGAGATTCTGAAACACACTTGTATTCATATGGAGATTCTGAAACACACATTTGTATTCATATGGAGATTCTGAAACACACATTTGCATTCATGTGGAGATTCTGGAACACACACACTTGTATTAATATAAAGATTCTGAAACACACATTTGTATTCATGTGGAGATTCTGAACCACACACTTGTATTCATATGGAAATTCTGAAACATTTGTATTCATATGGAGATTCTGAAACACACATTTGTATTCATATGGAGATTCTGAAACACACAATTGTATTCATATGGAGGTTCTGAAACATTTGTATTCATATGGAAATTCTGAAACACATTTGTATTCATATGGAGATTCTGAAACACATCCTTGTATTCATATAAAGATTCTGAAACACATTTGTATTCATATGGAGATTCTGGAACACACACACTTGTATTCATATGGAGATTCTGAAACATACATTTGTATTTATATGGAAATTCTGAAACACACTTGAATTCATATGGAGATTCTGAAACACACTTGTATTCATATGGAGATTCTGAAACACACATTTGTATTCATATGGAGATTCCGAAACACACATTTGTATTCATATGGAGATTCTGAAACACACATTTGCATTCATGTGGAGATTCTTAAACACATTTGTATTCATATGGAGATTCTGAAACACACATTTGTATTCATATGGAGATTCTGAAACACACATTTGCATTCATGTGGAGATTCTAAACCACACGCTTATTCACATGGAGATTCTGGAACACACATTTGTATCCGTATGGAGATTCTGAAACACACACATTTGTATTCATATAGGTTCTGAAACACACACTTGCATTCATGCGGAGATTCTGAAACACACTTGTATTCATATGGAGATTCTGAAACACACATTTGTATTCATATGGAGATTCTGAAACACACATTTGCATTCATGTGGAGATTCTGGAACACACACACTTGTATTAATATAGATTCTGAAACACACATTTGTATTCATGTGGAGATTCTGAACCACACACTTGTATTCATATGGAGATTCTGAAACATTTGTATTCATATGGAGATTCTGAAACACACATTTGTATTCATATGGAGATTCTGAAACACACAATTGTATTCATATGGAGATTCTGAAACATTTGTATTCATATGGAAATTCTGAAACACATTTGTATTCATATGGAGATTCTGAAACACATCCTTGTATTCATATAAAGATTCTGAAACACACTTGTATTCATATGGAGATTCTGGAACACACACACTTGTATTCATATGGAGATTCTGAAACATACATTTGTATTTATATGGAAATTCTGAAACACACTTGTATTCATATGGAGATTCTGAAACACACTTGTATTCATATGGAGATTCTGAAACACACATTTGTATTCATATGGAGATTCTGAAACACATTTATATTCATATGGAGATTCTGAAACACACATTTGCATTCATGTGGAGACTCTGGAACACACACACACTTGTATTCATATGGAGATTCTGAAACACACATTTGTATTCATGTAGAGATTCTAAACCACACGCTTATTCACATGGAGATTCTGGAACACACATTTGTATTCGTATGGAGATTCTGAAACACACATTTGTATTCATATGGAGATTCTAAACACACACTTGTATTAATACAGAGATTCTGAAACACACACTTGTTTTTATATGGAGATGGGTAAACCAAACTTGCATGTATATGGAATTTGTGAACCTTGTCCATTAAGTTTATAACTTGCTTGAATTCACTGCGATAGACTTTTTATAAATATCTTTATTATGTACAATGAATTTAGAAAACTCCTATCTATTCTGATATCTATCATTCAAATGTCATGATTCTGATACTTGATATTTACTAAATTTCTTGTTTTTGTGTATATGGTAATGCATTCTTGCCATTTAGACAAAAGTCACGACATAGTTATTAAAAATTGCTCATGATGAATCACAGGTGTTTTTTTTAAAAAACATGATTACAATTTCTACTTGCCTCCCCTAATGACGAAGTAGACCTTTCATAAACTACGTTTTTAAAACAAAATATTCTTTGAATCCCTCAATGTTGATTAGTTTCTGTGAAAACTTTCCATTCGAATACCTTGAATCATATGATCTTGATGTAAACACAGAAATTATATTTGTCTTTAAATTGAATTCAATCTCTTAGAAAATTGATTTACGAAGGTAAAGGTGGTATACAAGATGCATGTTTGCAGTTATTGTTTCAAAGTATAGCCAAGCATTTCAAGATTGTGTTTGAGAACATAACAGAAATATGAACTTATTTGCATACAAAAGGCTAAATGAATATTAATATTCCTAATTCATATCCTCTCAAAAATGTCTGCACTTGTTTCAAGGATTTATAAATTATGTACAATATGTGCAAATATGCAAATTTAAAGGGCGGTGGTTGTCGCGCTGAGCATGTGCGACATTTGTGTTGATAAACTTTGATTTACCCACAATCCAATGTGCTTTTGTGATGGAAATCACAAGTATGAGGTTTGACCTGGGCACGACTTGCGCTAATATCGCCTGTGACTCCTTCAATACCTTCCAACCACCTCAAAAAAAAACTAATTAAAGCTTGGTAACGTCTCAGTTTGTACTTGTTGTTTATATGAGACCCATATATCTTGTAGCGCGGTGACTATCGCCCTTTCAACAAAATGATTCCCGTAGGGTATTCTATGGAATCAAAAAAACAAAACAACCATTTTGTTCAAAATATTAGAAAAAAAGTGTACGAATGTCATACAAGAATGGGAACTGTTTTAGGAATGCCAGTGACCAAATTTCACAATAATTCGTATGTGACCTGGTCACTCAAATTGTTGAAAATTGTTCTCACAATATAACCCCAGTAATAATTGACACATTTCCACAAAATGCAAAAATATTGAAATGATTGAAAAACTAATTAAAAGGGATTCTCAGAAGTGAGGTAACAGCTTTGAAGTTCAGTTTTGTGGAATTTTGGACCTTTCATTTTGTGTTTGGTAGTTGTTTGTAAAAAGACATTGCTGATTTTCGAGTCACAATTTAAAGCACATACTAAAAATATATACATGCAAGAAAAATTCAGTTTATCATGACACTGATTATCAATATGTCAAAGTTTGAAAATATTCAGCTAAAAAATACATGAGTTTAATATCATAACCATGGCAACAACAGTCACCTACACTTTGTTTTAGCTTGCCCCTTCATAATCATTACAGGCAACATGGAAATAAAAATATATAATGAAGATTCCATTCTTTCAAGACCATTTTCTCAGAAATGCCATTGACCAATTCAAATTCAAGGCCGGCACATAGAGGATATATGGCCTTTTAAATCTGCCCATTTTTTTGTTTCACGATCACATAAAAATAATAGTGCAAACCAGCAATTTTAATTTTCCATGCACATTTCTGTCACCTCAGAAAAACAACCTGGTTCACTTATTTCACCATATATTGCTAACTGTATAGTGTTACGTCATTCAAACTGTTCTATTCCTTTGATTCAGTACATTATTGCATGCAGACCACATATGTTGTGATACAGGCACATACTTCAGATTTCTGGATCGACAGACACAGACAAGTCATAAAATATTGTCATTCTAGTTGTACATTCAATTCTATGTATGTCACTCCCAATGATTAATATTTTCTTGTTTTATCTTATTGTTTGCATCCATAACATGACTTGGTTCAATTGAAGGAGCCGTCAATTGCTGAGTAGCGTACAGTGAAACACCACTACCATCCAGATTGTTGTACGGTATCTGTTGGTGGTGCATGGCTGGTTGGTATCTTTTCCGTTTCCTGGCACTGCCAGTCTCTGCCGGCCGGATAGCTTCACTGTTTGTGTTTGCTCCACCATATTTCACAACATCACTGTTTGGTAAATGTTCCCAATGGTACATGTTTAAGTTCTCCATTGCTGCATCATGTGTAACCTTAGCATTGTGTCCAGCTTTTAATCTTTCGTATTCCTCTTCAATCTTGGCAGATTCAGCACTGATTAAAACAATATACAACATTTAGATGTCATGCCAATGGATGTCAAAAAATTTGATGAATACCCCGGTAAACAATATTCAAACAAACTATAGAGTACCATCAACTGAATCTTTAATCCGGGCAGAGTTCTTTTCAAAGCATTATTGTGGATAGAGGCCCACTAGCAATAATTTGGGATTCACAATGGAGCTTAATTGTGTAAGTTGAGATATCAATACTATAAGAACTAAGTGTATGTGAATGAAGACTTACTTTGTTATATACACATGTACTGTAAAATACTTTATTTTAGCTGGAATTAATTTTTGCTGAAAAGACTTTTTGGGTGTTTTGTATGGAATTTATTTTCACTGATTTTCGATGAGCTGAATGTAAAATATAGGAAAAAAAGTATATTCGCTGGATTTCATTTTCACTGAATCATTCCTTCAGCGAAATAGAGAAAATTAATTCCAAGCGAAAATAAAGGATTTCACAGTAATATTTCCTATTTTAAGTTGAGATATCAATACCATATGAACCAAGTGTATGTGAATGAGAACTTACTTTGTCATATAATATTTCCTATTGTAAGTTGAGATATCAATACCATATGAACCAAGTGTATGTGAATGAGGACTTACTTTGTCATATAATATTTCCTATAGTAAGTTGAGATATCAATACCATATGAACCAAGTGTATGTGAATGAGGACTTACTTTGTCATATAATATTTCCTATAGTAAGTTGAGATATCAATACCATATGAACTGAGTGTATGTGAATGAGGACTTACTTTGTCATATAATATTTCCTATTGTAAGTTGAGATATCAATACCATATGAACCAAGTGTATGTGAATGAGGACTTACTTTGTCATATAATATTTCCTAATGTAAGTTGAGATATCAATACCATATGAACCAAGTGTATGTGAATGAGGACTTACTTTGTCATATAATATTTCCTATAGTAAGTTGAGATATCAATACCATATGAACTGAGTGTATGTGAATGAGGACTTACTTTGTCATATAATATTTCCTATTGTAAGTTGAGATATCAATACCATATGAACCAAGTGTATGTGAATGAGGACTTACTTTGTCATATAATATTTCCTATAGTAAGTTGAGATATCAATACCATATGAACTGAGTGTATGTGAATGAGGACTTACTTTGTCATATAATATTTCCTATTGTAAGTTGAGATATCAATACCATATGAACCAAGTGTATGTGAATGAGGACTTACTTTGTCATATAATATTTCCTATTGTAAGTTGAAATATCAATACCATATGAACCAAGTGTATGTGAATGAGGACTTACTTTGTCATATAATATTTCCTATTGTAAGTTGAAATATCAATACCATATGAACTGAGTGTATGTGAATGAGGACTTACTTTGTCATATAATATTTCCTATTGTAAGTTGAGATATCAATACCATATGAACCAAGTGTATGTGAATGAGGACTTACTTTGTCATATAATATTTCCTATTGTAAGTTGAAATATCAATACCATATGAACCAAGTGTATGTGAATGAGGACTTACTTTGTCATATAATATTTCCTATTGTATGTTGAGATATCAATACCATATGAACCGAGTGTATGTGAATGAGGACTTACTTTGTCATATAATATTTCCTATTGTAAGTTGAAATATCAATACCATATGAACCAAGTGTATGTGAATGAGGACTTACTTTGTCATATAATATTTCCTATTGTAAGTTGAGATATCAATACCATATGAACCAAGTGTATGTGAATGAGGACTTACTTTGTCATATAATATTTCCTATAGTAAGTTGAGATATCAATACCATATGAACTGAGTGTATGTGAATGAGGACTTACTTTGTCATATAATATTTCCTAATGTAAGTTGAGATATCAATACCATATGAACTGAGTGTATGTGAATGAGGACTTACTTTGTCATATAATATTTCCTATTGTATGTTGAAATATCAATACCATATGAACCAAGTGTATGTGAATGAGGACTTACTTTGTCATATAATATTTCCTAATGTAAGTTGAGATATCAATACCATATGAACTGAGTGTATGTGAATGAGGACTTACTTTGTCATATAATATTTCCTATTGTAAGTTGAGATATCAATACCATATGAACCAAGTGTATGTGAATGAGGACATACTTTGTCATATAATATTTCCTATTGTAAGTTGAGATATCAATACCATATGAACCAAGTGTATGTGAATGAGAACTTACTTTGTCATATAATATTTCCTATTGCATGTTGAAATATCAATACCATATGAACCAAGTGTATGTGAATGAGAACTTACTTTGTCATATAATATTTCCTATTGTATGTTGAAATATCAATACCATATGAACCAAGTGTATGTGAATGAGGACTTACTTTGTCATATAATATTTCCTATTGTAAGTTGAGATATCAATACCATATGAACCAAGTGTATGTGAATGAGAACTTACTTTGTCATATAATATTTCCTATTGTAAGTTGAGATATCAATACCATATGAACCAAGTGTATGTGAATGAGGACTTACTTTGTCATATAATATTTCCTATTGTAAGTTGAGATATCAATACCATATGAACCAAGTGTATGTGAATGAGGACTTACTTTGTCATATAATATTTCCTATTGTAAGTTGAGATATCAATACCATATGAACCAAGTGTATGTGAATGAGAACTTACTTTGTCATATAATATTTCCTATTGTATGTTGAAATATCAATACCATATGAACCAAGTGTATGTGAATGAGAACTTACTTTGTCATATAATATTTCCTATTGTATGTTGAAATATCAATACCATATGAACCAAGTGTATGTGAATGAGGACTTACTTTGTCATATAATATTTCCTATTGTAAGTTGAGATATCAATACCATATGAACCAAGTGTATGTGAATGAGAACTTACTTTGTCATATAATATTTCCTATTGTAAGTTGAGATATCAATACCATATGAACCAAGTGTATGTGAATGAGGACTTACTTTGTCATATAATATTTCCTATTGTAAGTTGAGATATCAATACCATATGAACCAAGTGTATGTGAATGAGAACTTACTTTGTCATATAATATTTCCTATTGTAAGTTGAGATATCAATACCATATGAACCAAGTGTATGTGAATGAGGACTTACTTTGTCATATAATATTTCCTAATGTAAGTTGAGATATCAATACCATATGAACCGAGTGTATGTGAATGAGGACTTACTTTGTCATATAATATTTCCTATTGTAAGTTGAGATATCAATACCATATGAACCAAGTGTATGTGAATGAGGACTTACTTTGTCATATAATATTTCCTATTGTATGTTGAAATATCAATACCATATGAACCAAGTGTATGTGAATGAGGACTTACTTTGTCATATAATATTTCCTATTGTAAGTTGAGATATCAATACCATATGAACCAAGTGTATGTGAATGAGGACTTACTTTGTCATATACTATTTCCTATTGTAAGTTGAGATATCAATACCATATGAACCAAGTGTATGTGAATGAGGACTTACTTTGTCATATAATATTTCCTATTGTATGTTGAAATATCAATACCATATGAACCAAGTGTATGTGAATGAGGACTTACTTTGTCATATAATATTTCCTATTGTAAGTTGAAATATCAACACCATATGAACTGAGTGTATGTGAATGAGGACTTACTTTGTCATATAATATTTCCTATTGTAAGTTGAGATATCAATACCATATGAACCAAGTGTATGTGAATGAGGACTTACTTTGTCATATAATATTTCCTATTGTATGTTGAGATATCAATACCATATGAACCAAGTGTATGTGAATGAGGACTTACTTTGTCATATAATATTTCCTATTGTAAGTCGAGATATCAATACCATATGAACCAAGTGTATGTGAATGAGGACATACTTTGTCATATAATATTTCCTATTGTAAGTTGAGATATCAATACCATATGAACCAAGTGTATGTGAATGAGGACTTACTTTGTCATATAATATTTCCTATTGTATGTTGAAATATCAATACCATATGAACCAAGTGTATGTGAATGAGGACTTACTTTGTCATATAATATTTCCTATTGTAAGTTGAGATATCAATACCATATGAACCAAGTGTATGTGAATGAGGACTTACTTTGTCATATAATATTTCCTATTGTATGTTGAAATATCAATACCATATGAACCAAGTGTATGTGAATGAGGACTTACTTTGTCATATAATATTTCTTATTGTAAGTCGAGATATCAATACCATATGAACCGAGTGTATGTGAATGAGGACTTACTTTGTCATATAATATTTCCTATTGTATGTTGAAATATCAATACCATATGAACCAAGTGTATGTGAATGAGGACTTACTTTGTCATATAATATTTCCTATTGTAAGTTGAAATATCAATACCATATGAACCGAGTGTATGTGAATGAGGACTTACTTTGTCATATAATATTTCCTATTGTAAGTTGAGATATCAATACCATATGAACCAAGTTTCATGATTAGATGATCCTTACACTCTTGTTCATCTATGTTTGTCTTCATAAAATACAGAACCTATGCAATCATACATAAATAATTAAAATACAAGAAACACCTGTGATTTTGTTAATGATATAGTTCATTCCTAGCCATGTATTCTTCACCGCTTTATTTGACCTTGAGGTATTTTAGATATGCCATTTGTGTAAGGAGTTTGTTGTGACACTTTGTGTTTCAGAGTCAATAGCATTCGAGTCAAGGATCAAACAGGGTGGTATACTTCACTAGATCATTCACCACATTTTTTCAGCGTACAACAATTTACTGATAGTACTTTTTTACAATTATTTGGTGAAAGTGATTGATTGATTGACGAATCTGATGCAATGAGCATTTACACTGTTCTGTGTCCATATGCTTAGGTTCACACGACAACATTTTATCAGAACTGAACTAATAATTGCAATTAACACACAATTAACTCTTGTGTGTTTGTACGAACACGACCAGAAGTTTGTCTTGTTTTATTTAAAGCTGAGCTAGAATAATGCCCTTTTCATGAGGTTATTGTTCACACAGTTAGGTCATGTCAGGGCTCAGTTCTATCAGAGTTCAGTTCTATCAGAGTTCAACCCAAAGGGTTTATCGATGCCGAAGGCTCAAGTCTTGTGTAAATGATATATTAGATTTTACACTATAATAATGCAATATAATATTAATAACCAAACAAACTTGCCGTTTTCCCATTGCCGCTGCGAATATTCTCCACAGTGCCTAGACCATCATCCTCCAGTGAGTAAACACATGCTGTCAAAATCTCCTTCGGTTTGAGTCCATCTCTACCAACAAATCTTTTCTTCTCAAGTAACTGACTGCCACTGACGATTCTGCCTGGTGATGTTAGAATCACAATCTCGCTTTTAAATGGATTTTTGGTTGTACTTTTTGGTGTCTCTATGGTAACACTCTCCTCAAGCTCAATAGTATCCTGGCAAATAATTAAAAAAGAAAAACTTGTTTCATTTAATAGGGCAAACAAAAATAAAGCAAAATGTATGCACTGTTGTTGAAAACACAAACACAAAGTATTTTTTTCTTGGCTTAAAACTTTTGTGTTTCTGTTCATAGAATGCTAGGCATTAATTTGTTCAGTGCATATCATCTAACAGCCTGTAAATATTTTTATTGAAGGATCATGAACAGTGGTTTAGTGGGCAGCTCAATGAAAGTATGTATCATTCAATCCAGGTTGACGTTATATATCACCAGTGGCCAGTTCCCACATTTACCTTAATGAGCTCTAAGGAGTCACAGTTTATTTTCCTACCACTGAGGAAGGCAGTCTGGGCAATGCTTAATTTCACCAGAGCATGGGCCACAGCAATGGATCTTTCAGATATGACATTTGTTGGTATGTAATCTTCATTAACAACAGATGATGCCGCATCGACTAGAATATGAATTGGTGCAGCCAATCGTAAAACTTGACCTTTGGCTTTTGTGAGTAGAGCTGAACAAATAAAATGAATCAAAACAGAGGCTGAGAGATCATTGTAAACACTGAAGGGATAAATCTGCAAAAATAAAATTCAGTAAAAATACTTTTTTTCCTAATATCTTGCATGCAATTCGTTATATAGAACAAACCAAACATTAATACTAAGAATATTAAGCTTCCAAGATAATTGGTTTATAATGTTTTTTCTCTATATATTAGGAAAATGTTTGTATTTTTACACTTTCACATGTAGACTGTCGACAGTCATCGGGCATAATGTAATTATGTATCTTTAATAGACATTCAAACACTAAAGGCATTTGATGGGAAATGCAAAGCATTTCAACTTTAGTCCCGACAGACTGGCCCTGTCTGTAGGTTTCTAGTTGATATGAATAATTCATAGTTGATGCTGACATCTCGAAATAAGTTACATTAACATAATATATGCAAATTTATTCTAAATAGGATGACCTCCTGGATGCGTTGATTGTTTACATTATCAACACAATGAATACAGTCACTACAACCAAAAAAAAACAAAGAAAACTATTACTGGTATATATTGCCTAGAACCAAGGAAACAACGTCCATTGTTTTTGGCAGTCAAATAGAAAATATAGAAAACCAGTGGAGACTATTTCGCGGGATCAGCAGAACTATGACTTGCGAAGAAATTGAATTTGTTGTGGCAAATACGATCAATCTACATCTTGCCAGTTCGTACATGTCCAGAAAATATAAAATGCATATGTCAGGAATTTTTTGTGTCATGATATCAAAAAATGCTTATACGATTAAATAATTCGTCTGCTGTGTCGAAAGTGGCGCAATCGTGTATCATACAGTCAAAACACACATTTTCATATGATTTTTGATCAACCTAAAAATAAGTAGGCTTCTACCTAAATTTACAGTTACATTCTCACTTTGCAGATCTATGAAATACCATCTTCTGATCAATATACACCATCTAACGTTAAATTGTTGATTAGTAAAATTAGCTGAGACTATGAATTCAAGCAAACCTCCTAAATTAATCTAGATTTGTAAACATTAGACACTTTGTTAATTAATTTTGTTAACTAATACCCTCCAGCACTCCCAAAATGAAATAGGTGGAAAAGATGGGGCAAGACATCTACTTTTAATATATCATATATTATTAGCTAACACATCATTATTATTACGCATTTTATTTTTTCAACTTGTTCTGGGAGTGATGTTTTACATATTTGCAAAGTGGCAATGCAACTTTACACTGATCAATGGTACATCAAGTCTGAAAATGTTCATATCAAAGTAATCACACTCAAGAAGTATCAGCAACAACAACCATAACAGAAACAACAACAACAGAAATGTTACCCGCTCTATTTCCTGCAAAGTAAAACAATCTCCTAAAAAAAAGAAATATATACAACATCAACTCCAATCAACAATTATAAATACTGGTAGTAAGTCATTTCAAAAGTTAAGTTTAAAAAAATACTTACAAGAAAGAAGACTATCCCTGTGTGAAAAATACTTCAACTCATGTTGGAAGTAGTTGAATATGTTTTTGAACATTCCACTTTCTTCATCAATGGTATATTCTATGGGTATGCTCCTTCTTTTATTGCTTTGTGATTTGTTTGCAGTTTCTGTTTCAAATAACAGATAGCTATCATCCCCTTTCAGTAACTTATCCCTCACAGCATTTGATTGACTCAGAGCTTCATCATCATCGTTCTGTCGTTCTATCCACAAATTAGCACCAACTATTGCTATTTAAAAAAATTAAAATATTTTTTTTACTCAGCCATCTCCAAGTGAGTTAGTTATTTTTCCAACAAAGTATTGAATTTAGAAATCAAAATTTGATGACAAAAATATTGAACAAAACCAGCAACTATAGTGTGTAACACAATTTTGATGCTCAAAACTCAGAAGCACTTACTTAGGTAGGTTTATACAAGTAGATGAAACTATGGGGACATGCACCGAAGATAACATAGATTACATGGAATGATACGAGAAACACACACTACTAGAAATATAAAAATCTATGTTTGATAACCGCATACAGGTAAATAATTCAAAGTGGGAGGCCCGTCATCTGCGCATGCCGTGGACTGCCGTAGCTTGTCGTTGTTTACTATCTACCCATTAGCCTTTGCGCTATTGTCGCGTTATGCGCAGATGACAACCCTCCATTTTAAATAAAGTCATACCTAACGTTTTGAGCATGAAGTCTGATATCAAATCTTCACCTGGCTGTATTTTCAAGCTATCATAGTCACCGTATACTGGAGCCAGATATAAGGTGTGACTTCTCACGTCTTTTATCAATGCCTTATTTGTGAGTGGCTCACTGAAACCCACCAGAGGTAAGCATATCATCTCAAGATCAAAGCTGGACACTACAGACACAACAGTCAAAATTATAAAACTGTAAATTCATATATGAAATATTTTAGAATAACTTTTTTTTGTAATGCTGAAAATGGAACTGACAAGTCACAAAAAGATACATGTTAGGTAGCTCAATATAGTTTGATGGAAGTGAACTTGCAGGAGTTCACACATGAGAATATGTTTTATCATCCACATAATTGCATAAAGCAAACTACTTGTATCTGTACAAATAGACTTATACCCCTGCCTTTTTATTTTTTTATAAATATAGTTTCAGGCACAGAGTTTCAAATTTCATTCTTTTTACATATGACCCTGTATGGCAATAAAGAATCTTCAAAAAATATACAAAAAAAACGAAAACTTTAATGACACTGTATTGACCAACCTTACTTATTTATTTATTTTATTTTATCACTTACAATACAAAAAAACAAAACAAAAAACGTGAAAAGTGACAAAGCAAATACATATGGAAAAGGCAATGATAAAGAATGGAAATGGTAACAAATCTAAGAATTTTGAAAGGTATTAGGTAACATCCATGTCTAGGAGGTGTTGCTGTCTAGATTCAAAACAAATTCACAAATATTAGCCTAAAGGAATTGACAGGGATTAATCCAAATTTGTTGTTGAGATTTATTTTATTGAAATTTTAAATTTTTACTACCATTACTCACATGTTATATACTATTACGACTACCACTAAAAGAAACAATTTTCAATTTTTTTCCCCCAAACCATAGCTTTAAGTGTCTTTATATAACAGACATGACACAAATATCTAACTAATAGTTTTTTCCCCAGGATACAAACAGCATGACAGTACACTGTCACAGTGGTTTTTTTTTTACTGCCATCCCTTCCGACACTGCCAGTCATTTTCCTGGGCGCTACAGTTCAATTTATTTCCACTCTGCAATTAGCTGATTGCAATTAAATTTCAACTAATAATTTACCAATATAAACCCAGATCAAACTTCAATACATATACAAGGTTAGTAAATGAGAGCAAACTGAAAGGGAACTAACATACCTTGCGCACCACTGTATGGGCCAGGCTGGTTCAGAGTTTGACTTTGAGAAACCTCGCTAGACACTGTCGCTTTTTGGTGATCCAACAACAAAACAGCTCTCATTTTCTCTAAAGCTGCTTCATTTAAAGTCCATGATGACGCATATGGAGAACGTACATCCAACTCCTTTTGAATAGCTGCTGTCAATTTCAACAGATACTTGTATATCGATGACTTACTGCTTCCTAAGTACAAAAGTAAAACAAGCGTCATGTATGTGTTAGTGTGCATGATGCCTATCTTGGTTAATGAGAACACTTATCGTATATATTTTTGAAGATTTATTTTCAGAGAAAAAAATTATAGGAAAAATTATTATAACCAGCCAGGGCACTATAGGTATAATTTCATCCAGTGACTATAGTCTTTAGAGTCTTCAACCTACCAGTAGGCATTCCTAAGAAGCTCCATATTACAACAGGCTCCGTCCAATAAGAATTTGGAATATGTACATCAGTAGGCTGCATGCAGTAAGACAGAATAGCCAGTGCACATTCCAGGATTGCGATAGGGGGTGCACTGTGCAGGCGTCCTAACACTTCACAGCTCTGTTGTAAAACACAAAGGAATCAAATAGTATTGTCTCAGTCAAATAGTTCAGAAACAGAGTACTTTGAATAAAGCATCAACTTCAAACATTAATTTATCATCAAAGAAAAGGGCCAAGTCAGTGTATCTGTTACGTAGAGATATATAACATAAATCCCAGATACAATTCAACAATTGATGCAAAGTTTATTAATTCCTGAGCAATTGCAACAATTGACGTGTATTTTTTCTTATTATTATACATCTGTCACTGTAATGCCATAAGTTACAGCGTGCCAGAATTTTGCGGTATTTTATGGGGTATTTTCATTCTACCATATTAAGGAATGTTAATTCCAAATATGGAATGATTACATGTGTAAGCTTCCTCTAATAATCAAAACAAACATGGCTGCCACCAGAGTTTGACCAGACTCCACACAAAGAAGTTGGCTGATTCTGTTCCAAACTTTTTGGATTTTGGCATTCCCATGATGTATCATTGGGAGGAAAAGATGTATAATAATAAGGTTATTGCGAGGATACTGCAAAGTATGCACTCAGACAGTATGTCGTTGCACCTTTGCTGCATGTCCGTCGATCGATACTCCCTCTGTACTGTTCTTCGTGCATACTTTTTGGTATCCTCGTAATAACCTCATACTAATGGACATTTAATATTAAAATCAGATATTAACATAAATGTTGAACGGAATAAAATGATTTATATTCTGTCAACAACTATTTGTAATGAAAGATATACACATCATTTCAGACTATTTTTACCATTAAATTACAGTACAGTCTGAAAATAACTTGTATGAAGCTAGCTTGTCCAGTATACTTTGCTATATATTATATATATTAAGTTGAAAATATTGATGACAATAATACTCACTTTGAAAATTGTAAGTTTTCATGAAAAGGCAAAGCCAACTAATTGCCATCTTAGGCATTACACTGAAATTGTACTAGCGATGTCCAAAAAAAATGCAAATAACGGTTCCTCAAGGATACAGTTTATTTTAAATGTGCATCTTAATACATGTATACCATATCCACACACTCACTTACTGTTTAAACTATTACCAAATAATGAGAAAAAATTCTATCTAAAAAAACATAGCCAAGTAGTATAGCTTGATTGTTTCACAAATACACAATTACTCATCATTACCTCACATATTTTCCGGGGTAAAAGTGACCAATCAAAGCGGTTTTCCAATTCCCAACACATATGCACGTCAGCATCACTGTAAATCATTTCTTAAAAAAAAAAAAATAATAGAGAATGAATTTATATATCAGCTGTAAATGTTTTAGACAACTTGGTATACAATTTATATACATATACATTTTGGCACTTTGAGAAATATTCCTTTTAATTCCATTAATTTTGTATTTGAATATACTCTATTCAAAATTTCTCGTGAATAAAAAAACAAATTTTAATTATTTTACTGGTGTTTTATTGATGAAATATGTTTTCATCACTATTGCTTATTGCTATGTAACATTTTGAGCTTTTTTTGAACAGTTTTTTCTCAAAAAAACACAGGTTGACAGTGAACAAACCAGAACGGTTAAAAAATGGACAGATCTTCACAAGAAATATTGTCACTGCTCTAAAATATGTGACCACACATTCTAGTAATTTCTACTAAAAGCTGCCAAAACTGGGTCTGTTAACAATACAATTACATTATAGCATTTTTGTGTCCTGAATTTCATAGGGGAAAAGTAAATACAATATGCAAATTAGACATATTTGAACAGTGATCTAAGATAGTAAACAAATCATCTAAAATTTTATTTATTAAAATTAATTAAACTCTGAACTAAATAGATAATCACGGATGTCATACTGTGTTATTTCTTAGTAATTAATTATGGTTAAAATTTGTACATAAAGATGTACATGGTGAAACATTACAAACACTGCCAATAACATTGACAGAAATTCTATACAAAGTATTGTTTTCCTTCAATTAGTTTTGCACTATTTTTTATCATGATGAATTTGCTGTAATTTTGAATATCCACCTGCAGAGTTTCTAATGGACCACATATGAATCATAATAAGAAAATCGGTTAAAAAAGACCAGTGAATAAAATTCCCCCCTTCGAAATTTAATGGTCGGTCCCTTACAACTAAACCGGAATTGTTGAATGGGCATAAACGATACGCGAAAATCACTTTTTTAAGTATACAATAGAACTGTTATCCATTGTATTCCCTCAAAAACCTTTCCTTTATTAGCGAAACAGAACGAATATCTATCCAAGTCATTTGTTGGTGTTCTACCTGGGGTGATTTTAGTCAATCAGACGGAAGATAAAAACAAGCAGAATTCGGTTTGATTTCAAAATGGCGAGATTTCTACAGCTCAGTTTATTGATCGTTGCTGCAGTCACGCAGTTTGCAGGGTACTGTTGCAATGACGATACGTGCCTAACTCACCTCGAGTGTCCAGTTTCTCTCCGTCGTGTGGAATTCCTTGTAATATCTGTTTGTGTTTTCATTCAGCCAACAACCAACCAAGAACACATTGTATCTACAACGCTAGTACAATGCGCATGCGCGAAGGGACTTGCCATTATATTCCCATTTTATATGCAGACAGAAATGGGTTTGGATTTTGCAAATGCAGTTCATGAAAAATCTTATCTAGCAGAATCCTGAAATCGAATTTTGAAGCCACTCCTAAAATAAAATTAAGTGGTTTGATTATGATACACAATGGGAATGTAACTTTAAATATTGCGTCGATATGATTTTCCTTGTAGTAAGAGCAATGGGCGTCATTTGATAACAATAAACTGTTATTACTCTCGGCGAAACAAAGGCATTTCCTTTATCTGTATAAATATTTATAAATTTCACAATTCGAACTGAAACAACAAGTTTCTACACCGTTTTCATGCGGCGTGAATTTGTTTTATGGACATTTATACAAATATTTATTATAATTATGATGTCCATTCAAATCCAAAGAAGACATTTTATTATCTGTAATGTCGTTGACCGATTTACTGCCACGAACGCAACAGATTCCAACATATTTGCTAACACTTGATATTGACTAAATTAAAAAAAAATGAAAGTACAGGTAGTACTATTCACTGGCGGATCTAGAAATTCGGCAAGGGGCGCGCTCCTATTTACGTGGACTGGGGTTGTCAATTGATTTGTTTTTATTTTTTGCGGGAAATCTGCGCGTGTCATGTGTAAAATCATGAAGTTATTTTCAGCAACTTGTCCTAATATTTTTTAAAAATTGCTATTTTTGGAATAATTTATAAATACAAATTTCATTTTTGCCGCTTTTCAAAACCCAGATTTTTGAAATAATTGAGACAACAAAAAGTGCTTGTTATTCACATTATTCATACTATATATACATTTTTCAGCATATGTCACCAGCCTACAATTTGAGATATGGCATATTTTCTACGGTAAAAGCATTATACTACTGCCAAAATAGCCACCATCCATTAAAATACAACCGTCATTTTCTCGAATATAAAGCTGGTGACCCCATTTTTTTTTAAATCGATATCCTTTGATTCAACTGCCATTGATATGATTAAAGATGAAGGAATTTTGTTGGCCAGAAAATATCTAGGATGTTTTGAGTGATATTCACTTAATTAAAAAAAAATTATAAAGGGCGAACTAAAACCGTTTTATGGCTCACGTCGGAGACGCCGTGTGGCGTGGATTTGACTGGACGGGTTTCACGCTCTCTGTGCGTAATATGCTCGGTGAATCTTTTTTGGCTGAGGGGATGATGTGTTTGTTTGTTTGTTTTATATAGTGATATTGGGAAGCATACTACTTTTTTTTTACTTTTTTTTCTGACGCCGTCAATGGTCATTCATACAAGACATAATATACGGGTATAAGCCTGAACCGAAAAACGACACTTTAGGCGGTCGTCTTCCTTGGGGGGCTTCCCAGCGCATGGCGTTGGCATGTACGGATTAGAATTAGAAGTGTGGGATGTCGGATCCCCGCCACTTTTATCAGCATTTTGTAGAAACCAAAAGTTCTCTTTTTTAGGATTATGTATAGTTCATCTGTTCAAGGTCATGTAGACGTTTGACTACTTTTTATATGAAACAAATGTTTTTGAAATTCAGTACCCAACCCCCTTAATAGCTAATATTGCTAATATTTTTGTCGCCAAAGTGATTTACAGAGCAAATTTCGATTCCCCGGGCGTCTCTAATAAATGGCCTATCCTAACCGTTGGACTGAATTAAATATATCAAAAAAAGCATAGAAGATTGGGCGAAAATCGGTCGTTTTTGGCATCGTCGTTTATTCGCTCGGAAACGCAAGGGCGATAAGACTATATTTTCAAGGACGTAAGTCGTATAAGTCGGACTGTTTATTTTAACAATTCCTTATTGGAATGTCTCCCTTATGAATCGTTCTCAACTCTCCAAAATTTGATAATGATACGAGCCCAGAATAGACTTCCTGTTCGTCGCTTTTAGCAATGTTTGTAGCAATGTTCACGCCAGTGTACGTAAAGACGCCGGCACACTCAGGAATTCGACAACATTTGCGTGAGCGTTTTTCTCGTAATTATAGAAGCAAATAGATGGAAACACCGCTTGCATCACTCATGACGATCGATGACTCGAAATTTGTCCAGGATAGCTGTATTTCATGTTCATTTCTATGCAATTTGTCTACATTTGTGATTCTCACTTTCTGTGTATGAAATCGTATTGCAGCGACGACCGACAGATTGCTGCCGGATTTCTACTATATGGCTAACTCGACTCGGGCAACTTTTACTTTCTATTTGACGTTTTTTGTGTGTCGCATTTTGTATATGCCAGTCAGATATTGACAAGTAAATAAACTGAACGGAACTTAGTCAACATGGAACTCGAGTGTCACAAGTATTCTCCGAAGATAGTCACTATCTAATTTATTAGGATTCTTGCATGAAGTCACAGAGATAGGAACAGTGCATAGTTATGGCAAAGGAAAGCAATGTTTTTTTTTCTGTTCAGGTTATGTAATAAATTATGTTACTAATATTTGATGGGTATTTTTTGTGGGTGTACATGTATGTATGTACTAAAATATTATACACCTATTAAAAACATGAAATTTAAACTCAGCTTACAGTCATATAAAGTAAAGGTGATTATCCAGAGTGATTTTGAATTTGTAAAATTGTCCCAAAATGCTGTGACACTGTATCTAATTGGTGGTGGGAATTAATTGCTAAGCCAGATTTTGAACAAATATATTGATGAATAACAATGACCGCGAAAGACGCCCATCGCGAAGGTCTTGTTTTGACAAAAAAGTGTATATTTTTGACTTTCCGTTTTAGTCAAAATATAGTTTTAAGACCGCCCATGTACTTAGTATTTAGAACTCTTATTACAAAGTACTAGGAAGCCTACCCCAACATCATCACCTAAACAAATCCGTATCGCTAGTAATAGTAACCACGCAACAACTCCGAACATCAAGTTTGGGGACATGTAAGAAGCCTGGCGTCGGCATGGCATTCTTGCATTGGAAGGCTATTCGATACTTGAAGAATATCATTCACGACGTCCTCTCGAGACGTTCTGATAGAGCGCGTCCTCTAACGACGACGGCGCCCGCGAACACGTACTTGCTGACGCGTTTCACGTCACACTCGTCACTCATGACGACGTAGAAAAACAAAGCATCAAGTCCAACAGAGAGTCATTCGACAAACTGTTACGAGCCGTGAAAAAGTCATTCTATGCATTTGCTACTAAAACGTACGTAATTCAGAAGTCATGTTTTGTTGTCAGGCACGTACACTCAGTCCTGAACGTGAGGTAAGACATCGTGAACCCAAGATGACAAGTCCGAGTCCGACTTCCAGTACGCGTGGCGCGTCTCTGGAATGCGCCGATTCTTCCCCGAAGTCGACGAAGAAGAGTTTGAAATCAAAGATGGTTTCAAAGTTTCGTCGGATAACAGGACGTGAGACTAAAGTTCAAGTGATTGACAACAAAAATGTTGACATCGATGAATTTGATTCTAGAGATGTAGAAGATGTCGATAGCTGTTCGGAAGAGGTTTATACCGCCAGAAATCCCTCGCCGATCACAACCAGGTATGACAGTTATGAAGAAATTGAACTTGAACCAGAGCCTTACCGTCCCAATTCCTCTGCCATGCCTTTGAGACCAGTGCGGGCGTTTTGTGAAAATCGGGATTTCGGTCACGTTTCCGATCCTGGTTCCGACTACTCACCAATACCGCGTCAAAAACGCAAAAAGAAGAGTCTAAAAAGAAGGGTCACTTCTCTCTATCGTCGTACTAGAGGACAAGAAACTGTCGTTAAAACAATTAGTATCAACAGAATAAAGAACGACATACAAGAGTCCGGTGACTGTGCAATAATTGGCAATACCCAAGATACAAGTCCAGACTGCATTTCCGACAACTCACATAAGCGTCAAAAACGGAAGACTCTAAAAAGGAAAGTCACTTCTCTATATCGTCGTGCAAGGGGTCGAGAAACTGTCGTTAAGACAATCAATATCAACAGAATTGGAAATGATGAACCCGAAAAGTCCGACGACTGTGCAGTTAGTAAAACCCCAGACACAAGTCCAGACCGTTCGGGCAACCCACAAACGCGTCAAAAACGGAAGACTCTGAAAAGGAAAGTCGCTTCACTATATCGTCGTGCAAAAGGACGAGAAACTTCCATTAAAACAATCAGTATTAACAGAAGAAACTCACAAGAAGATGACGGTAACAATAAGGTTGAAAATGATTATTTACATCAACCCCACAACATGCCGCAACCCGTCCCCGCACGAGAACACAGACTTCCTCCTCTTCAGATCAACAGACTACCTCCCTGGTACAACCAACGCGCCGAGACTCTTCCAAGCATTGCTGATTATGCATAAACTTAATATATCGAGTAGGTCACGGTCGGATTCAAGTCCCGAGAATTCGGAGGGCACTATTATGATAGTGTCTTTTATCAGTGTATCGACCGAACTTACATAAATAGGACCAGGAGCAGACAAGGCAATCATGAACTTTTAAAAGATGGACGAGTGTTTATATTCTTATTGGATAAAGCATTGTAAACAATAATGTATTTTATGTGCCATTATAAAGTCACATTATAAGTAATAAAAAAATAATATTGACTATTATATGATAGTGATTAAGTTTATTTCTATAGTCCACAGTGTTCTATGACGAATGTACCAATATCTGGCAAGAACCCAACTCTATACCGGTAGAAAAAGTGAAATATTATTTGTTTGTTTTCATATGTTGTTGTTTGCAAGCAAACTACGTTACTTTATATTTTTTCGCTGGGTAAATAAGACATATATACATATTTTCCGACCAGACTCGCCCCTAATTTTCCACAATGCCTTATTCTTCGTTGACAGCTATTGCTTAATCCACCATTTCATATGTTCTATTTTCTGCCATACAATTATTATGCGACTCTGGTAATTGCATTTGTCAGACATCTTAGTCTGTCTATTAAAAATAATAAAATGATTTAAGACATCCTTATATGATCTAATATATCAACACGTGATCTAGCAAACTCCGATATGATAGAAAATACCCTGATATGATCTGGGATATCCTGATATGACTTAGATACCCGATTACTGTCTAACACGCCCTGATATAATTACAGATATCCTGATATGATTTAGATACCCGATTACTGTCTAACACGCCCTGACATAATTACAGATATCCTGATATGATCCATTCAAACGCAGTATTGTTTAACAGCGGATTTTTAAAATTATTCAGTATAAAAAAAAAAATCTAGAATTTGTTAAAATTAATCTCTAGTTAGTCCTATTTGTTTTAAAATTGATAAGACAGAAGGTATACAAGATATTCAGTATACAGGTTATGGATCGACGAATAAAGAACAGGTTTTAATAATTATAGACCAATTTCATTACTTCTAGTTTTGGTATAATCTTCGAATGACACGTGCTTCGCAGTCTTCCTGTTATACTGCCCTCACCAGGCTACATGCCCGTTGTGGGAGTAGAAGAAATCCGGCGATTAGTTAAACGGTAGCCAACTCCCTTTCATTTTGTTCGATAAACTGTTTGTGGCCAGTAATTTACAATTTGTAAATTGAGTGCAATTTATTTTCTACATGGCGCTCCACGACAAACTGAGAACGAGTAATCATAGAAGAAACAAAGGGAGTTGTTTTTGTTTTATATTTGTATTAGAGTCATGAAAATGAACTAATACTCAGACTGCTTGCAAAAAGCTATACGAATACGTTGACCAGAAGTTTAAATATGCTCATTCGCTATGAATATATTAAGTTGTTGTTTTGTAGAAATTGTTGTTTTATAAGTGGGTAAAAATCGAATACCTGGGAACGACAATAAATAAAACCCCACCACTAAAATTACGAAGAAACGTCATTAATAAAACCATTCGGCAAAGGCGGCGCTATTTATTATTAGAAAAAAGATTGCAAATAACGATACTATGGTTACGTGGTAACATACTTTAATATATCTTTAATATAAACGCTTTAATCTCAGACTAGTAATACTAGTAATACTAGTCTGAGCTTTAATATAGCAGCGCATAATATAAATACACATAAACTATTTTGATCATAACACAATTAATATTGATAATCCCCTTTCAAGCGATTCCGTCGATAATCTTACCTGTTCACTCCCGAAAAGTGTTAAACATACAATTTCTAAGCTGTTGCAAACAAAGATGTGACCCGCCACCAAGAATGATAAATTATCTGTGTTTCGTAGCCTTCGTATGTAAATTATTCACAGGAGATTCTACTTGCTAGTGGTTGGTTAGTGGCCAAGTAACCATGACGCTCACGAGTATATAGTAGGAAGAGTGTTCTAATGTATTCAGTCTCGGTTGCAAACATCTCACGATGTTTTTTTAATTTCACTATATATATATATATATATTCTCTTTAATGTGTGACACCCAACATCCACCCCTGGTAGGTACATCTGCCATTGCGTCGGGTACAGGTTTCTAGATGTTTTCCCCTTAACAGATTTTTATATTTGTTTTTTTCTGGGCGGTCGATGTATTCGCGATGGGGCTTTAGCATCTCATTCTTTTCGTGTATATTTACAAATGTAAGGGAATACCTGTAATAAACGCGCGTGGCTCGTGGATGCTGCAACAACCGCATACCGCATGTTATGCTTGTTGTGTAATTTGTATGAATAATTGAGTGGAGTGTCGATAGCAGATACGAGACCTCAAACACGAAGTTAACAGCAGTTAGCATCCAAGTTGCCATACTTTAATGAGGCAATACTGCGAAATTAGCGAGTTTTACGGGTGTTATCGCTGCATACGCCTGTTACGTAGCTGTCGCAAAAGTGTGTACGTTGAACCGTTTGCGTTTATTAATAAACGTGTTAAGCTCAGCAGCAGTTTGTTAAGTTTTGTAAATAAATAAATAAATAAATAAATAAATAAATAAATAAATAAATAAATAAATAAATAAATAAATAAATAAATAAATAAATAAATAAATAAATAAATACCAGTTGGGTGGGTACCAAATCTCAGAAATTTGGTTTCAATTTGATTCTTTTAAGTTCATGTGAATGAAAAGTATTAACACACCCCAATTTTACGGCGCAACATGTAGTCAAGAACAAACTAAACCTCAATGCTTAGACATGTTTCAATATTGGTGCCGAAAACACGCATATGAGCTTTCTAGTGTTTCTGTTTTATTTTATTTATTTATTTATTTTTTTCATTGATGATTCCAAGAAAAGGATATTTTTAGCCACTTTATAACGCTAAACGTATTGAAGTTTGCAAAAATTTGCGCCGTTCACTCTCCAGGTATGTATTGAGCGAGTGCTTGTCAAGAGGACGCACTAACGCCAAACTAGACTGGCACGCGCTTTCAGATCGTTCTTTTTACGCCGTTCTGGGAGAGCGCGTTCCGTGACGACACAACGCATCTGGCGCTCTTGGACTTCGTGACGCGCCTTACGTCACATACGTTGCTCATGGCGACGTTGAAAAAACAAAGCATCAAGTCCAGAGAGAGTCATTCGACAAACTGTTACGAGCCGTGGAGGAGTCATTCTGTGCATTTGCTACTAAAACGTACGTAATTCAGAAGTAATGTTTTGTTGTCAGGCACGTACACTCAGTCCCGAACGTGAGGTAAGACATCGTGAACCCAAGATGACAAGCCCGAGTCCGACTTCCAGTACGCGTGGCGCGTCTCTGGAATGCGCCGATTCTTCCCCGAAGTCGACGAAGAAGAGTTTGAAATCAAAAATGGTTTCAAAGTTTCGTCGGATAACAGGACGTGAGACTAAAGTTCAAGTGATTGACAACAAAAATGTTGACATCGATGAATTTGATTCTAGAGATGTAGAAGATGTCGATAGCTGTTCGGAAGATGTTCATTCCGCCAGAAATCCCTCGCCGCTCTTAACCAGGTATGACAGTTATGAAGAAATTGAACTTGGACCAGAGCCTTGCCGTCCCAATTCCTCTGCTATGCCTTTGAGACCAGTGCGGGCGTTTTATGAAAATCGGGATTTCGGTCACGTTTCCGATCCCGGTTCCGACTACTCACCAAGACCTCGTCAAAAACGCAAAAAGAAGAGTCTAAAAAGAAGGGTCACTTCTCTCTATCGTCGTACTAGAGGACAAGAAACTGTCGTTAAAACAATTAATATCAACAGAATAAAGAACGACATACAAGAGTCCGGTGACTGTGCAATAATTGGCAATACCCAAGATACAAGTCCAGACTGCATTTCCGACAACTCACACAAGCGTCAAAAACGGAAGACTCTAAAAAGGAAAGTCACTTCTCTATATCGTCGTGCAAGGGGTCGAGAAACTGTCGTTAAGACAATCAATATCAACAGAATTGGAAAGGATGAACCCGAAAAGTCCGACGACTGTGCAGTTAGTAAAACCCCAGACACAAGTCCAGACCGTTCGGGCAACCCACAAACGCGTCAAAAACGGAAGACTCTGAAAAGGAAAGTCGCTTCACTATATCGTCGTGCAAAAGGACGAGAAACTTCCATTAAAACAATCAGTATTAACAGAAGAAACTCACAAGAAGATGACGGTAACAATAAGGTTGAAAATGATTATTTACATCAACCCCACAACATGCCGCAACCCGTCCCCGCACGAGAACACAGACTGCCTCCTCTTCAGATCAACAGACTACCTCCCTGGTACAACCAACGCGCCGAGACTCTTCCAAGCATTGCTGATTATGCATAAACTTAATATATCGAGTAGGTCACGGTCGGATTCAAGTCCCGAGAATTCGGAGGGCACTATTTTAATAGTGTCTTTTATCAGTGTATCGACCGAACTTACATAAATAGGACCAGGGAAAGACAAGGCAATCATGAACTTTTAAAAGATGGACGAGTGTTTATATTCTTATTGGATAAAGCATTGTAAATAATAATGTATTTGATGTGCCATCATAAAGTCACATTATAAGTAATAAAAAAATAATATTGACTATTATATGTTAGTGATTACGTTTATTTCTATAGTCCACAGTGTTCTATGACGAATGTACCAATATCTGGCACGAACCCAACTCTATACCGGTAGAAAAAGTGAAACATTATTTGTTTGTTTTCATATGTTGTTGTGTGCAAGCAAACTACGTTACTTTTCTTATTATATTTTTTCGCCGGGTAAATAAGACATATATACATATTTTTCCGACCAGACTCGTCCCCTAATTTTCCAGCATGCCATATTCTATGTTTACAGGTATTGCTGAATTTCACCATTTCATATGTTCTATTTTCTGCCATAGATGGCGGTAGATACTGCCTGGTGTCTGGATCATACTTTTACGCTTCGACGATATGCTATATATTGCTAGGGTCTGGGTTTATAAATATGATCCGAAATAAGATTCCCGAGTTTGTAAATTCGTCCAAAAGTGTTTTTACAACTGTTATGCGACTGTGGTAATTGCATTTGTCAGACATCTTAGTCTGTCTATTAATACTAATAAAATGATTTAAGGCATCCTTATATGATCTAAAACGCAGTATTGTTTAACTACGGATTTTGAAATTATCCAGTAGCAAAAAAAAAAAAAAAAAAAATCCAGCATTTGTTAAACTCAATCTCTTGTTACGTCCTCTTTGTTTATAATTAAGAAGGGCCACCATAATGACAGACACAGTGTACATAAATATGCAGTTAGTATACTGGTTATGGATCGACGAACGAAGAACAAATTTAATAATTATAGACCTATTTATCTACTCCCAGATATGGTAAATCTTCGAATGAAACGTGCTTTGCTATCTTCCTGTTATACTGCCCTCACCAGGTTATAAACCAGTTGTTGGTTTTGTTTTAGTGAGTGTGATAGCTAACACTACGGAGCGTCCAGTGTCTTCGTGTAGCGCCTAATAGGGTAGTCCGTTTTTTAAACCAAGGATTCAGGAAAGGATCCTACTATATGTTCAGTCTTCAGCACCTGTAGCTCGAAATCTTTCAGACATAACAGTCAATAAAAGTAGGTTGATCAACAAAAAGCGCCAGTTCCCAGGGTTAAAAATATTTAAACACTGGCGAAAGAAATGGCAGTGCCAATGAATGAAGTGTCCAATCAACGACCGCGTGCAATTCACATTTCCTTGTCTTAATGAGATACAAGCCATGGGCTTACTGGCCATAATTTCCCGCTACAAACTTGAGTTTAAAGCAGCAGACAGAAATGTTTCAGTGTGTTGTTGAGATAGAGAAACAATTTTAAGCAGTGAAGTCTTAAAATAGGTATGGTTCCGGCCTCTTAGTGGTCAATGTCAACGGATGGAGGAAATTACAAAGTGATTTGTTGATGGGGAAATTATGTTGACTTTGCCTGGTATGGTGTTGACTGAAAAATGTTTTGTGTGAAAATTTGCATATGTTGGAACCACATTTAGTAAACTTTTATTATTATTTTAAAAGGTGTGCATTTTTTAATGAGTTCTGCACTAAAATGTCATGAATGTTCTCAACAAAATACATCTCGCCCTCTACCGACGAAACACGTTTCGCGCTAACACCTCCATTTCGCGATTTTTTTTAATTTTATTTAAACTACAAAAACAAATTAATCGCCCCGACTGCGCCAGCCTAATGACATACTAGTAATAGAATAATGGCGGACACATGGTCGAAGCAACCCTGTAGACCAGCGACGAAAAAGCCCTGTACTAAGCTTTCCATCACGGAAATTCGTAATCGATGTGCTGACCGATGGATTTTTATCGACTAAATAATAATCGTGCCCAACATCTGTAGTGTCGTGAGGGAATGATTTTTTTCAGGTCAAATCTTTACCGAACCTAAACTGCTTGCTAACTGAAAGGCTGTGCGGCTACACCGAGTACTGGTAACATAAAAACTCAAACAAAATGTATATTTTTAATGTCTTCATGCAATATATTCTGAGTTATTCACTTTATTCTGGCCCGCGAATTAATAGGATACAATTTTAAACATGTTTTTGAACGCCGCGAATTAAAAGGATACATTTAAAAATTAGCGTTCGAAAATAAAATGGGTGCGCGAATTAATAGAGACCGCGAATTAATCGAGTTTTTACGGTATACAAATATGTACACCTCCGTTTGATAAAATTTGTAAAAAAAGTACAACAATTCAAAATGAAGGTCATAATACTCAGTAGTTGATTTCTTACATGTTCATGTCTGGTATAACTTTTTTAATTTGCATTAATTAGTTTCATGCCTTACAAGTCAATTTGATATATAGAAAAAAAATGAAGCATAAATATACATTTACATCACACTAAATAATTATTTTTATTTGCAACCTTCTCAAATATATCGAGAAATCTGTTCATTGTGGGCATGTTGTCAGCATGCCACCATTCCATGGCCTCCTACTCATCATCTCTTGCCTGTCTCTCATTTCTATAGTCTTCAAAAGCAGCAACCAGAGACTCTGATGTTGAATTTCGTCTTCTTTTTTTTTGCTATTTTTTGTTGTGAGTCAGGGACAGTATCCACATCTACATTATGGGAGTTTGCTGATGACTCGTGGTCAGAGGTCCTTCCTCACGGTGTCGGGAACCTTGACGGTTTGAATATGTTACTAGAGGATGGGCGCTGTGACTCGTGCCATAAAACTCATCATAATAAGGGCAAGTCTTCCGATTATTGCCAGTGGTGTTGTTGTGATCCACTGTAGATGTGAATGCTGCCTTAAGATTGAGAAACTTTCTCTCAAATGAATCAGCTACATAGTGGTGACCTTTCTGTTGCAAAGCAAAAGAAATTTCCCGGAATACAGATTTATTCTTGATTTTTGGATCTTTCATTTTGCTGATGTTGTTTTTGTATAAAGATAGAAGCAATACAATTGCTTCCCTGCACCACACATTGCGACCTACAGTTAACAATCCCGGGTCACTTGCAGATGCTGATGGCTTAGATATAGCATCATGGGCTATAGTTGGTATAGCAACATCTACAGTATACTCTGAGGTTTATTGTTGACTGGTTGTGGTTGATGGTGGTTTTTCAACAGATACCTGAATCACATCCATACCAGTTACTTCAAGATGCAGCAATTTAATTATGTCAATGGCATTATCCTTGTCTATAATTAAAATAAAAAAAAATATTTTAAGGATTTTGTAATTATTGAAATCATGTTTAAATTTACCTTGCAATCTCAATATTTAATTTATATTAATACTTGCATTAATAACTAATCATGATGCTGGCAGTTTACTAGCACTCAGTATAAAAGTATTAATAATTCATTATTAATTTGTAATTTATTTATACTCTTTCTTGATTGTAACCATGTCATTTGGGGGTAGGTGAATATTCTACCTGCCCCCACAGTTCAAATTGTAGGCTCTTATCTGTTTCAAGTTAGCAAAATTTTGCTTACCAAATTAAATAAAGAAATCTTTGTCGTAAACAATGAGCAAATTTTATCTATATTGAATAAAAAGCAAGTGTAAAAAAAATACATAACTACCATGGTTCATGAATAGATACCCCTACTATTTCAAATGGTCAACCCTTAATATTTTAACCACTTGTCCAACTTTGTTTTAGAGGGCAACTTTCATTTATCTTTAAAATTAATTTTCATAGTGACCGAAATGATCGCAATCTAAAGGGATGTCTAAGCCTACAAATTTACTGCTGAAAAGTTTGAGAATATTCTGCTGACTAGGTTTGCTTCTTCGAGTGAAAAGATATATTATTCAAGATGACAAACATTTCGCTTTAAATCATCAAAATATACATATTATAATGGAAGATGGTATATGTTTCTCATTTTCAAAAATAATATTTAACAGAATTTAAAATATTTTGTTTTTACTTTGGATAAGTAACATTCAAGCAGGTCTTATAACTTTTAAAATCACAGCCCATGTACAGTATCAACTATATGACCTTATAGTGGCCAACAGTGAACACAACTGAATAATGCATATATTTAATCAAATAAAAATATGTAAATATCAGTGCAGTTGTTAAATAGTCTTGATGCCGGAGGACCAGTCTAAATTCTAGTTTTCTTTAAGTAATAAATAAAAATCAACAAGAAATTCAAGGTGCAGAGTTGTTTTGATTTATTCATTTCGCCACACATTTCATACACATAACGATGAAATAAATAAATAATATAATGCTTTAAGCAATTAGTATTTGGCGTGCATAATTTTTAAATGTACTTTGCCGGCTAGTAGGGTGTTTTCATCGCATGCAGTTTTGTACTGCGGAAGTTCCAAGTTGTGTCGATGGTACTATCATCATTGAATACAAATTAACAAACACGACATGTACATGAAATATTCGTAACAAATACCATTTTTCAAGAATGAATTGAAAATGTATAATTTCAAGGAATGTCACCGACTAGTAAGGTATTTTTATCTTCGTGTTAAACTGCCAGGAGCGCATTTGTATGCGTTGCATATCGGTAAAGCGATACAACTAAGGGAATGACCATTTATTATTCCTAAGGGGGGGGGGATCGGTCAATTCTCTGCATTTTTTCAAAAAAATCAATGGCCCCTTTATTCATTTTGTAAAAGAGGGTCCCCCCTTTAGAAAAAATGAAAAATGTGTAGCCCTCCTCTATATATTCATGTATTTTTTATTGACTACCGTGTGCGAAGCACACAATGGGAGTCTTTGCAGTTAGTGTGTTTGTCTGTATGTGTGAGTGTATGTGTCTCCGTCTGTTCCACTGATATCTCAAGAACCATACATTAATTTTTGATGAAACTTGGTGCATAGATGCTCTGGGCCAACGCGCAGATTTGATTAGGTTTTGGTAAAAATCCATGCATATTAATGACCTAATTTGCATGATAATTAGCTGATTTTTAGCTGTTTCGTGACTGTTCCACTGATATCTAAAGAACCACTAATTTTGATGATTTTGATAAAACTTGGCACATAGATGCTCTGAACTAATGCGCAAATTTGATTAGTTTTGGGTAAAAATCTGTGCAATATAATTACCTAGTTTGCATAATGATTAATCAATTTTTGGCTTTTCCACTGATATCTCAAGTACTAATCACCTCATTTCAATAAAACTTTGTGCATAGATGTCACAGGACACTGCACAAACTTGACAGGTTTTAGGGTAATATCAGTACATATTAATTGCCTAATTTGCATAATTAATTAATTTTCATTTTCTGATATTTCAAGTAGTAATCATCACATTTCAATAAAACTTGGTACATGGATGTCATAGGACACTGCACAGACCTGATAGTTTTTAGGGTAATATCAGTACATATTAATTACCGAATTTGCATACTTAATTAATTTTCAGCTTTTGATATTTCAAGTAGTAATCATCACATTTCAATGAAACTTGGTACATAGATGTCAGGACACTGCATGGACCTGATAGTTTTTAGGCTAATATTAGTACATATTAATTACCTAATTTGTATAATTAATTAATTTTCAGCTTTTGATATTTCAAGTACTAATCATCATATTTCCATGAGACTTGCTACATAGATCTTCTAGGACTATGCAGAGACCTGATTAGTATTAGGATAAATAATTGTGGGTATTAATTACCTAATTTGCATAAATAGTTAATTTTTTCCATGAATGTTCCACTGATATATAAAGAACCACTAATTGGATTTTTAATGAAACTTTTAAAGAGTACTCATCATCACATTTCAATGAACCTAGGACTATGCAGAGACCCAATTAGTTTTTGGTAAATATTTAAGCTTATTAATCACCTAATTAACATAATTAATTAACACTGATATCTCAATTACTGATGATCACATTTGAATAAAATTTGCTACATAATTGCTCTAAGACAATAGACAGGTCCAATAATTTTGGGTTGAAATTTGTTAATAATAATTCATATCTTCTAATTACATTTCGCTGTTAGCAAGGCACACTTTTTACCAAAAATGACAAAATATTCACCAAAATTGAAGATATCATCACAAAATGAACAAATTTGAGAAAGGTCTAACCTGTAGTTACCTATATATATATATATATAGCAATCAATCAGACTTAGTTTTCAACAAAAAGTCAAAAATATCACTTTTTAACAAAAATTACAAAAATATTCACCAAAATTAGAGAATTAAAGAATTAAGATATCATCACAAAATGAACAATCTGAGAGAGGTCAACATGTAGTACTTATATATGCAATATCAAAGCAATCGGACTTACGGTTTTTAACAAGAAGTCGAAAATATCACTTTTTACCAAAAATGACAAAAATATTCACCGAAAATAGAGAATTGAAGATATCATCACAAAATGAACAATTCTGAGAGAGCTCAAAATCTAGTACCTATATATGCAATATCAAAGCAATCGGAGTTACGGTTTTTAACAAGGAGTCGAAAATATCACTTTTTACCAAAAATGACAAAATATTCACCAAAAATAGAGAATTTGAGATGAAGTTGAAATTGTAAAGTTGATGACGACGACGTCGGACAATGGTGGACAATCAGTAATATGAACAGCTGTGGACAACGGAGCTAAAAAATTGTGACTGAAACTAATATTATTCAGCCTTGATAAAAAATCACGGCATTCCCTAAATGCCAATATGTCGCATTTATAATATAATAGATAGATTTTAATTTTATAGGGACGACGCACAAAAAAAAAATTGCAAAAGTCGGTCGCTTTGTAAAATAAAAATATAATTTACGATTTTTTAAATGAAAAAAGTATCATGCTACTTGCCTTTCTTAAAAAGTTCACTGTAAAAATCAAAATCTATCTTTGAAATACGTAAAACTGTTGTTTTCTACGGTGCTTCCAACACGGGGAAATATTATTGTCGGCCATCTTGTAATCACGCTAATCAGGATCGAGGGCGTGATCGTTGTGATTGTCAATCATGATTGTTATTGGGCGTTTTCAAACGCACAATCACGATTGTGATTGGTTAATCACAATTATGATTGACAATCCGAAATTGACCTCGCATGAAAATACTGCCGGGATCATTGCGTCGAGGTCATTGTAGGGCCCTGGTGATTAAAGCAACCCGCCGATTGCTAGATGCTTGTGCAATCCATCCACCCGGCCTTGTGTTCACTTGGATCATCGCTGAACCTCTTTGTCACATCTCGATGTCTCTCGAAAACAACCCAAACTTTGGTTGGTTCTGTGGAGGAACAAACAAAACGGACGACGTAATTGAATCGACATTGAATTCCGGAAGTTGCATTCAAAGTGCATGTTTTGTTGACCTCGTCAATGCGGCGATTAACTTAGTATACCTGCTCGTGGCGTTCTTAGTTCTCATAGTATTGTCTTGTTTCACAAACTTACGTCAATATGTCTCCAAAACCTTAATACCTTACCCGGGGCACGATGTGCGATGGATTCTATCTTTTGTTCTCTGGTTTGTTCTGTTGTGCGCTCTAGGAGAGGGAATTCTAACAGATTTATCGAGAGATGGACCGACACAGCCTCACCTGTATATACCACAAGCTTTGGCATTTCTTAACGGGTTTATATTCCTAGTCTATTACCATCACATGGAATATTGGAATCGACCACATCTAGTCTGGTTATTACTGCTATATTGGATTCTGTTAATTGGTGGCCAGGTTATCACTCTAATCAACTTGGATTACCAAGGAGCAACTGGTTTAGAAGTTCTACGTTTTGATATCTCCGTCCTACTACTGGTTATCTACCTGTTCTATATAATTCTTGAAATCTACATTATTAAAATAAAGGTAGGTACGTCACCGCAAATTGTCACAATCGGCCAAGCCTTTAATTAATATTGCTATGATATAAACATATTGGAGCCAGCTGGTCTGGGGGAAAGACCGTGTTTTTACGAATGCATAGGGAGTCAGTGACCCCTTAGTTTAGGGTGTTAACTCACTTGCATGTTCATTTTCTCGAAATTGTAATTGTGTAGCACATTATGCTGCTATTCTTGCCGTGTACCGTGTTTACACAGCGAGACTCATAATAACACGGGGTCGTGTCAACACCGGGGCGCAGTTTAGTAGGTTGAATAATAAATTTGATGTTTTTCACAAGAAACTGGAAGCTTATGTCAATATGATAAAGGTGATTTGTTATAAGCAAACATAAACGAGGGGGCGATACTGGTAGGGTATAACTATTTGTGAAGATACATGGCAAAAGTTTGTGCCTCCTATAATATTGTTTATTTTTGTATATAGATACTTGGCTGTGGTCACGTAAAAGATGAAATTCCACGCAATCTGCGAAAGAAAAACTTTCTTTATTTGCATAAATATACCAGTCTTATCTCAAGAGTGACATTCCAGTGGTTGCATTGGTTGCTAGCCCTGGGATACAAACGTCCGATTGAAATGGACGACCTCGGTGCGTTGCCTGAGGAAGACGGAGACAAGCACCAGTACAGACTGTTTCTGCGAGCTTATGAGAACGAAAAGGTGGGTTGGGCTATCTTTTGGTAGAAATATCAGGGGGGAATTCTTCTCTCTGGGTTCTCCACACGTGTCAGGGGGGAATCTCGTCTCGTCTCTATATCGCGTCCCCTTGAGGTGCGGGATCGGGAAGGTCACTTTAACTTTACAGTCAAATAAGACACACACAACGAAATACGTTTCAACTTTCGTCTTAGTCGGTCAATCGAGCACTCTATAAGACACAGCGCCCTGGGGAAAAGTCCCCAAGACTATCGCAAGGCTGACCCAAGACTCTCCAGGACTGGACCCTCGACTGCGTCTCTCGTGGAGTACTTGCCAAGACCAACTCAAAACTCTCTATATACTTGGGATTGTCATCGGTTGCCAAGAAGATGAGTCAAAGTTTTTCAAAAGACTGATTACACAGGATGCAACTTGGGTCCATCACTATGATCTAGAGACCAAAGCCCAGTCAGTGCAGTGGAAGCACTCCATCACTATGATCTAGAGACCAAAGCCCAGTCAATGCAGTGGAAGCACTTGGACTCACCACCTCCAAAGTAGGCAAGGGTGCTCTTCGCTGGCAAGGTCATGCTCACAGTCTTCTGGGACCAGAACGAAGTAGTGATGACAGATTTCCTGGCAAAGGGTACCACAATTACAGGAGCCTATTACGCTTCACTTTTGATGAAATTAAGAGAAGCTATCAAAATTAAGAGGTGGGGCAAGTATCAGGGGGTAATTCTTCGGCCTCTGGGGTCTCCACACGTGCCAGGGGGAATCTCGTCTCTGTCTCTATATCTCGTCCCCTTGAGGTACGGGATCGGGAAAGTCACTTATACTTTACAGTCAAATAAGACACACACAACGAAATACGTTTCAACTCTCGTCTTAGTCGGTCTTTCGAGCACTCTATAAGACACGGCGCCCTGGGGAAAAATCCCCAAGACTATCGCAAGGCTGACTCAAGACTCTGTCCAAGACTCTCCAGGACTGGACTCTTAGACTTCGTCTCTCGTGCTGTACTCGCCAAGACCAACTAAAAACAACTTTATTCATTTTCAAAACTCTAACCAATTACAAAACAGTAAAAAGACTCTAGGGCGTAACCTTCAATCATAAAGCCAATCACACTAAGTACTGGACACGTCATATCTTTTGATTAATCGTTCACTACATTAATAACTACGGATACCAACTGTCAGAAATCGTAGTCAGAATAGCGACGGTTATCTCGTAATTAGTTCCAAATCACTGAGCCAAGTTTCGTCCAAAACTTCAAGTAGGCCTAAACGATGACAGACATAACACAGCAATTCACTCGTAATCAACTAATTAAGTCGGTCAACAGATACGCGAAAACAAATTCATGACACATCCCTTCACCCAAACTGAGATTATGCCTCCCGGCATAACACGTTCATAAATCAAAGATACCGTCATCTACTAATCGTCATACGGGTTAAATACAATACTAATAAAAGGTATAAATCAAAAAGAGTAAAACACACTAATTAATAAACTGATTATAAGTCTAAATACAATGGTTATAAAGTCACAAATATCATGGTTATAAATCAAAAACAAGGGAAAGGCTGCCAATCGACTCATTTTTCTCAAAACGGTCCGCTGAGGGTAACCCTTCGCTGCACTGTCTCCGTTACTAAGGTTACAAACTCTATATCAAAAGGTCAAAAAAACTAAGGCGTGGCGGTGTAACCAAGCGATCAGCCAATCGCTGCAGTCGACAGCTTGATCACGTGATTACCAGAGATGCGTCTCTCGGTTAAAGCATTGCAAAGCGGTAACTAATAAACAATGAATAAAAAGCTATTAATCAAACTCCTGTCATATACGCTTATAAACTTCAACTGAACTCACAAGTCGTTAATCTAAACAAAAGTCATACGGCGTGGAAACGGAATGCAAAGACAATGTCGCTTTCATAACACATTACTCCTCTGGCAATTAAAGACGGGAAAAAGCTAAAACTATAGACGCTACTTAGTTACATGTAATCCTGTCAATCATGAACAAAAGCTTGCGTTATCAAACAATACATATATAAGCGCACCAAACTCTCATCCCAAAAAGACATTAAAAAACGTTACAAAGGTGCTCTAAACTCAAAAAGCGTCAGAAGTATTCCGGAAAACAACACGTAAACAAAAACAACTCTTAAAACGTCGATATCTCTGTACATCGTCAAATCTCAAAACTCTGAAAAACTCGTGGGGGCATCATTCCTCCCATCATAATCCTTACTCATAAACTAATTAAAACTCCATAAAACTCTACAAAACTTAAAACACTGTGTTGCAAATACTTGTCCACTGAGGCGCGCTTAAATCGTTATAAAGGACCTCGAACGTCACTAAATATCATTTCAAAACAAAGATCTGGGCGCTTACATACATACAATTCGACACCACAAAAAAAAACACGGTAAAAACGATAGGAAAAGCAAGCAATACATTACATTACTGAGCAATAGGGTCAGGATTGTGGAAAAGAGTTCAACGTCTTGAGTTACACTGTCGATATGCATACTGCACTACTGTCCTCATTTTACTGTCACCCCATGGACGTGTTAGTACGTTCATGCTCACCCCTACATGACGTCACATATGGTACGGCCTTTTATCATTTCACGTTGTTAGATATTATGGATATGATTTATACCTTAATTGTCAAAATACAGGTATAAAGAAACATAATCAATTTTACTGGATACAAATTACGATAGTAGATTTTATATTGGACAAATTGCATATTTCAAAAACAGCGGATTTGTTTTCGTTATTTATTAAATTTTTAATTTAATAGTATTTTAATAAGTGAACACTACCGCTCTACGGAAACATACTATACATACATTGATTGCATGGACTGAAATACCGCGCTGATGCATTAGGAAACCTACGGCGACACGTTTCAACACAATCTACTAGTCTCTATGTAATATTTACAATTATCACAATGGGTTGTCACTTATAAACATTCTTGAATAAATTAAACTAATCGGCGTATTGTAATATGTAAACACTATCCAGCTACCATGTTTGTATTTGTCAAACATCTCCAAAACATGACATATATGTGTACTGTGGTGACAACATACCACATACCCGTGTGTATATGATAGAAACACGATTCACGAACATTGTGATAGGAAAAGTATTTCATTACGGCTGTGTTGTCAAATTCACTTGTATAGTTCACACACTTGATAAGTTCTCAAATTTATATTTTTTGTGCCAGGCGACAGTTCCAAACATTGAATGTCAATTTAGTCTTTCCAGGTTTGTATCATGCGCAATTTGCCGAGTCTGTAGCTTATTCGCATAGTATAGAGGGTGACTTTTCATGTTCAACCCAAGGTAAGATTTTGAACTACCGATGACGAGTCCCATGCCACAACCACTATGTCACCGATGACCGGCGTCTGTTCTCAAACTTAATACCTCATGAACTCGCTTCTATGTTTATATTCCACAAAATTCTCGATTTAAATCTAGATACGAGCAGCCAAGAAGAATGTAACGCCCTCTTTGTGGAGAACCCAGTGGCATGCTTATGGGACTCCAATTATGCTTGGTGGCGTTTTGGAATTTCTCAGCAGTGTATTTACATTCATTGGTCCAGTTGCCGTCGGTGGCGTGGTGGCTTATGCCACACGTGTCTACTACTCCACAGATGAAGACGAGCAATCTGTCGATGACGTAAGTTGTTAATTGTATTTTGCATCCACGATTGGCGTGATCACGGGATAACCCCGGCGAACACGCATATTTTCTCTAATCATCTCATCTATAATCCCATAAACCAGAATCCAGATCAAATTCTAGAATATTTTCACAATTTTACCTTACAAAAAACGTGATCTTTGCTTGTATTTGTATTTGTTGCAGGGTAAACGATATGTAACTGTGAACGAGTTTATCAGCAATGGCTTTGTATTAGTGGTTATCATGTTCGTCTCGCTCATATTAAAGTCAATAACATTGCAGTACAGTATGTTTATTATGACACTAGAGGGTATGCACGTACGTACATCACTACAGGTGAGCAAGCACAAACCTTAACGTTAAATATCCTTCTAAGATTCTACTCAATATACATTTTCGTTTTGTGACTACCTCTTACCAGACATTCTCTTGTAGTAGCTAAACAAATTACAATAGGTTCCATGACCATTGGTCTTGCTTAGAATCGAATATTGTATCGACTTTAACTGTGACATTGCATACTGTATCGTAATTTAGTAATCACTAAGTGGTTATGTAAATTAGCATTCATCACATTGTATTTCCTGATATCAGTCAGCTTGTTTTATTATTTCGCAATACGTCTGCTACAACATGCTTGTAAATTTGTTGAGAATACAAATATACAATTGAGTTCAATTTCACTGTTGATTTTACTGAAGTTTGAAAACCAGGTGCAATTGTACTCAAACTGTTGAGTGTGGACGTACGCGGAAATCAATATATTTAGACAGAGATGGTTGTTATAATATAATTGAAGGGACTGGGGAAAAAAAACATTAGTAGGAAGTAGAACGTAGTCTCGTGCGAGTGACATTTTAATATTCATTTCAACTGAAATAAAACCTATGACACCATGGCAACTCAAGTAACTATTAATAGTATATAACGTTTGCATGTTATTGTGTTTTACATTGTGTGTTTCTTTCACAGAACCACGTGTATGAGAAGTCTATGCGCCTGTCTAGTTGGACGATGACCGGTGGTGACATGACTATGGGTCTAATTACCAACCACATGTCTGTCGACGCAGTTTCAGTCTATTGGTTTTACATGTTGTCGCACCTTCTGTGGGGTATACCATTCCAGGTACAATAATGTCTACACGAGATCGCTGTATTAAGAGAATTGTATTTGCATCGTTTATTAATTTAACGCTAATGTTTTTACATCATCAACAGTTGGTAATGATCCTGCTATTATTATACTTGCAACTGGGGTATTCTGCACTGATTGGTGCGTCCGTATTCTTGATAGCAACGCCAATTCAATTCAAACTTGGTGAATTAATGTCGAAAACCCAGAAACAAGTGTTGGTATGTATATCACGTCGTCAACAGTGTTTACTTTAAAAAAAAAAAAACGCTCGTATTATCTCTTAGTCACCGGGAAGTTATAATTCGTATTGAAAACTGATTACACCGTTTATAGATCACGCCCTCTAGTGACAACTCCTTTCAGTGACGTAATGCACGGACCCATTCACGGCGTCGTTAATGAGGGCACAGACGTGTTTCGTCGGTAGAGGGCGAGATGTATTGAAAAGTTATTGATTCATACCTGTCAATATTGTCATTAGGTACTTTCGGATGACCGTTTAAAAAAATCGAACGAACTACTACAGGGGATGAAGTTACTAAAGTTATATGGCTGGGAAAAAATGTTTTGCGTAGCCATCGAGTCCGTGCGTAAGAGAGAAGTAAGAAAAATGATGAAGTTCGCTGTTTTCCAGGTCGCGACAAGTAAGTTTGTTTAATGCATTATATTGTTTGACGACACAGAAATTAAACAAATATTTGTTTTTTCAAATACAGTGAATGTTTTTTTGTTTTTTACAGATTTCATGACTCAAGCTACACCAATGATAGTCACGTTAGTCGTAAGTATTTGTACAGAGAAAACAACTCCATAGTTTTAATCTCCCAAATTACCAATGTTACTCTCAATAATGTGAACTATATTAGTCATTTGCAGTATATTCCTTGGTGAGCCCCGTTCCGCTGACACCAGAGCTAGCATTCTCTTCACTTGCGCTGTTCCAACAACTTATTATTCCGCTGTTTCTGCTCCCGTTGACAATTAATTTCACGGTAAATGCACTCGTCAGTGTGGGCAGATTGCAAAAGTTTTTCGTCGCTACTGAAATTGAAGAGAATGACGATGGTCGACCTGTATTGTGTTCAGCGGAACAACAATTTCTTGAGGAGGGAAGCGATGATGATGATTTGCTGGACATTGCTCAAATTAAAGTAAGAATAGTTACCTTAGTTTTTCGAAATAATATTTCTATTTGGGTTCTGCATTTACGTGTCTGTACCATCGTTCATTTATTTATCAGTATGCAGCGGCTGCCGCCAACTGGGTACTATATGTTATATTTCGGATTATGGAATTGTACGTAATCGTCGGACCGGTCCAGCAAATTTACATAACCTAGTACACAACACAGATCGATTGACAACTTAATGTAAATTGAGAAACATTGATTCATGTATTGAAACGTGTACCCAGAAATTAGTATTTTTTGAAAAATTGGGTACATTATGCTCCAGGCATGGTACCTCCAAAATATCAACTATGATTAGGGTCATGATGAATTATTATTGTACTCTCAAATTTGAACCAAGGCCTCTAATTTTCTGTCAGAATATCCGTGGATACAAGAATGCATCTGCATACGAACGGGTGTCGCTTATATCACCCGATGACAGCGATGATGATGAAAAACCGGGTAATAGTATATCAAACGGCGGGGGCTATGGTGCAATTGGCCAGACAAAGTTGTCATGGGAACGTAAACCACACAATGTGCTTCCAGATAACGTAGCCGTGATGGTGAGTAATGTTCGATTGAATGAGACTACATCTTTTACTATAACGATACATATCACATGACGCATATTATGCTAAAAAACACGAAACGCCTTAATTTTGCAGATGAAAGATGGATCATATTCTTGGGACGTAGATCATCCCATCTGTGCTATTAACGATGTGAATCTTGCCATTCCTGCAGGTAAACTCCCGTAAATGATAACAAAAATCGAATTTATTCAGTTCAGAATCAGCATCATCCTGACTCCAAAAGAACACACCATTGACAATTGGCGGTATTTGGTCGATTCGCCGTGGTTTTTAGACAATGGTCAATGGTTTCAAAAACATTGAACGATTCCTGTGCATTAATGCATATTAAAGGGCGGTAGTCGCCGCGCCATGCATGCTTGAGATATACGAGTCACTTATAAACAAAGATGGCGACTTTGGCTGTTGGGCAGATCAAAGAGTACAAACTGAGACGTTACCAAGGTATTTCTTAGGTGATTGGAAGGCATCGAGGGAGTGTCAAATCAATGTTTACCAACACAAATTTCGCACATGCCCAGCGCGACGACCACCGCCCTTTAAAATAAAGTATGGCTATTGATTATGGTGAATGTTTGATTATTTTAAATGTTTATTTTCCTAAAAACTTATTTTTTCTTATTGTTTTATCTTATTTTATTTTGTTAAAGGAAAACTAACCATGATAGTTGGTTCGGTGGGCAGTGGTAAATCCTCTCTCTTGTCCGCAATGTTAGGAGAAATGACAACTGTATCAGGCACAGTGCAATTCCAAAAGTAAGTTGCGTTTATTTATTTAAAACCGAAACAACTCAGCGGAGAAATTCCTTCTATTGTCTGGACCTTCCATTGTTGGCTTTCCCGGAATAAAATGAAGGAAAAGATTATGGGAACAAAATTTCGTCATCATCGGTGTCGTTGTAGCAGTTTTCGACATTAACTTTTCTTGTAGCTCGCAATGATTTATGTGTTCGACTGTTTTTATAGTTGTGTATATTAAAAGTAACCACATCGTCTCGGTCAAGTTTGATTTGAAAGTGTTTGTCATGCATAACTAATGAGGTGGTGATGCTAAAAATTTGCATTACTTGATTTTAGCCCGATGAATTATGTCCTTGCATCATAACATGTCACACACTGGATGTAACATAACAAAACTATCGGTGCCTTGCCTTTTTTTCAAAAACATAACAATAATTTCGTCTTCTAAGTTGTGTGTGGCGTTGATCTATATCCTAAAAACAGAAACTCTTTAATAATAATTAAACATTATCCTTTATAAAATTTCAAGAATATTAATGATTCTTGATAGTTTCATGAGGGTCATTTTATTTCCAGGAACATCAGAGTTTCATACGCGGCACAAAAAGCGTGGTTACAGAATGCTACATTGAAGGACAACATCTTGTTTGGTGCACCTTTCGACGTAACACGGTGAGTACTATTTATCAACATTTTCCATCTTGCATTGCTGAAAACAAATTATTGTCTGTTTTATCGATCTGTTATGTGCGGAAATAGAATAAGGAATAATAATGTTGTCATGTTGTCCCTCTAGATATAACAGTGTGTTAGACGCATGTGCACTGCGTCCCGATATTGATATACTGCCCGGTGGAGATCAGACCGAGATTGGAGAGAAAGGTATCAACCTAAGTGGAGGACAGAAACAACGTATTAGCGTAGCTAGGTGTATATACAGTAATACTGACCTCATAATATTGGTAAGTTAAGCAGGTAATTATTGTTAAATGTCTAAAGCGCACATCTTATTTTTCCGGAGATTACCTTGAGTAATACTTATTGTGACTGTTCTATACATTCTTTCTATGCACCAGTTTTATCCTATTTTATTCAGCAGCATTATTTTAATATTATTTTATATTTTAATATATTGAAATATGTAACTACTACAGGATGATCCATTGGCAGCATTGGATGTACACGTAGGACGACAACTAATGTTGGAAGGTATACTGGGAATTGTGACAAAGGAAAAGAGAACTGTAATTCTAGTTTCTCATCAGTTGCAGTATTTACAATACGCAAATAAGGTACATGTTATAAAACTCTCTCGCTGTGTTGTGATGTGTGTTGTAAAGCTCAGTGCAAGCGTATGACATATTGTTTTCTTTAAAGATTGTAGTTATGGACGGCGGTAAGCTATATAGGCAAGGAAATCTTGACGAGATTGCCACGGAAGACCCAGAGTTGTACGGACACTGGAAAGAAACGATTGTGTTACAAACTGAGTCTGAACAAGAGAGTGAAGCGGAAGAGGAGATTACTGAGTTAGAGAGAAAACAACTGATGAAGCAAGTGTCAATGATTTCGGATGACGGAACGAAACTTGAAAAAGGTTGGCATTATCATTTTTTTTTAGATTAGCTAGGGGAACTAGAGATACACAGCTTTAGGAGTGTGGCGACATTGTCAGCATACGTTTTTCGTCAGTGTATATGTAACGTAGTTGCACATTTTCTAAATTGTCGTAAAGAAGGTTGTGCATTAATTTTATTGTTTTCAAATACTCACCATCCTCTTTGGTGAATGTATTAAATATTTTAATAATATGAATTAAAGCAAATGTAAACTTTAAATCATACCCCAGAACAAACTGCTGTTTGTCTATTAGTATTAAAACTGTACGACTTTTTTTGCGTACACATTCAATCTTAGCTGGAACAACTCTGATAGAAGAAGAAGAACGAGAACGTGGCTCAGTATCTTGGAGGGTCTACCTTGCATATTCCAAAGCAATCACACTACCAGTGGTGTGCGCCATATTTATACTAATTATTCTACAAATAACTGCCATGACATTAACTAACGTTTGGTTGTCAGCTTGGTCTGAGACTGGTGCAAATATACCGACCAATCAGACAAAGGTAATTTTAGTTAATTAGTGAGTGATTGATTGATTGATTGGTTGATTGATTGATTGATTTTATCTATTAATTTATTTTTAATTTGTATTAATGTTTATTTTTTTTCCATTTTTTATTTATTTATTTATTTATTTATTTATTTATTTATTTATTTATTTATTTATTTATTTATTTATTCTGTCAATTGTACTCTGTGCACATTGATTCGTTGGCATGGTGTGGGTACGTTGTGACGGTTAACAGTAAAATAATATCATTGTTTGCAGGAGGATTTTGCAGACGACCTTGATTATTGGATAGGTGGTTACGGTGGATTAGCGTTTGTCTACATACTGTTAACCGTAGCTGCAAATTCAACCCACATTCTGTCTTCTGTGATTGCGGCCAAACGTATCCATATCTCACTGCTAAATAATATTGTATTTGCCCCAATGAGGTTCTTCGACATTACTCCTGTTGGTCGCATCTTAAACAGATTTTCGAATGACACACAGATAATAGACCAGGTAAGTGTAGAAATGTACAAACGAGGCGTTTCCATGAGCGTTAATTGGTGACATGAAAACCACTCAAAGCGTCGATATTGTCTTGATTTATAGTCGACCATCAGTAAATATATTCTACATGACACAGTTTAATTTGCATGACATTACTTTTACCCATATACGTTATTTTGACGTCACAATGGTGTATTTATGAATCGCCATTTCCCGTAACTTTAATTCATACTGCACCATCGCTAAATAAGCACGTGGTCGGCAACCGTATTTACTGTCTTGTAAATACTCGCAATTAATATTTGTTTGTTTTTTCAAACAGAAAATTTGGCAAAATATAAATGGAGTGATTACTACAGTATTCCAAGTATTCGCCGCCCTTATAGTCAATGCATTGGTTACACCTATATTCCTGGCATTTGTGGTTCCCATGCTTGTCGTATATTATTTTATACAAAGTTACTTCATTTCCACTTCAAGGTAAGTTACCAAAACATAATTTAGCTAGACACTATGTTGTGTGTTTTCCAAATAAATGCATTTATCATACTATAAGCCCTGTCATCATTTGTGTTACAGGGAACTTCAGCGTCTGGACAGTATAACAAAGTCGCCAGTATTCGCACACTTCTCTGAAACGTTGGGCGGATTGTCTACCGTGAGGGGTTACAGGTAAAGAATCTTTATGAACTGTTATGTAATTGTCTGTAATTAATTATGAATTATTTTAATAATTATTTACAGGTAAGAAAGAAGTATTGTGTTTCATTAATCACCACATAATGTACACAAATATTCAATCTAATGTGATTAGATAAAATGAATGTTAATTAAAATGTTATAACGTTTCTATTTTAAAGGGACGAGCGAAGATTTCGTCGACGTCTTGTTGACAGAATAGATAGAAATAACATCGCTTTTCTTTTTTTGGTCACTGTCAATCGATGGTTAGCAATTAGATTAGTAAGTATTTGCACACCATTCCAATAAAGGTTTAACATGTAACATTACGAAATATGCAAATTACAATTTGACGTGTCCATTGCAGGATTTAGTCGGTGGACTGATTGTTGTAGTGTCTGGAATTGGTACTCTGATAGCCACGTCACTGGGCAGTATTTCCCCAAGCTTGGTTGGATTGGCACTTTCATATGCTCTACAGGTAATGTTGAATATACGTTTGTCAATGTGATGATTATTGATTATCATTGATTAACTTAGAGCACAAGTTGTTTCCATTAGAAATACCGTATTTACAAACACCTGTGAATGTAATTATGAACTTGTTGATTCACGCATATACTCTTTCTAAGATCTACGATTTACGTCTGTCATCAAATATTTTACTTGGCAGACATCCGGTTATCTTAATTGGTTGATTCGTCAAGTTGCTGACTGTGAAATGCAAATGAATGCAGTGGAACGTGTTGAACATTACACGCACATCTCAAATGAAACTTACAAAGGTGTGTAATCTCATTTGATCAGTATACTTCTATAGTTTCATATTTTGAAGACTATACCGACAATGCTATTGTTTTGTGTGTAGGATGATTGGAAGTGCGTTTGAAGGCAAATTTAAAACATCTTAATTTGATTTGTGAAAACTGCCTTTTGTTGCTATGGTCCATGAAGGGATGCTAGCACATCATAAAATTGTATCTTTGTCCATTAAAAACCGTTGACTATATAATCTTCTATATTCTCTTTGACAGGAACCCTCGAACCTCCATTGGAGTGGCCTGATAATGGCGATGTTAAGCTCCATAACGTGTCTGCTCGATATGCTGTTGACTTAGAACCAGTTTTACACGATATCACGGTGCATTTCAAGTCTGGGGAAAAGGTAAGTTGACGAATGTGTTGACTGGAACAGCAGGTATGAGACAGTTATTAGTATTTTTCATATCACAAAGTGGTTTACATTTACGTACATGTTATCTATGTCATTTCAGATTGGTGTATGTGGTCGCACCGGAAGTGGAAAGTCTTCTCTTACTCTGGCCTTGTTTAGGGTAATTGATACATTTAAAGGTAACCCCAACATGTATGATGTAATTTATAGTATTTGTATATATAGCCTAAATCTGATGTTGAGCTGAAAGCATTGATGACATGTGAATTCATTGTTGTTTATATATTCCATATAGGCACGATTACAATCGATGGCATTGACATATCCCAAGTTCCGTTATTGACTCTTCGTAACAGAATTGCTATTATACCACAAGATCCTGTGTTGTTTTCTGGCACTATCAGGTAATATAACATAATGTAGTATAACATACATATAATATCTATTAAAAATAGTATATATTCACCGCTGAACAAATATTGAAAAATACATGCAATAAAAACAATGAATAACATATTTTGGTTGGCACGTTGTATCTCGTCTCTTAAGACCAACCAAAATCACTTATTAGTGACATAAGTTAGTACCATTAGTTATTTTTACGTATACTTTGTCTACGCACAGATTCAATCTCGATCCACTGGAACAAATAGCAGATGAAAAATTGTGGGAAGCTCTGGAAATCGCTCAGCTGAAGCTTATAGTTCTTGATCTGGATGACCAATTAGGTAAACACCATGTGTGGGGAGACATCACGACGTCCGATTTTTTACCCCGTGTGTCAAGCATACAATGGAGTCTGTGATTAGTGCGTCTGTGTGTATGTGTTTCCGTTGCACCTGATATCTCAAGAATCACTTATCCGATTTTAATAAAACTTAGCACATAGATACGTTGGGGTAATGCTCAGACCTGATTAGTTTTTGGTTAAAAGCCATGCAGAGTAATTACCTAATCTGCATATTAATTAGCGAATTTTAAGCATTTTAACTTGTTTCTCATTCAACAGATTTCAATGAAACTTGATTGCATAGATGCTCTGGGATATTACGCAGATCTTATTAGTTTTTTGGTTGCAATCCATACATATTAATGACATAATTTGCCTATTAATTGTCTACTTAGTATAAATAGTGTCCTTTTTAATATGCATAACTGTAATGTTCTAAGCAATGATGCAGATAGTGCTATAATGAAGGTCTCTGACAATGTTATATGAATAATCTATCAAATGACAATATATAATAATGTGCATAACTGTAATGTCCTAAGTATTGTAAACAATTGAGATAGAGACATGCAAATAATCATTGCTTGAAGTTATGTATAAATCCTGTATCTACTCTATTAGAAGCACGTGTGCTTACTGTAAGTATATATGACAAAGACAAGTCCATGGTCAAAATAAGACATGTATCAATGATTTTGCATGCAATAAACACAATATTTTGGCTATATGTGTATTGAAGATTACTTCTAATATAGTAAATACGGTATTTCTTATTTGTACTTGCCTCCAATACCTTCAGCACACGGGAGTTCTTTTCTAAACTTTCTTTGATTCGTAATGAAGAATGTAGGAATAAGATAAGTTAACGTTCCTGGTTACCGAACGGTGTCATGATATTAAACTGTTGAAAATATTTACTGGAATGGACAAAAACATTTCTTTTTATGGAAATATGTAAAACGTATTGGTCCACAAAATAATTACTTCTATTTTTTACTTGAAATGTTTATGTTGTATTCTGGATTGCACATTAAGATATCAATTAGACATGGTGGTATTTCTAATTGATTTCAAGTGTAATAATTCTGCCACACCCCGATCTTTATTATAATATAACTTACGTCATGTTTGACGTCACAGATGCTGAAGTGTCTGAAGGCGGCGAAAACTTCAGTGTTGGTCAACGACAGTTATTTTGTTTGGCCAGAGCTTTTCTCCGAAATGCCCGGATTCTTATAATGGACGAAGCAACAGCATCTATCGATATGAAGACGGTAAGTGCCAAACTTTTATAAACTATTATTGTTTATAAATGTAGATAAAAAAAACAAAAACAATATTTTTTGTTTGCTTTTTTTTCTAGGATTCTATTCTGCAAAATGTTGTAGCGACTTCGTTTACCAATATAACTGTCATTACCATAGCGGTGAGTACCAATATATCCCTGTTTGTTTGGTGTGTAAATCGTTGAAGTGACACAGTTGCCACGCAGAGGGTGTTTGAATGTTGTGTAAATTACAATACACGTTTAACGCGTTGCTTACATAGCTTGGAACCTATGCGACGCGCCCTGACCCCTGTGATGGTTTAACACAGCCTTCTGTATAATATCAACGTATTATTTAGAATGTTCTGACACATTATTATCGTATATATTATTAATAACAACAACCCATAGCAGAACCATTTGGTGTGTAGTGGTGGAGTTATCGTCACTAATGTACCATTTTAGCGTGTCGTGAATGCGCTCTTAATAGTTCTTATATTTCCTATTGATGTGTACAATTCTTCGGCAAAATTGTCTATTTTATTAATGTCTTTAATTGGATACATTTTATATTTCAGCATCGCGTTGCTACAATCATGGATTCAGACACTATACTCGTGTTGAGTGATGGCAAAATAGTGGAATACGACACGCCTGCAAATCTAATGAAAATCGAGGGAAGTTTATTTGCGTCATTAGTGAAGGGAAAGAAATGAACACCTACATAATCGACCCTGTGAACTCTAGATGTATGTGACGGTCAAGTGCAGTAACAATAAAACAACTTACAAACATTGTAATGAATACTATCAGCTTACTAATACTATTACATGTTTAATTGTATCTAAGAATATACCCGAGGTGATTCCCGGATGTAATGTCTTTTCTACGGATGAACATTTGTATGTCATATCAAAATGTTGATTCATTGTCAAAACGTACACACACATAGCCAACAACAACATTCGAGATACTGGTTGCAGAAAACATTACAGGTTGTGACTATGATCAAATTATCACATCGCTTACAAAAATATTTCGTGAGGTTGAAAGCAAGCTGTCAAAATTAGTCCAAAAATTTCGTATTTCATATTTTCAAAATATTCTAAAAAGTATATTCCGTACATATGGGTGAGTGTCGAATTTGGGTATTTGTTAGTCATTGTTCTCATATAGTTTGCCTAATTATATTGTGACAAGTGTACCTTATACGCGAGATCTGCATATTCATGATTAACTTATGAATATTCATGATGAACCATTGTTTGAGCTCCTCGTTCGAAACTATTCTTTGTGTTTTTTATGGCAGGGGTGAGGGTCTGATGAGAATTTTTTCTTATTTTTTTTTTGTGTTGAATTTTTTCTTATTTTTTTTGTGTTGTACCAAAAGTCTGTATTACAGTCGAGTGGAAAACACAAGTGTAATTGTATGCAGTTAGATACTGATATGATATGAAGTACGAATCAAATAAATTTAAATTAAAACATAAAATGCTATTAATGTCCCTTTATTGTTACTTTGCATGTATGGATGAATAAATAAAGAAGACATGTTTATGAGGAAGAATTCTGTCCTTCAGTTTTTGTTTTAAACTTTTGTTTCTCGTGGTTTCCTATTACTTCCAATTACAATTTTAGTGAGACTATTTTTCAAGATGTATACTAGTATATGAAAATAGAGCTAAAATAAATAAAAAAAAATAAGCATGACTTTCTCCTCATAAAGATCAGGAATGTTATATGCCCAGATCAGATTGAAACTTAAGTACTAGATATAATCAGAATATATGACATTGTATAGCAGAAACAACCCGAATTGTGACACCTAAAACAACGACAAAATAGTTGTACATGTATATGGTGTCACAATCTTATTTCAGATTTGATTTAAAAGCGTGTAGAAATTGTAACAAAGCGTGTAACATGTGCGACATTGCAGGTATAGGATTTCTGCATTTAATCGTATTTTATTTAATTTCACATGATATGCATTGTTATATTCCATTTTATATTTGATTTTACTTTGCGTTATGTCCTGATCAAGTTTGCAATTTTACGTTTATTTTCACCCGTAAGTCGCGCTTGCACACAGCTCCTTAGCAGGGGCTAAGAGGTCAAAAACTTGTATTCTGTGTCTATTTGGGAAATTGGCTTTTATAACTGTTCATTTTTGGTATGCAATGAAAATCAACGTGAGCACATTTTGAGACATTATTCTCGAGAAAAAAAAATAACATAACTAACATGTATAAGTAATCTGGTTACTATACCGAGTAATCGGGTAGCGGTTAAGTCGCACCTAAACTAACTAACCCGAATATACACATAATTTTTTTTTATTTCATTGCTAAGAATTAGTTGTACATTTGTTTCATACTATAATTTCCATTTTTATTCTGCAATACCAATAAGCTCATCACTAAGCAGTATAACAAGAATGTATGATGCAAGGCCCATTCTATATATGGGGGCATTATCAGAGCATGGGTCTTATTTAGGGACTGCCAGAGCAACTGCACAAACCACGAGGACAAATTAACATCTCGTAGGAGTGGTATTTCTATTTTAACACCAGTTGTTCATGACACATAAAACATTAATTATCAAATCCGATGAAAGAACCAGTTACCGTGATAAAGCCCTACTCACTACCAAAGCCACCCACGGCGAAACTAATCACAGCAAAGTAGACTGGCCCAGTCTGGGTGATTTATTTCTTTTTAAATTTAAAATTAAATAAAAAAAATAGCGAAATGGGGGTGTTAACGCGAAATCTCCTGTAACCGCGAAATGTGGTGTTTTCGCGTTCACCCAACCGCAAACTATTAGTGTTATGGTAATTTCTTGTAGTCGAGGTTTATCTTAGCTATGAGTCAGCGGTTTTGCTGTGCATGTCGTCACATCGAAATACTATTCAAATAGCAGACATCTCATACAACCACCGCTGTAATTTTTTACAGGTTGAAAGATTCGCGTCCACGGTCACGTTGAACATACACGTTCCGCCGTGACTAGACACAATATGCTTCTAGCATCGTGGTTCTGTGGAGGAACAAACGGTACAGCCGAAAGTGACGCAAGGGAATTTGCCTGGGACCATGAAAGCACCATTCACAGTGCATGTTTTGTTGACCTCGTCAATGCGGCGATTAATCTGTTCTACCTGGTGGCGGCGTCTATTGTCCTCATAGTATTGTCTTGTTTCACAAACTTACGTCACTACTTCTCAAATATATTGTTACAGTTTCCTGGACACGACGTACGATGGACTCTGTCGATTGTTCTTTGGTTTGTTCTGTTGTGTGCACTAGGAGAGGGAATTCTAACAGATTTATCGAGAGATGGACCGACACAGCCTCACCTGTATATACCACAAGCTTTGGCATTTCTTAACGGGTTTATATTCCTAGTTTATTACCATCACATGGAATATTGGAATCGACCACATCTAGTCTGGTTATTACTGCTATATTGGATTCTGTTAATTGGTGGCCAGGTTATCACTCTAATCAACTTGGATTACCAAGGAGCAACTGGTTTAGAAGTTCTACGTTTTGATATAGCTATCGTGTTACTGGCATTGTACTTTACTTACGTATTAATTGAACTCAATGTAATCAGGACTAAGGTAAGGTCTGAATACTTATGCGTTGCCGTATAGCCCTTAGTTGTTTATCACTTTTATCTCTTGATTTTACCCTGTGTAATTTAATCATTATTTGATGGCAACCTATTGTTCAAATTACAACTTTTCGCTGGAGCAGTGGGAAACAACCAAAGTGATTATTACCACCAAGGGGCGGGGGTCACATAACGTTGACGAGCTTTTTATAGATCAATATAAGACAGACCCCTTACGTATTTGTACGCGTATTCATGTTATTTTTGACAAACAAGTACAACGCCTCTTTATTTGCGCAGATAAAGGTCACACAGTGAGATCATTGTTCAAAATATCTTAGCGGTTAGGTCGGTAAGCTAGCCAGCACAGATACATATCACAGAGGTCAAATTACAGTCCTTCTACTGTGGTCAAATGTTACCAAATGTAATATGCGGATAGTGATTACTATTTTCTTCACTCATGCAATCATAATTCTGTTTCAGATATTCAGATGGTGTTACATTGAAGAATATTTACCACGGGACACCAAGAAAAAGAATCTCCTTTTCATTCACGAGTATACAAGTTTACTTTCACGTGCGTCTTTCCAGTGGCTTGGTTGGTTATTGAAAGTTGGATATAAACAACCACTGGAAATTGACGATCTCGGCGTTCTTCCGGAAAGTCACGGTGACAAACATCAGTACCAATGTTTCTTGAAAGCTTATGAGAAAGAGAAGGTTTGTTTATCTTAAAAAGTTTCGGGAAAGAAATTTAAAATATATTCATCTTCAATGATATTCGAAACTAGGTCACTTTAGTCGACTCGAATCAATGTCATGTTGACTTTGATGTGTTTACTTATACGTACGGCAAACGCAATTGTTGACACGTGGTTGAACTCCACGTGAACTTGAGTGAGTGTCAGTTAATGGATCATGATGTATCGATTAAGGTAGAGATGCAGTTTACCTGACAGGTATTTTAATTAGTTAATTAGGAAACCAAGATGACCTCCCTTGTCCACAAAACTATATATTTTCGGAAAGCTTATTGTATGAATTTTTAAAATTTGCTAGTATTGTTTTATGAATACTGTAGTAGAAATACGCATGTGCTTTTTTGGTCAGAAATGATTAAAAAAAAATGGCTTCTAAACCATGCTTCTGTTTCCTGTCAAAATTGGTTTATGGGTACATCTGTTTACTATGAAGAAAGTGCCGTCTTGGAAAGTGTCTACCAGTTGTCAATTTTGCAGGGCAGCAGCTCAAATTTCACTACTTCAAGTTTATGCATAAATTAACACCCAGGCTAGTTGTCTGTACGATTGTTGTAACACTGTTGCACCGACGGCGTTTTGAAGATAAACACATTGTTAATCATTTGTGAAAATTTCAAAACAAAAGGTCAAAGCGTCTAGGAGCTATTTTTTTTTTAAGTTCTGGGATGTGCACTAAAAAGAAGCTGAGATAATTGCTAATTTGCATAACAATTCACTCAGTAAGAAATTTGCTAATGCTCATAATTAAAATGGCTGTAACAGTTCCAAATTTAAATGTATTATCGTTTTGTTAAAAGTTAATTATAGTGCATAATATGGAGATTTCGTCATTTCTTATTTTTTCACCATGTTTCTTTTTTATTATTTATGTACAGCCTTGCTAAATCTTGCTAAGCACTGGTATTCAAAAGAGATAATGTTTGCACCTGTTATCTATATTTTAAAATTGTTTTTTGAGTATGTTCCACTATTCACAATTCTACAAAATGTTAACAGTCTATAGCCAAGACTGTTTGGATAATAAAAAGCAAAAAAAAAACATTTCACTCCTAAGTGCCCATATACCTGCATCTCTACCTTAAACATACATTCACAGTAATTAACTAAACAGCGCCATCACGCAGCGCGCGTTCGAATTCCATGTACTGTAAAATACTTTATTCAGAATTCAATTTCGCTATTTTCGCTGGTTGGTTCAGTGAAAATATATCCAGCGAATACACCGTTTTACTATATTTTACATTTAACTCATAACAAATAAGTGAAAATGAATTCCATACAAAACACCAAAAACAAAAATTAATAATTTAAGCTGTTCAAGTTGGCATAATCTTACAAACAATTTTTTTAGTAACAATTATACTATATCATAGTACTTTGTTAGGAGGACTGTGACTATATATTCAAATGCGGTTGACGTTGACCGTGTAAAATACAGCCTTAGGTCGACTTTACTGTCCACCTCATTACAAATCGAAATTATGGCTGACTGGGCAAAAACTAAAATGGTATTTATCTGTACGGCCATACTTGGGTGAAAATGAGCCAAGTAATTATGTTTATATCCACAAAACAACTGCCCTATATAATTAAAGCGGGGGAGTCATTACCTACGCATGCGTCAGGTGGCGATAGCGTGTCATTGTTTACAAACAATGAGCCTTTGCGTTTTTAGCATGTGTTGTTATCATCGCTTGGGACTCACTTCCCGCGCGTGCGCTGGTGACGACCCTCCTGCTTTATAAGGGAATTGCGCAATAGTGCATTTGGTGTCAGCGTTATTGAGGTCGTATTAATTGACGAGCACCACCTGTGATCTGTCCCGTGACCGTTCCCAATGACTTAACGACGCCAGCGTGCGATTAGCGACACCATCAATGGATTACAACTCGTTACAAAAATATCAACCTAATTGTTCTTGTAGGCACGTGCCGCCAAGAAGGGCGTGATACCTTCGCTATGGAGGACACAGTTCAATGCTTATGGAACGGAGTATTTTCTCTCGGGTGCTCTGCTTTTACTTAGTAATTTGTTTGGGTTTGTTGGCCCAGTTGCTCTAGGGGGCGTTGTGGCGTATGCCACAGAAATCTATTATGGTTCCGTTGAATCTGATAACGAAGAGGTAAGATCATCTTGATTTTCGTATTCAAGAGTTTCGACGTATTTGAAGATTGATTTTTATGGTGAACATATTTGTTTATATGTCGAGATTTTGAACAGTGATACGAGTCAGCAAAGTATTATTCCAACACTCGTTTCCAGTGATGATTCTCCATCCAAATGTAGACGACTTACGTATATCCAGTAGTTTGGTGATTATTGCAAAATTTTAATTTATCTCCAACTATTTTAGTTGGGAATCTAACAATTGAGCTGTGTTATAACACGTGTATGTATTTATATCATATCTCACTTACAGGGAACGGGTTATATAACCCTGAATGATTTCTTCAGTAATGGGTTTGTGCTGGTAACTATCATGTTTATATCAACCATGTTAAAATCGTTCACGATGCAGTACTCTATGTTTATCATCACAGCGAAAGGAATGCACGTACGAACAGCCCTGCAGGTAAATATTCACTAACTCAGTACAAACATCCCTGCAGGTTAACCTTCCCTAACTCAGTACGAATAGCCCTGCAGGTAAACATTCACTAACTCAATACGAACAGCCCTGCAGGTAAACATTCCCTAACTCAGTACGAACAGCCCTGCAGGTAAACATTCACTAACTCAAAACGAACAGCCCTGCAGGTAAATATTCACTAACTCAGTACAAACAGCCCTGCAGGTAAACATTCACTAACTCAGTACGAACAGCCCTGCAGGTAAACATTCACTAACTCAAAACGAACAGCCCTGCAGGTAAATATTCACTAACTCAGTACGAACAGCCCTGCAGGTTAACCTTCCCTATCTCAGTACGAATAGCCCTGCAGGTAAACATTCACTAACTCAAAACGAATAGCCCTGCAGGTAAACCTTCACTAACTCAGTACGAACAGCCCTGCAGGTGAACATTCCCTAACTCAGTACGAACAGCCCTGCAGGTAAACATTCACTAACTCAAAACGAACAGCCCTGCAGGTAAACCTTCACTAACTCAAAACGAACAGCCCTGCAGGTAAACATTCACTAACTCAGTACGAACAGCCCTGCAGGTAAACCTTCACTAACTCAGTACGAACATCCCTGCAGGTAAACCTTCACTAACTCAGTACGAACAGCGCTGCAGGTAAACATTCACTAACTCAGTACGAACAGCCCTGCAGGTAAACATTCCCTAACTCAGTACGAACAGCCCTGCAGGTAAACATTCACTAACTCAAAACGAACATCCCTGCAGGTAAATATTCACTAACTCAGTACAAACAGCCCTGACGGTAAACCTTCCCTAACTCAGTACGAATAGCCCTACAGGTAAACATTCACTAACTCAAAACGAACAGCCCTGCAGGTAAACATTCACTAACTCAAAACGAACAGCCCTGCAGGTAAACCTTCACTAACTCAAAACGAACAGCCCTGCAGGTAAACATTCACTAACTCAGTACGAACAGCCCTGCAGGTAAACCTTCACTAACTCAGTACGAACATCCCTGCAGGTAAACCTTCACTAACTCAGTACGAACAGCGCTGCAGGTAAACATTCACTAACTCAGTACGAACAGCCCTGCAGGTAAACATTCCCTAACTCAGTACGAACAGCCCTGCAGGTAAACATTCACTAACTCAAAACGAACATCCCTGCAGGTAAATATTCACTAACTCAGTACAAACAGCCCTGACGGTAAACCTTCCCTAACTCAGTACGAATAGCCCTACAGGTAAACATTCACTAACTCAAAACGAACAGCCCTGCAGGTAAACCTTCACTAACTCAGTACGGACAGACCTGCAGGTAAACATTCACTAACTCAGTACGAACAGCCCTGCAAGTAAACCTTCACTAACTCAGTACGAACAGCCCTGCAGGTAAATCTTCACTAACTCAGTACGAGCAGCCCTGCAGGTAAACATTCACTAACTCAGTACGAACAGCCCTGCAGGTAAACATTCACTAACTCAATACGAACAGCCCTGCAGGTAAACATTCACTAACTCAGTACGAACAGCCCTGCAGGTAAACCTTCACTAACTCAGTACGAACAGCCCTGCAGGTAAACATTCACTAACTCAGTACGAACAGCCCTACAGGTAAACCTTCACTAACTCAGTACGAACAGCCCTGCAGGTAAACATTCACTAACTCAGTACGAACAGCCCTGCAGGTAAACCTTCACTAACTCAGTACGAACAGCCCTGCAGGTAAACATTCACTAACTCAGTACGAACAGCACTGCAGGTAAACATTCACTAACTCAGTACGGACAGCCCTGCAGGTAAACCTTCACTAACTCAGTACGGACAGCCCTGCAGGTAAACCTTCACTAACTCAGTACGGACAGCCCTGCAGGTAAACCTTCACTAACTCAGTACGGACAGCCCTGCAGGTAAACCTTCACTAACTCAGTACGGACAGCCCTGCAGGTAAACCTTCACTAATTCAGTATGAACAGCACTGCAGGTAAACATTCACTAACTAAGTAGAATTCTCAGATCTCGGTCACAGTCATCGATCGCCGCTAATTGTCAGTTATAAAAAATGTCAAAATGTCAAATCCAACTAAGATTGGCAATGTTTCACTTTCGCTATTTTTCAAAGCTGGCCGAACTGCACGACCTGTTCCTTCATTATGCTTTTTTCGCTTTATAGTACCAGCGAATTTAGGAAATAATTAATGTTAATGGCGCAGTGGAAATAGCCTATGTTGTAATAATGGCACACTGATACAAGACATGACCCCAAAAATAAAAACAAAGACTTTATTTATTTTAAGCAATCATGGTAAAGTACGTATACATTATGCACTAAAAGCTGGGGGTATTTTAGACACTTTTAACAACATTTTTCTTAAGGGTATAGAACAAATAATAAAAATAATTGTACTTTTTACTACAGAACCACGTATACGAGAAATCTCTACGTCTGTCTAGTTGGACGATGACCAGTGGTGACATGACTATGGGCCTAATTACCAACCACATGTCCGTCGACGCAACCTCCCTTTATTGGTGGTATATATTTGTACATCTATTGTGGTCCATACCATTTCAGGTAGAATATTGTGCGAACTATTTTTTATGGACGAAATACGGCTTTTGCGGCCCGATGCCGTACGGCGGAAGTTTGTGACCGTGGACCACAAAAGCCATTTCTAGTCCATAAAGGTTTTTATCATATAGGGTCCGTTAAGAGAAACTCAATTGTTTTGAACTACTTCTGTTTTATTTTCTCTGTTATTGTTCTTATTACTATTAGGTTATTACGAGGATACCTCAAAGTATGCACGAAGACAGTACAGCTGAATTATCGACCGACGATCAGCGGAAGTCGATGCGCGACGTACTGTCTGAGTGCATACTTTGAGGTGTTCTCGTAATAAGCTTATTATTATACATCTTTTCCTTCCAAAGATATACCATGGGAATGCCGAAATCCAAAAAGTTTAGAAAAGAATCAGTGTACTTCATTGGGTGGAGTTCGGTCAAACTCTGGTGGCAACCATGTTTTGTTTTTATTATTAGAGGGCGCTTACACGCGTAATCATTCCATATTTGGAATTCGCATTTCCTAATATGGTAGAATGAAAATACCCCGTAAAATACCGCAAAATACGCTGTAACTTATGGCGTTGTGGTGACAGATGTAAAATAATACCATTTATTCAAACGTTCACAACATCAAAAGAAGCGCGAAAGTGAATGTGATTGATGTTTTACAAGGGCAAAGCCCACAACATAACGGCAAAATTCTGCACTGTCAATATCAATTGAAACTAATGACGTATGTCATCTCTGGCAACGTAATGTACCTTTATCTGACTGGACCTAGTGCGCGTCTCTCGAACTCTATAAAAGGAATACGTTTGTCCAAATATGGTCAAACAGGATTCGGCATGATATTGAAAATTATTGCTCGGCTCGCTCATCAGGTTTCCCAAAGTGTTGCAAGGGATATGACAATGCCAGTTTAGCTATATGTATACACGTGAGACAGACTACGACTACAAATCTCGTACATATATTGAATCTGCTATTGGTATTTTCACTTCTGCAGTTAATAATTATCCTAGTTCTTCTATACATTGAACTTGGCTATGCCGCGTTGATTGGTGCCTCTGTGTTCCTGATCACAACACCCATACAATTCAAGCTAGGCGGATCTATGTCAACAATACAGAAGCACGTCTTGGTATGTATATAAGAATGCTTAATGGGAAATCGATATAATCCCCTATACTCATAACTGTATGGCCGCGATGACCTCTGACAAGTTTCTCGTTAGTCAGATCATTAGCCGTGGGTAATGTCCCAGGTATACCCGTGAGCATAAGCTCTAAACGCTAAAACACATACCCGTCAATTGTATTCCTATTAGAAATTTTCGGATAATCGTTTGAAAAAATCTAACGAATTATTGCAAGGGATGAAGTTGTTGAAGTTATATGGATGGGAAGAAATCTTTTGTTCAGCTATTGAACAAGTGCGTAAAAGAGAAGTGAAGAAGATGCTAAAGCTGGGTGGATTCTTGATTGCTACAAGTAAGCAGACCAATTATACATTGTGTCATACTATAATAGGTGTTTAATGCGTGTTGTTGCATTTGATGTCATTTCAGTTAAATTTAGTGTATTGTGGATTGTTTTTTTTATACTACAGGCGACATTCTTTTTATCACTGTAACTTCTGCAATCTCATTTCTTCTACTGCAATATTTGTTATCATAGTGAATACAAATTGTTGATTTCAGAAGTGTTGTTTAGAGTTTGTTTTTGTTTGAAACTTATGTAACAAATACAGAGACATCGAGTAACCCACGCTATAAATATTACAATATATTACGAAAACGTCATAATAAAATGCAGAACTTTTAACTCTTTTCATGTTTTTTTTACAGACTTTATCACCCAAGCCACGCCCGTGACTGTTACTCTTATAGTAAGTAGAGCAGTGCTTTTGTTGTTATTTGTCAAAAGACAATCATTATATTGTTACAGTGAGTTAATTGACATTATTCGTAAATGGTCGTCGAGATCTCGTTTAGAGCGAGAGAACCACGCGACTTGGGTTTGTTCCATTCTCTGTTGCCATTGCGTCCACAGTTCCGCTGACCAATGGTATTTGGACGCGATGGCGGCATAGAAATGCACTCCATTTGGGGAATGAATAAAGTCGCGTGGGTCTCTCGCCGTCAGCGAGATCTCGACGACCATTTGCAAAACGGTCTAATAAAGGAGTAGTGAGATCATTCTGAGAGTGCTTGTCTCAGAAATTAGAAATACAGAATAACGTTCCATGTGTATAATACTTCAAACTTGATTGGTTGACAGCATCCTTTTTCACAAGTGTCATATCATTTATTTCTCCTCCGATAATTTCCTTCTGTGTACAGTCTTTCGCAGTTTACTCGCTTGTGAGCCCTTTGCCATTGACACCCGAACTAGCATTCTCGTCACTGGCATTGTTCCAACAACTCATAATACCATTGTATCTGCTCCCGATGACAATAGCTTTCACGGTCAATGCTATTGTCAGTGTTGGACGATTACAAAAGTTTTTCGTGGCTCCAGAGATCGAAGAAAACCACGATGGTCGTGATGTGTTATGTTCAGCAGAGCAACAATTCCGAGATGAATATGACGACGACGAGGATGACGATTTTGTGGACAGTAAAGAGGTAATCACATGTGATGTAAAAATGCACGTATTTGTATAATCGCTATTTTTTAAAATAATGTCAGTGAAATATGGGGTGTTTTATTACACACCACAAATAGAAAAAGTTCAGTTTTATATTAAGAACGAATTAAACAGCAAATGCTGCTTCCGTTCTGAGAGGATTTTAGGCATAAAAACAACACAGATATTCATTATAATGATATTCCGAGACGACCAGTAACACGTGTAAACTGGGCGTACAATGTTGAACTGTTGCTTAGTCGTCGACATTTTTAGAAGGTGTGGCGAAACCAATGTTTAGGCAACACTGATAATATCTTGTAAATATCTTTGTTCAGAGAATCATGAACACTGTTAACCATAATTACAACCACGACTAGACTATTAGCACATTGCATCATGAAATCAATTAGTTAGAAGGCTGTTACTTGAGTTTTGTATTCTTAAATATCCATATTTAGAGGTTCATCGCATATTTCAAACTATGAACTAGGTAGGCATACTAATGCACCAGAACAGGATATAATATGTTATTATTGTAAAATACTGGAAGATACTTTTATTTATTTTATTTACACCACGGAAAATGTCACTTTTCTGTTCAACTATGTTGCCGATATTATCCATCATGATTGGGAAAATGGTGGTCATACAATTTATCAAGCTAACTCGTAATTTGTTAGATATTTATTTTCATGAAATTCACCTCTTTGTAAAAAGTCTCATCCCGGGCAAATGTAAAAATAAATGGAGATATTTAAATAATTGTATCCATTGTATTGTAAGGACGCCAAGGTACAAAAGAAACCTTTCAAATATGAAAAAGTTACCCTCGTACCTGCCGATGACGAGGACGATGACAAACTACTGACTGGTGGACGTACTAGCAAAGAAGCTTATGGTACGTTCGATCAAGAAACATCATTAGGGGACTTTGAACGTGCAAACACACTTTCTGACAACGTAGCTCTTATGGTAAGAAAGCCTCTGTGCACGATGTTTGTGCAAGTCTTCATGAACAATATTTAATATAAATCCTACGTATATCATGTCATGAATATTATATATTAATAACTAATAAATCAAAGACGTACATTTAATCACAGATAAAGAATGGTTCATATTCATGGGATGTTGATAATCCAGTGGCAGCTATCAGTGATATCAACCTCACAATCCCAGCAGGTAACAGTTTATCCTTGTATTTCAAAGTTGCATTATAATGTAAAATCCGTTACATAAAATAAGCCAACATATGAGACGGATCTTTCAATGAACAGAATTATATAAATATTAATATTATTACGATTACATTGTTTCGTTTAATTACAGAGAAACTGACGCTAATAGTTGGTTTGGTGGGTAGCGGGAAATCTTCTGTATTGTCAGCAATGTTAGGCGAGATGACGACACTATCAGGCAGCATTCTGTTTAATAAGTATGTACTACACTTGCGTGCCCCTTGCATTCACATGTTGTATATTTTAAAGACAAGCATTTACAGTTTAGATTTTACTTTCAGGAAAAAGAACAAAGTCGCATATGCCTCACAGAAAGCTTGGTTGCAGAATGCTACCCTAAAAGATAATATTTTATTTGGCGAACCATTTAACAAAAAAAGGTAAGTTAGCAATTAGTTTATTATTTAACTCCCAATACACCTTACATAACCTTTCAGGTACATGTATATGTAGAAGTCAACTTTATGCTTGTATATTGCCCGCACGTTATTAATCGGTCCTTGTGTGTGATTACGTAATGGGATATTATTTCTTTTCTCTCATAACCAGATATAACAAGGTTATTGAGGCTTGTGCCCTACAACCTGACATAGATATATTACCCGGGGGTGACAAGACAGAGATTGGCGAGAAAGGCATCAACTTAAGCGGAGGACAGAAGCAGCGTGTTAGCTTGGCGAGATGTATGTATGGACAAACAGACATCGTGATACTGGTAAGCGTAGTCAAGTTGTTTCACTGTTTAATTGCTATATTTCGTTAGGAAATTATTCTATCTATATGAAAATAAATCGAAGAGCGCATATTTTTACATTCAATGTAGCGCCATGTTCGATTCAATTTCAGGACGATCCATTAGCAGCTCTAGATGTACACGTCGGGCGTCATGTGATACACGAAGGAATTCTGGGATTTGTGATGAAGGAGAACAGGACAGTCATTTTAGTATCACACCAGCTGCAGTATTTGCAATATGCTAATCAGGTTAATTATCCTTGAACTATTACACATATTTACGTCTTATAGTTTTCATCTTTAAAAATAGGTGATATTCTTTAAAAAAAAGTAGGTATTCCAAAAACCGATAATTAAAACCAGCGATATATATCATGCTATCATATATTTTATTACATCTTACATTACTTCTCAGTTAAAAGCTTTAAGAACTATGTCGCGTGTTCTATTTTTTTTTAAATACGTATGGATGCATTGTTTGTAGTATGTATTTGTATTCCCATTTCACTGTCCACCATTTTAATGGTTATATATGCGGGAATAATAACAACATTGTATGATACAGATCATTGTCATGGATGGCGGCAAAATTTACCGACAGGGAAGTCTTGACGAGATTGCCAACCATGACCCAGAGTTGTATGGAAATTGGAAGGAAACGATTGTACTGCAGACCGAATCTGAAAAAGAGAGTGAAACTGAAGAAGAATTAACTATTATAGAGCGAAAAGAACTTATTAAACAAGTGTCAATGATTTCTGAAGAAGGAAAAAAGCAGGAAAAAGGTTCTGTCTATAGTGAATAGTTATGGGCATACTTCTTGTTTTTGTTATTTTAATTTGATGTGTTTCTCTGATTTTTACAGCCCATCGCATTTTATCCATTTAGCATCATATTTTTGAAGAAAATATTGTATTATTATTGTCTATTATCAGTTGGGACGACTCTTATAGAAGAAGAGGAGAGAGAACGAGGGTCTGTGTCGTGGAAGATTTATCTAGCCTATGCCAAGGCCATCAAGCTACCGATAGTATTTACTATAATTACATTATGGGCGAGTCAGACGACTGCTTTGACATTGACTAATTTCTGGTTATCTGCATGGTCTGAAAGTGGAGCCAATGTGACAATCAATGGAACAGTGCAGGTGAATTCACATATATACCTGTACATATATATGCCCCCAAATTGTTTTTATTGATTGCACACAATTTTGGAAACATTTAATATTTCCCTGTTTACTTTGCATTTTAACAGAATGACAGCGATGATCTTGGTTATTGGATCGGAGGATATACAGGTCTGACCATCGCATACATTATATTAGGAGTGCTTGGGAACTCGTCTCAGATCATATCAGCACTGCTCGCTGCCAAACGAATTCATATTTCCTTGCTCCGTAGCATTATCGATGCGCCAATGAGGTTCTTTGATACAACACCCGTAGGTCGCATACTCAACAGATTCTCCAATGACACTATGATCATTGATCAAGTAAGTTGGAATTTAATATTGCCTGTCAAATAACTGTATATATTCACTAAAAGCGTCATATTGGACGAGGAGTCGATTATATGCGATACATTGTGCGATCTACAGGGCATAGAATTGAATCTGAATTCAATATGACGGTGTGGGTCCGTTCATTACACACGCTAGCGCAAAGGTAGGTCGCTCAGTGCTGTATGTATGCATGTATGTATGTATATTCGAATTGGGAAAAGCAGGTTACATTTTGGGGATAAAGAGTCAAATCCTGATGTCACACTATGTGTTTTCGCAATAAATATCAAATGCTTTTAAACTTGGCACACGTGTCCCTCGTGTTATATTCAATAGGTCTAAGGTTATATGTGCTTGTTTGCAATAGATATCCAAGGGGTAAATGGATACTATCATCACAATGTAAATACACGTGACCCGAAAGTCCCATTTGGATTTTAAAGACAAAAAGTCAAATGTTGATATCCCAATATTTGTATGCATGATGTTTGTTTGCGATATAGATATAAGTACCACCCCTAAAATGTACACGCACATTTCTTCATATAACTCACAAGACTGGATCAGATTTCAATGTCACCAATCACGTTTCCCTAGCTATGCAACTATAAGGCCTAACCTTAAGCCTAGTATTGATACAGATACCGATTCATGCAGACTACCGTAAATTAGTAAACTTGGCGAATGCTTCATTAAAAGTGCTTTGTTTCAGTTTGTTTATATTATTGTACTTTTATTATTACGCCACAAACCCCCAAAACACAGGAAAAGTAACATGATTTTTTGTTACTGAATTTGACATTAAAATGTCATGTCAAGGCCAATGGAAAGTAATAGAGCAATCACGTAATTCGATGCCTAAATATGGTCATATATAGTATGCAATGAGCCACTCAGTTGATAATACAAGGGACGGCGCATCACGTAATATCCACTGCGGTGGAATGTTAGCCTTTAATACTATAAATAGTGGAGGACATATTTTGTTGAAAGATATTATAGCATGACATCACTTACTTTTCAGATAGACAGTTACAGTAATGTTTCAGTTTTATTACAAACCTGACAAATAATGTGTTTTTATTGTAGAAAATATGGCAAACAGTAAATGGTCTTCTGATTACCATATTTCAAATAGCTGCTGCTGTGATAGTGAACAGTCTAGTGATACCCATATTTATTGCCTTCGTTGTACCTGTTTTGGTTATTTACTACTTCATCCAGAGTTACTTCATAACCACCTCCAGGTAAAATAAACTGTTGTTTGTTCATGTGACATCGGTGTAGGATCGTGTATGTTGCGCTTTTGGTCGATGACTTGATATCAGTACGTGTGTTTGCCTGCCTACCTCTTTGTATTTCCAGACAGATCGGGACGCACTATGTAACAGCCTCAATACACTTCAAGTGGGAGTTCAGTTTAAAAGATACTTACACGCATGCTTCATCGCCGGTTTGTATTCTTGAAGGAAAATGTTAACCCATTTAACTGTTTTCACAGGGAACTTCAGCGTCTGGACAGCATAACCAAATCACCAGTATTCGCCCACTTCTCTGAAACGTTGGGAGGATTGTCCACAATCAGAGCATACAGGTACAGCCTGTGTATTGAGTATTCAGAAATGTCATGTGTGTATATCAGTAGGGTTACAACAAAGCTTGTAGGCCTATTGTTTTGTTGTGTCTTTACTTACTTCTTCTTCTGTAACAGATTATTTTGTCTTCCAAGTCTCAGAAACGATTAATCCGGTACTTATAAAACTTTGCCAACTTGTAGGCCTCTACTTGAAGTGTGTGCCGTGACAAATTTCAAACAGTTTCCTCCACTACCTTGTCGGCTACTTTGGAATAAAGTTGAACCGAAAGTTTCTATTTTGAATCATATCTATTTATACCCACTTAATACGCAAACATCGTTTTCCCGTACATACATATAATTGTATTTCAATAACTTTTTTTAAATGAAAAAAATTAGCATAATAAGTTATACCTAGTATATCTACGCTTTGGTAATTTACATTTATTTACCAACCACCTGTAAAATATTAACCATGCAGCTTTTTTTTACATGTTATTATTAATCGTGAATAGGTAAACTTCGCATAGATCATTCCAATTTTTGTTATTTTTTGTCAACAGAGATGAGAGAAGATTTCGTCGTGTTCTAATTGAAAGAATCGACACAAATAATATCGTATTTCTATTTTTACTGAGTGTTAACAGATGGTTAGCCGTAAGACTAGTAAGGAGGAGTTATATATTTCAGTATGTTTAGTGTTTTCTCCATTCGTAATCACATTATTCAAAAACAATTGGTTAACACGTATCAGAAAAATCATTCTTACTGCTCGTATTATTTGTAGGATCTTGTCGGTGCTTTTATTGTTCTTGTGTCCGGGCTTGGTACCTTGATAGCGTCTATTCTTGGTGGCCTTCAACCAAGTTTGGTGGGTTTAGCACTCTCATATTCATTACAGGTATTTATATGATTTATTATATTTAGCATATCGTGAACTACATACTATATAGTTTACGTTTGATCAATCGAAAACCTTCATAGCGTATGTTGAATTATATGTACGTATTGAGAAATTGCATGATTGGCTATTTCATCGAAAAAACACTTTCAGTTTCAAAAAATATATATCTTAATTGTGTGAATTTCAACATGCCATATCGAACTATATATCAAAACGAATAATAAAAGTCGTCGATATTGCCGTTTTAATTCGATACTACAATCTATATCTTCAGATAGCTGGTTATCTTAATTGGTTGATTCGTCAAGTTGCTGATTGTGAAATGCAAATGAACGCCGTGGAACGTGTTAAGCACTATACGCACACACCGAGTGAACCATACAGAGGTGAGTGGTTGGCTACGCGGGTGTAGTCTTCGGTGAGTTCATGCATGCAATAAAGGGCAGTGCCGAGTCTTTTATTTTAATTAAAATATCCCGATATATCGACAAATGTCATTCAAGTGCAATGGTAGTTTAAGAATAAATAAATCAACCATTTGGTTAGACGTCAAACATTTGAAATCATGGGGTAGCTGGAAGAGTGTGAACAGTGCAATTTTGCAGTGCAGTCTTGTCTGTTATTTTTTTCTGTTTCTTGAATTGCCCCTGCAACCCCTTGCATTTTTTTCTGTCAGTGTCTAGCTTGCGAGAATCGACGACACTCAAAAAGCAAATGACATGCGTAATTATTCTTATATGTAATAGTATTATATAATATATGCACGTGTTACAATTACATTGGTCGGCTCCATCTGATAAAATAAGTTTCAAACAGTAATTAGATTACTTCATTTGCTGATTGAGTCACTGAGAAGACAACATATATACAACATATATACCAATGTATTTTCGCTTTTTAGGGAATCAAAAACCTCCGCTAGCGTGGCCTGATAGCGGCGATGTTCGCTTCAATGACGTATCCGTCCGATATGCTGCAGAGTTGGAACCTGTCTTACGCGATATTACAGTGCATTTCAAAGCTGGAGAAAAGGTAAGTGTTAGGAACTAAATTATTTGCACTGATCTCGGATTGATATTTCAGATTGTACCGTGAAGGGGTTAATTACTCTATTGTATATCATACATCGCTTACTACGAATGTGTAACGAGTGTTTGTGTTCGTTTAGATTGGAATTTGTGGACGGACTGGGAGCGGGAAATCTTCACTTACACTTGCCTTGTTCAGACTCATAGATACTTATAAAGGTGATTGCCAAATATTTATATATTTTTTCCAAAGTCACTGAATATATATATATATATATATATATATATATATATATATATATATATATATATATATATATATATATATATATATATATATATATATATATATATATATATATATATATTATACTTTGCTGACGAAATTACTCTGGCGGATTATGAAATATTTCCTTCACTTCTGTGTACTAGTATTTGTGCATTGAGCCGGAAACAATCCCCGTGCATTTTGGGCGACCAAGGTGATATTCACTTGCTACATTGGTGGCATTGCATCTTACGTTCATTTCTAGGTAGTATTGTTATCGATGGTATTGACATATCCCAAGTTCCGTTATTGACTCTTCGTAACAGAATTGCTATTATACCACAGGATCCTGTGTTGTTTTCTGGCACTATCAGGTAGATTATACGCCATTATTTGGCAATAATTGATAAAACTTGCATCGTAATCACGTGAAGTTTCAGCATATCCATGCATTCATCAGTTGCGTGCGTTAATTAACTAGAATTCTTTTTTTATTTTTACACTACAAGGTTCAATCTTGATCCACTCGAGGAGAAGTTGGATTCACAATTGTGGGAAGCACTTGAAATTGCCCAGTTAAAACCAACGGTGTCCGAACTTGATAACCAACTCGGTAAGAAATTGTTTCCAGGAAATCGGAACATTTAACTGCGGGGAGCAGGAGGCAAAATCACGCCTCTATCACATGTATCATACACATTAAAACAATTAAAAGTCAACACAATTTTGTGTGTTTGTTTAATTCTGTAGACGCCGAAGTCGCCGAAAATGGAGAAAATTTCAGCGTTGGTCAGCGGCAGTTATTTTGTTTAGCTAGAGCTTTCCTGAGAAATGCTCGCATTTTAATTATGGACGAAGCCACTGCCTCGATTGATATGCAGACAGTAAGTATGCGATAATGTAGCGTTTATAAATTATATGACATGAGAATATACAAGAATATGAGCCCTGAGAGTATGTCGTTGAATATCAACATCAAAATAACACGTGATAATTTTCCACAGGATGCCATTCTTCAGACCGTTGTTGCCACTTCTTTCAACAGTGTAACAGTCATAACAGTAGCGGTATGTACACCCACACCTTAAATGCTTAAACACTGAACCAATATCATCTACGCATATTCATGTCTTGGTTGGTCGATAAACGTTCGAGGATGTCGTACTTTCAAGTTTTTCTTGTAATCAAACACAGTGTATGCCATATTATCAAGAAATATTCGCTTATATTTCAGCATCGCGTTGCCACGATCATGGATTCCGACACTATACTCGTGTTGAGTGATGGCAAAATAGTGGAATACGACACGCCTGCGAATCTATTACAAGATGAAGACAGTATATTTTCGTCTTTAGTGAAAGGGATGAAATAAATACGTATGAGCATATGTAACATATTTAGTTTGTATTTTGACAATAAGAATGTGTGACATATGACGAAGTCTTGTCAATCTCAAAAATTTGAGATTGTTGGAATTTAGAATTTACCTATCAATTTTGTTGTGTTAATGTAATATTGTGTCCAGTTCAGCTGAATTCAATTAAGCCTGCGTCCAGCATCCTTTAATGACAGAAGGACATATTATACCAGTAAAAATATATAAGTTCATGGTATTTCTAGATTATGTTTCTGATAGTATGGACATAATACACTGTAATATGACATGAATAAAAACAACATCTCGTCGGAGTAATTTTCTGGTTCGACTTAATTATGTTATGATGTAATGGCAAACAATTCGTAACTTGTCCGAGGAATCAGAGGGGTATAGGTATTTGCAGTTGAGTCGTCCTCTAAAGATGTTATTTTGCGCAATAAGGATGGCCGTACAACCCCCTTTTCACTTACGTAAAAGAAACTAAATATATTTTTTACTGTAGTAAGTATTCCAATGGTAGTCCTGTATTTAGGACTGTTACATATTCAATGCATGGCACAGTCCCCGTTAGTTATCAAATTTAAGATATATAGTTATGTTTATAGTAATATAGCTGGAATATAACCATGTCAGGAATATGATTTTTTTAACATTAAAATGATTGATATTTGTATCTGATCGTCAAACAAGTACTTGTCCATATTGAGAGATATTGCTCTGGAACAGCATTCAAAATCAGCCATTTTGAATACATGTACAGTATATATATAACATGATGTATAACGAATATATAAAATTTGAATATAATCAGTCAAAGCATTTAAGAGATATGGCTCTAGAAGCCCAATCATTAAAACAAAATGGCCGCCAGTCAGCTATTTTGAATCCAATCTGAAAAATAAAATGACGTGCATCAGGAACCCGTAATGTCTAATGTATGTACCAAGTTTGAACGAAATCCATCCATAAATGCCAGAAATGCTTGATATTTGATGATTTTTTAGTACAAAAATGACAACCATTCGGCCATTTTGAATAGGATCGTCAAACCAATATATCTATGACATGATGTATAATGAATATTTACAATTTGAACATAATCAGTCAAAACAAGTTGGAGATATGGCACGAGAACCACATTGATTAATACAAAATGACCGCCAGTCGGCCATTTTGAATGTTATCTGAAAAACAAAACTATTTGCATCAAGGTCCCATAATGTCTAATGTATATACCAAGTTTGAGCAAAATCCATCAGTAAACAGCCGAGAAATGGTTGCTTTTTATGATTTGTTAGCACAAAAATGGCCGCCATTCGGCCATCTTGAATCAGATCGTAAAACAAAATGATGTGCATCAAGGTCCTATAATGTCCAACGTGTATACAAATATGTATAATGAATATTTAAAATTTGAACATAATCAGTCAAAACAAGTTGGAGATATGGCACGAGAACCACATTGATTAATACAAAATGACCGCCAGTCGGCCATTTTGAATGTTATCTGAAAAACAAAACTATTTGCATCAAGGTCCCATAATGTCTAATGTATATACCAAGTTTGAGCAAAATCCATCAGTAAACAGCCGAGAAATGGTTGCTTTTTATGATTTGTTAGCACAAAAATGGCCGCCATTCGGCCATCTTGAATCAGATCGTAAAACAAAATGATGTGCACCAAGGTCCTATAATGTCCAACGTGTATACAAGGTTTGAACAAAATCCATCTGTAAACAACCGGGAAATGCTCGATTTTGATGATTTTTAGCACAAAAATGGCCGCCATTCGGCCATCTTGTATCAGATCATGAAACAAATTGACGTGCATATGTATGATAGCATGTATGATGTATGTGTGAAGTTTGATTGTGATTGGTCCAGGCATTTCTAAGATACAGGTCCGGACGCACGCACAGACGCACGCACGCACTCACGGACACACAGAGGTCAAATCATAAGTCCCCGTTTTCGGACTGCGTTCGAACGGGAACTAATTATTTAATGTAATGACGGACACTAACATTGGTTGACGCTTCACCTGTACCGCTATTTTACGGAGTGTATATTATTAAATGTATCTTAATCACTCATACGACACAGATTACAATGATGAATAAGAAATAAGAATAAGAAATAGTACATTACACTTTTAGACGTGATAGAGTTAAGGTAGCGGGACACGATGTCGTGAGATCTATGAACAAAGAATTTGTTGTTATACTATTATAACTATCATTTACCATATAGTTTACCATATAGTCGAAGAATGTTTATTAGTGAGTATTAAAAGACGGAAAAGGTTGCTTGTAAATTATTTAAAGTAGTGTACAATTTCAGGAAATGTTGTACATAATATATTTAAAAGAAGCATGTGACGTCGGAAAGCGTTGCCCGCAAACTAGCATGAGTAGCCTGCAAACTCGGTAAACGTTTACCGTTAGCTTAATAAATGGGGCGTGAAAAGTCAGAAATAGCTAGCCGTCAACCCAAATCAGTAATGTGCAAAGTCTGAGACAGTTTCCTGTAAGCTAGTATGAGTAGTCTGTACAGTTATCAGGGGTAAATCTTCTCCACGGGGTCTCCACACGCCAGGGGGGGGGACTCGTCTCGTCTCTCTATCGCGTCCCCTTGAGGTACGGGATCTGGAAAGTCACTTTAACTTTACAGTCAAATAAGACACACACAGCGAAATACGTTTCAACTCTCGTCTTAGTCGGTCAATCGAGCACTCTACCAGACACAGCGCCCTGGGGAAAAGTCCCCAAGACTCTCACAAGGCTGAACCAAGACTCGCCCAAGACTGGACTGCCTCAAGCCTCGCCCCTGGACTCTCTCGGACTCTCGACTGCGTCTGTCGTGGAGTATTCGCCAAGACCAACTCAAACTCTCTTTATTCATTTTCAAAACTCTAACCAATTACAAAACAGTAAAAAGACTCTTGGGCGTAACCTTCAATCATAAAGCCAATCACACTAAGTACTGAATACGTCATATCTTTTGATTAATCGTTCACTACATTAATAACTACGGATGTCAGAATAGCGACGGTATCTTGTAATTAGTTCCAAACCACTGAGCCAAGTTCCGTCCAAAACTTCAAATAGGCCTACACGATGACAGACATAACACAGCAATTCGCTAATAATCAACTAATTAAGTCGGTCAACAGATACGCAAAAACAAATTCATGACACAGTCATAAAAAGTTGACCGTAACCTATTATGTGTAGCGTGCAAAGTCGGAAACTACCATAAACAATGTGCATAGTTGGATGAAGTTTCCCGTAATCTATAAAACGTAAAGTGCAAAATCACGGAAAGTTGCCCGTGAACTATTGAAAGTAGCCTGCAAAGTCGGAAATTAAATGGAACGCCCATGTCAAAAAATATTGCTTGGAAACTATGAAAAGTAGCGTGAAAATAAAAAAAAAAGTTATTATTAAAAGTAGGTGTAATGCCGGGAACAGTCGTCTGTAATTAATTAGCTGAAGCTGGAAAGACCGAAAAAGTTGTGAAAAATTTCACGTAAACTAGTATGAGAAATGTTGCCTGTAAACTTAAAAAAGTAGCGTACAAAGTCAGGAAAAAGAGCCAACACTCAATTAAAAGTAGCCTGCAAAGTCTATAACCTAATAAATGTAACCCAAACTCAGAAAAAGTTGACTGGAATCTATGAATAAAAGCGTGAAAATTCGAAAAAAATTGTCCCCAATTAAAAGTAACGTGCAAAGTTGGAAACGTTGACCGTAAAATATTAAAAGTAGTGCGCAAATTCAGGAAAAGTTGCCTATCAAAACTATAGTGTGCAGCAGCGTGCAAAGTCAAAACAAGTTACCCGTAAACTAGTCAGGAAATGTTGCCTCAAAATTATTAAAAGTATCACGCAAAGTCGCGGAAATGATATACGCAAATCTCGTTAAAAGCGAAATAGCCTCGCGAATTGTCTCTCTCAACCAGTTATCCATTTTCTCGCGTCGTCGCCGAGATTTATCCTAAATTTGCATCATCCCATATAGAAGTAAACAACATATATAACATATTCAAGGATATCATATACCAAATCACTCGTCAATAACATTTAGGCATTGCCATCCACTCGCTCTTCTTATCGAGGTTTAAATTTTATTTTTCGTTGCAATCTTAAAATATGGCTTAATCTAAGGGAGCTGGTTGGCTGCGACTATAGCTAGACCTTAACGTCAATTTCAGTCACTCAACCTTTGCTTCGAAGTCACATGACATAACGTTCAATAGTTGCCGATGTTTGAACCTAGTTCAGACGACCACCCATTCTTAGTACAGAAAATAATTCATTCGTTACCAAGAGGTGTGAGTACATACACAATCACATAATACCTCAAATATTATGCAAATCGCAATAATAGTTACAGCCTTAACGAACGCGGGCACTCACTGCTGTATTTACTTGGTGTTGATACCAATCTGACAGGGTAAAGTCCGGTCTACGATAACATGCATACATGTATGCTAACGTTGAAACAAGCCCACTAACCGCGTTGTAAATTGATGTACCTGCAATAGTCCATCAAACCGTCAGAATGGACGACCGTAAATTGGCTAATGTTACTGTGGAATATTGTATTTAATACAGTACATCCGGGGATTCTAGTAGGATATGATATGATGGAGTGGTTTTGTGGAAGAAGCAATACTACTGATGTTATCGAAGACGTCATATGGAACCACGAATTTACCTTAAACAATGCCTGTTTTGTTGATCTCGTTAATGCGGCGATTAATTTGTTCTACCTGGTGGCGGCGTCTATAGTCCTCATAGTGTTGTCTTGTTTCACAACCTTACGTCACTACTTCTCAAATATATTGTTACAGTTTCCTGGACACGACGTACGATGGACTCTGTCAATAGTTCTCTGGTGTGTTCTGTTGTGTGCACTAGGAGAGGGAATTCTAACAGATTTATCGAGAGATGGACCGACACAGCCTCACCTGTATATACCTCAAGCTTTGGCATTTCTTAACGGGTTTATATTCCTAGTTTATTACCATCACATGGAATATTGGAATCGACCACATCTAGTCTGGTTATTACTGCTATATTGGATTCTGTTAATTGGTGGCCAGGTTATCACTCTAATCAACTTGGATTACCAAGGAGCAACTGGTTTAGAAGTTCTACGTTTTGATATAGCTATCGTGTTACTGGCAATGTACTTTATTTACGCAATAATGGAATTCAATGTAATCAGGGCTAAGGTGAGGAACGGACGATTCATATCTTATCCAGACTGTGCCGATATTTGACCCCGTGCTAATTATTAACATCTAAACTCCGTTATCATATTCCAACCAACCACAATAATGAGGTGCAGACGCTGTACCGGGCAGTTCTCTCAAATTTGAGAAGGACATTCCCATATGTTCTGCGTCCTACAATAAGATACAAACTAGAATATACATTAGCCATATGTTATGTAACACAAAGGGTCATGTAAGTCACTCTCCCAGTGTTGAAATAAGTTAATACTTCATTCTGTATTGCGTATGATAAAAACGTAAACTAACTAACGTCATTTAAGTTATCTGATTGGGTGCGTAAAATTTGGCTGAAATGTACGTTACCCTACAAAGATATTTTACAATATTTACAAAATTTATTTAGATTTATACGAGAAGATCATAAGTACAAAGTTGCAAAAAAAATATCGCCACACAGTTTGTTGGTAATTGGACGCAATATGTGTGCATGGGTGATTAACATTGAACTTTGGATTATAGATATTCGGCTGGTTCTACGCCGACGAGATCTTGCAACGAGACCTTCGCAAAGGTAATCTCCGCTTTGTTCATGATTATACAAGTTTGATGTCGAGGACGACGTTCCACTGGCTGAACTGGTTGTTGAAAATTGGATATAAACGACCAATTGAAGTAGGCGATCTTGGCGCTTTGCCTGAGAAGCACGGAGACATATATCAATATGGCTGTTTCTTGAAAGCGTATGAGAAAGAAAGGGTGAGTAGTGTTTCTCTTTTTATTTAATGGTACATTTATTTATAGGCACGATGATGCATTGATGTTGTATCGCTATGGGATAAGATAATTTTCAATAACATAAATGTAAAAAATCAATACTGTCGTATATAATATGTATGAAAATCATTTGTGGTCAATATACTTGATAAATCATTGACTTTTTCACCTGTAATGTTCAGGCGATTTTATATTTTTTTGCAAGTAAACAATACAGTGGTTTAAGCTACCTGGCCACTTCACGTTCACAGATTTTTTTCATAAATTTTCATATTTTGGTCGCTTATTCCCTGGAAATTACCACCCACAGACCTAACATTGTCATGTATTTGTTGTGTAACCACAGGTACGGGCCACAACGAAAGGTGTAATCCCATCACTGCTGAGAACACAGTGGAATGCATATGGAAGCGACTTAATTCTCTCGGCGACACTGCAGTTAGTGAGCAGTTTATTGGGATTTATTGCTCCAGTTGCTCTTGGTGGTGTTGTTACCTATGCCACTACACTGTATTACAACCTCGAACCTAGCCATGAGGTAGGATAGTGTTTCTGTAATCGTTGCAGTTTAGCTCAAATTACAAACGCGACAAAGGACAACGTGCGCTTTTTTAAGGAATAAAGGACAACGCAGTGCCCATTATTAAGGGAATTAATGACAACGTCCTGTCCATCATTTAGGGAATAAAAGACGACGCGCTGCCCATTATTTAGGAAATAATGGACGACGCGCTGCCCATTATTTAGGAAAAATATAGGACGTCGCGCTGCCCATTATTTAGAAAAAATATAGGACGACGCGCTGCCATTATTCAAGTTTAGGTTGCTATTAATATTCATGAGCTGCAATTTGCACATCGCGTGGTCATTATGGAGAACGGTGTGCGCCCTGGTGAGGACACAAGGACTGCACCTTCCAACAAACCGGGCAACTTTTAAGAAGCCAACACAATGATACAGTCACCCCATGACATGGCGTAACGTTGATCAATAACAGATCAAACGGAAAATATAATAACGAAGCAGACATAATTTTCTTCCTGACAAATGTCATCTGCATATTATGCAAATATGTTTTTGATAGGTTTTATCTGATTTTCCAGAAACAGATTATAGTTATGCGAATTATGTAACTGGTTAAAAACCTAGTCCGTGCCGCTGGGGGCACATGTTAGGATTACATGTTTATTATTTCCTATTTTCGTTTTTTGTTAATTGCCGCATTTCTATAATATTCTCAAACAAGCAGTCTGTCGACTGAGATAGCTCCGCTGTTAGCAATGCACATTTCAATTAAAGAACTTAAGATATCATTAGAAAATGAACAAATGTATAGTATCAAAGCAATCAGACTTGTTGTTTTCAACAAGAATTAGAAAATATCACTTTTTACCAAAAATGACAAAAATATTCATCAAAATTAGTTAATTGAAGATATCATCACAGTATGAACAAATCTGAGAGAGGTCTACCTGAGGTACTTATATTTATAGTATGAAAGCAATCAGACTTGTGGTTATTAACAAGAAGTCGAGAATATCACTTTTTACCAAAAAATACACATTAAAATCAGAGAACTGAAGATATCATCACGAAATGAATAAACCTGGGAGATGTCTATCAAAACAATCGGTTTTTAACAAGAAGTCGAAAATATATCTTTTTACCAAAAATAACATAAATATTCACCAAAATTAATAAATTAAAGGAAACATCACGAAATGAACAAATGTAAGAGAGGTCTACCCAAGGTACATATGTATACACCAAGTATCAGAGCATTCAGGCTTGTAATTTTCAAGAAGAAGTCGAAAAAATAAAAAGTTGACACGGACGACGACGGACGACGGACAATCACTCATATGATAAGCTCCACTCGACAAAGTCGACAGTGGAGCTAAAAAAAGCAACAGATAACAATAAGACATGTGAGCAAGTCTAGCGCGTAGGTAAATTCCTGCTAAAAATGACAACGTGAATTCACCATGATAGGGTTGCTGTTTAAAAAGATCCGTCCAAATGCGGAGCTATTGAACATTTCTGATTCAAACGCAATTGTATCAATTTGTAATAATTTGTACAATGTCCGTAGCAAATTTGACAATTTCGGCCAAATAGATTGTTGTTGTGAAAAAATGTTTGCTGTTCTATTCAAGTGTTAGGTATTCAGTTGTCAGTTCTTTAGTCTCACATAACACGTTGTAATTCTAGAACAGCTATTGGACAATTCAGGATAGCCTGTTTACAAAAATCTGACAAAAGACCTACAGGTGATATCGACCAATCAATATACGGTATTATAATATCTAAATCTGTTTAAATTTATTATAATATATTTATTATTAATATTGTGTTAATATATATTCTATATTTTTCGAAGTGTATATACACACAGGGAAAAACACATATGCCCGAACACAAAATTTATAATTGACCAATATGCTGAGGCGCGTGTCATAAAACATGGTGTTTGAACGCCTCTTTATGCGGAAGAGCGCTCCGTACGTAATGGTGTTCAACTGTTATGGACGCAAATTTCCATATCAATAATTCTATAGTGTATACAATTTATAGTATCGTTAAATTATTTTGCTCTGACAATTCTAACAATCGACCTACTTATTTTTCTTTCAGTCTACTAATTATTATATAACAGTTTCCAGTTTCTTCAGTAATGGATTTGTGCTTGTCACTATCATGTTCATTTCAACGACGTTGAAATCCCTAACTCTACAGTACGCAACATACATCCAGACGATCAAAGGAATGCATGTACGGACAGCATTACAGGTACCGTATACACGTATCGAATATAATCGTTTGTTCCACAAAATTTTGACGTTGAATTGGTAGTATGTTTAAATAATCGTGTCATATATTGCATAATACTTAAATATTAAATACGGGTTTTCATAAATGAATTTTTTGTTTTAACGGCAGACATAGTAGCAGGGGGATTGGCACGAGAGGGCGCCGTCCGATCTGGGTGGAACGTTTCGAAATCAGTCGTCCGGATGCCTTCGTCAAGCAACAACGTCCCTTCTACAAACATGTGACATAATTAAAGCGATTTCTTTACAGAATGATCCTCAACAAAACTTAGAAACATCACATAGAAAAATACAGGTTCTAAAATTATGTCTATTGCAAAACAGATCAACCGACAACCAGTTTGACGCACTGAAGCCTGAGTTCCACGCGTGATTTTATTGCGTTCAAAAATGTTCCATTTCAAACTGCGCATGCACACACACAGTGGTTTCTCGAAATGCATACTATTTAGGTAACTTTTAACTGATAAAAGTTACTGGAAACATTTTGAGCAATTGTGAACAATAGTACTAGAGTGAAATATCAACGTGTCTCTGCATTCTCCATGAATTTCATAACATGCTATGATCATGGTAAAGAAAAAACCTGTGGTTACTTTCAACAGTTTACTGGAGTCTGATGGAAAATTTGTCTCAAAAAACACTTTTACATCAGTTTTTCGATTATTTTTTCAGCTCGTAGGGATAGAATCAGTCAATTTAGAACTGTCATGTGTACTATCGGAAGGCATTCTGGCACAATTTTACTGAAAAGACAAGTTTTTCATTGCTCATGAATATTAATTTAAGCAAATGAGACGATTATTTCAACCAATCGTGTCATGCAACTCTCCCCCTGCATAGTAGTAATCGTTTGACGAAATACTGAACATCTGCAATGCGCATGCGTCTCGAATTCACCCAGGTAATTAAACATCCGTGTTCTCAATATTTTATTGAGTGAATACTGAATATGTTTGCAAAAAAAAAAACTTATTTCTATTTTACACTAAATCACATTCTCATCCTTTTCATCAAGATGCAACATATAACAAAATGATTTAAATATCTCTTTAGCACAGTGTTTATTGTTTATGCACAGAACCACGTGTATGAGAAGTCTATGCGACTGTCTAGTTGGACGATGACCAGTGGTGACATGACTATGGGTCTAATTACCAACCACATGTCCGTCGACGCAATCTCCTTCTATTGGTGGTATTTATTTATCAACTACTTATGGACCGTGCCATTTCAGGTAAAATCATATAAACATAATATATACATCTATGATGCGCATGACTGGGCAAGGCGGTGAAAATTAAGGACCGTCATTTTTCGATCAACTCGGAATTCCTAATAGGGTAAGATGCATTCAGTCGACTGATACCGTATATTTACGACAAAGATAAGCACGTAATTTTAGTAAAATACTTTCTTAAAATGTCTGATTATTCATATTAATTATGATGAGTTATGATAATCATCATTATTCCCCAGATAATAGTTCTTTTGGTTCTACTATACAATGAGCTCGGATATGCCGCTCTGATTGGTGCCTCTGTGTTTTTGATTGTCGTTCCTATTCAATTGAAAGTTGGCGGATACATGTCAGCTGCACAGAAACAAGTATTGGTAGGTGAAATATATATTAAATATTCTACTCGAATGAACATTTGATAAATGTAGTATTTGATTACAAATATACACTCATAGTTTCTCATTAACTGTATTAGTATTGATCAGGATGGACAGATGTGCATTTTGTATTGGTTAGAAAGTTCCGGCAAGGACTAAATGTTTGACAATTGAAATAACCATTACCATTAGGGAGCGTTTGGAAACGATCTCATTCAGTGTGCGTCACTTGAATGTATGTTTACCAATAGCGTCACTGAACTCAGTGGGTGTTTTGAGATTTTTGCCGCATTCCAAAAAAAAAATGCACGCCATACACGCTTTGCGAATATGTAGGGACACCGTCAAAAACAATACGGGTGAAGACAAACGATTTCCTTCTTTTCTTCAATTCGCGCAAGATCTTGGTAGCATATCACACCCTCGCATGTCCTCATCTTGTAAATCCATCCTTGATATCCAAAATAAATTGATTAACGAGGATTTCTTATTGATTAGCAAAATGCAGATGATCGTCTTAAAAAATCCAATGAACTACTACAAGGGATGAAATTGCTTAAGTTATATGGATGGGAGGAAATATTTTGTTTAGCTATTGAACAAGTGCGTAAAAAAGAAATGAAAAAGATGTTAAAACTTGGCGGATTCTTGATAGCTACAAGTAAGTGCATGTTGTTTGTTCTTCCCTGAATGTGGATCACGAATGAAATATGTTATTGTCATATATACGCTACGTCATTTATATCACGCCATGCATCGCTCGGAACCTTTTATACTTCTTGGGGCTGCTTTTCGTGGATGCAATATGGGGAATGTTGTTGTTGTCGTCTCTAGCGTAAATTCTTTTTTGCAGTTATAATAACTAAAACAAGTCATTGTTAATGACACGTCCCCGTTCCGTTCATATTTGAGTGACATATACATTCAAAGCAGATCATGACCGAAATGCACCTGCATATGTACAACACATTGTGCTAAATCTGAACAAAATCCATCCATGCATGACTGAGATCCGGTTCTGGAATTGTGAAAATACGTGATTTTGATGCATTTTCGGCCTTAAAATGGCCATCATTCCGCTATTGTTAAGCAGATCATGAAACAAATGCACATATCTATTTGTGACATGATGTACCATGTGTGTGTGAAGTTTGAACTTGATCAATCCAGACATGTCTTGGATACGGATCCAGAACTGAATTCTTTAACAAAATGGCCGCCAGTCGGCCATTTCGAACTTGATCCGAAAAAAAAAAGACGTGCATCAAGGTCCTATTATGTTTAATGTATATACCAAATTTGAACAAAATCCATCCATGCATAACTGAGATATGGGTCCGGAATGGTGAAAATGTGCGATTTCAATGCATTTTCGGCCTTAAAGCAGCCCCCATTTGGCTAACGTTAATGAGATCATGAAACAAATGCACATACATATTTGTGACATGATGTACCTTGTGTGTGTGAAGTTTGAACTTGATCAATCCAGACATGTCTCGGATACGGATCCAGAACTGAATTCTTTAAAACAAAATGGCCGCCAGTCGGCTATTTCGAACTTGATCCGAAAAAAAAATGACGTGCGTCAAGGTCCTATTATGTTTAATGTATGTACCAAATTTGAACAAAATCCATCGATGCATAACTGAGATATGGGTCCGGAATGGTGAAAATGTGCGATTTCAATGCATTTTCGGCCTTAAAGCAGCCCCCATTTGGCTATCGTTAATGAGATCATGAAACAAATGCACATACATATTTGTGACATGATGTACCTTGTGTGTGTGAAGTGTGAACTTGATCAATCCAGACATGTCTCGGATACGGATCCAGAACTGAATTCTTTAAAACAAAATGGCCGCCAGTCGGCTATTTCGAACTTGATCCGAAAAAAAATGACGTGCATCAAGGTCCTATTATGTTTAATGTATGTACCAAATTTGAACAAAATCCGTCCATGCATAACTGAGATCCGGGTCCGGAATGGTGAAAATGTGCGATTTTGATGCATTTTCGGCCTTAAAATGGCCGCTATTCGGCTATCGTTAATCGGATCATGAAAAAAATGCATGTGCATATGTCCCATATAATGTGTGATGTATGAGTGAAGTTTGAACTTAATCGGTCCATGCATGTTCGAGATACAGGTGATCACGGACGCACGGACGCACGGACGCACGGACGCACACAGGGCAAAACATAAGTCCCCGTTTTCGGACTGCATCCGAACGGGGACTAACAAAGTTTGCTAAAATAAAACATTGGTTAGACACAAAATGAATGAAGACATTTATACAATTGGTCACGATAACCCACCGTTAATAATGAATGTGGTATTTCCAGTACTTTTCCCACCAAAATGCTTGCCATTATCTTTCTCTTCACATTTTGCTTAGATATATTGCTGTATTATACGGGATCTTTTATAAAATTCATGTAAAATTGTTCTATAATGGACCCTGAGAATAATACAATACAAGCAGTTAATTAATTAAATATTAATTATGTTTATGTAATTGCTCTGCATGCATATTAGTGTATATTATCTCTGGTTACCAGTTAAGTTTATTATTGAAAAACGTTTTCATTTTACGTGCGTTGTATTCGTCACTAAGAGTCTCATGTCGAAGAGAACGCAATGCAAGGACCATGGCCCTTTACGACCACAATTTCAAAATTGTATTCAGTAGAACTTCGAACATGCTTGAACGGATCCCAAAATTTGATGTTTAATTTTATTTAAATTTTCAGATGTCATAAGCATGATGACGTCACCAATCATTACATTAGTCGTAAGTACTAGCTAATATTAAGCCTTTGTGTTTGCATTTGTTCAATGGCACTGGATTGATTTAGGCCATTCTATATAATGAGTTATTAATCTATACGACTCTAATCCCATACATTTATATATGAGATTAGAGGAGTTACTAATTTCGATTTGATGAAAAACAAATATATTTTCAAAAGCACATAATGACTAATCTTCATATATCTGTTATATTACACAGTCCTATGCAGTCTATTCGTTTGTGAGCCCTTTTCCCCTGACGCCTGAGTTGACGTTTTCCTCACTAGCATTGTTTCAGCAACTCATCATGCCGCTGTTTGTGTTGCCAATGACCATCGCCTTCACAGTCAACGCCATCGTCAGTGGCCGTAGACTTGAGAGATATTTTGTAGCTCCCGAGATTGAAGAGAATGACGATGGTCGTGCTGCACTATGTTCAGCGGAACAGCAGTTCAAAGAAGGAGGAGATTTGGGGGAGGACGAAGATGACTTGTTGGATGTAGAGGTATGTAAACGATCTAATATAATACATACATACCGCTGTTGTGCATGAAACAGATGATACAAAAGTAAGAATCGTTAGAATCTTTAAACTTAGACGCCCCTGGAAATATTAGCAGAAATAATGGTTCATCCCTGTTTTGTCCAAACTCCGTAAATGTAAAAGAATATGCTTTATCACCAGGGTAATCTAGTACAGGCACCGAGCCGATCGCTGAGTAACTCGTTCAAATATGAGAGAATTCCACCTGATGACGTGGACTTCAAGTCAAATCTAGTGACCAATGGTAGTACCACGGGGGTATACGGCACATTTCATCGGGATACTTCAGTCACAGATTTTGAAAGAACGACATCACATAGCGTGCCTGAAAATACAGCTGTTATGGTGAGAAATATTCTCTTTAATGCCTTCTTAGAGTCGTCTCTCAATTATGGAACAGCTAACTTAGAACACTGATATGGTGCCAATCGGTGGGATAGTGTTAGTTATACGTGTCTATCATGGGAGAGTTACCTAATTACACTGTATTGTCAATATCGTCACACTGAGCTAATGTGTAGTCAGCGTAGTACACAAGTATGTGTATCGATCGATCGAGGCGAAGCCCAACTTTCATATCTTTATAAATGATTTAAAAATCACACGTTACTTTACGTTGATGATTACGACTAATTACTTTGTAATATAAAAGACCCCTCGCCCAGCAATAAAATTCACGCAAAAGAGTAGAATTCTTGGCATGTGATGTGGCAGTGAATGTCTGACACTGAATTAGTTACACAAATGTTATTGTATGAGATTAACAATTCGCATATATGCTGTTTTTAAACCCCAGATAACGAAAGGATCATATTCTTGGGATACTGATAATCCAGTTGCTATTTTAAGTGACATCAATCTGGTTATTCCGGCAGGTAACTAGACATTTTTTCCAGTAAATTGCTGTCACTATATATTGAAAAACAGAAATGCTAGCCAGACTTTGTCGATACATGGCACGTTTTTACACGTCTCAAGCGTCTTTGAAAACTGCGATTGATGATGAAATGCAAATATTATATCGAAGAATAACTTTATTGCAAAAGTTGATAACCCCATATTGAGATCAATTGTTTTGTTGTGACGATGTAGTACGCATGCATGTCCTTGTGTTCAGTTTTATGGAAGTTTGCGTAATTTAACTATATATAAGAAAATAATGGATATCTTTCGAGCAATTATGTCTTAATGCTTTGTCACTTGCTTCTCATCAGCAAAATTAACAATGCTGGTTGGTCTGGTTGGTAGTGGCAAGTCATCTATATTATCGGCCATATTAGGTGAAATGACCACACTATCTGGTCGCGTTCTCTTCAACAGGTACGAATGAATCCGTTATTTTCATTATTTGATGTGGTGTAGTCAATTTTGTCATCGCAAAAAAAAATCATATACGAGCATATTTCCATCCTATTTCTAGAAAAAAGAACCGTATTGCGTATACCCCTCAAACAGCCTGGTTACAGAACAATACGTTTAAAGAGAATATTCTTTTTGGGGAACCTTTCAATGAAAAAAGGTAGGCAAAATACTAAATATTTGCAACGCTTCGTTCGTTTGTCCGCTGAATATTTACTCCAATTCACACAATCAATCGTCATAATTGGCAGATACAAACAAGTGCTTGATGCCTGTGCACTCCAGCCTGACATAGATATATTACCAGCTGGAGATCTAACAGAGATTGGAGAGAAAGGTATAAACCTCAGTGGAGGACAGAAACAACGTGTTAGCTTGGCAAGATGTATGTACAGTAACACCGACATCATTATAATGGTGAGTGATTTTATTTTACCACTGTTGATGTTCTCAAATTAATAATTTACCTTTTGTCGCACAATGTCTACGTTTTCAATGCAGGACGATCCGTTGGCGGCTTTGGATGTGCACGTAGGAAGTCACGTGATGCACGAAGGGATTCTGGGATTTGTGATGAAGGAACAGAGAACAGTAATTTTAGTGTCACATCAGCTGCAGTACTTACAGTACGCACACAAGGTATGAACACAGGTATTGTGGTATGAAGGTTTGTTTCTATGCCGTGAGCACGACTGTTGGCTATTCAGATATAAATACACATTATAGTTGAAATATATGAGCCGTCGTATATTAGTTAACTTAGGCTTACACCAGAACAATTGGGTAAGACTAATTATATCTATACAGATTATCGTAGTAGATAGCGGTCGTATTTATCGTCAAGGTAACTTAGACGAGATCACCAACGACGATCCTCAGCTGCTCGGCGAGTGGGGCAAATCAATGCTATTACAAAGTGAATCAGAAAAAGAGAGTGGAACCGAGGAGGAGACCACCGAGCTGGAAAGGAAAGAGCTGTTGAAACAAGTCTCCATGGTACCCGGAGAAGAGCTTAAGTTCGAAAAAGGTGTGTTGTTTCTATCAGTTAGGAATTGAATAATCATTTGCCAATCCACATTGTAACATTTAAGTATTTGTAAACAAGTAAGGAATCATATTTGATGATTTCAGCAGGCACAACTCTTATAGAAGATGAAGAGAGCGAACATGGATCAGTGTCATGGAGAGTATACCTTGCCTATGCTAAAGCTGTTAAGTTTCCGATGGTATTAGCGGTGCTTGCGATATGGACCTTACAGACATCAGCGACGGTAACAAACAACTTCTGGTTGTCAGCTTGGTCAGAGAGTGGGGTCAATGCCACGCTGTTTAATGTTACCGAGGTTAGTTAAATGATGTCAAAAACTTGAATATACCACATATTTGCTGGTTGACTGCGTTTAAATTTTATTTTATTTAATTAACCCTAAACCTGCTCCTCCGGTGCCTCTCGTCCATTTTATTTACATATGCACTTCTTCAGGGCATATATTTGGAGTGGAATATGCAATTACACTACAGGCTGGAGTGTTAGGTTAGTAGTTCAGATCATGGGTGGTGGGTTGGAACTATTGCCGACAAATTATAGTTGTTCGATTTTATTTTCATAGGATGCAAGCGACGACCTCGGTTATTGGATTGGCGGTTATGCATTAATAAGCACGATCGCTGTAATACTGGGATTATTTGGATCTTCAGTGCAGATCATGTCAGCACTGATTGCTGCCAAACGAATCCACATCGCTCTGCTTCACAACATCATTCACGCACCAATGAGGTTCTTCGACACGACTCCCGTTGGCCGTATATTGAACAGGTTTTCAAATGACACCCAAATGATTGATCAGGTTAGTCCATAATAAATCAAAGTTTCAAATAATTAGTATGGAAAGCCATTCGGGCACCTCGATGGTATAATAATGAACTCACAGAGAAACGTACAGAGTTGAAAGTTGTATACTTATATTTTTGAACTAAAACATTTCCGGGGGTTATATTTGTTTCTTATTACCACAGGTATTATGTTAAATAAGTCTTACATATCTGACAAATCTCCTGAGCGTGGCATCATAAATACGAATACTGGTTCAATAAAAATATATACTAACTACACATGTATCAACACTGAATGCGTTGTTGATATCGATAACGTAGTTGTAATCCTAGTTGACACTTGTATTTACGTCGCTATAATCGCGCGAGCAGTTTTAATATCATCAATTATTGTTATTATCATTGGGAAATCGTTTTTTACACGCGTTGTGTACGTCGTTATGAGTCCCATATTGAACAGGAATCGGCGCCACGACCATCGCCCTTTAATGTATAGCGGGACTTTAAAGTTAAAACCATCAATTTATTTTCAAACACTTATACTACACTCTTCTACATAAGTGTTTCTATGACCATGCTGACGTGTCAAACCTTTCTTTGAGATAATTTCTTTCAACAGAACAGAACAATATACATCTTACGTCATTAAAAATGGCATCCTGAGAGATAAGCAATACCAAACTACTTTTGATATTTAACTAACTCACCTGTACCTTTCACTACTACTAGTATATTAGATTGTGCATTTATTTTAATGTATAATAATATAGATTTGAAAAATAAAAATAAAATAAACCATCAAGATCTATTCGCACATAACACATACATCTAGCTAGGTATATGTTTTCGTTTGACGAAATGGTTTAAATATTAAGACTTTCTGTGAATATGTCAAGTCAGCGACAATCGGAGATGTTCTAAATAAGCACAACTATTTTTAATTATATAAATTATCGTTACGCTTTATTCTACGCTGTGTGCGAAACCAAGACATACAGTGATGTTATTTGAATTGGCTAGGTCACGAGATCACATTTGTTGATGACAGAAAACGAAAGTGGCTATGATATTGATTTTTTACTAGAAAAATAGCATGATGTTTTGAAATAACATCACTGCAGTCGAACGTAATCACACGACAAACCTGTTCACAGTTTCTCCGTTGAATGAGTTGTATCTGAGATTGAAGTGATTATCAGGGAACCGTCGCTAACATTGCTATATTTATTACCTTATAGAAATTAATGCAGACGATAAACAGGCTACTACTCATAGTATTTCAAGTTATTGCAGCTCTTGTTGTCAATACCGTTGTGGTGCCAATGTTTCTGCTGTTTGTCATGCCTGTGTTGATTATCTACTATTTCATTCAAACTTATTATATAGCGACCTCAAGGTAGGCAATTTAAAAATGTGAAAAATATATTTCTTACTGTGTTATCTCTTACTATTATATATCCAATCACTGGGTTTATGAACTTATATATATATATATTCTTAGTTAATACATGAATACATGAATTTCATTACGCTTAGAGAACTTCAGCGTCTGGACAGCATAACCAAATCACCGGTATTCGCTCACTTCTCTGAAACGTTGGGGGGATTGACCACAATCAGAGCATACAGGTAAGCATAAACGTCACTTATTATTGAACTCACTAACCACTTTCAAAAATCATTACATAATAACAACTCAGTCAGTCATAATCTTTGTTTCCATCTATACATTCTTTGTAAACAAATACCGCATATCTGCTACACCTCATAGTGCCGATGAAATACACAAGGGTAGTGTTCTATGTTCTTCGTGTAATTAGGTGTTCATATGCAAGGGATTTTCCCAAACAAAAACGACGAATTCGGCCAAATTGTGTTAGCGGTTGGATTAATATTACCCCAACGGATCGTTTGGCTGTGAAAGATTGGTATTTTTTCCTGATTTGCAGGAATTTGAAAAACGCGGTTCACAACTTTTCTCTTTATTCAGTTTCATGCCGTATTCAAGATGGCGGCTCCCATATAGCGAATATCGCATTTATTTTGATATGACCTGTGCACTAGCTGACTGTAGATATGTTAGACAGGTAGATGATACACGTGTTTTCTCCATTCGCAGACACGAGCGACGATTCCGTCGAAATTTATTCAAGAAAATCGACACAAATAATATCGTATTTGTGTTTTTACAAATGGTTAACCGATGGCTAGCAGTAAGACTAGTACGTTTTGCAAAAATTATATGATAAAATATAATAATATAAATCAATATTTTTGTTGGCAATGTTTTACAAGTCTAATATATTCTATTTCTTTTTTTTAAATTAAATATAGGACCTAGTTGGTGCATTCATTGTTCTTATATCTGGACTTGGTGCCTTGGTAATGTCAGCTCTTGGCAACATCCAACCGAGTTTGGTGGGCTTAGCACTCACGTACTCCTTACAGGTACGGTGGGAATTCGGGGGAGGGAGATTGTAAAAAAACTGGACAACTTATTTAGTTCCTCCACCAAGACTGAGCTATTCCCTCCTCCACATGGGGTTCATTGTCCTCCGCGAATGTGTGTGCGTATTGTGTTTGTTTTCTGTAATTTTTCCCTGTAGAAGTTTTTTTTTAAATTTATGGTTTGTGGCATCATCCTGGGTGCTCATCGATATCCAACGATCATACCCAGATGTACAACGTCTAGATCGATAACAGTAATTTAACACGTGACTTTATCTTATTTCACAGGTATCTATGTATTTAAATTGGTTGATTCGTCAAACTTCCGAATTGGAAATGCAAATGAATGCGATGGAAAGAGTTGAACATTACACACATATCCCAGTTGAACAGTACGAAGGTTAGTGTAGATATGGGCAATACTGTGACTATAATCACTTCAAAACTTGCCGTACATTATATGCAATCCACCCAGTAAATCATGGAGGTATAAATATACCTTCATGAGTAAATGAACTGTACTATATGACAGTAATGCGCCTTGTCAATAGTTAGAATGTACAATTACTATCTTCTCAATATATCACAGGAGAAATCATCCAATATGATCTGGTACGATCATTGTAAATTTTGGGTAGCGTCTGGTTCTCCTTTGAATATCAACGTAGCGATATCTGAAAGTGTACCTTACAGTATTGTAAGATGGCACTAACTTGGAACTAACACTGTGTTTTACATCCTAGTATGCATTGCATCGCATATTTCGAGCACGACGCGGTGTGGCTACTGTAGCATCAACCATGTTTGTATTGTTTAACATCTTTTTGTTTCATTGTTCTTGTGTATGTACACAACAAGATGGGTCTTTTACTGTCGTGACGTGTCATTACAGGGATTTACGCACCCCCACCAGAGTGGCCCGATAAAGGCGATGTCCGATTCACGGACGTTTGTGTACGCTATTCTACTGATCTGGGCGCTGTCTTACGTGATGTTACCGTACATTTCAAAGCAGGCGAAAAGGTGATTTTCAAATTGTCTTGCATACATACCAATCGTTTGCTGGAAATAAAAAAAAACACACACAACAATAACATGTGTATTTTGTGTTTACAGATTGGCGTATGTGGTCGCACGGGAAGTGGGAAGTCATCACTCGCACTAACCTTGTTCAGGCTAGTAGATACGTTTAAAGGTAACCATGCTCAGTTGTGTGGGGAATAAGACATGATAAAAACAATAATTAATATACCGTTTCGTTAATTTGTCGGTTTTTGTAAATGCCTTCAATTCGTTTGTAGGTTCTGTTGTCATCGATGGAATTGACATATCTCAAGTTCCGCTATTGACACTTCGTAACAGAATTGCAATTATTCCACAGGATCCTGTGCTGTTTGCTGGCACTATCAGGTAATGACACATTTAGTCTTCTATGCACAAATTTAAATATTTATGTATCTAAAACTCGAAACCAATGGAATTAGATACATTATTATGCAATTGATGATGATTACTATCATTATATTTTCAGAATATCTAATGTAGTTACATTTACTTTTCTTATCATAGATTCAATCTTGATCCACTGGAACAAACAGCAGATGATAAACTATGGAAGGCACTAGAGATTGCGCAGTTGAAGCATACCGTTTCCGAACTCGATGACCAGCTTGGTGAGCACTGTTTCCATACACTAGATTAAACCGTTACACACATATATATATATGACTGAATTTAGTTAACATTCCATGTAAATTATAAAGTTTGATGCTAACCATGTTTACCGAAACAAAAACGTAAGTCACCAGATTCTAGTCCCAACATTGAAGTATCTCTCATAAAAAATGCTTAGTTCCACAGGTCACAAGAATGGCTATAAACAAATATATCTTATACCAAGGTTCTAAAATACAGGATTGACCGACATTTACCATTTTACTCAACTGCACTGAAAATGTTAAAATGAATATGTCCTTTGCCATATAATAGCAAATTGTTTTTGCAGGATTTTTTACCGTGTAAATCAGTTGTGACAGTCGAATACTTTAATATTCTATAACATTCTACTTTTAGAATAATGGAAGACTCATATTACTCTATTGTATATATTTCCCCATAAACGTTTTGCAGATGCGGAAGTGGCTGAAAATGGCGAAAATTTTAGTTTAGGTCAACGACAGTTGTTCTGTTTAGCAAGAGCTTTTCTGAGAAATGCAAGAATCCTCGTTATGGACGAGGCAACGGCGTCAATTGATATGCAAACCGTGAGTACATAGCCACAACGTAATATGTAAGGTATGTGTTTTCACATACATTAATTTAACTTAATTAAAACCATATTTATATATGCAAATATTTGCATTTTTTTACCTAGGATGCGATTCTACAGGAAGTGGTTGCTACATCTTTCAACAATGTAACAGTCATAACGATTGCTGTACGTAATGTATACATTATCATGTTCGTTATGTCGTATTAGCAACATATCCAATCATTAAGTGCTGACTATCACGGCAACAAGGGTCCGGGGTTCAACTCAAATATTTATTACACACATCGTAGAGTTGTAAATAAATGTTTATTTTATATTCCAGCATCGCGTTGCTACAATCATGGATTCGGACAATATACTTGTGTTGAGTGATGGCAAAATAGTAGAATATGACACACCCGAGAATCTCTTAATTGATGAGAACAGTGTTTTCTCTTCATTGATAAAAGGGAAAAACTAGGAAAGAAGAGACAGAAAAAAAAGAGACATAATCGATACGTTTTTTATCAAAGGTCTACTGCAGCATGTACCTATATTCTCCCTAGCAGTGATTTATAATATAAATTTATGAAGAATGTATGCAAAAACACTACGACGTTAAGATCGGTTTATGCTAATCCCGTGTAGATAACCGATATGTGTCATCCTAAACTGTTTTCCCTTCTGAAAATGAACTTCTCACACAGTCATGTTATATATATATTTGGTTTTATTGAGTAATCTTTGTGGACCAATTATATGACACTGGAACTGCATTCATTAAAACAAAATTGCTGCCAGTCGGCCATTTTAAATCAGATTTAAAAAACAAAATGACGTCCATCAAGGTCCAACATATGCACCAAGTTTGATTTTATAGATTTTTCAGCACAAAAATGGCAGACATTCAGCCATCTTGAATCAGATCGTGAAACAAATTGATGTGCATATGTATAATATTATGTGCACATGTATGACGTATGTGTGAAGTTTGAATGTAATCAGTCCAGGCATGTCTAAGATCTAGGTCCGGACGCACGCACAGATGCACAGATGTCAAACCACAAGTCCCCGTTTTCAGACTGCGTCCGAACAGGAATTAATAACGTAACATTAATTGTAGTAAAGTTCCCAAATAATAGTGAAGTAATATATATATATATATATATAAGCAAATTAAAATACAATCCAAATTTGAATCAAATCAGTGTGTGCTTTACACAAGGAAGTCCAAAATGTGGGAAAACTAACACTACTCACTTCTTTAATTTATACTCACAAGGAAAACAACATGCGCATCAGTTCATTATACTCATCTACTTGACTGATCTTAGAGAGCATATTAATATAATTTTGTTTCTCATTATTACATATGTAGCAGTATAAATGTATTAATTCTGTCTACCTTTTTTCTACATCTAACAAATGCAGCATTCATTCAAATTCTGCACCATATCTTGAAAGTTTCACCTATACCAAAACTGAATTTGGTTGATTGTGACGCATATACCATATACCTTCAATAGTGGGTAACAAGATTCTCTAACTTGAATATGATCATATACACAATTTTATTGTAACCACCAAGAACAAATTTTAAGTATATTTTAACCAATATCCTAAAAAATATACATAGAACACAGACCAATCTTGAAAGTGGCCGAGATTTTGTTTTGTTTAGGTTGTATGTTTCCTGTAACTCAAAGTTCGGTTAACTGTTAATTAAAGATTGAGTTACAAAATGTGGATGCTCAACAAAAACAAAAAAATATATGTTACCTGTAACTCTACTTTCTGTTAATTGTTTAATTTAACAGAGTTACAATTAGGACCTAGTTGCGTAACTCGATGTTCGTAAGTCGAACAATTCGTCATCTCCATTTGGAAAGAAAAAAATGCCTAAAGCAATATGCCCGATACCCCTCTCTTGCATAGACAGAAATAGAAATTTATATATTAGCTACACAAGATATATTTCAAATATGCATACTAGCATTCATGTACACCAATTTGTTGTTGAGCTATTATAATAACATTATACCTTGAAAACTCAAGATGTGAAAGCAAGGATGTCAACTTAAAGCGAGGGAGTCGGCAGCAGACAGCCACAGGCGTGTTGTTTTTTACAAAGTCTACCCATGAGCCTTTGCGTTTTAGCCTGTGTTATGTCGCTTGTGATTCAGTTGCGCAGATGACAACTCTAGACTGGCAAAGTGGGTACTTTTTTTTTTGTCTTACAAATAAAATATAATTTAGCCTTTTTTAACGTGATCACGAAAAATAGTGTGAGTGCGAAAGAAATCCTAACTGGATGCATCTGCAATCGACCCTCTGCTAGTTGTTGACTAGCATTAACAACGAATCAGAGTGCAGCTCTATATGTCATACATTATTTATGTTAATATACGTGACCTTTCACTTCTGAGGTCCCGGCGATTTTGAAAAACTACTTATATACATTGGACATTTTAAATCGACTTGTTTTCAGTAAACATGGAAAAAAGTGTCGCCTTTGCACTTAGAAAGTTTCCATCTCTGCGATCAAATCGAATCAATCTTTAAAAGGCCACGTTTACTTTCACAAACCCACTCATGAATAATCAATGACATCATGAATAATTAATAGCAGTCAAATGCCCGCAGATGCGCCTAGTCGGGATTTCTTTAGCGGTCTCGACAGTTTTCGCGATCACGCTAAAAGGGCTAAAAGAACAATTAAGTATTTCTTTTTGTAAAACAAAGTCCCGATTTTGCCAGTCTAGTGACGACCCGTGCGCTCTAGAATATGCAAATCACGGTCCCACAACCAGACAACCCAGATTTGAAGATGTTGACAATCTGACAACGGAAAGACTTGCATTGTTTTATGACAATCTGCATTTCGTCGAAAGACTGTAAAGTTCCGTCAACACGATTAAAGATGCTTCGAGTTTCGAATAATATGATACAATATGACGACTGTATAACTTAGAAATATGGACAGAATACTAACAACTAAAAATATGAATGAAGTTGAACAATTATACTCACCAATGCAAAGAGAACCAAGCCATATTGCAGTCAGCAAGCCTCACATGACGTAGAACAAAATGGAGCTTTAACAACAACGCCCTCTGTAGCCAATTATATTAATAATTTCGTTTTGTTTTAAAGTTTGCGGAGACCACTTTCCCGAGTGTTGAAGATACGGCGTAGCGTAACGTTAACTTGCACGCGTGATATTGTGCTTCTGGGTGTACCAATCGTTGTCACAAAACTAAAATTCCCTTTTATCGACTTAGTATTTTCCGCCATGACAAACCCGGAGCATTTTTGTACACCAGTCTCGCTACTTCCGGGAAATTACTCTCTTTGTGTAAACTCTTACTCAAGTTACTGCGTATTTTTTCTTACAAACCGTACCTGGAAGATGTATTGTGGCAGTAAATGCCATTGTTGTATAGTAGATATACGCATTGTTTATCTGGGAAACAATCATAATATTATTACTTTACACTCATTGTAACGCTGAGTTGTAGTTTCGCTCCATTCAGGATGTACCGGTAGTATACTTTGGTGACGCTCTTTGATAAAAAACCACTTTTCAATATCAAGTATAATTGCCAGACAAATATGAAAAAAAAAACACCTGCGAAGAAACTGACGATGGTGGGATTAGAACAAAATCGAGTAATCAAGGATGGGACGTTATTTAAACAATAATATACTACCCGTTGGCTCTTGAGCCACTGGAGAGTACATTATTGATATTATTTTGTTGCATTGGCAATGCCAGTGAATTTTCACACGTTAAAAGATAATTTGGAAGAAAAGAAAAAAATCAACAGAGTCGCGTCTACATTATATTTTCCTTGTAATCTGTATACTAGTACTGTATATAATGTTAACGCGTTCACGCAACGATTCACACACATAAGCACAATACAGTTTGCAACGGTCATTTCAACATAACACGTATACAAAAAATAGACAAACTTGGAACTCCCTATCCTACATGATGTTAATTGTTTGATGATCGGGAGGACCAGTGATGTGTATATGGGTTGAAGCTCGTAAACCAGACAGTACTGCATCCCATCTTGCTTGCGAGCTGAAGCGTAAAATTCCCGCAGCAAGTCGGCGAGTTCAACGACAGGAATGTCTTCAAGATTGGTGGCGTGACACGTACTTCATTTAGTCTGCTGTGAAGTATTTATTTTCATTTCTTGCAATTTCGAGCACATTTAACTGTGATTCGTCGACATCGATAAAATGGGCCATCGTGTTTGCCTTTGGTTAGCTACGTTTATTTACGCGCTGGACGTCGGTACCGGGTGTTTCTCGCGAAGTTGGGATTGGCCAGACGACGATTTGTGTTTGTCGTTATGGCGGGAATGACATTTTTCATGTTAACTAGGAACAAATAATTATTTTTCATATAGCTAAGAGTTATTTATTTTCAGTTTTGATTTTAATCGTTTTCACCTCATAATTTCCCTTATTATTAAATGCCCGTCACATTATTTGTTTTCCGAACTCAACATTCTATTCTATTCTATGCATGGTACGGGGCCTTGGTGCTCAATAATGCAATACATTATCGCGAATAATCTGTGCCAATGACGTCATAAAATTCGCTGGTATTGACAATGCTATAATATAATTGCCCTTCTCGTCGTAATTAACAGAATGGAGAATTTCTGAATAGCGCCACCAAGTAGAATTATAGATTGTCAAAGTTTGTCGCGCGGGAGATGTACAATTATGTTGGAATTGACAATAACATAGACTATCCTTTTGAAATTTTCAGTTGATTTGATTGTTCAACATATACACATGTGATCATTGATGAAAATTAATCCTACAAGAGAAAGTTAGATATTGATATGAGAGTCTGGTGTTTTGCATCTCATTACCCGGTTATTGTCTTGTGGGCAGTAGTTTATCCTAAATCACAGTCAATTTTTGTACAGTATATGCATGTTTGTTTATTTGACAACTTAATATACTAATAAAAGTAAGACAAGTGTATACATCTTTACAAATACTCATTGTTTATTCATTTGATCAACTTTCTACATGGTAATAAATAGAGTGTACGTTCCTTGTATGTTGTTACAACATGTTATGTTCAAATGTCGTGACGACTGGTATTATGTTAGTGTGTGTAGTAGCATTTTTGTTTACATTAATTTTGCGGTATTGCTGTGAGTATTTGCAGTGGCGGATCTAGAGGGGGTTCTTGGGGTCCGGACCCCCCCCCCCCGTTGAAAAATTTATTCAATTTGTTTTTGTATAATATAAAAAAAGGCTACAGCCCAGTTGTCCGAATGTTCACGAGACCGAATGTCCACGAGCCCGAACATAAATAATACAATTATTTCATTCAATGATTTGTATAAGTCTAAGGGTTTAATTTTATGATAGTTTATTAAAAATAAACAAATTAAAAACGATAAACCATGAAATTTTGATGTCATGTGACAAACCCGAGGAAGGCCTTCACATTTCATAGTTCACACTTCATAATGCATAAGTCACGTGGTGCAGACGCCAACGTGTGCGGAAAGCCCCACTTTGCATAGAGAGTGCATACTCCAATATATTGGTACCGTGATGCAGAGATATAGAACATTTTTTGTATCATATTACGAGGTGAATCATATCTATTTATAAACTCTTTCTATTCAAAGCAGCGGAAATTACTGCTGCCTGGTAAATGTTCGTATTAACTCACAGGATATATTGTGAATACGATCTCAGAGAAGTATTTGTAAGTAAAATGTGTCACACTAATAACCACAGAAAAATGCAGGCAAGTTATATTGTTTGGTGATAGTATATATTAATAACTGTAAGTATAAGTAAGTAATGTTATCGATATAATGAAATATTTACTGTTGGACAACATGTTAGAAAATATTCACTGAAATCTAACATGTATTTATGTTTTTAAAAGCAAAACAAATCTACTGCCAGTCGGTCATCTGACTTGGATATTTAAACATATTAAAAAGCAAAATAAATAGAAGCCAATTCGGTATAAGGTACACGGGTTCGTGTAGCTTTCTCTTTTATTATTGGAAAACTTATTTGGAATTGTTGTCAAAAACTACGTAACACTACGGTGTTAGATAAGCACATTCTCTGTAGGTGAGGGAGTAGAAATGAAATATAAATTACTATTTACATATATATCATAGCAGCTAAAAAAAAAATTTCGAAAGAAAGGAGATTTTAGTTCATTACCTCTTGTTTCCATAAATGTCAATATTATAAAACAATATATACACATAAATTATGCAATATAAAATTGTATTTTATTATTATTTGTACTGATATAAACGTTGATGTCACGCAAATGTGCGTTGTCAAAATAATTATAAATGCCAAAAGTTTTTTAAAAATGTTATTTTTGGCATGCAAAAAAGACGTCACATTATTAAAAACATCATGATGGCATGTTAATTTCATTACCTAATTTGTGTTTAGCAGCTGTGATGACATAAATACGATTTTTAAATTCTTTCATAAAACAGATATAAACGGTGACTATGTCATTTTCTATAACATGTTGTAACATAGTAATACAAATTATGAGTGGATTATCTTAGATAATATATTCATACTTGTCCTAAGTGTACGCACAAGCGTTCATAATAGACACGTACAGCTACATGTACGTGGGTTATGACTCCTTCACGTTGGCAATCAGTTCGTGGGAAAAACTAGCCGGGCTTAACCTACTCACTACTTCTGTACAATGACCGCGGACCGCCCCAGAAAGATGTAGATTTTCTAGTACTTCGTTGCCGGGAAAGGCACATTAATTGAAACAAATCTCACAACATAAAGTAAAGGTAGCCATATTTTCAACGTGCAAGGTGAAATACTATAAAATACTGATTTAACAAATGAGAGTTGTGTAATTCGTGGGCTCAAGATTCTTCATGATGCAGACTAGCTTGAAATCCAGACTAGCGTGGATTTCGTTATACCTCGTTATAGCGAAAAATGGAATACCGAAACACTCAAAAACGCAGAATTTGCCGCATATCAAAATTACGTCCGGTGTGCAATGAAATGTTATTTTTATTCCACATACGAAAGAATGATCAGTCTAGAAACCGGTGTTCTGCAGACCGCATTACCATGTCAGGAAAGGGATAGCCAGAAACATAGTTCGTTGACTAGTTCACAACAATTAGGCAGGCGAATTCGGACTTTTTCTGTATCAATATGATTACATTCTTTTGTTTTATAATGGAAAAGATCAAACAGTGCTCTTATTCAAACTGGCAGGAATTCTTTAAACATGGTGGTTCCTTTTATTTATCCATGTTTTATGATTGTCACCTGAATGTCACAAAATCGATGTAGCCATATTGGGCTTTCAAAATATTAACTATTCTCTGACGCATATTATGAAAACATCCATACACTGAAAACGATGTAATTACAGAAATAAACTGAGAACACGCGACTATTTTAATATAAAAACGTGAATATTGTGTGGTTCATTTATGTAGTTCCGTATAATATACTATATATTGGTATAATGTTCATTGTTTTTTCAAAGCATTAAAAAGTCGCTTTATTTGCTTTGTGTTGAATGCGTCAATTTATATTCTTCTATGAATAATACTCCAATATTAAATATGATAGGAGTTTGTTTTCGTAATCACAAATTGTGAGTAGAGTTGATGCCACATCTAAATACAAGGGAAATTTATTTTCTTTTGTGCCTATTCATTCCATAAGAAGACACATTTCCGCACATAACTCACATTCTAGTAATTTTGTCAAGAAATGTATTGACATATTCCCTATTAGATTTTTGTTTTGAAATTTCGGTCTCGTGGACCTTCGGTCTTGTCTAATAATAAAAACGTGACGGCCCCAAGGTTTGACCGGACCCACACAAAGAAGTTCGCTAAATCTTTTCTAAACTTTTTGGATTTCGGCATTACTCTGATGTATCCTTGAAAGGAAAAGATGGACAAAAATAAACCTGCTGCGCGTCGGTCAATACTCTCGCTTTACTGACTTCGTGCATACTTTGCGGTATCCTCGCAATAACCTCCTAGTCATAGTAGTATGTAGTGTAAAATATTTTATTTTCGCCTGGAATTTATTTGCGCTATTGTCGCTGCATGAATGATTAGGCGAAAATAAAATCCAGCAAATATATCTGTTATCCAGTATTTTACATTCAATTCGTTGAAAATAAATCATTGAATATAAACACCAAACACAACTCCCGAACCGTATTTTCAGTGAAAATTAATGCCAGCTAAAGTAAATTATTTGACAGTATCTGATACAGACTTCGCGACTGTCCCATAACATAAGCCACAATAATCACAGCATAGACAATGCACATGCTTTTCTGAGCTCGGTTGTATGTTTGGCATCAATTCATTTTGTGGGGTACTCTTTAGTAAAATGATTGGAAATGAACTTTATCAATAATTAGTGTAGCATTAAAAGGTGTCATTTTAGAAATAAATACACATTTAATTGCATTGTTGATGAGATTGCTAAGATTTAAAGCATTATGCATTACTGAACATGTTACTGCACATATATGCAATGCATTATGGGAATTATTCCATTGAATATAATGGAAAACCATAATAACCCTGGAAACTCACTAAATTATATGTCAATTTGTTGAAATGTTTTCACAATACTAGGATTTATATCAATGACTTCTTCATCCCATAATAAAAAAATAAAAACTATAATATTGATTGTCTGATTAAACTGCAATAAAATAATTTGTTCCGTTGTTTGATAAAGGGTATTGTACACTTGGTACAGAAATATAAATGAAGCAGCCAGAAGAGTCTAATAATAGCCAACTATTCTCCTTCACAGTGATTAGCTGCATTCTGTGGTGCGGGTTCTGCTACAGATAGGACAGTCGGCGCTGCAGGAGACGTATGTGTAAAAGTAGATTCTGTGCATTCAACTGGAGGAGGTAGCGGTGTAGGCATACTGACTGTTACCAGTAGAACCATTTCTGCTGGCGTGTCTTGTTATTGAAGCGCTGGGGGCGCTGTCTGCATAAAGGGGGGATGGGATTAAACATTTTCATTTGTGCTTGAAAGAACTCTTTTTGGTTGTACTTGTGAAAGTTCATTCGGAGGGCGACTGCTGCTCGGTTCTCATTCCCAATCAATGACAGCGGTGTTACTGTCTCAAATTTTGGAACATACCATTGTAGACACATTGCAACGCTTTCCCTCATCACAGGGGCTGACACTGCTCGACTTCGCCGGAGATCAGTGAGCGATGTTTTCCTGTCGTACACTGAAGGAATTGCTGTGTTAGGGTTAGGTTATACTGATGCATCTTCACAATAGTACTGTTTGGTCATCCACATCTCCAGTGTTCATATTCGTGTTTACTCTGGGGGAGGGGGAGGGGGGTTAGGCTGCAAATGCCTATATGTGGTCAACGGCCTCTCATCAATGGGCGGTTTCCGGTCAACAGACACAGCGGTATTATTAAAAAATGTAGAACACTTCGCGATGTCGGCCACATCTTGTAGTCATTCCTGTGCGAGGATACCGATGGACCAGCACTCTTTATATTCTCGGCATGTGGTACTCATGCGATGAAATCCGATTGATAGGCACCTTCTGCTTAACTTCCAGTGTTTCCTTTCCCAAACCCTGCAAATAAACAAGGAAAAATAAATCCATAATTTAGGAGGGAATAATTTATATTATAATACATATGTAACCGTAACGTCGTAAGTTACAGTGTGCCGTAATTGTGCGATATTTTACGGGGTATTTTTTATCCTACCATATAAAAAAATGCGAATTCCAAATATGGAATGATTACGTGCATAAGCGTCCTCTAATAATAAAAACAAAGATATTCTCGTAGTTACCTCATAATATTATTTCATTACTTATATAAATAATCAATGAATATTTACATAGAAAAGGCAAACTTCTATTGTAAAACATGCAGCGCAAAGGAATATGAAACAGTATGAAAACAATAGTTGCGAGTACATGGTAAGTGATAACAATTTCATTTATTCATAAAACTATCTAAAAAGTCAATATGAACAGTTTTCCATTACTACTGTAGCTAAGAACTTTGTAAAGAGAATGTGTACAATATTCACAATATAATGCATGTTTTAAAGTTGTTAATGTGACATACTGGATGTAATAATATATGGTTATTACGAGAATACCTCAAATGCAGAGATAAGACTGTTTCACGTCCAGCCAAATTGAAGATATTGTATTGTTCTACGGAAGTTTACAAAAACCGTGTTGCCTTTCTACACAAGATGTGCAAGAACTTTCTGCCGTTCAAAGATTGCAACGCATTTGTTCAATCCTGTGTTGTTTTCCGACGACGAGCCGAAAATTAAGCCACGTGTTACGTGCGTCGAAAATGTAATTTTAGTGTACACTTCGTTTTGTGACTCTAGGCGACGGTAAATGTATTTTTTGCGTATCATAATTTCATGCGTCTTGACACATAATTGTATTTTATATATATTTATATGAATACAATATTTAATTTTGGTAACAACCTGTCTTTGTGTCGTTACTTGTTGCGATTCCCTTGTTTGAGTTGGGGGGCAACAGAAAGATGCACGTCTGTGCGTCATCCGAGCTCCAATTCAAACTTGGCCGTAACATTTTTTTATTTTTCATGATAATTTAATTTTTTGTTTGTTTTTTAAGCTTTTTCTTAACAGATGGTTTGATGACCAGAAATCAAATCATTGGCAGGCTTCTAAACACAGCGTTAACATGAGAAATCTTCTGTAAAGATATGCTTGGTTAAAGCTAATTTGCAGATTCTTTAGAAAACATGCAAATAAAGGAGGGGAATGTAAATAGTACATATTTTAATAAAGCAATTTATTACAATACACGATGCTTTTCTGCTTTGAGGAATTCACTTACCCTATTGTAAGACTAGGCGTATCACTATATAAATTAATCAGGCCTGCTAAACATTCATGTACCTGTGCGACCAAAAGTGGTTACTATCAGACCAGACACAAAATGGTGTGTATCAAGATTCAGTAAGAAAAAAAAACCGCCGGGCTGAGCGCAAATGAACGACTAACTCACTGTGCATCGAGACATCTAAAAAAACACAATGCAACATTGTTACTCATTGATGCCTGAAAGCTATTTTTCCAATAATCATAAAAACGTGTATGAAATGTTAAACAATATTCTTCGCAGAGCCACCGCCTTTTTGTTATTTCTGTCCAGGAAATTACAAACCTCTTTACAGACGACTTTGTGAAGAAATACTGAAATAGAAATACTGACCATTCGTATAAATATGCACAATCATCCATATGTCATTAATAAGTACAAAGAAACTGATCCCATAACTATATTCATTTATTGTAACTTGTGCTGAAAAAAATACAGAAAATAGTTGTGCACTTTCATAATTAATCAAGCAATGTCGACTCAATTCCCACAACTATATTAAAACATTGCTTAGATATTTTACCACACACCATCGTCATTATAGTAAAGTAATCGTATTATTTTTATGAGACTTGTCTGCAGCATTTGACACAGCAAACCATTGAATATTCTCGCTTTGAAAAGCGTATTGGGAAATCAGACTGCTGTTGCAGATTAAACACGTATTTCTGTTATTAATAGAAAACTGTAACAATCACAAGGATCTCATCTAACGCCCACAATCTAAAATATGGTGTGCAACAGTGCTCGGACCTATGTTTGCCATATATTCATCTCCGCATTGCAAGATCAGAGAAAACAAAGTTTCATATGTAAACTGATGACACGTAACTATATTTAACTTTCAAGACTTAACATTTGACGTATGGAAAGTTTTGTATCCCCCATTCGTAAACGGATGACCCATAATCTGTTAAACTTATATCCAAATAAGACTGAGTTATTCTTTGGATCACGACATTAAAACAATGGTAAATCGTGTTACGACGTTTGATATCTGGTAACTCTGATATCACCAATCATTCCCCATTTTTGGCATAATCAAGAGCTTTTCTCATGTTTTCAGACAAGATAATACCATATATAAATACGATTTTAATAATTATAATGTGGACGCTTTTTTGGCAGACTTGGACAAAATTTCCTGGCAAAAGGTGCATGATTGTTACGACCCAAATTTGGCATATATACAATTGTATGACATTTTTTCGAACGTTTCATCAGAACACTTCAAGTTGAAGAAAATCCCGAAGAGGAGTTCAGCTCGTAAGCCTTGGTTGACCAAAAAGCAAAATAAATCTATTGAGAAAATGAAAAGGAACCCTCCAAATTTTCAAAATTCAAATTGTAAATTGTACATAAATTTACTTGCCGAGTTGCTCAAGCCAGCCCAAAAAATGCATTACTTAAGTAAATTGTCACTTGCTCACGGCAATACCAACAAAAGTTATTATCGAAATCCTGAACATTCTAAATCCTGAACATCCTAAACAAATTTCCACCGCAATTACAATAAATCAGTAGCGCTGATATTGGTGGGAAATTTAACGAGTTATTTACCAATGCTGGCCCTAACCTCGCAGCTAATGTAATTAATGCAGGCGATTCTAGAAACTATCTTAACAATAATCAAATTAATTCTTTCTTTTTTCACCCTGTCTGCAAGGCCGAAATTTTAACCGAAATCATTTAATTTGACCCACATAAATCTGCTAGTGGCGTTGGTTAGTACAACTTCTAATTGTATATAAAATATTATGTAGCAATTTCCACTGAAATTCTTAGTTTTATATCAAGTGAAAATGCTCTGCTTATACATGTCCTTGTCAATTATGGTAAAATACATTTCAGAGCATGGGGGTCTTAAGTACTTAATTCTCATAAGAAATGCATTTTCAACTTTTACAACAGCGATATCATTTACAGAAAAATTTTAATGCGAATGATCAAAATGTTGGGGTATTTTTTGAATACAAAGACGACTTCTAAATTTTAACCAGGAGGAGATATGCATGAAAAGTTTACATACAACTGTGCTAAAGGGTAACACCCCACAATTACAAAACATTGTGGTGATTAACTAAACTTTATACAACATTAAATGGAATCTTCTTGATATTTTCTCGAAAAAAACTCTACAGTTCACAGGAACTATAAACATATAAAATAATTACGGTGCATTTTATAAAGAAACTTATTAGTAATTTTTTTGTATGCACTGTAATATGTTGATTGAGCAAGCGATATTACACTTCAAAGCTCATCAACCATGGCTGCATAATCTGAATTCTTCCACGGCTTCATGACTTCTCTTCTCAACAATGAAAACAGCATGCACAATAAACAATTGTTTCTGCTCCCCTTCGCTTAAATGCTCATATCTGTTACGTATGACAGTCAACTGTTTTTTATCATTCATTGTTTCCCATCTATATGTATATTTCTCCCCTCTATGAACAATTAATAAATGTCTTTGACGAGATATCTGACTATAAATACACTCACAATGATGACAGTAAAACTGACTTACTGAATTAGGTATGTCAGTAACATTTGGACTATATGAAGCTGCGGGTATGTAAGTGCAATTTCCAAGTTGAGTTTGATGTCTCGTTTTTATGGTACTGTATGGAGTTCGCATATGCAGTTCGAGAGCACTAGAATAATCAACACTCTTCTCATACTGTACACAATGATCAGGTTTCTCATTGGTATGTGTTCTTATATGCCCTTTGAGATGACTTGGCCGAGTGAAAGTCTTCCAACATTGATGACAATGATAAGGCTTCTCATTGGTATGTGTTCTTATATGCCGTTTGAGAGTACTTGAATGGGAGAAACTCTTCCCACATTGCTCACAGTGGTAAGGCTTCTCATTGGTATGTGTCCGTATATGCTGTTTGAGATTACTTGAACAAGTGAAACTCTTCTCACATTGCTGACAATGATAAGGCTTCTCATTTGTATGTGTTCTTATATGCTGTTTGAGAGTACTTGAATGGGGGAAACTCTTCCCACATTGCTCACAGTGATAAGGCTTCTCATTGGTATGTGTTCTTATATGCTGTTTGAGATTACTTGACTGAGTGAAACTCATCTCACATTGCTGACAATGATAAGGCTTCTCATTTGTATGTGTTCTTATATGCCGTTTGAGATGACTTGACCGAGTGAAAGTCTTCCAACATTGCTGACAATGATAAGGCTTCTCATTGGTATGTGTTCTTATATGCCGTTTGAGATGACTTGACCGAGTGAAAGTCTTCCAACATTGATGACAATGATAAGGCTTCTCATTGGTATGTGTTCCCATATGCTGTTTGAGAATACTTGAATGGGAGAAACTCTTACCACATTGCTCACAATGATAAGGCTTCTCATTGGTATGTGTCCGTATATGCTTTTTGAGATGACTTGGCCGGGTAAATCTTTTCTCACATTGCTGACAATGATGGGGCTTCATATTGGTATGTGTTTGCATATGCTGCTTGAGAGTAATTCACTGGGTAGAACTCTTCTCACATTGTTCACACTGATGTATTTCCATATTCATAATATCCTCTTAAAATGGTTGGAGCTAGGCACTTTTCAGTATGTTCACAGCCCATGTATAGCCGATGTTCACCATTTTCAATGCTTAAGAATACTGCAACTGTAAAAAAAATATAAATACACTTTTTTAAAGCAATGTGAATGACACCATAAACTTCTTTATATTTTTGACCTCTGACTGAAAGACAGACAAACAATCATACTCCATATACTGTCTCCGCATTACTAGCCCAGAAGTGTTGTTGCTTGGCACACTACTCTATGCTCCAGCATGTTTGATATATAGGCTCGGCATTCAAAAAAGGAATGTGGCAATTTGATTGGTTTAATCGTTAATTAGTTAATAGTCAATCAAAATGCTTGCACAAAACTAAGTAAACAGAATCGTACAAATGAAGTATATTTTGAACAGTGATCATGTCAGTAATTTTATTGGAATTCAACTTGTTCCTAAGATTTCAGCTAATTCCAAAAGCCTTTCAGTTATTGCAATTAAACAATTATTGCCCAAGCAGTATGTCATTGAAAACAGTAAAATTATATTTCAGTATGCACAAATATGGATTTAGGTAATATATAACAATTCTTGTAGAATCAGAAACGTAGTAAAATAAGACGTTTTGGTGTATGACGTAGAATACAACAGAAGAGTGAAAACCTGTATCTCATGGTATTTTCCACTATGGAGATATGCGTTAACGAGAATGAATGACATCAAAAAATCAACAGCATAGCACAAATTATTAGTATAAAGGTTTCTATTCATAATCATTGTGACTCATAAAATGACCAAATCAATCTAAAAACTATACAAATTTGAGGATAATATATCTTCTATCCCTGTGCATAATAAACATTTTTCAAATGGCTATATTATTTCTTCAAGAATTGCACATATACAAAAAGCATATTATGTACTTGAGTGAACTGATAGATGGAGTGAGTCAGACATCTTGCGTAGACTTTACAAATCATAGTGATGTGCATCAATTTACAGTACAATTCACAGCAGTCGCTAGGATGTTGGGGGTTGTTAGCTTGCATTTTTACATATATATCTGGTAGCGTCGCATATGTGTGGGCTTCCAATACGAACCCAACATTCAGCACCAGCAATGATTGACATACCTCATTTATGGAACTGAACGTTGCCTGCATAAAACGTAAATTGCAATTGACCTCACTGTGATGATGCATGCATTGTGGAATGCGGAAACGGGTCCAAAAAACATGCGTATTGCGTATACAATATGCTAGTAACTTTAACAGGGTTGTGAGGAAAACGAAAATCTCATAATAATTTAAAGTGTAATTATTAATAGAAAGCATTTATTATGAATGTTGGATGATCGTCAAACAAATACCCCGGTATATCTGTATATCTATGAGATGATGTATAATGAATATTTAAAATTTGAACATAATCAGTCAAAACGTGTCAGAGATATGGCACTTGAACCACATTCATTAAAACAAAATAGCCACAAATAGGCCATTTTGAATTCCAATCTGAAAAAAAACAAAATTACGTGCATAATGTCTAATGAATGTACCAAATTTGAACAAAATCAATCTGTAAACAACCGTGAATTGATGTGAATATTTATAATGTTACGTATGTGTGAATGTAATCGGTCCAGGCACGCACACACAAACTCCAATTCATACATCCACGTTTTCGGACTGCGTTCAAACGGAGAATAATAATATATCACAATACTGTCTAAGGAGTTTATACTTCAGGCTATTCTGTAAAATATCCTGCCCATATATATCAATTAATCAATATGTCGCATCTTACTTATACAAACAGTCAAAATAGTTCTGTTATTACTGCAAGTCTTTGAGAGTGTCTTCCTCAAGTTGATAATGTTTGGTACGATGAGATGACAACTATTTGTCATGGTTACTTAAGTTTCGACAACCATGGCTGTTGCCATAATAATTGCAATTCTTACCAATTATCAAAGCAATTGAGCTAGTAGTTTTCAACAATAATTAAAAACATATTCGCTAAAATAATAAAAGAATTGAACATATAATCAGAAAATGAATAAATCTCAACCAAAGGTACCTACATTCAAAGTATCAAAGCAATTGAGCTGGTAGTTTTTAAGAAAAAGATGAAAATGGAATTTTTTACCCAAAATGACACAAGTATTCGCAATAAGTATTGAAGTCATCGTCATGAAATGAACAAATCTATCAGAAGTCTGCCTAAGTTAGCTGCATACTGAGTATGAAAGCAATTGAACAGATAATTTTCAAGAAGACTGTTAACTGTTAACTTAACATGGAGTTACAATTAGGGCCTGGTTGCGCAAAAGTGTGAATGGTTTCTAAAATACGGGCGTCATACGTCATTTTTGTAACTATGTTTTCCTAAATCGATGTTCGTAAGTCGAACAATTCGTGATTTTCGTTTAGAAAGAAACAACATGTATAAAGCTGCATTCCCGAAACCACTCACTTGCATAGACAGAAATAGAAATTTAATATATATACACATTTATAATGGCTGCGCATGATATATTTCAAATATGCATACTAACCTAACATTTAACCTTACAAACTCAACATGTGAAAGCGAGGTTGTCAACATAAAATGAGAGAGTCGATAGCAAACAGCCACAGGCGTGTCATTTTTTTTACAAACATGTGTCCACCCATGAGCCTTTCCGTTTTAGCGTGTTGTTATCGTCGCTCGGGACTCAGGCTACCAGTCTGCTCTAAAATATGCAAATCACTGTTCCAAAACCAGACAACCTGTATTTGAAAATGTTGACAATCTGACAACGGAAAGACTTGCATTGTAACAATCTGCAATTCGTCTAGAGACTAACATTTCGTCAGCACGATCAAAGATCGAGATTTAAAACCACAGTCCCTCCACACCCAGTTAGATCAAAGAAAGCTTAGAAAGAACTCCCGTGTGCTGAGAGTACTTGTACATGAGATATTGATGGAAAAGCTGAAAACTAATTATGTAAATCAGGTAACTAATATGAACAGAACAGAACAGAACAGAACAAAACATGGGGCCCAGGGGCACCGGAGTCCTTTGGAATTAAGCAGAACTTTGGTCTGGTAATTGATACAAATTAGTTATGCATGGTTTGACCAAAATCTTATCAGAATTTGAATGTTACATATTATCAGATTTGTTTCATCTGAATATGATGATCGCTTCTTGAGATATCATTTGAACAAGTTTCCCACACAGACAGACCGAGCGCTCATTTTGTGCACATTGCTGACATAAGCTCCCCTTTGTGCAGAGCACAACTGGAGCGAAAAATGACAACTGATTTAAACATTAAAATATTTATTAACCTTTCTTTTGTCCAAATTACAATACATTTATTCAACTCAACTTTTTTAACAAAGTACAAGGCAGGATTGGCTACAGGTATTTTAACAAAAGTCTGTTTTTTTTTTTAAATAACAGTTGACTTAACCTTTTTATAGCAATGCTTTATTTTTCTCTTAAAACATTTATTCAACTAAACTTTTTTAACAAAGTAGAAGGCAGGATTGGCTACAGGTATTTTAACAAAAGTCTGTTTTTTTTTTTAAATAACAGTTGACTTAACCTTTTTATAGCAATGCTTTATTTTTCTCTTAAAACATTTATTCAACTAAACTTTTTTAACAAAGTAGAAGGCAATGCAGCTAACATTTATTCAACTAACTTTTTTTTGATAAAGTAGGTGGTAAGACGGCTACACACAAAATAGACTATTTTAACTTGTCGACAATCACGTTTCGTGTACTTCAAGAGTTCAGTGAGTAGTCTGTCATGACATCACATGCGATGAAAGGTGGCTGGATGGAGCTGTTTTCCGAAAAGAAATGAAATTTCCCCCTCCCTGGCATTACAGCCAAAACAAGGTCAGCTTGGACGTTCAGTTGCGAGACGTATAAAAAAACGCAGCCAGTGATACATTTCGAAAATAAAAATACAAAATAAACGCAATCAGAGGCGCCGACCACGCGCGTTGCAAATAAATAGAACGCGTTGTGACAAAGTCTCCCCAGCCTCTTTCACTCACGCAATATACTTATGCTATTTCCCAACGCATTTATATTGACGAAAAACACCACCAAAAAAATGTAAATCAGGCTTGTAATTACTAGTAACTCAACTCGAACGCAATAGTCATCACTGTAAAAGTGGATAAATTCAAACCAGACAGCTCATGACCAGAGACGTCCGGTCGTCTTCGTTGATAATTCGCCAATTCACCATAATCGTGGTGGTAAACTGTTTAGCTGATTTTTCAAAAGATGGATATTCAATTCATTTTTCGTCTTAGCCTTGTCTTTTCCTCTTAAACGTCGTAGTCCGCTTCATTGAATGTTTAGTTTGATAATTGATAAACATATATTCAGTGTGAGACTGTTGTTTTCAAGTTGTGTTAATGCAAAGATGATTTAAACTTGTCCTTTCCGTTGTCAACGTATTCAATATACGGAAATAGCATGTGTGTGCGTTTGCGTGAGTGAAAGATGCAGGTGAGATTTCTCGTCGCAACGCGTACTATTTATTTCCAACGCGCGTGGTCGGCGCCTTTGATTGCGTTTATTTTGTTCTTTCGTTGGTGTTGAGGGACTGTGGCCTAGCCATGTGTACGCTACCCTACAGTTTTTAGCGGCCGGAACATTTACACAGGGCTGTGAAATGTCATACTGTTAGTACCGGTTTAATATTGTCTCAGTGAAACTCCGTAAAACATGTCAGTACCTTCCGATGATGTTGAATAAGGTTTGCGCTCAGACACGACTAACATGATTGACCGCGATTTCACACGATTTCATGTGCATTCGCACAGACCATCCACGCTCAAGCGATGCGACGGTAATCAGTGCAATGTCGCACTATCAGCACCGGTTTAATATTTTCTCAGTGACACGCCGTAAAACATACTTATCTTCTAAATGCACTCCATGATGCAAGACACCCGGGATACGCTGGGAGTTATTACTATCATTGTATCGAGGTTAACCTTGAACACACGTTCCTGTACCTCGTGTATTTATTCCATCATGATTCGATGAATAGCCGTATGTGATTTATAGCTCTCTTGTCGCCGCCCGACTTTTTTATTGCCCGACGGTATTAGTCGGCCCCAGAGGCGACTGACAAGATACAAAACCATACTACGAATATAAATAAAAATGTAAAAATCAGTTGTCAGTCGTACAAAAGAGCTATGGAACCGCAGCTATGAATATAGCCACTGGTTGTTGCCTGTCAGTGCCTAGTTCGTGCAATAAAACAGCGCAGCAAGTGTTCAATTCGTCCAATAACACACACTACTTTATTAAGACAGCGCCCATGTAATCACAAATACACATCAGGCATTGTATTCTATCAAAACAATTGTTATACTGTAATTTTCAGTGCGAAATTTGAAACATCGAATCACACTGCCATATCGTCGGATGGTCGTTTTATGCGTAACTGCGCATGCGTGATAAATTCAAATTAGTACTATTTAATCTATCATTAAACGAATAATTTATGCGATAAACTATCACAACATACATGAACACATCAAATAATATACATTCTTTATTATGAAACTACAATTTGATAAGAGAAGTGTGTATCAGGAAAAATAACACAAAATGTTTAGTATGCAAATTGTGCCACTCACCATGTATGGTAATTGGACAGAGATTACCTACACTAGAAAAGCCTGATTTTGGGGGTTTTTTGGGCCAAAAAGTAATTTTAAAATGATTCAAGCCAAATCAAAAAAAATGCCCTGGAGATATTCACACAAGCCATCATGATGCCAAGTTTCAGAAAAATAGACTGAAGGGTTTTTGAGATATCTTTGTCTACAGCACACGGACTACGGACTACGGCCTACGGCTTACAGATTGTGATAGCATTAGTCCGTTGGACCGTTGGTCCAAAGGACTAAAAATTATGAATTATTATGTTAATTAGAGAATTAATATTAATCAAAATTAATCAGGCCTGTCTATTGTCCTAGAGCATTTATGTACCAAATTTTATTCAAATGTGATGATCAGTAATTGAGATATCAGTGTAAATTAATTATGTTAATTAGGTGATTAATAAGCATAATTATTTACCAAAAACATATTTGGTTTCTGCATAGTTCTCTTTAAAAGTTTCATTAAAATCCAATTCGTGGTTCTTTATATATCAGTGGAACATTATGCAAATTAGGTAATTAATATCCAATTAAAACTAATCAGGTGTCTGCATAATCCTAGAAAATCTATGTAGCAAGTCTCATTGAAATATGATGATTACTACTTGAAATATCAAGAGCTGAAAATTAATTATTATGCTAATTAGGTAATTAATATGTGTACTCATATTACCCTAAAAACTATCAGGTCTGTGCAGTGTCCTATGACATCTATGTACCAAGTGTCAATGAAATGTGATGATTACTACTTGAAATATCAAAAGCTGAAAATTAATTATGCAAATTAGCTAATTAATATATACTGATATTACCCTAAAAACTATCAGGTTTGTGCAGTGTCCTATGACATCTATGTACCAAGTTTTATTGAAATGTGAGATGATTAGTACTTGAGATATCAGTGAAAAGCCAAAAATTGATTAATGATTAATTATGCAAATTAGGTCATTAATATTGCACAGATATTTACCCAAAACTAATCAAATCTGCGCATTAGTTTGGAGCATCTGTGTGCCAAGTTTCATCAAAATCCAATGAGTGGTCATGGAACAGCTAAAAATCAGCTAATTATCATGCAAATTAGGTAATTAATATGCATGGATTTTTACCAAAACCTAATCAAATCTGCGCATTGGCCCAGAGCATCTATGCACCAAGTTTCATCAAAAACTGATGTATGGTTCTCGAGATATCAGTGGAACAGACGGACACACACACACACACACACTAACTGCAAAGACTCCCTTTTTGTGCTTCGCACACGGGAGTCAAAAACACTCCAAGTTCTAATGTCACAACGTTTGTTTCGCGTTCGTAAAATTAGCTTACCGGTAATCCCCACACTGTCTACATTAACATAAGACAAGTCATTGTTAATGACAGTCCCCGTCCAACATTTTGTGATCTGACATATCAATTTGATGCTGATGAAGTCATTGAGATTAGATGAAACCATTAATAGGAGATGGATTGATGTATCTATTAGTAGACTGTCTTTGTAAAAAATTTAAACAGAAATGTTGATTGCATTCATGGAAAAGTAGGCATGGGTATCATGAAAAACAAAATGGCCACCAGTCAGCAATATTGTTTGAATCACAGAAAAAATATGACATGCAACCATAACCCAATATGTATGAGCACCATACCAACTTTGATCCAAATCGGCCTAGTCATCTCTGAGAAACAGCTCCGGACAAGTAAAAATTACGATTTAGCACTTTACATGACAATTGGGCATTGGTAGGCCATATTGAATCGAATCACAAAAATAATGTTGGTGCGCATGTATCCCTTGGTACAAAATGTAAAGAGAAACGTTCATTGCATTTAAAAGAAAGTAGCATGAGTACCATGAAAAACAAAATGGCCGCCAGTCGACCATATTTGTGTGAATCACGGAAAAAGTATGACGTGCACCTATAACCAAAATGTTTGATTATCATACCAACTTTGATCCAAATCGGCCCCGTCATCTCCGAGAAACTGCTGCGGCCACGTTTAGGTATCAGAAATAGCAAATTTTACATCCAAAATGGCCACCAGTCGGCCTTTTTTCTCCGATCATAAAGTAACTTGACGTGCATATGTGAGACATTATGTATTGTCTTCATGTAAATTTTGAATGAAATCCGTCAATGGGTGACCGAGATACACTTCCGGACGTACGTACGGATGGACGGACAGAACGAACTAATTAGCATAAAGTATGACATCATTTTCAGCCAGATTACCTCGCGATTCATTTCTGCGCAGGCAGGAATTTTATTTTAACGAAATGGGGGGGGGGGGGCATGAAGTTTCCGCCGAATCCTGCGACAGTCATATTGATTGGAATAACATAATGGAAGGAGGACCTCAGTACAAAGAGGATGTGAACAAAACACAGACTTACATTGTCTCCATTGTTTGGCTTCAAGTTCACACCTGGCCAAAAACGAGACTGAATTTTTAACTAGAAAAAAGGAATGAAAAAAATAAGAGAATAGCAATGGAAATAATATTTGTAATTTTTTTTAGATCTAACCCCGCAATAGTACTAACTAAGTGACAGTTTAAGCCAAAATGTGCATATACGAGGGTCGATACAATCTGATACTCTCAGCATATCGGCGATAATAGTGGGAGTCGCCATCTTGAAAACAAAAATTCTGCCGAGCACCTGTACTGAACACTGTTATTTAATATTATTATAATGGGTTATCTGACAACATAAAATCGGTTTGGTTATCTAAAAACTACAACAAATTCCCCCTTTCAAATTTTAGTTGTCCCTATTTTTTCACGCAAACAACATCATATTTTGTTAGCAACACAAAACAACTATTTTGTTTCATACACAACACCTATGGCAATATCAAATGAAAAATGAACGACTGAAATGAACGACTGAAATGAACACCTTCCAGCACTTATGCACAAAGTAATAAATATTGCCCACACTTGTCAAATCACAAATTAACAAGTCATTGAAAATGACACAGTCCCCGTTAAGTTCTCTTTGTGCTCGTCATATTAAAGCGGAGGGGTTGTCCTTGAAACTTGAGTTCCAAATGGCGTATACAACAGATTGTTTATTTACATCAAAACACGTGTTTCGTGTCATAGTAATATGGCCAAAATAAAAACAGCCGTTATTCAGCCATCTTTGATCTGATTATGAAACACACTGATATGTATGATGTATGTGCCAAATACGAATGAAAATGGTACATAAATTGTGGAAATATAGTAGTAAGGCCAAAAAGTCAGATGGCTGTCAATCGGCCATCCTTGACCAGATTTTGAAACAAATTGTCATGGATATGCATCCTAACATGTATAAAGTACATGTATGTGCCAAATTTGAATGAAAACTACGGTGGCCCATATATACAATTGGTCCGCTACATGAAAGTCAGTCGGCTATTTGAAAACTGCTCCGCTACATGAAAATCGCACCCTTACATAAAAATCGCTCCGCTACTTGAAAAAAATCGGTCGGCTACTAGTACTTGAAAATTGCTCGGCTACTTGAAAACTGCTCCGCTACATGAAAATCGCTCCGCTACATGAAAAATTCGGTCGGCTACTTGAAAATCGCGCCGCTATATGAAAATTGCTCCTCTATTTAGAAAATCGCGTGTATGTTGCGAGATAACCTTCGACCTGCAGATATGACCCGGAAGTACAACATGCAATGTATACCATTGCTTGTGTATGCTTACGAAGTCTGGTAAACAACGTATTCATCTGTTAAATAAAATGAAGTCAACCAACCTGTATACTTGAAACATCATATTTGCATGTGTTGATTGTATTGGCATGCTGACTCTAGGCTTTGAATGTAAACAGGTTACAAGTCAGTGCGCCATTCTAACCCTATACAACCATAAATTGTTACGACTCGTTACCAAAATCTACTGTACCGTGTATCACGTTTACACCACTACAAATCAGTTTCGTGGCTTTACCACTACTAAGTTTAGCTTTTATTCACCTATAAAACGAGCGTCTTGCTGTCAACATATATCAGAGGGTGGGCGAGGGGGGTAGCTGATACAGGTTACAGAAAATTAAAAAGGCATTTTACGTTTTTACAAAAAATAAAATGAAAATTTCATGTATAGTGAAAATTGGTTTTTACACTTTACGAAGATAAAACAAATTCATAATTACATTTTACAGTTATTTTCATAAATTTGATTTAAGAGCCAAAGAATATCACACATAGAATAACCTCCGGTGAATGCGTTCTGCTGTGACAAATCTCATGGGTTTGTGTGACGCATATGCGCGAATCAGGCCAGGAATTAATGTCGAACGTTAACGTGCGATATTAGTTCCGGTTTGATATATTTTCCGGTGTTCTACTAAGAACAATGCTTGACGAGGACACTTGCACACCGCATTAAATAAAGTGTAGATAACATTGCGTACATGTCATTGTAAAAGTCAGAATATTTAGAACATCGTGTTAACTTCGAACGTCACGCTAACTCGCTCATTGTTTTAGCAAATGAGCATACAAATTAAATATGCATATAATAATAATAATAATAATAATAATAATAATAATAGTAATAATAATTCACTAAACAAACTACAGTGAGTTGTTCAAATTCTATAGTCGTATAAAATAATAATCATGATATAATCTGTTCAGATATAGAGGTAAGAAATGGATCTTTTGACAAGTTATTAAAATAATATTATAGTGACAAATAAAAATCTGATGCCAGACAAAATATCAGAAATATAATATACGAGGCGAAACAATAATCATCATTGTCTGTTGTAAGGATTAGCTTTTAAACTTAACAATTGTTTAATTTCATTATGTTATTGACGAAATAACTATAAATTATAACAAGTTTTGTATTTGCGACTTGAATACTAATAATTTTTACTGAATACTAATAATAATATACTACTACCTTGAATGGGTCTCTCTCAGATTTTGTGTCAATATTGTACTTTTTTTTAATATTTTGGGTCATTTATGTCAAAACTGCTATTTCCGACGACTTCTTGAAAACTACCAGCTCAATTCATTTGATACATGTTATGTAGGTATCTTGTGTTAATCTCTATTAGATAAGTTCTTTTTGTGACGATATCAACTATTCTCAATTCTTAGCAATTATTTTTCCATGTTTTGAAAAATGAAATTATACGTGAGCATGCTTGACATGTATGTGGAATCATCAATAAGAGGAAACTAGAAGAGAAAACTTTTTCACATTTTATTTTAGTAAAACAATAGAATAGTTGAATTACAAAAACAATGCGACACGTATTATGTACAATGCCAGGCAAAATAATATTAATCATTTATAATCTTTAAGTAAATAACACATCTGGTGTTTACACAAGCAGAGGTGCTCGATAGGTTGTTGTATTTTGTTTATAAATGTACTATTTGTATTTACTGATAGTTTTACGGAAATAGTTTCAAACACAGTCTTTGCTGTTATATGCATTTATTTAGATTTTGGATTACTAAATATATAAAACTGCATAGATTCAATCAACAAGATATAAAACACGTGTGTGTGGCCGAAACTACCTACATTCGAGATATACGTTACAACTTAGCCATCTGCCGTCGATGCATCAACAGCAGAACGTTTATTTTCATTGAACAATGCACATTATTTACGAGAATCCACTACACCGCGAAGAAAATTCAAGAACTGCATTGCGCTTGTGCGACGACCTCACCCGGATGTTTTAGCGCACGGAAAATTCTTCGCATGACACCAGGCTTCAAATGAGGAATTACAAATTTGTAATTTCGTACGAATTACAACATTTGATGTGGAAAATGGTTTATACACTTACAAAAAATAAGATTTGTGTACGAATTACGGAAGAATAGGATAGCTGATTACGTTTTACACGTTGCTCATGTCTACTCCCGTGTGCTGAGAGTATTGAAGACACATTAAAAATTAATTCAAAATTACTTGTACATGAGATATTGATAGAAGAGCTGAAAACTAATTATGTACATCAGGTAACTAATATGAACAGAACAGAACAAAAAAATTATGAATTATTATGCTAATTAGAGAATTAATATGAACAAATTTTAACCCAAAATTAATCAGGCCTGTCTATTGTCCTAGAGCATTTATGTACCAAATTTTATTCAAATTCAGTAATTGAGATATCAGTGTTAATTAGTTATGTTAATTAGGAGATTAATAAGCATAAATATTTACCAAAAACTAATTGGGTTTCTGCATAGTTCTCTTTAAAAGTTTCATTAAAATCCAATTTGTGGTTCTTTATATATCAGTGGAACATTATGCAAATTAGGTAATTAATATCCAATTAAAACTAATTAGGTCTCTGCATAATCCTAGAAGATCTATGTAGCAAGTCTCATTGAAATATGATGATTACTACTTGATATATCAAAAGCTGAAAATTAATTAATTATGCAAATTAGATAATTAATATGTACTCATATTACCCTAAAAACTATCAGGTTTGTGCAGTGTCCTATGACATCTATGTACCAAGTGTCATTGAAATGTGATGATTACTACTTGAAATATCAAAAGCAGAAAATTAATTAATTATGCAAATTAGCTAATTAATATATACTGATATTAGCCTAAAACTATCAGGTCTGTGCAGTGTCCTATGATGTCTATGTACCAAATTTCATTGAAATGTGATGATTACTACTTGAAATAGAAGCTGAAAATTAATTAATTATGCAAATTAGGTAATTAATATGTACTCGTATTACCTTAAAAACTATCAGGTCTGTGCAGTGTCCTATGACATCTATGTACCAAGTGTCATTGAAATGTGATGATTACTACTTGAAATATCAAAAGCTGAAAATTAATTAATTATGCAAATTAGGTAATTAATATGTACTCATATTACCTTAAAAACTATCAGGTCTGTGCAGTGTCCTATGACATCTATGTACCAAGTGTCATTGAAATGTGATGATTACTACTTGAAATATCAAAAGCTGAAAATTAATTAATTATGCTAATTAGGTAATTAATATCTACTGATATTACCCAAAAAACTATCAGGTCTGTGCAGTGTCCTATGACATCTATGTACCAAATTTCATTGAAATGTGATGATTACTACTTGAAATATCAAAAGCTGAAATATAATTAATTATGCTAATTAGGTAATTAATATGTACTCATATTACCCTAAAAACTATCAGGTCTGTGCAGTGTCCTATGACATCTATGTACCAAGTTTCATTGAAATGTGACAATCACTACTTGAAATATCAAAAGCTGAAAATTAATTAATTATGCTAATTAGGTAATTAATATCTACTGATATTACCCTAAAAACTTTCAGGTTTGTGCAGTGTCCTATGACATCTATGTACCAAGTTTTATTGAAATGTGATGATTAGTACTTGAGATATCAGTGGAAAAGCTGAAAATTGATTAATCATTATGCAAATTAGGTAATTAACGAGCATGGATTTTTACCAAAACCTAATCAAATCTGTGCATATGTTCAGAGCATCTATGTACCAAGTTCCATCAAAATCCAATGAGTGATTCTTTAGATATCAGTGGAACAGTCATAGAACAGCTAAAAATTAGCTAATTATCATGCAAATTAGGTAATTAACGAGCATGGAATTTTACCAAAACCTAATCAAATCTGCGCATTGGTCCAGAGCATCTATGCACCAAGTTTCATCAAAAACTGATGTATGGTTCTTGAGATATCAGTGGAACAGACGGACACACATACACACACACATACACACACACAGACATACACACATACAGACACACTAACTGCAAAGACTCCCTTTTTGTGCTTCGCACACGGGAGTCAACAATTGATTACAGCTTACGAAAATACCCCTTGCTGACCGTCATATCACATGACTCGCAACTACGGGTTGTAAATCGGGCACACTAATGTTTATGACTTATTTAAAAAAATCGGTGTGATTGTCAAAGCTGAGGTGATAGAACGGTCAACCAAACTAATTGCACAAACAAACATTATGTTATCTGTAATAATTGAAATGTGTGCAATTTTGGCGCGACACACAAAGCTTAACTACACGCTATGAGGACATTTTCAACAATTTGGTCTACCATCATGTTGTGAATATATCGTACACACATGATCTCTAAAATTTAAAAGAAAGCGAAAAACGACAAGAAAAAATCTCGCTCATAAAGCCCATTGCACATATCATGGCTGATGTTTGGTCTATAATGAGGTACACTCAATCATAATTTGATCACCTTCAAATGATCTATGACGAGGTATAGATTTGTTTAAAACAGCCTTACCAATGGAGCTATAAAAATATGTCCTATAACGTCAGTAACTCGGTGCTCCGGTACAACATGCCCAATTGAGACGAGTCGTAGTTACATGACGCAATATTTTCCAATAAACACTATGTGGTATAAACAAAATATTTCTATATGAACTATAATAATGATTTGTAATACTCAAGAACGGACGAAAACTAATCATGTACTTTGGATATTAAAAACGATGACAGAATCTCAATTGCCAAAACGGATATATGCGTAGATCAAATTGGTATTTGAGTACTAGATAGATGAAGTTGTACGACGTAGTATTATAATAGTAGAAACAAACCAGGTGACGATTCAAAACCACGTGAACACGTGTATCCCTCCTCCAGTGGTGATAATAATACATAAATGGATTTCTATACCATTTTAACTCCTAAACAACAATAATGTTAATTACAATAACAGCGAACAATATATACTAGTATGCAATTTATTGCAAAACATGCGTAAATTATCACGCGTATTTCTTCGCAAAGTTCGTTTAAAGAGCGACGTGTTTATGTCAATTCATTGCTTTCGATTTAAATTTAAACTCTTCATTGCACGTCACGTGTAGCAAGATTTTAGTAAATATACATACGAGTTTTACACTATGCCGTTATATAGATTTAAAAATAATTAAACAATACGAGACACAAATGCATCATCTTTAGCTCATTGGGGTGCATATAGTTTCCTGCTTGTTTTCTTTAAAAAATTAATAATTTGTGTTACCGTGATTTTCAAGTAACCGATCGATTTTCATGTAGTCGACCGATTTTCATGTAGCCGACCGATTTTCATGTAGCCGACCGATTTTCATGTAGTCGACCGATTTTCATATAGCCGACCGATTTTCACGTAACCGACCGATTTTCATGTAACCGACCGATTTTCACGTAACCGACCGATTTTCATGTAACCGACCGATTTTCATATAGCCGACCGATTTTCATATAGCCGACCGATTTTCATGTAGCCGACCGATTTTCATATAGCCGACTGATTTTCATGTAGCCGACCGATTTTCACGTAACCGACCGATTTTCATGTAACCGACCGATTTTCATATAGCCGGCCGATTTTCATGTAGCCGACCGATTTTCATGTAGCCGACCGATTTTCATGTAGCCGACCGATTTTCATATAGTCGGCAGATTTTCATGTAGCCGACCGATTTTCATGTAGCCGACCGATTTTTATGTAGCCGACCGATTTTCATGTAGCCGACCGATTTTCATGTAGCCGACCGATTTTCATGTAGCCGACCGATTTTTATGTAGCCGACCGATTTTCATGTAGCCGACCGATTTTCATGTAACGGAGCAATTTTCAAGTAGCTGACCGACTTTTTTCAAGTAGCAGAACGATTTTCAAATAGCTGACGGATTTTCATGTAGCGGACTAATTGTATATATGGGCCACCGTAGAAAACTGACAGAGCACGTCCAAGATACCGCATAAAAAAACAAAAACAAGATGCCTGCCAGTCGACCATCTTTGATCCATCATGGACATGTATCCTAACATGTATAATCTATGTACCAAGTTTGAATGAAAACTGACAAAGCATGTCCAAAATACAACATTTTCAAAAAACAAGATGGCTGCCAGTCGGCCATTTTGAATCGAATCGCTAAACCACTGCATGTGCATATGTCCCACATAAGGTACCGGTACTAGGCACATGCAAAGAATGAACGGAATCGGTCCACAGGATTCTGAAATATGACGTTGGATAGACTGACGCACGGACAGACGGACACACGGACGGTCGGACGGACAGACTCAGGAACTCACGGACGGTCGGGGACATGTATCCTAACATGTATGATCTATGTACTAAATTTGAATGAAAACTGACAAAGCATGTCCAAAATACGACATTTTCAAAAAACAAGATGGCTGCCAGTCGGCCATCTTTGATCCAATTGTGAAATAAATCATCATGGACATGTATCCTAACATGTATAATCTATGTACCAAGTTTGAATGAAAACTGACAAAGCATGTCCAAAATACAACATTTTCAAAAAACAAGATGGCTGCCAGTTGGCCATTTTGAATCGAATCGCTAAACCACTGCATGTGCATATGTCCCACATAAAGTACTAGGCACATGCAAAGAATGAACGGAATCGGTCCAAGGGATTCTGAGATATGACTCCGGACGGACGCACGGACACCGAATTATAAGTCCCTGTTTTCGGACTTCGTCCGAACGGGGACTAATAACGACTGTGATCGTTTTGAGGGTTGTAATGCGATTTACCAGAGTTGAAACTTTCGAGGTATTATTGCTATTACGTTTCATTATATTGCTATAACTATTTGTGTATTGTGTAAGCTACATTTTGAAATTTCTTTTTGTTTGTTATTTATAATGAATATAGATTTCAAACTACACAAACCTTTTCACGAAACCGATGGGATGGAAGTTTAACTAAAATAACCCGACATTCTTAAAAACACGCAATATTTGTAGACACAACACAGAACAGAAGTGCTTCATACGAGCTCAAAGGAAATGCTATGACGTCGAGTGATTTCCCGGGGTGGGGGGGGGGGTGGGGGTCCATTCAATATAAAAACCTTACACCATGTGCGTTCTTGCTAAAAAATAATAGGCCCCTAGGGCTGGCAGCACATTGGCAAACCATACCCCCTATTGCGGAGGCAATGTAAATTTAGTACCCCCTAGAGCAGACATATTGAAGAAAAAACACCCCTATTTCAGACATTTATTGAGAACATCCTACCTCCTGCGAGGATTCTCTGCCGTGTTTGCACTCAGGTGGAGTGTGAGCAACATAAACAAGTTACTGTGTATGCAACTCCTGTGGGTGTCATTCGTTGTTTGATGAAGAAAGGTGAGAACTATTGACATGATTGTGAATATGATCATTTATTTGATAGTTTAATACACAGTGCACACAACTTTGCCAGGATTCTTATTCCATCAGATACCATTATGCAATTTTATGTTCAGATCCGAGTGACTTTGGCATGAATACAGGGCAGAAAACCCAGAAAAAAGCATGATCTGAATGCGAATGAGGACGAGGCGTGAAAGAAGTGTGGATTACTCCAGGGGATGACTTTCTGTATGCGGTTTATTGTAATCGACGAAACAAAACGAAACGGGATAACACACATAATGAAAATTAAACAGTAATCAGTGAAAATAGGTTTTTATACGCACAATATTTACAAAATATTTTCCGAAAATAACATTTAATACGCATATGGCTAGTTTCGCAAATTACAGATAATCGAAAATCTGTAATCATCGGTAGGACCCTTGTTTCGCCGCGTGATTGCAGATTTCCGATTATCTTTAATTAGCGAAACTAACCGTTTACTAATTAAAATCCTGTTGTTTTGGGCAAATGTTTTATGGTGTTATATACACAACTGAAAGGTAAATATATTGATAGAATTGTGAAAAGGTTTCTTATTAGTTGCGTTCACGCATAGCTCCTTAGCACGGGCTAAGAGGTCAAATTCCTTAGCCCGTGCTAAGAAAACGTGCGTGAACGCTTAGCACGGGCTAAGGAATGCTAAGTACGGGTTAAATCTGATCCGAATTTAAGACGCGGTCTAGACCTTAGCACGGGCTAACGAAGTATGCGCGAATGCTTAGCCCAGGGCTAAGCGCCCTCTGCGGCGACCTTTGGGTGTGAAAATTGTCCCATGTTCGTATAACGACACTATTCCACCAGTCATTACTCCGCGCTCACTTCCACACTAATCGGGTCACTGTAGTAGAGCGTACAGCAGCTCCAATCGTAGACAAAATAAATTTGGTTCGCTGTCTACGACATGCATTAATAAAATGCTGTATTCTGTTACGCCCGTTGTATACTGTTTATGTGCATCCAAATAAGTGGTCCGTCTTCTCTCGCGTTCCTGTGCACGTCGCTTCAAAATTAGAATGAAACATGCCAGCAGCAGAAATAGAACCTCGCGCGTGTCATCCATTTTTCGTTCGTAAATAGCGGCTTACCAAAGGTCACCGACTAATGGCACCCCTTAGCCCGTGCTAACGACTGGCCCTCCCTGTGCGTGGACGCAATTGGGTCTAGCCGAAATGCAAATATGCTAGATAAGCCTAAATCAGCTTAAATCTTAGCCCGTACTTCGTGTAACGTGAACACAACTATTGATGCCATGGATTATAGAAGAGATTATGTAGATTAGATTTATTTCCTGTATTTACTTTAAGTTCAAAAGTTTCATTTTTTGTACTTCCTTTAAGTTTTAAATTGTCTGCTTCTTTTTTCATTTATATAGTATGTGCATTTTCCAATAATTTTATTGCAGCTCCTAATTACTAATTAGTGAGCCCCTGATGTAAAAGGGTAGCAACAAATAAATAAATAAAAGTACTGGTCAAGTTTCGTCTTTGGCGGTGGTTTATTGCTTAAATATTATTTTCAGCAAATATTTTGTAAATATTGTGCGTATAAAACCCATTTTCACTGAATACAGTTTAATTTTTATTATGTGTGTTATCCAGTTTCGTTTCGTTCCGTTTCTTCGATTACAATAAGCCTACTCCGTATGCTCGTATTGGAAGTGGCAGGAAAGTCTCGGTGGGAACGTTCAGGCGGGCGTTTGTGGCCTGGTCGGGGCTATGGGTCCGCCAATTCGGGGCCTAGGGCGGTGTGTAGGAGTGGTTGTTGCAAGATGGGGCCTACAGCGGGCGCAGCCACCCTGTGAGTTTATTTCTGGGGGCCTATTGCAGACATTAGCAAATTGAAAGGGGACCTATTTGCTTCCCGCGCGGGCCCGCTTTAGAAGGTGAAAAACACCCCGCTTTCCCGCTAAATTTGGAACGCACATGGGGTAGTAACAGCATATAGAGTGACCCCCCGGGGCAATCTCCTTCCCAGAGGCCTTTGCGCTTTACGCAATAGTGCCTCTGCCACAGGCAGCCTTCAATTTTGTGGTCAATCACCTCACTACGCACAGCCATTTTTCCGCGGTGGTTTCATTTTAAACCGAACTACAAAAAGTGGGAAAAAAACGTATGTGACATCCGAACTATTCATTAATGTCACACTTCAGTAAAAACGTAAATACGAACCATTTTATCGCGAACTATATTTTGCAAGGTAATGTTATAGTAGTGAAACGGCGCACGTGATACACTAAAACTTGGAGGAAAAAACGTTCTGTTAACGTATATAGTTGGGAAAGAAACATTAAAGACTAATTTCACTGAAAGGGGTTTCCAAACATTTCCGTTCATCTTGTATTCTGGTGAATATTTCAATACTATTTCTGGCTTGAACGGGTTCGATTTTGCGCGTCTAACAGCCATAGAACACACAGGTTCTAGTAAGTTTATAAAGTTAGTCATTTATAATAGAAACTAATGATTTGGCATGTAGGAAAGGATTGTACTTTTCTAACGCAAGTCATGTATATTTTAATCTAATTAACTGAACATTTTATTCGGAGTCGGGGCGTTAAACGTCTTATTAAAGTGATTAAAGTAACCAAATAACTTACGCATAACTTTGTTAACGCGGAACTTGATATTGCTTTTTACAATTTGGGTTGTCTTTGAATCACATATTTTAGTGAAACATTGTTTATAGAGTGAAATATTATTGTCATACATAATTCAATCTTTGAAACAACAGAAACTAACACATAATAACGATAATCAAATCTGTGTTTGAAGTTCGAAAGTAGTTGCGTTATTTCCGGTTTCAACTAGTTCGAAAATAGAACATCCTTTAACGCGATAAAATCACGCGTAGAACTCCTTCCGAACCAGACATTAGCAGCGTAAACTTATTGCAAATTTGCGCAATTTGGGCCCAGTTTGTTCTTACAAGTTTTTCAAGTTTCATTTATCATTATTTAGTAAACAGGTCCCTGAAACGATTTAATATATCTGTAAAATACGTGGCAATGGACGATTGACTTCGAAACGTTCGAAATTTCGAACAAACTCCCGGCGCACCTAGCGCGATATGCGTCAGATCGGTGTAGAAGACGCCGAACTGCAGCGTCAATGCCCCGGGGGTGATTTACACATTAGAACACAGGGAGCCCAGGAACTATAATCAACTGTAATACGGAGTCTCTATGAGCGGGGGCGGGGGGGGGGGGGGGGGTATCGGCTGGTATCTCGTGTAAGAAATAGACAAGGGATGAAGGCTCCAGCCAGCTCACATTTTTTAAACTCGAAAAAACAGACGAAAAGAATGAAAAGTAAAATATAAAAAAAAATACCAGGTTAAAGAATATTAGTTGCTTCTTCAAATTTCGCCAAAGCCCTACCTACATTTTACCGATATCTGCAGAATAAATCAAGAAAACTACACAAATTTACTCCATTTAGGAATTCCTAACGGTTTGCCCGAACGCACGGCATAGTTGGAGGCGTGGCCTGTTCAGCATTTGTCAACAACCAATCACAAGACTGGTTACGAACCACATCGAGGTCACAACTCGGTTAGCCTTGCTCAACTGGTTAAGTCTTGTGATTGGTTGTTGACAAATGCTGAACAGGCCACGCCTCCAACGGTGTTGTGCGTTCGGACTAACCGTTAGGAATTCCTAAATGGAGTAAATTTGTGTAGTTTTCTTGATTTATTCTGCAGATATCGGTAAAATGTAGGTAAGGCTTTGGCGAAATTCGAAGGAGCAACTAATATTCTTCAACCTGGTATTTTTTTAGATTTTATTTTTTATTTTTTTCGTCTGTTTTTTCGAGTTTAAAAAATGTGAGCTGGCTGGAGCCTTCATCCCTTGTCTATTTCTTACACTAGATACCAGCCGATACCCCCCCCCCCCCCCCCCCCGCTCATAGAGACTCCGTATTACAGTAGATTATAGTTCCTGGGCTCCCTGTGATTAGAACAATGGCGTTTCCTTCCCAACCGCGTGTTGAGGGACTGTGTTCAAACGAGATCAACCATGCTTCAAGTTTCAAATATTAAGATATAATATGACGACTATACAACTTAGAAATGCGGACAGCATAGTTACGACTGAAAATGTGAATGAGATTAAGCAATTATACCCACCAATGCACAGAGAAACACGCCACGGTTCAGTGAGCAAGCCTCACAGTCACATGACGAAGAACAAAATGGAAGCTTCAACAACAACGCCCTCTGTAGCCGATTATATTATTAAGTACTTTCCCGGATGTCGAAGATACGACGTAACGTAACGTCGTCGCCACAAAACTGAAATTTCTTTTTATCGACTTAGTATTTTCTGCTATGACAAAGCCGGAGTATTTTTGTACACCAGTCTCGCTACTTCCGAGAAATTGGTATATTTGTGTAAACTCTTACTCAAGTTACTGGGTTTTTTTTTCTTACAAACCGTACCTGGAAGATGTATTGTGGCAGTAAATGCCATTGTTGTATAGTAGATATACGCATTGTTTATCTGGGAAACAATCATAATATTATTACTTTACACTCATTGTAACGCTGAGTTGTAGTTTCGCTCCACTCAGAATGTACCGGTAGTATACTTTGGTGACGCTCTTTGATAAAAACCTACTTTGCAATATCAAGTATAATTGCCAGACAAATATGAAAAAAAAAACACCTGCGAAGAAACTGACGATGGTGAGATTAGAACAAAATCGAGTAATACATTTCTATGAATATTAGTGTGAATCACAATAATTTGTACCATCGTATCTCACAAGTTATTATAATTACAGAGGACGGGGAGTTAATTGCTCTTCTAGTCGTAAATAACAGAATGGAGTTTTTCTGAATGGCGCCACCAAGTGAAACTATAAAAAGAAATACGGTAGATTGTCCACGTTTGTCGCGCGGGAGATGTACAATTATGTTGGAATTGATATAACGATCCTTTTGAAATTTTCAGTTGATTTGATTGGTAAACATATACACATGTGATCATTGATGACAATCTTACAAGAGAAAGTTAGATATTGATTTGAGAATGTTGTGTTTTGCATCTCAGTATCCAGTTATTGTATTGTGGGCAGTAGTTCATCCTCAATCACTCAATCAATTTGTGTACAAATATATGCATGTTTGTTTAGTTGACATAATATATTTTACAAGTAACATTTTAAGAACAACTTAATAGACTAATAAAAGTAAGACAGCTGTATACATCTTTATAAATACTCATTGTTTATTCATTTCACTTCACTTTAGACAAATGTTACCCTGATTCACTTTCTACATGGCAGTATTAAAATAGAGTGTATGTTCCTTGTACGTTGTCACAATAATAAAAACATGGGAGCCCTCAGGGTTTGACTGGACCCACACAAAGAAGTTCGCTAAATTTGTGTTTAAACTTTTTAGATTTCGGCATTCCATGATACATCCTTGAGAGGAAAAGATGCGCGCTGGTCGATACTTCCACTATACTGTGTTGGTGCATACTTTGCGGTATCCTCATATTAACCTCCTGGTCATAGGAGTATGTACTGTACAATATTTTATTTTCGCTTGGAATTTATTTGCACTATTGTCGCTGAAAGAATGATTAGGCGAGAATCAATCCAGCAAATATACCTTTTATTAAGTATTTTACATTCAACTTGTGTAATTTCGTATTTATAAATATGTATTTTTGTATGCCAATATATGCTCACACGAGGGCGTTAATTAATGATGTACTTAACTAAAACTTAAGGAGTCTTTGTCCACTATAAATGTGGGTCACAGGTCGAATTCAATTAGTCGGTAATTTTCGTCGAGTCGTTACGAACACATTCCTAGTCACCAACACTTTGCTACGTGGTTGCATGTCATATGCGGTTGCTTCGTTATGAGTTCTCCAAGGCAGAGATGAATGAGATTGTTTCACGTCAAGCCAAATTGAAGATATTGTATTGTTCTACGGACGTTTGCATGAACCGTGTTATCTTTCTACACAATATTTACAAGAACTCGGCGTTCAGCGATTACATCGCGTTTGTTCAAGCCTGTGTTGTCATCAGCCGACGAGCCGAAAATTAAGCCACATGTTGTGTGCGTCGAAACGGTTGACTTTTGAAACTATGTAATTTTAGTGTACACTTCGTTTTTTTATTCTATGCGACGGTAAATGTATTTTTTGCGTATCATAATTTCATGCGCCTTGACACGTTGTAAATGTATTATGCTGAATTTATTGCTCATTCAAGTTCATGTCAGTTGATACCTCGTGAGGGCACGAGTACAATATTTAATTTTGGTAACAGCCTGTCTTTGTGTCGTTTCTTGTTACGATTCCCTTTTTTGAGTTGGGGGTAACGAAAAGATTCACGTCTGTCCGTCATCCGACCCCAATTCAAACTCGGCCGTAACATTTTTTTTTATTTTACATGCTAATTATATTTTCTAAAGTTTTTATTCAAGCGATGTGTGCGGTGCGATGACCAGAAACCAAATTATTTTAATTGAGGCGTCATTGAGGACACCTTTTTAAACACTGCGTTAACATAAAATCTTCAGCAAAAAAATGCTGGGAAACGCAACTCAACCAGGTTTTCTGAAAAGTCGACTAGAAACTCGAGATAAAGAGACGTCACGATGACCTACAATTTTATTTTTATAACATTTAAAATTATTTAACAATAGTTTTCATGAAATGACATTTCCAACTATTGAGACATGGTAAAAAATATTACAAATACTCATTATATGTTTCTATAATGAATAGATGTTTGAAGATGTTTTTTTTATTTGATTTATTTCTTCAACAAAAAAGGTAAAAAAAATATTCTATTGGTGAAAATGCATTTTAAATGTGTTGAATAGTACACGAGAAACAAGTGAAAATGCTTAAATTTGGATAATTATTATGCAATTGCAATGTCTTAAAGCATCTATTTACCAATATTTATGTTATAAGATTCATTGAAATGGAATGATGTATATTTGAGGTATTGAAATCTAATCAGGTCTGCGCGGTGTTCCAGGGCATCTATGTATCAAGTTTTATCAAAATCCAATGAGTAGTTCTGGGGATGTTACTGGAACAGACGGACACATGTACACATTGAAATGGGCTTTTACCAGACCACTCTTTAGACATACATCAAGTAGCAGTGATCTGTCATTCAATGATTTATCTGACATTTATCGGGCATTGTATCCAGGAAGTGACATCGTATGCTATTAGGCCAATGAGATTCACTCTCTGTCTGCCATTATAGGCATTGTATCCAGGAAGTGACATCACACTATAACAGATACACTTGATTCGCTCCTAGCAGAAAGATAACTAAAACCTCCTGATTAAGAGCATTTAAAGTTTAAATAACAATGTTATATTTTATATTCAGAAATAACTCAAGTCGTACAGTTTTGCCATTCATCCAATACTAAAATTTTGTTTAATCATAGATTCGCAGAATGCAAATTTACCGTTTGTATTTTAGCTGACAGAAAAAAATTCTTGTATTAACATCTCTCACATTTATTTCAATTTTTTATGGAAATATACAAATACATTTACCTTAACTCTATAATTACTATTCTGTTGAAAACTATACTGTAAACTGTACAGTATATTCTACCAATACTTGTACTGAAACATTCGATTGCGGACTTCTCCGAGAATAACAACGTTTGGCTGCAATACTTGTAATCCCAGACAATCGTCAACGTTATCAATTACATCACTGCCATCAGTGAGATTGAAACACAAAAGAACGGCAACTACTCTGTTTGGACAGTGAGCGATGGCGATTGCTGAAATATTTTGTCCAATATCTCTACTAACAATGATATCATAGTGTCATGAATTTGTTTTTGCGTATCTGTTAACCGACTTAATTAACTGATTATTAGCGAATTGCTGTGTTATGTCTGTCATCGTTTAGGTCTATTTGAAGTTTTGGACGGAACTTGGCGCAGTGATTTGGAACTAATTACAAGATACCGTCGCTATTCTGACATCCGTAGTTATTAATGTAGTGAACGATTAATCAAAAGATATGACGTATTCAGTACTTAGTTTGATTGGCTTTATGATTGAAGTTTACGCCTTAGAGTCTTTTTACTGCTTTGTAATTGGTTAGAGTTTTGAAAATGAATAAAGAGAGTTTGAGTTGGTCTTGGCGAATACTCCACGACAGACGCAGCCTTGGGCAGTCGAGTCTGGGTCCGAGAGAGTCCAGGGGCGAGCCTTGAGGCAGCCCAGTCTTGGGCGAGTCTTGGGTCAGCCTTGGATAGTCTTGGGGACTTTTCCCCAGGGCGCTGTGTCTTATAGAGTGCTCCAAAAGATCGACTAAGACGAGAGCTGAAACGTATTTCGTTGTGTGTGCCTTATTTGACTGTAAAGTTAAAGTGACTTTCCCGATCCCGTACCTCAAGGGGACGAGATATAGAGACGAGACGAGTTCCCCCCTGACAAGTGTGGAGAACCCCGGGAAGAAGATTTTCCCCCTGATAATAGCATCTACGTACACATGTTGGAAATTTGAGAACTTTCATCATGGCCGTCACGAGCTCGGCAGATTCCTTAGCGTATTCCCGAATCAGTACGTTGCATTCAATTACATTTTTTTGTACCAATTATAATTGTCGTTTTAATATCATCATGAAATACTGTGTAGTTCGTTGTACCTGCTAAACATCGTAGCTGTATTCCTATGTTGATCAGTCAGTAATTGATCTGAAACTAATTTTGATTTACCAATAAAATTTTCTGTGTTCAGTCGTCTACATAGATTGATATTGATTACGCATGTCTTCCTCTGACATCTGTCTTTCCGGTGCAGTATATACTTTCAAAACTGATTCAAATGGCTGATAGATTGCTGTTACTGAATTGCCAGTCTCTTAATAGGTTTGGTTGGCCTATCCTGAGGTGACTAATTTATTGATGGGAATAATTGCGTAGTTCGTTGCCAACTGCCGATCGTCATTAAATAGCTGGACTACCTAAATGACAAATTCTTAATCAAGCGAAATTAGGTCCGCTAGTACAGTTTTGCAGAGAATATCCAGCAAGTAGGTAATTAAGACAGAAGCTCCTTTACCAGAATAACCGTACATACATACAATGTAATGATATTCACATCTAATCGTATGCTTTGTGCCAGGCACGTGATTTGTAGATATATAATTCAGAAATCTGCAATGATCAAATAATCTGTACTGGACTAGTTGCCCTTGAGCACTATGTTGCATTATTCACACTGTGACTGCCCAACAGACAGTGAATATTGCCCCGCTGATTACAGACGAAGTTATAAAATCAGCCTGAGAAAGCAGTGCTAAAGATTTGAAGTACATGAAGCCACGGTTACTAAAAAAGAACCGTGATGAAGCTAACCGTATTGGATGACTTGTTTACAAATATTACAGCAGTCTTTTGCCGTATTCAATTCTGCATAACTACACAGATGACAATTGGAGATCGTTTTTGCATGCAGAAAATTGATGGTGTTTTAGTAGCCGGGCGAGCTTATTTGATGTTTTTTGTTAAATTTGTGTTATTTACTCACAAGGCCGTGATATTTAGCAGGTTATTTTTGGAGCCAAACTGGTGATAACTCCTATGTTATTGGGGCTCCGCCTACAGCGATTTAGTCTAATAATAATTCAGCAATGGATATTAACAAGTTCATAGTGTGCGAGATTACCAAGTTGCTTAGTTATGATTGTATTAAAAAAGTTCCAGATCTTTGTTTGTTGTTATCTAACCCATTCAACAGCTGTATGCAAGCGCAGGTTGGTACTGGAATGTATGCAATTAAATTTGTAATTGTTATACATTGTTTTGATGATTTTATAATTATATAATATAATTACTATTTTAATTTTTCTAATAGATCTATTATAATTACTATTTTAATTTTTCTAATAGATCTATTATAATAACTATTTTAATTTTTCTAATAGATCTATTATAATTACATTTGATTTGAATTCAGTGTACTATCTATTGATATTTGTCATGCCAGTTTTGGAAGTCGTGCAAATGAGTTTTCTATGGTAGCAATTTATAGTGCCGTATCAGTTTCTTCAGTAAAATTAGTAAGGTTCGATTAGTGTGGGGGCGCTCCCAGGACAGCAGGTTTGTCACTGTGTATCCATAGCTTTTCTCGAGTCGGTCTTTATTCTTTGTAATGGTATTTTAATAATTTCTCTTATATTTGCTGTTACTAAATTTGTTATGTTCAGAATTAGGATTTTCACCGAAACAGACGGGCTGTGGTTTCTTTCATAGCCTTGCGTAACATTGTGACGGTACTTGAGCAGTAAGACGCACTCGGGTGGCCTTTCAGTCGCCAGGCGTAACAGTAGCTTGGTTGGGCCGTCAACTGTAAATGCAGAAAGCTCTGTATTGTGTATTCGCCGACAGGGCCGCAAAGCTGAAATGTGCATTGCGTGAGCATATTGATACATATGTAAATGTGAAAATATTCACTCTTTGTAGTTAATGAAATTGTAAATAAAGTATGAGCGTTTAATGGACATTATTATATGAACTAAGTATCTGACATTGCCAAGTTTTCTATTTCTTGTAGGGTATGCCGTTGTTTGGGCTCATGAGCAAGGGTTGCCTTGGCCACCAGTCTGAACCTTGGTAGAACGCTGTATGTATGTGACTTTGGTAATATTTGTTTCTTCTTGGTTTGAGTGCCAAAACCATGCCATTCAGTCTTAATCTTGTATAATCCATTACCGGGTATGTTATTTTACGGCGTCAGAATATATTTTGAATATTACAATTATATATTGTATATAGATGACAAGCTGGGTCGCTGGTACGTTTGTGTTTTTAGGGAGAGTTCTAAGCATGTCCACTTTCGCAAATTTAGTAACTAGCATTTACAATAATTTAATTGAATTTTTACTGTTGAAATCTTGTGTAATGTAATGTATTCAATATTGATTTGAAATATTGTAATTTAACTTGTTTATTATGGGGATGTGTACATGAAAAACGAGGCCAACGAAAGAAGCTATTGGTCAGATTGTTTGGAAGTGCGACTTCGCACATAGTTTGTTATGAATATTTGGTTGGTCAAGTGTGCTAGCTTGACTATGATCAAGTAAACAATACATAAAGATATCACCATTTGCTGTTGCCTTCTAAATGATAAACAAAACACTACAGATTACCGATTTTGTTAACTAAAACCTCTTTGACTTAGTTTTGCTTATGGAAACTTGACTAACGTCTGATGGTTACAAGTTATTCCATACACCCTGTCTAAAACGTAAAGAGGGTGGGGTTGCCGTTCTTTATGAAACCAATCTTAGTGTGAATTATAATATGACCAGTGTGAATCTAGCCATCTGATTGGCTGATGCCAGGGTTTATATCTGGCAATTTATGACTCGGGCCCTGTTTGATGAATAATTAATAAAACAAAAACTGGAATAAACTGGATTGAAATATGATAAATATTGTCGTCTGCAAGTCACTAGCGGCATTTTCAGAACATAGTAATTACGTCAGACGACGAGCCTCAGATCAATTTTGATCTGAATTTCAAATGGAACCAGCTGGATCAAATTGACGCTACTGATGAAGAACTTCTTCAAGCTACAATTAAATGGGAGCAACAGAACACCGGCGGTAATAAAGAGCCAGATCAACAGATGCCGGTGTCTGCCGAAGGGCAAAGATTCCCAGAACTTTCTGAAGAAATGGTCGACAACTTGGCAGCAAAGAAAAATGAAGTGAATACTAACGCCTCCACAAAATGGGGTGTGAAATTACTCAAATGTACTTCTGAACAGGCCACGCCCCCAACTGTGCCGTGCGTTCGGGCCAACCGTCAATGATTCATAAATGAAGCCAATTTGTGTAGATTTCTTGATTTATTCTGCAGATATCGGTAAAATATAGGTAAGGCTTTGGCTAAATTTGAAAGAGCAACTAATCTTCTTCAACCTGGTATTTTTTTAGATTTTATTTTTCATTCTTTTTGACTGTTTTTTCGGGTTTAAAAAATGTGAGCTGGCTGGAGCCTTCATCCCTTGTCTATTTCTTACACTAGATACCAGCCGATACCCCCCCCCCCCCGCTCATAGGAACTGCCACTGTGGAACTGCGTACAGTTGATCATAGTTCCTGGGCTCCTTGTGATTAATACTGAGAATAAGTGTGAATTGTTACCTGTATTTAAGAAGAAACTGTAGACTAATTTACTTAAGAATCCTGAAAGAACTATCATCCGACTGCTGGTAACTGTTTTTGCACCAATCCTCGGGGGCGGAACTACGTCACAGACGTTCTACGTTGCTAAGACGCGCACCACTGTACCATGCATTTCTATGGGCTCTGTGCGCGCTGCTGCGGGACGCCGGTCGAGCTGGTGAAAATTCGAGAAAACAACACAAACTCAACTTTGAAGTAATCCCGAACAGCCAAATTTATATATGTTACACACGTAGGGCTAATCTTGTTACACTGTTCAGAGGAGTCTCAACAATCATCCCAAAGTACCGTTTTATGCGAGTTTTGGGCCTTTGTTTTAACCACCGCAGGTTGCCAGGCGGTGAAAATGCCCGGATGTCCGCCCCCTAGGATACATTAAGAGTCTAGCCATGTACAAAGAAACACGACGATCAGTTAACTTTTTAATAAAGGACCAACATTTACGCGGACAAATGCCTCAGATGCTCACGATACGCGTATATACGGGAGTTTCATGTGGTTTATAATATAATTAAATACTAGTACATGTCAGTGACATGTTAGTCAAACTGAAAGTCAGTTGCGGTAATATAGACCTTTAAATCTTTTCAAACAAATCAATTCAAATAACTTTGACAAAGTAGTGGCAATAGCTATCGGCCTATAATTATCTTTTGAGGAAATGTCACCTGAACTGTCTTTTACAATAGGCACAATCCTCTTTTGGTAATTACAGAGGACGAGACGCCTAACGTTATTTGCTCTTGTTGCCGTAATTAACCAATTGATGTATGCGCACGCTATATACCTCACGAATAGGACCTCACAGATACGACCTCACGAATAGGACTCAGGAAGTGACGTATTGATTGTTCAATGGTGGTACATTATAAGTAAACGATGCCGGGGCCATTAGTATAAATATATTTCGTATTTCGTAAATAAAAACTGAGCTCGCGACGTGGACTCGGGTCGTACACAGTCAGATAGAGGGACTGTGGGCCGAAGCAGCAAGGGCCGGGAGCAAGGGAGTGTTTGGTTATTTAATAAGCCGTGGTTTGCGGTGCTACTATTCGATGACTCGCGATGTAACAGTCGATAATGCGACTGATTAAAACACCGTGTGCCGTTATATTCATGAGTACAGAATGTGTTTTGAGGCCTTCGAGTTCCAGTTGGTAATCTTGAATTTACCGGTAGTGATGTTTTCAACAATCAGATTTGTCGATACTTTGTCGATGTTGGTCATGGAGAGGGACATACGTATAGAGTCATGTACGTCCTGGCAGAGTACTGATGACAATAAATAATGATGCTCGCAAAATAATTCTAAAATAAAACAGTGTTCGCTTATAATTATAAATGTGTGGGTTGACGAGAACTGCGGTGTTACCTAAATTTAGCTTTGAAAAACAGTGTTTAGATTTCCAAATAATCTGGGTGACAGTATACTCTCAATATATTAAATAAAATATACATGATTCGTCTTCATTGATTAAAAAAATTACTTGACCCATTATTTGAATGGACATTAGCAGTAAGTTTCATGTTTTAATGCTGAAATGTAATTATTTACGCAACAACAAACTTATATAGAACTCACAGTCTCACGTTTTGTCACAGTCCGTGCTATTACAGAGAATGACATTTTCCAGTACACGAATAACGCTTTATAAATGCTCTCCGAGTGCAATTTTATTTCAAATGACACCAATGTGATGATACCATTCAAGCGAATGTTTTATTTGCAAAATCTATGTCGAAATATGTAAGATGGCATGTTTAAATACGTGTTCTAAACTCCACTTCTTATTTAAATTAGGAAAGGTATTAGAACTCCATTTTGAGTACATTGTACTAATGGATATTAAAATTTTGATGGAAATGTGTTGTCATAAGAATACATAGTTCTACATGTCACTAAAAAGAGGGCTTAGATAATTCGAAAAAAGAACTCCGTAGCGCAGAATGTACCTATTCCTCTCCAATACATGTAGCTTCAACTTGACAGTGAACCCCTTTCATTCACGGTGAATCGTTATTTAAGGATGTAACCCTGCATATTGTCTGTCTTTCTGTTGCCTAATAAGTATATTAAATGAAATTGGAAAATGTCAAATAAATATTATTTTCTATTACTATTTTGACAAATTATTATACTTAGTTGAGATGATGAATTCCACGTCTTTGTTTTACTCATTTAATGAAATATAAATTGCACTTACTACTATATCAGAAAAGACAGCAATTACATAAAAAAACAATATAGAGTACTGAGGCCTTTCATAGAAATGTAGATGTTTTAAGAATTATCATACTTCTACCGTTAAATGCGATTTCAACTTGAAGTTAGCTTGTTCATTACGGCTGAATGAAATTCATAGTCACATAACTTACTTGCAGTTGACTGCCGAATGGACTGTGAACCAAAACTGTGTTGGAGTTCACATTCAGAAGATGCGTAAACGGTTTAGAGAATATGGACAAGAAGCCCCTGCAAAATACTAGTACGCGGATTGGCTTTAATACTAACCTCAGAGTACGCATTCACAATGTTATTTTTCTCTTAAGAGGCAGTAGCTCGTGCACCTTTGTGAACACTGTGACAGACTCACTAAGGTGTAAAAGCCAAAATATCCGACTATAACTACATATATCCATGTTTTACTAGTATATCACCTCAGCCATTCGACTACAACTACACATATCCATGTGATACTAGTATATCATCTCAAACATTAGTCTACAACTACACATATCCATGTGATACTAGTATATCACCTCAACCATTAGTCTACAACGACACAAATCCATGTGATACTAGTATATCATCTCAACCATCCAACTACAACGACACATATCCATGTGATACTAGTATATCATCTCAACCATCCGACTACAACTACACATATCCATGTGATACTAGTATATCATCCCAACCATCCGACTAAAACTACACACATCCATGTGATACTAGTATATCATCTCAACCATCCGACTACAACTACACATATCCATGTGATACTAGTATATCATCCCAACCATCCGACTAAAACTACACATATCCATGTGATACTAGTATATCATCCCAACCATCCGACTAAAACTACACATATCCATGTGATACTAGTATATCACCTCAACCATCCGACTAAAACTACACATATCCATGTGATACTAGTATATCATCTCAACCATCTGACTACACTACACATATCCATGTGATACTAGTATATCATCTCAACCATCCGACTACAACTACACATATCCATGTGATACCAGTATATCATCTCAACCATCCGACTACACTACACATATCCATGTGATACTAGTATATCATCTCAACCATCCAACTACAACTACACATATCCATGTGATACTAGTATATCATCTCAACCATCCGACTAAAACTACACATATCCATGTGATACTAGTATATCACCCAACCATCCGACTAAAACTACACATATCCATGTGATACTAGTATATCATCTCAACCATCCGACTAAAACTACACATATCCATGTGATACCAGTATATCATCTCAACCATCCGACTACACTACACATATCCATGTGATACTAGTATATCATCTCAACCATCCAACTACAACTACACATATCCATGTGATACTAGTATATCATCTCAACCATCCGACTAAAACTACACATATCCATGTGATACTAGTATATCACCCAACCATCCGACTAAAACTACACACATCCATGTGATACTAGTATATCATCTCAACCATCCGACTAAAACTACACATATCCATGTGATACTAGTATATCACCCAACCATCCGACTAAAACTACACATATCCATGTGATACTAGTATATCACCCCAACCATCCGACTACAACTATACATATCCATGTGATACTAGTATATCATCTCAACCATTAGTCTACAACTACACATATCCATGTGATACTAGTATATCACCTCAATCATCCGACTAAAACTACACACATCCATGTGATACTAGTATATCATCTCAATCATCCGACTAAAACTACACACATCCATGTGATACCAGTATATCATCTCAACCATCCGACTAAAACTACACACATCCATGTGATACTAGTATATCATCTCAACCATCCGACTAAAACTACACACATCCATGTGATACTAGTATATCATCTCAACCATTAGTCTACAACTACACATATCCATGTGATACTAGTATATCATCTCAACCATCCGACTACAACTACACATATCCATGTGATACTAGTATATCATCTCAACCATCCGACTAAAACTACACACATCCATGTGATACTAGTATATCATCTCAACCATCCGACTAAAACTACACATATCCATATGATACTAGTATATCATCTCAACCATCCGACTAAAACTACACATATCCATGTGATACCAGTATATCATCTCAACCATCCGACTAAAACTACACACATCCATGTGATACTAGTATATCATCTCAACCATCCGACTAAAACTACACACATCCATGTGATACTAGTATATCATCTCAACCATCCGACTAAAACTACACATATCCATGTGATACTAGTATATCATCTCAACCATCCGACTAAAACTACACATATCCATGTGATACTAGTATATCATCTCAACCATCCGACTAAAACTACACATATCCATGTGATACTAGTATATCATCTCAACCATCCGACTAAAACTACACATATCCATGTGATACTAGTATATCATCTCAACCATCCGACTAAAACTACACATATCCATGTGATACCAGTATATCATCTCAACCATCCGACTAAAACTACACATATCCATGTGATACCAGTATATCATCTCAACCATCCGACTAAAACTACACACATCCATGTGATACTAGTATATCATCTCAACCATCCGACTAAAACTACACACATCCATGTGATACTAGTATATCATCTCAACCATCCGACTAAAACTACACATATCCATGTGATACCAGTATATCATCTCAACCATCCGACTAAAACTACACACATCCATGTGATACTAGTATATCATCTCAACCATCCGACTAAAACTACACACATCCATGTGATACTAGTATATCATCTCAACCATCCGACTAAAACTACACATATCCATGTGATACCAGTATATCATCTCAACCATCCGACTAAAACTACACACATCCATGTGATACTAGTATATCATCTCAACCATCCGACTAAAACTACACACATCCATGTGATACCAGTATATCATCTCAACTATCCGACTAAAACTACACACATCCATGTGATACTAGTATATCATCTCAACCATCCGACTACAACTACACACATCCATGTGATACTAGTATATCATCTCAACCATCCGACTAAAACTACACATATCCATGTGATACTAGTATATCATCTCAACCATCCGACTACAACTACACATATCCATGTATCTGTCTTACTGCTATCGCCAATTTCTTCATCAATATTTATTCAGTTTCATGATCTCATTCTTTTTTTGTCTGTCTTTAGGTAGATTAGCTTTGAATTGACCAACAACTATTTAATTGTGCATTTCACCTACAAGATAATTGTAAGAGTGGAAATTATGTATATTGCACACGGAAATTTACACAATAGAAATTAAGACTTGGAAATTCTATAATTATAGCCATTTTTGCGTTAATCTTAGCGTTTTGGGAAAAAATATACTTACTCTTATTACACCGTATATGCGTAGACGCGACGTAAAACACTTTTATGATAGAAGCCTACTCATATTATATGAATTTATCCATTTTCCAATAAATTTGACTCCCGGGCAATATATTTATATTGATTTTGAAAGGTTTAGGTCACCAGCCTAATTTAGAGAAAATGATATTTGTATTTTAGTGGGTATTTGCTATTTTGTCAGTTTACAATACTTAAATCATGAGTCGTGTGGCGGAGATATTGTGCCATGTTTCAAATTGTAGGTTGCCGAACTTTTCCTTTTAACATTGTGCTCTATAGAATTGTTATAAAAATACATCAATATTCAACTTCAACGTGTTCAGCTCTTTCCATGCTATTACTAGAACCACATACATTGGAAAATAAACGCACAATTTCGGATAGTTATCGCTGAAACAGGCATTAGCCTAAAACCTCGCGGACGGCCGTGAAAAATGAGGTTATGATTACTAGTATCTTTTTTGAAAGCTCTATCGTGACTACACCCATTTCTTAAAATGCTAGTATTAGTTCACTGCGCACATTGCCCCAGTGTGGTGACGGACATTGTCACTGATAAAACTCTTCTTAGCAGAACGGTGTCTCTTTTATTTGCAAGGAGGTACCCAATAAGTGGCGAAATAGAATTCTACGACGTCTCCGTATTTAGGCCATTCTAGAGTGTCGTTGAACGTGTGCTCTGAATGACTGGATTCCAGGCTGTGGGAGAACCCTGTTCATCACTGTACGCTGCAGCTGTGTGATACACTATTGTATGATTCTCTGCCAGACATGGTCTTCGAAGCAGCCTGAACATGGCATAATCATAAAAAAACACAATCATAATCGCATATGTTCAGTTGCGTGAACAAGTAATATTAACATTTACTGTTTTGTCTACTGTTGTCATAACAATTAAGAGCCCCTAACATAAACTGAAATAATGTATTTTTGTCGTGTGACAAGTAATTTCGATTTGAACTTAAAACCCCTGCCGTCACTGTTTCTCATCGAGCTTGCATTAAACAGTCACATATCACAACTAAGAAATCGATACAACATATATGGCACATTTATGACAAAAAAATCATCGATATTCGTATTTATGTGTAAAATTCAATGGAGTTGGAAATATTTCCAGTACTTTTACAAAGTGTGGAATACAAGATGCACACGATTATTTGTTCAATTACGAATTTTGCAATACGACCCTGACTTGTGTTGCTATGAGTCATCCGACACATTACACGTAACTGACCAGATGTCACGAACATGATTTATTGGATTATGTCATCATGGATGAAAGGTCCAATAAAGTTTTGGTAGTTGATCAGTTGATGCTCCATTTCTAGTCAGAGAACAGTTCATAGAGCTGTCGGTCTGATGTGCCTACGTTGGGTCGCACGTCTTCAGCTACGTTAAGCTTTCCAGTTCTCGCCATGAATAACGGTAAGTCCATTTTGCATTGAACGCCGAATTACTGTATACTTTCAGTATATAATACGAGTAATGGTTTAATTATGTATCGCAAATGCAAGTTATAAATCGCCCCTCTTTGGCTCAGGTATATTAATGCTCCTATTTAAGCTTTTTTTTTTTGGGGGGGGGGGGTTATATATCGAAGTTATATTGTCTTATATGGTCTGCATTATAAATAATATTCAGATGAACAAACCGTGATGGGTCGATGAAATGTATAGTGCTCGGGCTACTTGCGCAAATATAAATTGGTATTATAATCTTTAATTTTTAGCTTGTATATCTTTAACCTAAAAGCTGTCATTGATGTATCCCAAACGGGATACATGTCCAATCTAAAATTATATATATATATAATCTTATACACAACCAGGAACGAGAGTGATAACCACCAAAACATAATTGAAGGTAAATAACATGTGAAGCATAAAAAATTCGAGTCGTAGCGTAAAATAGGGGACTAAACCATTGTTGACTTTTGAGAATGTAAATGACTCGATTTGGGGGTGTCACAATAAGCAAATAGCGAAACTATCCGTTTTTACGCAATCTGGGAAGTTCGAATTACTAAACAAAGTATAGGACGACAAAGCTGAAATGTCTAAGAACCAATACATACCAACAATTATATTTCAAAAGTTAATATTCATGATGTATTTTGGTTACTACTCTAAATATTCAAACATATTTTAGTATAACGTAGTAACAACAGAAAGTTGGTGACCTCCCAATGTTTATTATGTGCAAGAGTTTTACCATGTTCTATGATATACATGCATTTGTTCGTATTGTTATTAAGTGTTGTAAAACTCTGATCGTCCATGTAGAGTTAACATTGGTGTCGCATTATTCCAGGATTGTCGTTTTTAGTTAAATCCACGAACCTGTCATGGAATTGCCTAAAATATACATATATTTCATAAAAAAAAAATAATCACTTCAACAATCTATTTTGCACGATGAACCACGATTTTGAAGACACTCGCCATCAATACATTTGGGGATGAAACTCAATTATATTTTGAAAAGCTTCTTTTATATGTAGTAATATCATGCGTTTTTTACCGTGTCTTCTAATTCAATATAAGATTAAGTGGCCATGGCCATTACCCTCTATGTTATAATGGCCAGTTATTTTGATGTCAAATGCCGAATATAAATTAATCGATTTGCGGATTTTCCCTTCATGTGACAGTGTCGTTCGTAAGCGCAGCAGTACTAAGAGTAGTTAAGTTATCCGCAATAATAACAAGCAAACAAATACACGAAAGATGGATACTAGAATTGAAGTCCAAATAGAAACGATGAAAAACATAATAAAACACAACATGCAGTGCTTTTGTACAACGGTTATTTCTTTTACAGTAGGTAAAATTGAATGCGACTATCGAACAAGTAAATATAAGCTAAATAAATTGGATATTCCATGGAAACAATAATGGTGGGCGACACTCCAATTTTTATACGAACGCCTACACATTACTAACATATTTCATTCACACTGACAATATAAATATTAAAGGCGCGTATCAAGACTGCTTCAACAAATTAAATAATGAGCATTAACGTTAACAGTTACACACTAAAAGTGGATTACCATAATCCAAACTTTGCACTTCCAGCCCATACTTTCCAAGTAGAGCCTGGACATACAATCTCTTGTTTGTCGGTGATTTTTGTTGTTGAATAAAATTAAATATAATGCCAGAGTATAAATTGTGAAAGCCAGGTTACCATGGTATTTGTACACTCATGAAATAGTTGTTGTTTTTTTAGTAAAAAACAAACAAACAAGAGACTGTAGAATGGAGGTAAATACATCCATGCTGTGTCAAGATAGTCAAGATAGAGTCGAATACTAGTACTGAAACGATCTGTTATAATTGTAAAGCCAATTTGAATTAACTTTGAGGACAATGATTTGGCAAACAGTTGTAAATTTTGAAGGTTACATTATCACTTCACTTGGCATGAGCATGCGCTCCATGACATGAGAATGAAGTCAAGACGACATTTGTGTACAATTATTCAAGCACATGCATATAAACTGTAGAAGTAAAATAAAACGAAGAGAAAGCGTGAACGCTTATAGCATGGGGTTATAAACGCTAAATACGGGTTAAATCTGATCGTTTTTTAAGACCCAGTCCAGATCTTGAGCACGGGCTAACAAATGGAGCGCGAATGCTTAGCACTAGCCACAGTCCCTAAGCATCCGAATGACCATTGTATTGAACGTCCATTTGCAAGATTTACTATAATAACAATTTATTTCGATATGCAATTTTTAAAATGGCAAACAACGCAAGAACATCTAGGAACATCGTTATCGTTTGCCTTGGTATGGTTTTATAACCGTAGAACATGGAGGTAAAAAATATTACCCCTGTCGTTAAAAGAGGGAGAGCAAGGGGGACAGCTCGTACAGGTTACAGGAAATAAAGATGGCATTTTAAGTTTACAGTAAAAAATAGGCTTTTACACTTTACAGATAAAACAAATTCCTAGTTACGTTTTACATACTCATAATATTTTTGATAATTTGAGTTTAAGAATCAAAATTGGAAATTGCATGGGACATTTAATTTGAATAGTGCTTTATACGCTTCCAAAAAATAACATCTTTGTACAAATTACGGGCGAATAAAATAGCCTATTGCTTGACCATTGATTTATTGTATGTTTTTTTTTCATTCATGCTAAATTTTGTGACAAATAAAATATCTATCTATCTATCTATCTATCTATTACATTTTACACCTTGCCCATGTCTACGGATTTACCATTTCTATTTATTTATATTGATTTGCATATTCTTAACAAGATGGGCGTTCTTTAGTCAAAGCTACTGCTACCCCCCCCCCCCGGTATAAACATGAACACGGCTATTGCGTAACTACTTTATAACCTACACTTATCATGTATGAACCAACATATGACTCAGGCCAGCTGTTTTACAACATTAATGACTAGTCACAGCTGACATTATGAAAATAAACCCCAAGTTGCAAACTTTATTAGGCCATATATCAAAGGCAATATAAAACAAAACTAAATAATGAAGATGTTAGTGTCTGTACAATCTACAAAGGAAGTTAAAAAAAGACAAAGCATAGTGAAACTGTGGTTCCCATGATTTGTGAACTATACTGTGGGGTGGAATTAATGTCATAATGGCTACAAAGTAATAACTGTTACTGTATTCACTGTGTTTTAATTTCACGAATTTGTCAAGGAAACAATAAGTTTTATATTACATGTTTATGTAGATTTAATTTAGTGGATTTTACTTATCAGCAAAAATAGATAAATTAAAACCCAGTGAATAATTAATGCATTTACATTGATTTTTCAAAAACATTTGGTTTAATTCTCTAGAACGGACATAGCAGTGTTTGTGGGGAATACACTTGACCTTCCGTTTGAGAGAGACATGCACAAAATCTAACATTCGACCACAGTCCCTCAATCATAGAGGGAAATTATATTAATAATACTCAGTTTTGGTAAAAACTATTTGTCAAAGTTTGCTGGAAAAAATACATTTATACTACATAATGAAAACTAGACTCGATTGTTATGTGTTTATCACACTGGTGAATATCAGACTCTCAGAATCAGGATATCAATTGAATAAATGCTGGGAAATGTATACCGTACCTGTATAACAAGCAGCCTGTCGGCTGAGATAGCCCCGCTGTTAGCAATGCACATTTCAATTAAAGAAATGAAAATATCATTAGAAAATGAACAATATGTATAGTAATCAATCAGACTTTTCAACAAGAAGTCGAAAATATCACTTTTTACCAAAATTACAAAAATATTCACCAAAATTAGAGAATTGAAGATATCATCATGAAATGAACAAATCTAAAAGAGGTCCACATGTAGTACCTATATATGTAATATCAAAGCAAAAAATATTCATCAAAATTAGAGAATTGAAATGAACAAATCTAAAAGAGGTCCACCCAAAGTACATATACACCATGTATCAAAGCATTCAGGCTTGTAGTTTTCAAGAAGTCTAAAAAGTAAAAAATTGACATAGCCAACGATGGAAGACGACAGACAATCACTCATATGATAAGCTCCGCTCGACAAAGTCGACAGTGGAGCTAAAAACCTTTTATATCTTGAGTACCCCCCCCCCCCCCTGGTAGTACATGTTCTATATTAACTCCAAGGTCCCTTTTAGAATAATAGCATTAATCTCATGGTCCCTTATAGAATATGACATGAACTACATGCATAAAAGTTTCGAAATAGTGTAGCAATAGAAAGCAAAAATTAAGCAAGAAAAATATACATGCCATGATTTTGGTTGGGAAAATATAATTGTCTAATTCTGATGCCAAAAATGATTGACAACCCCATAAAGAAAACAATGCTAATATGCTATCTAAGTACCATTACATATCTTTGAGAGTGTAGTACTGTCATAGTTTTGACACTTTGCACAGAAGAGTAAAACAATTATGTTCTCTCAGAGTCCTGCCTTTACCTGGTTTCATTCATACATTGCATATATTACTGTGAAATACTTTATTTTAGTTGGAATTAATTTTCGCTGAAAAAGCATTTTTGCATGGAATTTATTTTCACTGATTTTTGATGAGTTGAATGTGAGACACAGAAAAAAATGTATATTCGCTGGATTTTATTTTCACTGAAGCAGCCCTTCAGCGAAAATAAATTCCAAGTGAAAATAAAGTATTCTACAGTATTATTTGGTAAAAAATGTGCCAAAACATGTTTTTATTCCGTCATTTCAGTATCTATGGTCTAATAATTATTCATCTGCCCATCATATAAAAATACGACTTCTAATAGACTTATAATGTTTCATGTCATATATAATCTGAAAATTAGTGAATTCAAACAGGGATTAGGGCAGCATCTTCCAACTTACTGACAGCGAGTCATACTTTACAATCAAACAGATCTTGGTATTGTTACACATTATAAATTTAGAGAATGCTCTTGGAAGTTTAACACATTATCTGATGCAGTTTTCCTTCATTCATTCAGTATATTTAAGAATGCTTTCAGTGGGCAATATGTTAAATTTGTTAGAAAAATGGAATACAAATATTTTTATGTTTATTAAAAACAATTTTGAACCTTATCTTTTCAAAAGTCCACTGTCTTATCTCGTGTAATTTGAGTTTGTCATAATGGTAACTGTCACTTATTGTTTTAATCTCAGAGAGTATTGGTATATTTGATTGTGATGAAAATACATGGAATTCAAGATTCCAATCACTGAATATAAATGGTAAAGTGGACTGTCAACTATGCCTTGAATTTGAGCCTAAATATAAGACGAAGTTTATCACTCACATGAAGACGAGACACTGGAAACATCATATAGAATTCAAAGGTATTTTCTTTTTCTTTATTCAAACAAATTTTACTCAAACGAGCATTTATAATCTCCCAGAAGAGTTGGAACATGAAGTACATGTGAAGTTTAAACTTGTTTATTCTAGGCAAGTGCAGGATAAGCCTTTGACTTGATATATTGATTGGTCTTTGTTATTAAAATAAAGTATTATTGAATGAGCAAATATAATTTTAGGATTTCTAATAAATTACAGTGAAAAACAAGCAAAATTAAACACTAAGGAGAATAAAGAATTGTATAAAGAAACAATTAAAAAATTGGTAACAAATGAACACATCTGAATATGATTATCAAAGGAATACATTCATTATAAATTAAAATATTCTATCAATTCAATGTTGATCATTCTAGTTTAGCCTTCATTAATTTCCATTATATCCAGTATACAATGCAGATATGTTGGTTTCCATACAGCTTGTTCTAAAAAATATAAAAGAATAAATAGTGTCACAAAATGTTACTAGGTCCATGATACATAGATCACTGTTAACAAAATAGAGAACTGACCACCATGAACCACTAACATCTCAGCAATGGTACCAGGTGTCTGGAATGAGTAAGCACATCTTGGTGACTAGTCATACACATCATGATTGGTCTTGTATTGTAATACATATCAATCTTCACAAGTCATAAGTGTTAACCACCTATTACTCGAATGTTTCAATGCAATCTTGAAAGCAAATACAGATGACACGTATTTTTTTCCCACAGGGTTTCATATGTTGAAGTGCAACAAAAACTGTCATAATGGAATTTGCAAAGTTCATTTTCATTGTGCCTTCTGCAAAAAATCAATCAGAAGGCGAGATGATTTAATTAACCACCTGAAGAAAAAACATGCAAGAAATGTTGGGGATGGTAAGAAGCATGATATTCTGCAGTATTCCCTATTTATATATGATGTACCAATAAATGTTTTAAGACAGTATTTTCATGAATTTGACCATAATTTTAGATTCCAGTGACTGTTACTAATTACCTGACAAAAAATACATAGCAACAATTGACAGATACCGCTAAACTGAATTTCATCTTGTCATAACAGAGTACACTGGTCCAAGTGCCAAGGCAGAGTCCACTGGTCCAAGTGCCAAGGCAGAGTCCACTGGTCCAAGTGCCAAGGCAGAGTCCACTGGTCCAAGTGCCAAGGCAGAGTCCACTGGTCCAAGTGCCAAAGCAGAGCCCTCTGGAACAAGTGCCAAAGCAGAGTCCACTGGTCCAAGTGCCAAGGCAGAGTCCACTGGTCCAAGTGCCAAGGCAGAGTCCACTGGTCCAAGTGCCAAAGCAGAGTCCACTGGAACAAGTGCCAAAGCAGAGTCCACTGGTCCAAGTGCCAAAGCAGAGCCCTCTGGTCCAAGTGCCAAGGCAGAGTTCACTGGTCCAAGAATAAAAAATGGAAGTGACCAGGACACAGGAAAAGAGGATGATGGTCATGATAACCAGAGAATTAGAGTCAAGAAAAACAAAACAAAATTCCAACAGACTGTCAAATGTAAAGTGTGTTCTCGCATAATGCAGAAAAAACACCTTTCTCGGCATTCAAGGGAGATGCATAGCAAGAGACTAACTGTGCGTCAAGAGAGACATCACAAATCAGTTTGTGTTGATAAAAAAAATGGTATTTACATGGTATCAAAGGTAATGCAAGGAACTGGCTATCCACTTCACATTCAGAAGAAAGTTGCTGGATTTCCACAAAATGTTGAATGTGAAAATCCATCCTGCAGAGCGACATTGCAGGCAGCCTCACGTGGTGATTTTCCCTCATATGAATGTGTTCATGTCCAAAGTGTCCTGTATTCAGCCTCATATCAGGCCCCACCACAGATACAGGAAACTACATATAATGAGGCAACAAATGTAAAAATTATATCCACAGAAAGAAAAGAAGCATGTCAAAAAATGCAACAACTTGCTACTGAACAAGAAGTTGACCTAGTTCACCCAATGTTTTCAGATTGTGATGTGAAGAAGAGAAATTTGTATTTCTCCGTGTTTACTGGAGAAAAAAATTGGTACAGCTATTTTCAAAGGGTAGTTGTAACCTTTGACCAGATGGCCAACAAGTTTCGATGCCCTTGTTCAGCTGGGAAAGGATGCTGTCATAAAATGCTTGCAAGACTGTTTGTGTTTCAAGAATACCCAAATAGACTGCAAACTATGACAGAATCAGATGATGACATGCATGTCACAACAACACAAAACAATGAACAAGCAGAAAATAGATGCATGTATCCACCATCAGATGAACTGTTGGATATTATGATTGATTATCAACTAACAGCCAAACTGATACCTGCACAATTACCACAAGATATGATAAATCAAGATGTTTCACAAAAGAAATGTTTAATTCCAACTGAAACCATGTGCCACATATGTGATGAACCACTTACATCACCTATGGTTATATCCAACAAAGCCAAGATTATAACAATGAATGGTATAGTTTCAGGTATGTATAGAGTTATCCAAAAAGGACAGAATTTGATGAATTTGATTCACCACAATATTCATACAGATGTCTAATTGGTGTGAACCAACTTGCCTTTCATCACTTGGCTGTGGAATATTCATTCAGTCAGATGAACAAATGATAAAATCTTTTGTTGCACAAGTCTCTTATGTCTTGTTCAGAAACCACACTTGTTGTGAATATAGTCAACACGTAATTTTACCTGTTTAAAAATTAATTGCAGCTGGAGATCTGATTGCAGAAAAAAGTTATGTCCAGATATCATGTCATCTGAAAGAGGAATATCAAAGTTTCAATTTGAGATTGAGATTCATAAGGCCTGTAAAATCTGTATTAGAAGCAGTGCTTCTATTAAAATGGTACAATACAACAGAATAGCTTCTATTATTAAAGCATCTGCACATATGATAATTGGGGAATTTTGGGTTCTCAAGAATGGATGTGACTTTTATTAGGGATGCAGCTTCTAATGCAGATTTAACAGTATGTAAAATATTTAACTATGTGAATATTCAGATGATCAAGTATTTCACACGAAATTTTAAGAATGTTGGCTTTACTTTTACCATATCACATGTAGGTGTCCAAACATGTTGTAAGAAGTGCCCAAAATGTGGTGTGTTTTATAGATATCAAGAATATGCAGATGGAATCCACAACTTTAATGATAATATACTATTATCACTGCAAATGTGTATTTTTCTAAGAAACAATTTAATGGTAAGTACAAAAATTGCTCACTATGGAAGCATAATGAGATATTATGCATGTTACACAATTAAAACAAAAGGCATGTTTGTACTATGTATATACTACCGGTACATTTGATATTAGTCTCATTCTAAACAAAAATATTAGTCAAATCCATTATCACTGCACAAGCTCATGTAATTCACATTTGCACAATAAAATTATAAGATGTTGCTTGTCTGAGTTTGGAATTAATGTATAGTTCAAAAAGAATGCATGAAACTGTTGGAAAGTGAACAAGTTTGACTTACAATATATAATATTTAGGAATAGCAATAAAACAACACTGTCAAAGTATTGATATAATAAAGGACAGTCCCATTTGTAAAGGAGCATTTTGTAATAACGACACAAATTGTATTACAAGATTTTCAGAAAAATAGACCTGATCAATTTGTAATAAATTAGTCAAATTATTTTAAGCAAATTACTGAGATCAGTATTTCAATTAAAAATTATGTTCAACAAATTATTACAATTTGCATCACAATTTATTAAAACATTGTAGCTGTATATTATATACCGTATTATATATACCATACAATATAAAAAAATGTGTTTTTATACCACCAAGAGGGCAGTTGTGCTACATATATCATCTGTAGTTGCATTATCCAACACTAAACAAAGTTGCTAATTTTTCACAGAATATTGTTTCAATGCATCTTTCAGTCTCACTCAGCTATTGGTCGTGTAACAAAAGCATTTGAAGGCACTTGGAAGGAGAAGTTACCAGAAAGTGATATATTAAATGGATATTGTCATTTTGAGGCACTGAATGACCACTCCTATAACTACAACTGCGTTCAATGTGGATATCATCCACCAATCCTGACACTGGATTTAAATAGAAAAGTGGCTTTCCAATTGAATGGCAAGTTTATAATTGACTATTCATGTCTTGTCACATGGAGAGATGGTGCTTTACAGGAACAAGTGACCTAATGTTTGAGGTTAGCTCAGCTAACTCTGCTAAGTGTCTTCCTCAAAACAAAGGGGATAATGTTCTGTATGACTATGACTATAGTTGTTAGTGTTCTTGCCATATCACGACCATGGCAGTTTATTTGGTTGTTGCTATGGCAATAACAATTGTTATCATCTTGTTACAAATATAATGGGCCTGGAAGTTGAACCAACAATGACAAAAATATTCACTAAAACAGATCTGACAAAGGTCCACCTACGTACCAAGTATCCACGCTAGTAGTTTTCAAGTTGAAAATGCAACTGTTGACGAACGACAGACAATCAAAACCCATATGAACAGCTCTTCTCTGTCATTTTTGTCTACAACCGAGTTAACAAGAGAATATGATAATCCAGTGGGCCAATATAAATCAGTGTCAACATTATGCCAAATTTATTGAAATTTTTTTAATACTTATTAGTAAGTGAACTAGAGGTTCCAGCTAATTCTGATCAGCATGATACTGTAGATGCAGAAGAATTCTGGAAGCAAGTGACAAAAGAGATAATTGCAAGAGCATACAGCACAGGTGTGTAAAGAATAAACTACAAGACAAGTTTCTAATCAATATAATACTAAAGATTTTGCAACCAATTATTATATAATCAAACCTTGATTCATCTCATTCACATCACAATGTTTCATGCTGTCCACTTCATCAACCCTTTTAACACTCTGCTGTAGACAAGCAACCTGGCAGTGAAATAGCTCTGCTGTCCTAAAAGAACATTGTGGTAGTCAAGTCGAACAACGCACATCCATAAGACTTTTTCTTCAACACTACCAGCTCAATTTGATAACCAAGTATCAAAGCAATTAAGCTGGTAGTTTTCAAGAACTTGTTGGAAATAACAAAAATGACAAATATATTCGCCAAAAATAGAGAATTGAAAATATTTGTCAGTTGAGATTCACAAAATCTGAAAATGTTAACAATTCTAATAGACAGTTTTAATGGTTTACAGTATTTTGCCCTCAATCTTCAATCTGTCAGTTAGGTCGATGATATGTGTGTTATGTCCTCCTGATCACTAACACAGTTTGGCATAGATGTATTCATTCCTAACTTGACCACACATCAGGTATAATTAAATATCTTAATTATTTCATTTTACAACAGGCAGGCAGAACCAGTACAGTGTTAAACCATCGTATACTTACTGGGCACCATGGATTGGTAAGAATACAAGAAAAAACAACATAGTTTTTAACACAGAACACAGAAAGTGTCACCGTGAAACAGATAATGGGCAAGAAGTACTAGACGGTGAAGTAATTGAGGAAGAGAGATTAACTGAACTATTACACCATTCTGAGGTAGAGAAAACAAATCAAAGTATTAAAAACCAATTAAACAACTTAGTCAAGCCCAGACAATTTTGTTATATTATTCGGTAAACCCATTTATTTGGCCACACAATGAAGAACATTAGCAATTTAAGAAATCATAATATGCAAATAATATTAATTTCGTGTAGTACCCCATAACTTGCATTCACATTATTTGAGAAATTATGCATGTATTTGTTGTCTTCAATAAATCAGTGCCATTATCTGCTTCATTAAAGAAAGAAACTCTTCGTTCACTCTGCAAAACACTCAAGGTGTCAGACAAAGGCAGTAAATCTGACTGTGTTCTCAGAATACAGCATTTATTAAAAACACGACACAAATATGACAAGATCTTCGCTCAAATATGGGGTGCATCAGGTAAGCAAAACAAAACACTACTTAACAGAATTACCTAAGAATAATATGTAACCAATAACATACAAATAATGTGGTGTTTGGTAACCCAGGTATTCTTCACCTCAGAATATGCTCCAATGTAAATGTATTTCTTGACCTATAAACTTGCTTAAGTTGAATACTGAACTCATCTGTACACAAACAATCAAGAATTTGTTTTTCTCCTTGCTTAGGAGGTGTTCTTGCAGCAACCTGTCCACACGGGATAGTATATGCAATAAAATGCCCACTAAGAATGGAAGGCCCAAGAGACTATGTGGACATTCTACTGTCTTTCAAGCATCAGCCAACTGTTTGCATTGTTGATATGGCTCATCTCATTGCTGCACATGGCAATAACCGGGAACCACAGATGTTTCATCCACATCAAGGTAGAGTCGCTGAAGCAACAGAGGAAAACATTAAATTGGGACTCGATAAAAAAATGGTAGTTCATTTTCCATGGGTGAAGGATGTTTTTTGTAGTGGTTTTGACTGTCAAACATTGATGGATAATACACTTCATCCAATAACTGGAGTAGGTACACGGTATGCAATGTTTGACAGATTCCACGAGGCCAATACAAAAAATGAAAAAGAAGTGCTGCGAAGAATTGGTAATGTGCCTGAATTGAAGGGGGTAGTTAATTCGCAGACTGCTGAACAACTTTTCAGAGACATTGGTCGCAATAGCTACTTTATGAACAGCATGAGCAGTACCACTCATGTATTTTTACAGCGCCTAATTAATGAAATTAGGAATTCAACAAGGAATTCATCAGTGATAGCGGGCATGAAAAAACAATGCAGAGAGACAGAGATCACCACAGACGATCTTGGAAGGGTCAAGTTGGGATTACCTTTTACACAATCTCAATCAGAGTTCAGTGGTAAGTGAACATCAATGTCACGAGTGCCAGCTAGAACCACTTAACTGTTGCACAGTGGGAATGTATCAACTATCATTATCAATAACAGTCATTATTTGCACTCAAATAGTGTACAAGGAAGTGTACCATAATTGTTTATAAATGACACATGAAATTAAAACCAGCAAGAGTCTACAAATTGCAAAATAAATTAATTCAGTAGCAAATCATATGGATGTGAATGAAATTGGTTAAAGCATGCCATAAATAATAAAATAATTTATCCCATCCACCATCACAGAAAGATACAATATTAAATTCATCTGCCAATCCAATCCAAACTAAATGGGTTGATTCTTAGTCACAAAATTGAGCAACTATACATACAATTTTGAATTCAGAGTTGATCAAACTATTTACCAATTTTTTTTATGACTAACAGCGTTTTCAGGTAACTCTCAAAATGAACAAACATGTAGAACAGATGCCCGTGAAGATCAGGTATGTAGAATTTTTGATGATTTAATTAAAAATTTAGTTAAAGTGTTAAAATTATACCAAGAAACATTGGACGATTCAGAAACGTCTTGTTTGTATTAAAAAAACCACACAGAAGAAAAAACAGTAGGTAGGTTTATTATTTACACTTTGTCATTTACTGTTAAAGGAATGACATGGTTGTGTACATACAATGATGGTTTATAGTTATACATATACAAAAACTATTTATGCTCTGCATATGAATAGAATGTGATGGTATACAATCTACATGAAGACAAAATTGGGTCTACTGAAATATAGGAATGGCGCAATAATGATTCACAAGACCAAAAGTGGTACAACTTTCTTAGTAGTTTAACAAACCAAGCTTATATAATATTATTCTCTCAACAATTATGAGTTACAACCACCTAATAGTTAATCAAACGGGTAATTTCTTGCTTAGCAATTGAGCAAAATAGTTACAATCATTCAAGAATAAATTTTAAATTGCAGGTACACAAACTGTGGGAAATTGAGTTATGGCTAAACAATGATATAGTGGCTGGGACACAAACATATAAAATAAGTCGATGGATGTTTAAAACTATTGATGGTGGGCCATTTTCATCAGAAGAGAAGAAACTTGCTGATATAACTGCTAAAGATGTACTCAAAGAGGATCAGTGGGCAACAGGTCATTTTTGCACACAGGTAAGTACAAATGGGGAGTACATGTATTCAAATTCCTTGCCTGTTTCTGATAATATGTAAATATATAATGGATAAACACAAACTACAAATATCAAGCCAGAAACACCAGGGCAGTGGTTATCTGACTTGAGCATCTTGACCACAATCCAATCAATGCTAAATCAAACAGATAATGATTATTACAGCAAAGTTTGTGTCCAGGTGGTTGCTGCATGCGTTTGTATTGAAACTATTTTAGTGTAGATGAACAATAATAATCATAAACGACAAATAGACTTGTATGAACATATATCATCATGAGTTGCCAGACTGTTGACAGTCTGTCAGGCCTAAATTTGTGTCAACTAAAATGATTTCAAGTAAAGTGTTTGCAAAATTCTATTTATTATGCATGCATCTGGATGACATAGTAATATTTGCATATGGGCAGAGCTCATCTGCATGGAAAGGTGAATTTATGGGATTTGAATTGTCATGCATGTGTTCACTGTCTGACAATCCATCTCCAGAAATTGGTCAGGTTCCATTTTTTTACTTCAAGGGGCAGTCCAAGTCATTCCAGTTGGGATGTACAACAAAGATGTGGTCAAAAGAAAGTTGTGATAAAATACTGCGTTTTCTTCTGTAACTTGCGATTTAGTTAGTAATTTAATGATTATATTCTATCTGTCAATCACCTCAATGTACTACAGGAGAACTTCCCTACAGTGTTGAATGACTGTGTAGAGGTCTATAACAGTCCCTCAGGCCATCGTTTGAAAATGCATTCAGCATTGCACAAACGCATGGCACTATGTGATTAAAATCATTTTAGTTGAGCAAAAACCATTAGGATAAAGGAACTGTCAACAAACTACTGCATAGCTTAGTGAGCAGAGTGACCACTTGACAATTGGATTGATATGAATGAAGTCACAAGGTTTGAAAACCAGTCAGGCCATGAGTAAACTTAAAAGAGAACAGGAAGATTCACTTCTTCACTTTGATCATGGTAAAATAATCCTGGTCTGCCTCAACAACTTTTCAACAAGGTAAAGCATATTGTCTGAATCCCCGAACTCGGGATTTTGAGAAGATTATTAGATAATCAAGAGTTTCATCTATTCTGGGAAATAAACACTGCTCAATAAAATACTATGATGTCATAATTGTGGTTTAAGATATGTTGAACTTGATATATTTCTTTTTATAATAGATAATAATGGCTTATATAGACATTTTGATAACAGAAGCACATCAGGCAAGTCATGATAATTTACACATGTGATATTGATATACATGCACCTGTTTTGAATCTAAAAAGGACAACATTAAATAATTCCTTTTCTCACATATTTAACATGTTGTCACTGGCATACTATTGTAAATATAACCTATTGTAGAAATAATGATTCCCACTTATTCATATTTTCAGCACATGGTATGTTTTGATCCATCATTGTATCAACTGTTATCAAATGATGACATAGGTTGTATAGAACGAAACCTGAATAAAAAGGTTTGTTAATTTAGTTTATACAAAAAAGCATTTAATGTAGAAAATTACACATGATTAAGTAGGATTATATAGGTCATGTAATTGACCTATATAACAAGTAACCATGACAAAGGGTAATTTCTGAATTAAGGCAACTGTAATTTGTCATCGGTATTAAGCAACCCACTTATAACCTAGCAATTGATAGCATGTATTTAATGTTGCCAAAGGTATGTGTACATACATGAAAAGTCTTTCATTTTATTTTGAGCACTTCAGACATCATACAGAAAACTATTTAGTAAAATGAAATAAATCAAATTTTACTAACACAATGTATACCAGTACAACAGTACCTGTATCACAAGTTAAACAACCGAATTTTAACATTTTGCATTTTGAATCAAAACATTGGCTGATGTATGGGAAAGTTTGAAGAATGACAAGTTGAGAAGTGTTGAGAGGTGATTTACAGTAAACTGGCATCGGCAGTTTTAAATTTATTTATTCAGTTGTATTAATATTTTGTACATGCTTGTTATTTATTTTCATGTGAGTGCATAAATGTGATAATTACAATTTTAATTTCCTCTCTGTGAGCACTGTTCTGAGAATACTAATACAAGTGTTTAAACTTTTTCTTGGCAGGTTGATTTCAATAAGGTGAAATTTCTTTTTCTACCTATTAATGACAACAATCACTGGACTCTACTTGTAAGTAAATAAACACTGTAAAAATTGAAATGTTTAAATAGCAAGTGTTCTCACTTCTAAATTTCAGCAATACTCAGTATACAAACCCTAATGGTTACATTAAAATCGTGATGGTTATCAAGGTAAATGTGGAATGGTTGTATAACGCCACTTGAAGGCCTCTATTGCATGCTTTCACAAGGAAACAAACTTGATGAAGCACATGTATTAACAATGCCCAAAATTGACATGACACAGCTGTTGTAAAATAGCAAACAAATCTAAATTGAGTCACCCATATTGAATCAGACCATTAAACAAATGACATTAATGTTATATAACCTGCTTATAAAGTTTGATTGCGATCAGCAATGGCACAACATTCATAAAATCAAAAAAGTCCATCTGAAAAACACGAACAAGATCAGAAAAATTAAATTATGTACATCAAATCTTGGCCAGCTAAGGTTAATTTTTTAGGGTGTCACGTCGTCATTATAAATTGGCAGAACTCTCACTATAAACATGTATTTAGGTTGACAAAATCAAACACAGAGGTGCCATATACTGATGTGTCTCCACGGTGAATTGAAGAAGGAAATCATACGTGAAGTTATCAGTTAAACTATGATGTGATTTAAGATATCTATTGATTTAAATTTGGAATTGATACTAGTTATTTTTAATGGAATGCTGATTTTGGATCCAGCTCCTTGGTTCGAAACAAAATCATTCACATACTATTACATATTAATATCTAGAATAACATTTTATATAACATGAATTTCGCTTGAATGAGTAATTTAACACGTTTGAATTTACAGATTATGGACTTCATAACACGAGAAATCAAATACTTTGATCCATTACACCATGTAGATAAAGGGAATAAACAACAAGTAGAACATGGAAAATTAATGCAGTAAGTAATTTATATGGTGTTCAGTTTTTCAAAATGTCCTTAATTTTATTTAATTATTTACTGTTTTTAAACTCAAAACATGCCAAATAATCAAGACACTCATTTTCAAGTCTGACAAAATGTCCTAAACTGATTTTGAGACAACTGAAACCCTGCATAATGTTAATATATATTAATAACTTTCATGTGATTTTATTGTGTCGCTTTAGTAAATATTTTGAGATTCGTTCAAAGAAGCTGAATGAAGCTGTACCTGATTTTAATTGGAATGCCTATGAAGAATGGCATCCAGTACAAAATGATGGATCCAGCTGTGGTGCATACATTTGTTTGGTAAGTAACAGACATCAATACATTTATATATACTACAGAGAAAAAATATTAATAACAATATATTGGACATGATGTCTGATTTCATTTTTGAAAGTGTTTCACAATTCCTTGACCATATATATTACTTTAGCCTTGTACTCAAAATTGTGCATGCAATTCTAATTTTCAGTTTGCAAAGTGTATTACTACTGGACAAGCCATGGATTCAATGACATTTGACAGCAGCAACATCATGAGAATGAAGATTGCACTTCAACTTTTAGAGTTTTATGAAAATATGAAACAAAAGGTTAGTAGACAGACACAAAAGTAGTTGCCCATTTACTGAACACTGTTGAATATTGTCACAAGTTTGTGAAATAATGTGGCAGGTATATTTTCGCTATAAGTTGTTTATCAAATACACAGTGTAACTAAATTGGAATTATTTTAATTTTTCAAAATTGTTATTATAAACATTGTTCGTAAACGTATGCAATTCGGTAATAACTAACGACAGAGAGATCTACTAAACAAAATATAATCTGAAATACATATTGATTGAACTTTTTTTCAGGAGATACTGATTGACAATGATACAAGCAGTGATGAGGATCTTCCACAAGTATTTCCAGAATCAAACAGGTATAAATTTTATACATATTAAAAACATGCTATTTAAATATCAAGTTTTGTTATTGAGGGATTTTTGTGGAACCAGCTGAAAATTGGCAAATTTTATGAAATACGCACAGATTTTAACGAAAAACTGTGCATTATTCCAGGGCTTCCAAGTAACAGTACATTGTTCCATTGAAATTAGAGAATTTGCATTGAATTAAACCTAAAACTAAATAGGTCTGTGCATTATCCCAGGGCTTCCAAGTAACAGTACATTGTTCTATTGAAATTAGAGAATTTGCATTGAATTAAACCTAAAACTAAATAGGTCTGTGCATTATCACAGAGCGACTGTATGCCAAATTTCACTGAAATGTGGCATGGTTCTTCAGATATTCATGCAAAAGGCACACATACATATTTACATTAGTACACAAATACACTGACTGCAAAGACTTCCAATGACTGCTTAAAATAATGTAATATTGTCAGCAGCATATTTTCCTTTCGAAAAAAACTAACTTTAATGATGTTTTAAAAAAAATTCATTTGTTGTTATGCATTTGCCAACACAATTTGGGATGAGAGCATGGTTTTACAGTGTATCTTTAATTTTACGTAGACAAGAAGTTACAAAGAAAAGAAAAATAAATCACACATTGGTAAGTGGAGTTAACATTTGTCGATCATTGTGCTGTTATTACTAATTCTTACTATTAACAGGGATAACAAAATATCTGCCTGATAACCAGTACAAGTTCGGTCAGAATACTATAATCCTTGAAAGTATACGTGTATAAATTCTTGAGACTGTATTTGTTGATGATATCTTAAATAATTTTGTAATTTTTGGTCACAAATATTATTTTAAAGTTTTTGGAAACCACTGATTGCTTTGATATTTGGGTGGACTGCTATGAGATTTGTTTATTTTATGTCAATAGTCACTACTAGTATTAGCTAGAATATGGTCAAAAATTTATCACAATCACTAAAGTGATAGACTTCCCCCAGCAACCAGAAAATAAGAGGGCTGCATCTATTTTGTTCTCAAGTTTTCCAAAGGAGAGGGATTGCAGGAAGACTATTTTACAAGTCAAATGTTCAAGTAGCCCTGAATCCAGCATTTTGAAAGGAGGCTGCACCCTTTCATGTTCAAAATAGTATACCGGTATCACATAGTTTTGAAACTAACATATTTATTTTATTTTAAATTACAGGACTCAATACTTGAAGAACACCGAATGTGTAAGAGGTCTGCGTCAACTACAAAATGTATCACACATTGTAGGAAGAAAAAGGAAACCACTGGTAAGTTAAAAACAATACAAATACAGATTGCACAAACATGGCAAAATGTTTGCAGATTACAAGGTGTACTCACTCAAGCAAAGTATTTTGCCCCACACCACATTATGTCTATTCAGTGGTTTCAGCATAAAACAAAATTCACTTAGTATCACTACAGAGATCAACTAATTTTGTATTTTTACATGGCTTCAAAATAACATTGGCAAGGATTAAAACCATGCTTTTTTATTTTTGTTTTTGGTGTTCCAATACTAGAAATTTGAAAGGCTTTCAAAAATGTTGCAGACAACATGACTTTAAAGATATGGTTCAGGTATAATTGCCAGTGTCTGCAGATTTAACAACGTTTAACAATTTACATGTACCTGTTGGTACATTTGTTCAACAGAATCTGTTTTGTATAACTAATCATATTTTCTACCCATTGTAATATAGAAAAACACTATGAAAAGGTGAACAAGACATTGAATGTGAAAATGGAAGAAACAGAAGAAAGGTAAATTTTATGTAAACTCAATGAAATATACAACAAGTTGTACAAATCAATATGAACAGTATAAAAGACAGTTAATTAGTATGCTTATTATTATTAGTACAGTATGAAATTTGTAAGCACATAAATTATGCAATTAATATGCATGGATTTTAACCAACAACTAATCAGATCTGTGAATTGTACCAGAGCATTTATGTATTAAGTTGCATTGTACCATTATTTACTCTACATAAGGGAGACGAAGTCAAAATTTTTATTTTTCTTATAATGATATATAAAATACACTTCTGTTTTTAGTTACCCAATGTGCTTAAAAGAAAATCTGATTGAAGAATGGGACATGAATCAGGTAAGTACACAAATCCATCATAACATACAACTGTGTTTGCACCATTAGAATTATATTATACTAGTATTATGTAGAACACATCTGAAGAATCGGGGTTCAACCGCAAGGGTTTATTTTTGCTGGCTCGAGCCGGCTCAAGTCATAGGGTTCATAGAGACTAATTATGTTGTCTTGACGTCACATGCAACCGTATATTGTGGTTGGTCCCAGAATGATTACTTGCTTTGACAAAAAAGTCTAGTTCACAAAGACTGTACCATGCTTCAAAACACTATGTGATGACATTCTGAGACCTTCCTGCTTCCAGCATACCAATTGTGTGATCAATGATTGCAAACTCATACAGAGATCAACTAGTTGAGAAAAAATGGCCAAATAATGGCTATTTTAAAGTTAAAATGCAAAAAATTCAATGTTTTTGCCAATGAAGAACTGGATTTCCATAATGCATTGTCAAATTTCATTCAAACCAGGTGAATGTAGTGAACATTTTGGTGCATTGATTAACCTCCTTTTTGTAACTCTTATTTTGTCTAAGACATCCTAGCCCTAAAGATAGTACAGTTTAACAAGTTGGCATGAAATTAATTAATTTTGCCTTCTCCCTAATTAATGTTTACCACATTCTTTTCCAGATTGGATTTCACAAGATTGACACAATCAATGAGTGCATTAATGTTATGAAGGAAGTAGTCCTAGACAATCCAAATATACATGATAACCCATCATCAAGGTAAGAATGTTCTGTGTTGTTATATCACATAACAATTTAATATGAATACATTACAATGTACACTCAGTGGTCAGATGGCGCTTCAGTATGTTTTTGGACTCAATAAAATTTGACATATTAACATATTAATTTGTACATGACTTTGATATTAGCTAACATTGTGTATAAGGATTGGATAATTGATGCCCTTCCCTATGTTGAATACAATGCAAGGATCTGGTTAGAGAATTTGATAGTAGAAGCATCATTAAATTATACTAAGGATTTATGAGAGAAGGGTATGCAATATTTTTATGTAGATATCATTCATTTATTATGTCATGTGAATCACAAGATGATCGCCAGGCTTTTAAATTCTAATTGCAACAAAGGTAATCTGTGACAGGAAAATCTAGTTTCTATTCTAGTGTATATGTAAACAAGTAGCCTTTCGGCCGAGATAGCTCCGCTGTTAGCAATGCACATTTCAATTAAAGAACAGTAGATATCATTAGAAAATGAACATTGTACATAGTATTAATGCAATGGGACTTGCTGTTTTCAACAAGAATTCAAAAATATCATTTTTCACCATAAATGATTGTGGTTTTTAACAAGAAGAAAATATCACTTTTTACCAAAAATGACAAAAATATTCACCAAAATTAGAGAATTAAAGATATAATTACAAAATGAACAAATCTGAGAGAGGTCCACATGTAGTATACCTATATATGTAATATCAAAGCAATTGGACTTGCGGTTTTTAACAAGAAGTTGAAAATATCACTTTTTACCAAAAATGACAAAAATATTCACCAAAATTAGAAAATTAAAGATATCATCATGAAATGAACAAATTTGAGAGTGGTCCACGTGTAGTATCTATATATGTAATATCAAAGAAATTGAACTTGTCGTTTTTAACAAGGAGTAGAAAATATCACTTTTTACCAAAAATGACAAAAATAATCACCAAAATTAGAGAATTAAAGATATCATTACAAAATGAACAAATCTGAGAGTGGTCCACATGTAGTATCTATATATGTAATATCAAAGCAATTGGACTTGCGGTTTTTAACAAGAAGTTGAAAATAACACTTTTTACCAAAAATGACAAAAATATTCACCAAAATTAGAGAATTAATGATATCATTACAAAATGAACAAATCTGAGAGAGGTCTACCCAAAGTACATATACACAAAGTATCAAAGCATTCAGGCTTTTCAAGAAGAAGTTGAAAAAGTAAAACATTGACATGGACGACGGACGCCAGACGACGACGGACAATCACTTATATGATAAACTGTGCTCGACAAAGTCAACAGCGGAGCTAAAAAAGGTTGATAGATATGAAGATATGAGAATTTAAGACTAGATAACAATTAATCACCTTGAGCATTGACTATAAAAACTCAAAAATATATTGCTACAAATACTAGTATTAGTATTTCTGCTGATTCTCATGTAAAAACACCTGTCATGCACTGACAATGTGACCTTAATTTGACACAGTATGAGCCTCATCATGGATAAACATCATTCAAAGAGATGCAGATCATTGCATTAATTAAAATAACAATTACACTTACAGGACTACACCACTCCAGGCTCTATGGCACCACCAATTCCCATGTAAATATTTTACTCAACCAAACATAAAAGATTGCAAAAAGGACAAGAATGTAGAGAGCCAGTATGAAACTGTACTTCGAAGAATACCAGATGAGGTAAGTAGTTAAAGCTAGTTGTAATTTGTGAGTTAATGTTTTATCACACACTGTAGTGTATTGTTTGTCAATCACTATCTACTACAATTTACATGCATATACTAACGATTCTGTTAAATTACAGATACAGAACTTCGTTCTGAAAAAGGTCATGGATTCATTTACATCACGCAAAAAACCACAACAAGTTTGCCAAGCATGGTAGGTTTAAGCAGCAAATGAAAAATGCACACTGTAAATTTTCATATGTAAAGATCTGGTGCTACATGTAGATGTATAATAATAATGAATAAAAAAGTCCCTGTTGGTTCAATAGTGAATAAATTTGAAATGAGCCAGTCCTTTTGAACAAATGACATGGTGTATAATGTATTTGATTTGATGCTTTGAGACATGGCTGTACAACAGCATATGTATGACATGTTGTATGATATCTATAAAGTTTAAAAATGAATGATCAAGGCATGTCAGAAGTAAATTAAAACAAAATTGTCACCAGTCAGCCATTTTAAAACCGGTCTAAAAACACAAAACCATGTACAAAGTTCTATAATTTCCAATGTATGTAAAAAGTATACTCAAAATCCATTCATGTACGACGAAGATCTACCCTGTATTAGAAGCCGCATTTTTTTTGAACAATTGAGAACGAAAAAATCACAATTTCTAATTTGTGTAGATGTTCTAATAGAAACCGCATCCCCTCTGTTGCATTGTACCATTTTAATAGAAATACAAATACAAATTTTATAGTAGTTTTGAAATTGCAGAACAGCAAGATTTTTAAGAATTGTTAACATTTAAATGACTTTCATTCAGCCATCTAGAATCAAAGTGTATGATGTTTATGTGAAGGTGTGTTCAGCCAAGACATGTCCAAATACAGCTTCAGTTAAATGGACAGATATATGTACACATGTACACATAGAGGTCAATCAATAAATCCCAAATGAGGACTAATAAACAATTCATGTGTTCAAAATAACTCATGTGGTAAGCAAGAACAATCAGTAATTAAGTGTTGATATTTACTCTTACTTTGACTTCAGGGAAACTGAATACCAGATACCAAATACAATTGAGATTATTAGCAAGTCATTAATGGAGTAAGTAAGCAAAAATTTTATATATATGACATGGTATGTGAATTATAAAACAACTACAATAAAGTACACATCCATAACCTGCAGGAGTCCTTCTTTGGTCTTATATGCATTATGATCAATTAAATTTCCCAAATTTCCGGAGCCAGTGAGCATTAATTTCATTGAGCATTTTAAGTAATGATAATTTTCCAAAAACTGTCATTTGCCATTTAAATTTGCAGTGACTTCCAAGAAAATTTATTGCCACTAATAACCTCAAAATTACAATAGTTGTATAGCAGACAAAGTTGCACAGTGTATCCTGTGAGTAATATAGAGGAATATGGTGAATAATTAGATCATCACCATCTCAACATTTTATTATAAACTACGGTAAAATTTACGTTAAATGTAATTCATTTATTTTACAATTCTTCACATAGGAAGCAACATGTTAGAAAAGAATATTATTTCCAAGTTATTCAGAAAACTTGTTTTGTATTATTGGGCATGAAATTGAGAAGCAAGATGAAGATGACAACAGTGGATGGTACTGAACAGGAAGAGTTTATTGATGTTGAAAACTAATGCCTTATTTGTTCAATTACTATTCTACATAAACATCAAGATTTGTTCATTACCTGAATTGTCACAACTGCTCTCTCCGTTTATGATTCAGGCTAAGATGATAGAATAGTAGGATACTATTCCAATTTCAGATCCTGTGCAATTAAACTTAGTTTCCCAGATTCACATGCATATTCACAACTTGATTGCCTTTTTAAGTCTATTTTTATGAATTGCACATGTGATTTTTGTTTGTCTCTTTTGATAGCAAATCCTTAACACATAACTCTATAGGATTAATAAACATGACTTTTGTTTTTAAAAAAAAAGGACTTTTGTTTTAAATGTTTTTTACCAAATGTTGTCATGTTCTAATTTAATACCTCACTTTTAAGAAACAACTGTTAGTTAAAAACAGACACAGTTTTATCGACTTAGAGTACCAGGGTATAAAGTCCTATTTTATGTTCAAAAGAAACAAGTTGGCTTCTGCATGTGTTAACAAGGATTTGTTTCCAGTCAACATAATAGTGTTGAACTGCAGTGATCAACATGTATATCACGTCACCATTGAAACCACTCTTACACCCTATCACCACACATTATCTAACAAGACCAAAAACAATAAAATTTGAATCTGATGTGAGCCTGCAACATTGCAGCTATGAATTGTGGTGCTTGACCATTAAGTTTTGAAAACAGTACCATCCACACAACTGTAATCATGTACCTAACTTGCAGGTAGTGAAGTTAGGTCAAAATATCTAGCATCATTCTTTCTTTAGCTTCTAGAAAACATAACCAATTGCTATACAATCTTCAACTTTAATCAGTTCAAATTATTTTATTACTTTCTCAGAGCAACCGCCAGAGGGCGCTCTATAATTAAAAAAAAAAAGTAGAATATTTACTTGGTCTAATTTCAGCAGATTTTCATCAGGTTATAAATTCACTGGTTTGAGAAAGGGAATCATAGACTTCATAAAAGTTCATCCAGTCTATAAGCCACCCAAAACAGCTAAAAATTAAATCCAATTCATGTACATGTTCATTTGATGAAAGTTGAATATTAGCCACAATTTTATTTATTATAATAAACAACACCTACATACATAATTTATCACATTACAAATACTGTAAATTGATCATCATTTGGAACGTGAGGGTTAACAAAAGCAAGCTGTGGTAAAATATGCCAAATAGGACCGATACTTTGGCTATAGTATCATTGAGGCAATAAGAAGCATACATGCAAAAACAGGAACATGTTAAGTTCACAAATATTAAATGTATGCAGCTCCTTATACAAAGAGCCACTTCTATAACAAGATGATACTGTTTAAAAAAAATTATAGAAGTAGGAAGTTTTGTTTTAAAAGTGCCTGTGAAATGCCGACACAATTATGTTCTCTGGTTTTGGTTGCCCTAAAATAGACATTTAAAAAAAAAAAAGAATCATCTTTAAGTAAATTTGAACAAAGTTTCTGAGTTGTAGCAGTCAACTGTTTTCGTCTTTCGCTGAAGTGAAAGTGCACTACCAAACATCAGACAAAAGGGGAAGCCATGCAAGTGCCATTCACTGAATACTATAAAAACATATAGTTATACATGTGTGTAAAATTATTATGGGAATCGTGATTTTATTGTCCAGGAATTCATAGAATATTTAAAGATCAATCCAATATCATTTCTGTATCATCATTTCTGTTGCAAAATTTTACCGAACAACTAAGTCTTCTGGCGACATTATACTGCACACCTGTGCACAATAAGTATCCCAAAAAGTGAGTGACCACTAACATACAATTGTTGGCAGGTGAAGTTGAAAACTGATTGTAAAAAAAAGTCAAGTAACATCTCAAATGAATGTTTCTACCATGAATGTGTCTTTCATTATTACACAATATCAAGCTGCCCAAACAAATGTCGCAGGAAAATCCAAATTATGAACAAGGTTTGCCCTCAGCAAAAGGGTAGTTGTGTTTCGTTGGATAAAAATAAAAATCTAATTTTACAAAAGAGGCTTGCAATGATATGCAATACATGACATATTCACGTATCAGGTCATTGAATTGAATGTATAGGGGCTTGACCATCTATTCGTCTCAATACATGGACGTCTATGGGACAGACCGACTATGTCCTGGTATAGGATTTTACCCTTGCTCAAATAATCAAAATTATAAAATTAAAACAGTTTGGTAATGTAAAGCAAGCATATGTCATAAAATTCAATTATCCACGGTCTGAAACCCCAAAAATCCGTCTTATTTCTGGACAATTAGCCTACATTATATATATACTGGGACAGATGACTGCCAAACTGCCAGATTTGAATTCAGCCAGCAGTAGAACTTCGGAGTTAATAGTCTGGGAGAGTTGTTGATTTCATAGTACAGACAGCCCTATATCACGGTAAAATTAAATAATGAACGATACATGGCGGCAAGGGTAACGAATAATTTATCTATACTAAGTGTTTTATTACGATGAAATAAACTACTGTACAAAACTATTTTACTGAATTCAAGAACAAAACAGTCATGGGAGTTAATCAAAAATATATCAGTGAAGCAGATGTGTTGGCTGAGTTCGACTATAATCCCGGTAAATATTGTAAAACAAGTTTAAATAGCTGCACATCATATTAGCGATTTTGACTCAATGCATGAATTAACTGAATCTTAATTTAGCTAAAGTGTAAACAATTTCATTGTGAGAATATACTCTATTTTAAATTCTTGACATCTTGAATTAGCGAAATTACAGATTAGCAAAATTAGCTGAAATAACATGCTAGCGAAAAAGACATGTTTTACAGTAAGTACTGCCCACGTATCGACACTAAAAAATCGCCAGGCTCTGTGATTGAATGCGGTCAAATAGGGTACCAATCAATGCAATGACCAGTACCGACAGGGATCGAAATACCCTGGTGCACATCGATTATTAGCTAGTGCAAGGAAACTCAAAATATAATGTGCACGCTGTGCATGTAGAAATTAACACAACATTTTCTCATTATATTCACGAAGTCTAAATTAAGTTCAACAAAGATTGTGAGACAACTAGAAAAAATCAAATTCTTTCACAATCGCATCAATCGAGAACCCGTCAATTTTATTTAAAAGTGGTGCATTTCACAACAAGTTAGTGCAGGTAAATTTCAAATTCAACATGCACACTATGCATGCAGGAGAAAATTTCCATTTCAATCCCTGACCGATAAATATTATTACCGCCAAAGATCTACAGAGGACTCTTAATTGGTGTGCCCCCAGTGAGGGTCACATCAGTGTTTAGAAAGAAATGTCTGAAGGATCATTTTAAAATAAAAAAAATTGAAAAATGTTGGGCCTAGGTTACATCTTTGTTTTACCCCTGGAAGGGACAGAAATCAATTTGTTGCTCCACCGTGATAAATCGACTCGGCTAAATTGAAAAAAAACGCAAAATTCATGTGTTAAAAAGTGAATTTCTGTCTGACGACGCGACAAAGGTTCACATACTGTTTAGGAAAACGTGCGATTACTAGTAAACAACACATCGTGTATGTAACGGGAAGAAAATAACAAGCACAACTAACCTGTCGGCCATGTTGTATAATGCAATATGGGTAATATGTAAAGTAGGTCGTATTCGTGAGGTCCTATTTGAGAGCTCACAGATACGACCCAAAGTGGCGTGCGCATAACCCGTCTCTAATTAACAGAATGGAAGATTTCCGAACAGCGCCACCAAGTGGAATTATAGATTGTCAAAGTTTGTCGCGCGGGAGATGTAAATTATGTTGGAATTGACATACCATAATCCAACCTTTTGAAATTTCAGTTGATTTGATTGGTCAACATATACACATATGATCATTGATGAAACTGTTAAAAGAGAAAGTTAAATACTGATTTCAGAGTCTAGTGTTTTGCTTCTCATTACCCAGTTATTGTCTTGAGGGCAGTAGTTTATCCTCAATCACAGTTAATTAGCGAACAATATATGCACGTTTGTTTAATTGACATAATATATTACATAAGTAACATTTTAAGAACAACTTAATATACTAATAAAAAGGCAAATATATATTTATCTTACAAATACTCATTGTTTATTCATTTCAATTCACTTAAGGCAAATATTACCCTGATTTACTTTCTACATGGCAATGAAATGAACTTGCATGCAAGCATCTACACAAAGTAAAATACAATTCTGAAATGATTGTCATTAACTAATAAATTAAGTCTTCTATGTTAGGTTGCAATATTTTACAATATCTTTCTAAATTTGATTTTAATAATATTCATTCATTGTTATATATTACAAATTACTGGATGGAATCAGCATGGATGGATGAATCAATGTACAACTGGGAACAGAATTGAGTGAATGTTCCTTGTATGTCGTTGGGTGTTACCACGTGTGATGTTCAAGTGCTGTGACTAGTATTCTGTTTGCTTGTGTAATAGCATAGTCTTTGTAGTATGTACTGTAAAATACTTTATTTTCACTTGCAGTTTATTTTTTCGTTATTCTCACTGAAGGGCCGATTCAGTGAGAATAAAATACCTTTCATCCTGTATTTTAAAATCAACTCGTTAAAAATCTCCAAATCATCTTTTTAGCGAAAATATTAATTCCGGCTAAATTAAATTATTTGACAGTATCTGATACAGACTTCGCCACTGTCCCATGACATAAGCCACAATAATCACAGCATAGACAATGCACATGCTTTTCTGACCTCGGTTGTATGTTTGGCATCAGCACATTTTGTGAGGTACTCTTTAGTAAAATGATTGGAATTAAACTGTGTAGCATTACAAGGTGAACTTTTATAAATTATTGCTAAGATTTAAAGCAGTTCAAGGTGAAGTCAAATTATGCATTACTCAGCATTTTACTACACACGTATGCAATGTTTTATGGGAAATAGTTTCCCATTGTAAATAATGGAAAACTATTATCACCCTGGAAACTCATTAAATTATACATAATTTTTTTGAAATACTTTCGCAATAGTAGAATCCATATCAATGTCTTTTTCATCCCATAATTCCAAGCAAAATTTTGAGACAATAATCGCACCATAGAAACCAATGTAAAAATACCAGTTTAGTCAATACAAATTATTTACAAAATTTTGCCTGATTGGCTACCCATCCCTGACACGGTAAGACCAATCAGAATTCAGCTTATTTATTGATAGATTTTTTTTTTGTCGTATCAGATTCCGATTTGTATATAATGCCTCGATTCCATTTTTCATGGTAGTTCTGTTTCTTGTATTTTGAAACATTGAACCAACAACAATGAAAATATGATCAACAGCTCAATTGAATTTGTGAGAAATGTTGTAAGACAAACATCGACCTTTATAGCTCGTGACAAAACTAAAACATTTCCAAGTGTACAAGACGACACAACAAAGCAATTACAGCATATACAGCACTCAATGTTTATACAGTGATAAATACTTTTGTATTTCTTCCAATTATTTAAAAAATCCGAAACTGTATGTCAACTTATCAATTTACTTACATTAATTGAGTGTTAGTCGTTGATTCGCAAAATGCCTATATATAAATATAAATATGCTACGAAGCAGGCGATAAAACGGAGACTAAATATTTTCACTTATAAGTGACTATTTAGAGCATAGCTCTAATAATAATGCATTTTATTTTTAGAATTCATTTTAGAAAGTTGTAATATATACAAATATCTTGCATAATGCAAATATGTGGACGGACTACATTCATTCATTGCACACAAAAAGAAACACAGGAATTCACGAGTACAATAAATGACAACAGAAAATACAGTGCAGTTAATAAAAAAATAAAAAACAAGCAGCCTCTCGGCTGAGATAGCTCCGCTGTTAGCAATGCACATTTCAATTAAAGAAGAGAAGATATCATTAGAAAATGAACAATATGCATAGTACTGTATCAATGCAATGGGACTTGCTGTTTTCAACAAGAATTCAAAAATATCATTTTTCACCATAAATGATTGTGGTTTTTAACAAGAAGAAAATATCACTTTTTACCAAAAATGACAAAAATATTCACCAAAATTAGAGAATTAAAGATATCATTACAAAATGAACAAATCTGAGAGAGGTCCACATGTAGTACCTATATATATAATATCAAAGCAATTGGACTTGCGGTTTTTAACAAGAAGTTGGAAATATCACTTTTTACCAAAAATGACAAAAATATTCACCAAAATTAGAGAATTGAAGATATCATTACAAAATGAACAAATCTGAGAGAGGTCCACATGTAGTACCTATATATGTAATATCAAAGCAATTGGACTTGCGGTTTTTAACAAGAAGTCGAAAATATCACTTTTTACCAAAAATGACAAAAATATTCACCAAAATTAGAGAATTGAAGATATCATTACAAAATGAACAAATCTGAGAGAGATCCACATGTAGTACCTATATATGTAATATCAAAGCAATTGGACTTGCGGTTTTTAACAAGAAGTCGAAAATATCACTTTTTAACAAAAATATTCACCAACATTAGAGAATTGAAGATATGATCATGAAATGAACAAATCAGAGAGAGGTCTACCCAAGGTACATATACAACAAGTATCAAGGCATTCAGGCTTGTAGGTTTCAAGAAGAAGTCGAAAAAGTAAAACATTGACACGGACGACGGACGCCGGACGACGACGACGGACAATCACTCATATGATAAGCTCCGCTCGACAAAGTCGACAGCGGAGCTAAAACGTATTCTTACATTTTTTTTTTCTCTCTTGAAAAAGCAAAACAGAAATATTTACAATCAGAATATAGTACTAAATAGGAATAAACATCCACATCTTTTATTTTTCAAAGACATATGCAAATCAGTAGTTATATCACATGATGTATATTAACCAATGACAATAGCCCTAGTGATTATGAATGTGCATTTGCAATGGAATAGCTGTATATTTAAAGGAAAGACTTCATGCATCAGTTTCTTTTCTGTAATTTATATTCTCAATTTAAAATAAAGCAAACAAAAATCACAATTCTTAAAGGGGGGGTGTAATCAAAGATAAATCATGATCCAAAATTGAGATGGAAATTAAAAAGACTAATATTAATTGTCTAATTAGACTGCAATAAAATAATTTGTTTCATTGTTTGATAAAGGGTATTGTACATTTAGGACAGAGAATCATAAATGAAGAAACCAGAAGAGTCTAATAATAGCCATCTATTCTCCCTCACAGTAATTAGCTGTGTTTTGTGGTGCGGGTTCTGCTACAGGTGGGGCAGTTGGCGCTGCAGGCGTCGTACGCGCAAAACTAGGTTCTGTGCATACAACTGGAGGAGGTAGTGGTGCGGGCATGCTGACTGGCATGCTGACTGTTGGTGGTGATGGAACCATTTCTGCTGGCGTGTCTTGTTGTTGAAGCGCTGGGGGCGCTGTCTGCATCAAGATGGGAGGGGATTGAAAGCTTTCATTTGTGCTTGCAAGAACTCTTTTCGGTTGTACTTGTGAAAGTTCTTTTAGGGGGCCGACTGCTGCTCGGTTTTCATTCCCAACCAATGATAGCGGAGTTACTATCTCTGATTTTGGAACATACCATTGCAGACACATTGCAACGCTTTCCCTCATCAGAGGAGCTGACGCCGCTCGACTTCGCCGGAGATTAGTGAGTGATGTTTTTCTGTCGTACACTGAAGGAATTGCTGTGTTAATATACTGATGCGTCTTCACAAATGGTACTGGTCGGTCCTCCACATCTCCAGTGTTCATATTCGTGTTTACTCGAGGGTTAGGCTGTAAATGTCTATGTACAAAGCGATACGTGGTCAACGGCCTCTCATCAATGGGCGGTTTCGGATCAATAGGCATAGCTGTATTAGGCCTCCTGACTGAGTTTATTAAAATCTGTGGAACACTTCGCGATGTCGCCCCCGTCTTGTAGTCATTCCTGTACGAGGATACTGATGGACCAGCGCTCTTAATATCCTTGGCATGGGGTACCCAGGCGATGAAATCTGGTTGATAGGCACCTTTTTGCTTAACTTCTAATTTTTTCTTTCCCAATCCCTGAGAATATACAAGAGAAATAATTTATCACAAATTATTTCATTAGTTATATAAACAAGCAGCCTGTCGGTTGAAATAGCTCTGCTGTTAGCAATGCACATTTCAATTACAGAATTGAAAATATTATCACTCACAAAATGAACAAATCTGAGATTGTTTCACATAAGGTACCTATATGTATAATATCAAAACCATAAATTTGCAGTTTTTAACAAGAAGTCAAAAATGTCACTGTTTACCAAAATGACAAAAATATTCATCAAAATTAATGAATTGAGCATATCATCACAAAATGAACAAATCTGACAGAGGTACCTAAGGTATAATATCAAAGTAATCTCTCTTGTGGTTTTCAACTAGAAGTTGAAAATACCATTTTTTACCATAAATGACAGAAATACTCACCAAAATTAGAGAATTCAAGATATAATCATAAATTGAACAAATCTAAGTGAGATCTACACAAGGTACATACACACCAAGTATCAAAGAAATCAGATTCGTAGTTTTCAAAAAGAAGTCGAAAAAGTAAAAAGTTGACACAGACAATGACGGGACAATCACTCATCTGATAAGCTCTGCTCGACAAAATCAATAGCAGAGGTAAATACTCAATAAATGTTTATACCGGTATATAAAATGCAAACTTCTATTGTAAAACATGCAGCACAATGGGATATGAATGGAAACATTATGAAGAAAAACACTTGCAACAACAGGGTATGTGGTATTAGAACAATAATTTCATTCATTCCTTAAACGTCAATATGTTCATTACTGCGATAACTAAGAATTCTGTAAAGAGAATGTTTACAATATTCACAATACATGTATAATGTATGCTCTAAAGTTGGGAGTGACAATGTACACACACAAAAAAATAAATAGAATAAAAATTAATTAAAATTAATTAATTAAAAACTTTCCCAAAATAGATGCATTTAATTATTTTAAATGTCTTATATTTTTATTCTAATTTTAAAATTATTCTGTCATTTGGATTTTCCATGAAACTGAATTTTTTTTTCCTTTAAATTCTCAAATTTTTATTTAACAGATGTGCGCTGTGCAATGACCAGAAACCAAATTATTTTAATCTAGGCATCATTGAGGACAGGTTTCTAAGCATTAAAGCATTAAAATGAAAAAAAATTGCTGGGTTAAAGCTAATTTGCTGATTCTTTGGAAAACATGCAATGTTTTTTTTATTTCAATAAAAAGAAAAGTGGGGAATCAATGGTAATAGTACATATTTTAACATAAAGCAATTTATTACAACAATGGCAACGCATGATGTATCTAAAGTTAAAATCGATTTAGGAGTTGAATAAAAGCAGCTATAAAAAATAATCCCTGGTAATCTGCAGATATTGGAGATTAGTAGTGAATCGATATATACTTAATATCGACCCTGTTTTTATCTCTTAGTACACTGAATAACATTCTTGTGTTATTGCATTACTTGATAAATAAATAAAAGTGAAAAATGATTTGTGCAAGCATTATTGCTGGAAAAAAAATATAATTCTATAATTGTTGTAATCCATTTAATTAGAATTGTTTGTTTATTTATTTATTTTTCTCAAAAATATAAGCTTGGTTTATTAAAGAAATATAAAGTTAGCTTTGTGTCGATTTTTTAGATTCACTTATTCATATTTTGGCTAGACTTTTATTATCCCTTGTTTCGCAAACCCGCCAAATGAACAGGAGCCGAAAATGAAATAAAAATAAAATATTATTTCAGCGTAATTTCTCGCACCTGTCGACTTTTAAGTGCAAAAAATTGCTAAAAAAAATTATTTTTATTTTCATTTTGTTTCAGCCCGCCGCATAACAAAACCAAGATCCTTTTTTTGTGGAAGTATCATGATCAAATTACCGAAGTCTCGCGCAGATCAGAAACAAGGTGATACATGGAATAAAATTTTATTTCATTTCTTCTCTTTGATCAATGATCTCACTTAAATCTAATGGGAAAAAAAGAATTAATTTTTTTTTTTCCCGTCCTCCTCAAATAAATTGCCATATAAAAACTCAAGAAACAAGGAATAAAAAAAGTCTGGTCTTAAAAAAAAATCAACCAAAATCTTGAAACATGTCTGCTTGAACTATATATAGTTGCACATTTTATCTAGGGTAGTCTTCCAATTATTTACGAACAATACATGAATAATAAATAGGACGTGAATTTCTATAAAAAATATAAGTATTGCATTTCGGAGTGGCAAATGTTTTTTTGTCCAGTAAGAGGAAAAGTAAAAGTGTTGTGCTGCAAATAACAACAGTGTAATTACAATGGCGATGAACATTCAACTTGAAAACACAATAGAGACAATAGGCATTGTTTATGATCTCCTTCATGATGCTATGGAAACTCAACAAGGTTTTCTGAAAAGTCGACCAGCAACGTGAGATGAAGCGACGTCACCTTACGATGACCTACAATTTTATTTTTTAACATTTCAAATTATTTGTTTAACAATAGTTTTCATAAAATGACAAACTTTTAAAATATTGAGACATGGTATAAAAATAATATTACGAATGCTCAATATATCTATAATGAATATTTACACGTTAGATGTGTAATGTATATAAATCAAAGACGTTGATGTGTTGTTTTTTTATTTGATTTATTCCTTAAATGAAAACATTAACAAATTATTCCAGTTGTGAAAATAAAATAGAAACCTACTTTGAGAAAGTTTATAAAAAATTATTATTATAAAAAAGTTATTATATACAACCATAGAAGTGTGGGCTCCAGTATTTTGAGAATATGTACGTAATACTGTTTACAATCAGAAAACTTGTTTCAATCAGAAAAAGGTTTCAATTTCCCTAGCAAAAACTTTTTTTTAAATATTTTTAGGAAAAAAGAGGGCATGTGCTGTGTTAATGTGCAGTTTTGGGTTGCTAAGATTGAATACTCAAAACCACCATTCTCCTTGTGAAAATCACAAGTGGATTAATTTGAATCAAAGTGATGTTGACATTTCTAGACTTTTGTTATACAGATTGGCTATAAAATGAATAAATGTATTTCACTAATCAGATAACAAGTAGAGTTCACTTTATCTGGCCTAATTAGGAACTTAGTTTAAAGTCATACTAATGTGCATTAAAATCACTGGAAAATCAGCAGAAATTGAGTTTGGCTTTTACCAAAGCATTCTTTAGACTTTAGCAGTGGTTTGACATTCAATGTTTTATCTGACATTTATCAGGCACTGTATACAGGAAGTGACATCACATGCTATTAGGCCAATTTGATTCACTCTCTGTCTGCCATTAGAGGCATTGTATCCAGGAAGTGACATCACACTATAATGGACCAACTTGATTCACTCCTAGCAGACAGAAAACTGAAAGAGCCTGCTTTAAACTGAAACTTCCCGATTGAAAGTATTTGTTGTTATATTTTGGTAGGTTAATTCAGAAATGACCAAATTCATTCAATATTAAAATTGTGTTTAATCACAATTAGATTCACAGAACGTACATTTACTGTTTTGTAATTTAGCTGACATTATGAATTCTTGTACGTTTATTCCAATTCTCAATGGAAATATGCAAATGATTTTACTACTATAAAAGTCTATAATTACATTATAATTAGTGGTTCTACACATATACATGTTAGATTTCTTTTAAACTTTTCTGTAAAAAACTACCGGTATATTATATATGGCAGAATATATCCCACCAATATTGTTAATATATATATATGTACATATATATATATATATATATATATACCGGTATATATATATTTTTTATTTTTATGTTAAATTTTGACTAAGGTAGTTCAATCTGTCATTGTCTTTTACACATTTAAGTCATCACAAAGCACATGTTGGAAAGCAAGCATTGTACACATATGCAACCAATATCGAACACAACACGTTGTGATGAGTATGGTGATTTAAACAAAGCTTAGAGAAAACAAACAGATTTTATAAATCACAGCAATATTCTAATATTGCTTTCTGTTTTCTAACTTGATTCAAAAAACATTTTTAACAACGTTCTCAAATAAAAGGCGTTGTGACGGCTTATTTTGTTCAGTGAGAACACTATAAGATCACCACCATACATTGTACAGTGTACGTAACAGTAATATCCAGTCAAATCTGAATACATTCAATATATTATACTGTATTGATTTCCTGTGCAGACAATTTTTTTTATATTGACTATTTCCTTACTAACATATTCAGAATACCTAACACTTAAAAGTATGACTGTCTGCGATTATAAAACATGGAAATTTGAACATTTTTCAACATTTTTATTTTCGTGACGTCAAAATCTACCAATATTGAATTACGAGTGTGAAATTGGGGATTCCATGCTGGAGAAAATATTGAAAAAGTCCATACCTCTTTTAGCAAGTATATACTAAAGGCACTTGAACTGCTGCTGAAAACCTTTAGAATGTCTTGTATTGTTAAATATTGGTTAAACATCCAGGATTGTGACAAGATATTAAATGTTGTTATAATTACCAATTTGAAATAAATGAAAGAGGTTATACATGCTGGGCATATAACCTAATAGAATTGCTGTTTAGTTTTGGTCTCGGTATAACTTGGGATATACAAGGGGTCGGCAATGTAAATATGTTTGTGTCCACCTTTAAACAAAGATCGTCTGATATTGCTGCACAACAATGGTCAATCAGTTTGCAATCCTTTTCCATGCTTGACACCTATAGTCTCTATAAAAATTATCGGGTTTTAAAGAAATATCTGTTCTCTATCAATAACAATTTTCTCAGGAGTTCCGTATGCAGATTTCGTGTTTCTTGTCACAGATTTCACATCAAGAGTGGTAGGGCGGTAAATATTCCCAGAGAAAGAAGAATCTGCACTTTATGTACTTTACAGAAAGTGAAAACAAAATATAAAAATAAATTTTCATTTTTGTTGCGAATGTCCCTTTTACAAACTTTTGAGAGAAAAATTTCTTCCCCCTTACTATTACAAATACCCATCAAAAATTAAATTTATTTCACTTTTAAATTCTCATAACCCAATTGTGCTTCAGTCTTTATCAAAGTATATACTCTAATGTTTCAAATTAAGAGACAATATTATTTCCAATGTTGATTAAGATGGCATGATCATTCCTTTGATTTTATGGACTTTTTGTTGAATATAAGGCCAAAAGCCTACAATACTGTAATAAAATAAATATATATTACTGTGGAATACTTTCTTTTCGCTGGAATTAATTTTTTCGCTGAAAAGGCTTCTTGGGCGTTTTGTATGGAATTTATTTTTCACTGATTTTTGATGAGTGTAATGTGAAATATAGAAAACAAAGTATATTCGCTGGATTTTATTTTCACGGAATCATCCCTTCAGTGAAAATAGCGAAAATAAATTCCAAGCGAAAATATATTATTCTACAGTATTGGAAAATGAAAATAAATAAATGAACAGTGCAATTAGTTATCGCAGTCCAATAATGTTTATTAGTTTGTATCATGTTATCTCTTGCTCTCGTTTTCCACTTGTATATAAACATTTTTCTTTCATTTAATTTTAAATATTCATTTCAATATATATATATATATATCAAATGCAAATTAATAAAATTACATGATGTACATAAATAAAAAGATAACACCATTTTAAAGCAAGTAAATTGTTGTAAATAAAAATTGTAATGATCAAAATAAATAATGGTTTACTTTAGTGGTGACCTCTGAATGTACTATTAACAAAATGACAAGCAATTTAGAAAATTTAGCAACAAATAATGTCAATTATAACGAGAATTTAAATTTAAAAAACTACAATGGCAATATAAACTCAAATAATTATTGCACACAGCAACATGTCTGATTACCATAGTGTTTATCATTGTCATGGAAACAGTTGCTCCGCATTTCACACACTTTATCAGCTCTGAAGTGGAAGCATCACAGCAGGAGAAATAAACCTTCAAATTTATGAGAAAGATTTGTTTATAAAATGTCAACATGCATGTAAACCCATTTTACTTGTTGATCTAGCAGATAGTAAATGTATGATCTATTTTATAATTTTAACTATTATTACAACTATTCTTTTATCATCATTATGTTGCCATGGCAACTATGCAATTGGGGGGGGGGGGCTAAACACAGACACTATAAATGAATGCAAATACAACTGAAGTGAGACATGTAGCATTATGTATTGTAATTAAATTTGATTTAATCGTTAAAGCTGTCAGCTTTAAATCAACTTAAAACATTGCATTTAGAGTGCAGAAGATCGTTTGCTTTTATGGAAGAATGGGTAGGATTTCGAACAATCTTTTGTATATATTTCTGTTTTTTTATCTCAAAAATGTTACACAATTTTATTATTAAGGATGTAATGTTTGATCACTATTTTTTTTCAAATATATATTGCAGTTGCCATGGTAACATAGTTACAATGAGTACATGAATGGAAACTCCTTAGTGTGGCCCAAAAGTATGAATATAAATTACTGTTAAACCTTTCCTGATTTGATATCATTTGCAGAGATTAAACTCATCGTGACCTAGTCCATGTTTAAAGAACCTCATAGCAGTCAAACGTTCAATGCGACTACCTGTATGAATTAAACTCTGGTGACACAGTTGCTGGAATTCTCTGTCTTCTCAGACTTGTAAAAATCAAATGAAATTAATGTGGTTTACAATACAAAATATATGGCTATAGTCTGCATATACTGTCAGTTAAGATTCAAATCAAGATTGTTCAAAACCTAGACAATTAAAGCAATTAAAGCGTGGGCTGTAAAATGAGAATCAATTATTCCTTGAGAAAAATTGTGGAATATGAAAAGTCACGTCCATAATTTCTACGGCATTCAAATGAATTCTCTATGCTTGGTAACCACTATTGCATCCTCGCTTACAGAAAAACTAACGACAAATTATTCATATTACAATTCTATGTATTTTATTTTACTTTCCTATATTGGTTTCTGTTGGTTAAACGATTTGGACTCTACGACTGGATACAGAATGTGTTTGTTGGCAACACGGTCGGACCATCATGCATAATGGCCAAAGTAAATTCATCAAGACAACAAAAATAGAAGTATGGGATCATTCCAACTGATGTAGCACATTGTCGCTGACAACACTCAATTGTCACATTATCAATGAAAAAAATCTTTAATTACCAAAAATCTTGGAGAATAATAGATTTTCACAATCAGTGATCCCAAACCTTTTGACAAGGATACAGAGAAAGGTTCTTAAATGTAGTGAGGCGAACACTGTTCAGTACAAACAAAGCATACAGACACTTTTATTTGACTTGCCTCCCGTTGAATGCCCCCGAAAAAAAGCTACACTAAAGATAAAGTTTCAGGCTGCGGTCCTTTTATGCGAAACAGACACGCTACTGACGTATTAGCCTACAAAAACAACACTCAGTAAGCCGTCACTTAGTTACCTGAGGCAGCTATGAGTTGTATTATTTAGCTCGACCGAACAAAACAGTTACATCAGCCTCCAGTGAAAAAAAAAATGGATCCTGACTCCACAAATTTTGTTTTAAATCATGGCGAATTCAACAATCTAATTCAAAGCCAACAATATAATTGTTGTTTTTACACAAGAGTGGCCACATTTTCTATATTATTCTTCATAGTCAGACCTTGCCTTTTGAAAATGGTTGGAGAGTGAAAAATAGCTCTCATAAAAGCACTGAGGCCTGTTAAGGGATATATTTTGCACGAGCGAATTACACTGTATTCGTATTTTTCCAGGCAGTTAATAGTATGTACTTTCTGATTATTTTCTAGAACTGTGAATTGTAAAAGTATTAAAATTAATTAAGTTTTCCATTTCTAAATTTCCATCACATCTATAAGTCAATAACCTCATTGCCTCCTACCTTGATCCGAACAATGAAAAGGGTAATAAGTACGCTGCTAAGTTAAAAACTAAAGTTGTTTGCGTTAACCAAACAAAACAGTTGGCAATGAATGATGTTGTTTTTTACCCCGTGTTGATAGACTATTATAAGCACTCAATGTATATTCAAGACTGTGTTGTTCCTGCCACAACATTACCACTTTAAATCTATTCACAGTTAAATCCAACACTGGTAACTATGGAGGATTGTTTATTTTTAAATACCCGGTACCATATATACTGAATTACCCAGTATGTATAAGGTGTGGGGGTGTGTTCATTTCAAGTTTATAAATTACAGAACAAAAATTACATCAATATAAATTGTGATCATTGTTTCCCGTACAATCAACCAATTAAAACAAATATCAAGTTATTCATTATTTTTTGATTATTAATATGTATAGGGACTATAGAGGATAAGATAAATTTATATGTGTGGTTACATATATATATATATATACCATATTTCTAATCTTTAATAATTGCATTTATTGTACACTGAATCAGTAAAATCTTTTTCATTACTTAAATCAATCACTGAACAGGGCGTGTATTTACTCCTGCAAGTAAAATTAAAACATTCATGGGGTAATGACTGGTTACCAGGTAGATCATATCACACTGCACGCTAAGATTTATAACATCTGCATATTTGATACACTGATAGAGTTTATGAGCAAATTTTTTTAGATCATTTTTAGACTTGTCATGCGCACACTCAAAATAAATCTATTAATTTTCGAGTCTCCCCTATAATAAATAAATAGTAATAAATTTTATAATAAACTCAAATATAAACTGAATCCGTTATTCTTGACACGAAAGCAATCATTTAAAGCACGTTGGTCGTCGCGCAGCGCGTGTTCGAATTTCATGTAAATAAACAATGTATTTTACACACGTTGTATACGTCGCTAGGAGTCCCATATCGAACATGATGCGGCACGACGACTGCCGCCCTTTAAATAACATTAATATTCCATGCTATACAAGATGAGTTTGAATTACAATAACCATTATATACTGTTTAATTTTTACTTCTACAAATTTATTTTGTGATTTGGGTTTTTATGGTTATCAGTAAAGACAAAATTTCAGAGAGTCACTGACACTCAATTTTACTGACTTAAAAAACAAACAAACTCAAGTACATTTGTTAACAGTAGCACTGTCAAGATCAATAAATTTAAACAACACTCGTTGATTTTGATTTAAATTAAATTTAAGGGCGACATAATCATTGCACTATGCTATGTTCAATGTGAGTCCCATGCGACGCATACAACATATGTTAAATAAATGCTCTGTGTGTCTACTACTAGTATATGCCAGTTTAAAATAAAATGAAAAATTATTAAGTGTTTTTGAAAAGTTGTAACGTATAGGTAACTTGTATCCAAGCTGCTTGTCTCTTAATTGAACTGGAATAAGAAACAACAATAAGGTATTGTTATTTAGTGTACAATTTTAGTTTACCACTAGAGCTAACCCTAAGTCAAACCTGACAAGACCCACAAATATATATTAATCTTCCCTGCATTGCGGTCAACCTCTATCCGTAACAGGCTTACACAGAAAAGACTTAGTATAATTTAATACAGTCAGGACTCAACTTCTTAAAGCTAAGGCATAATATACAAAAAAAATGCCTAACAATGACACATTCAGTCATCCCATTAAAAGGAACGGATTCCATCAAACACAAGGCTGCCACGATTGCTAAGTCTTCCTATATTTACAATAGAATAAAAGTCTGATATGGGCACGTGCATTTAAGAGCCTGCGACAACAATGGGGATGGGTGTGTCTTGTAGTCCGACTATTGTTAGGAAGTCTAGTTTACTTGACAAGTGAGGACTCAGGGTCTATATAATATAAGAATAAAATAGAATACGCTGATCAGCTGTTAGGTAGTATCAAAACGTTACCAGGGAGACTTAAAAAGGGTGTGATTTTAAATGTAATGTATGCATTCGAAGACAAATATATTTTTCAAATTTGAAAAAAATCATTGTCAACTGACAAAAAAAAAAATAATCAAGTTATAATCTGAACTAATTTGGGTCACTGTTGAAGAAATAGTCCCCGTTATATACAAAATGATAGGCATAGGGATACTAAGACCCTGTGACAATACAAAACCTAGGCAGGTGACAGAAGGTCCGGCAAATTTCAAACGCCATTTAAGTTACTCTGCATTAAAATGTCCGGTAATCGTTCATTTCACACATTACTGTCCTGTATTTTCAATTAGAGGGAGAGAATGATAAAATCTTCAAATGCCACGAACATTAATTGCTAACCTTTTCACCACCAAAATTTCTCGCCAAAATTTGTCTGTACTTTTTTCTTATATTCTTCAACATTCCTGGAAATTAACCCTATATTTGGAGGCCAACAGACAAAATTTGAGTAAATTTTCAGATTTTACTCAAAAAATTGGGCCATTTTTGTCCCAATCTTCTGTAGGAAAGGTCAGACTATAAACAGGACTATTTTGTGAATTTGTGATGAAATGAGGGAACTGGTGGTGAAACGGTTAACATTAGTGTGTGCATATCCAGGTTCTAACAAATTGCAATAACCTGTATACAACTATCCGATAAATGATAAAACATTTAGACATTTAAGTTTGCTGTGCACTTATTTTAATTACTTATGTCCCCTGAAGACCTGTCCTTGTAACAACTCTATTGAATGACTGACAATGTCCCAACCATTGGAACTGATCAATAGTTCCAAATCAGTATAGTGTATCATCGGTAGTGTACTCTTAATATTTCAAACGATTCTAAAATTCCAATGCTACTAAGTAACATTGATGCTCTTAATGAATGTGATGTTTATAATGATTTATTGTTTTAATATGAGCATAGCAACAACAGCTGTGTTCTCTGTGTGTTTGATGGGTGATGTAAACTCTACAGTACAATTTGGGCGTATCTTAACTTACAAGTTGGATTTTGGCTTTGCTTTGCATGCAGACTGTCAAGCCTACACTCTATGTGCGTTTGATTGATGCTTGCATGCAGACTGTCAACTCTGTGTTCCCTGTGAATTTGACAGGTGATTCAATCCAGAACCTCAACTTGTAACTATACTGACAGCTTCTACATTTTCATTCTACTTCATTTCTAGTTCAAAACCCCATATTTTTCTTTCACCAAAATTTGCACAATTTATGTATTTTTCAATTATTTCTTTTATTAATGTTGGATCATTGTTTTATTGATCATTGTCTATAATTTTTTTTTAAATATGGAAAAAAATTATGCGTAATCTTTGTGTGTGTGTGTGAAAGGTAACAAGAAAATTTTGACTAACCTATTATAAAGGATATAAAGTAAATCAAACATATGTGTATGTTAATTGTATGCAAATTAGTTAGATGTATTATTAAAGGTTGCTCAAACCTGTTTCCTGGACATAGAGGGTTTGAAGTGGACAATACAAGAGTTTTAAAGCGAGAACACGTTCTATCCCCCATGTGTAAGTATAGGACAAATTACTAAAACTGTTGTATCTTTTATAATAGGTCCAAAACCCCCCATTTTTAATTTTTTTTTTAATGTAGTTTTAGACATTGCTTCATTACCTGAAGGTTTAAAAAACTGCAAAGATAAACCTCATGATGTAATGATGTTTTACATTTCCCCCATAGAATCCCATGTATTAACTCAGTAATCTATATTCAGTAATATCACATTATCACATTTTTTTTCCCATGTATGACTTTGTATAGTAAGGCCAGACCTTTTTATTCCTTGTTTCGCGAGTTTTTATAAGGCAACTTTTTTGAGGAGGGCGGAAAAAAAATAAAATTAATTCTTTTTTTGCATTAGATTTGTGTGATTCTCAAAGAATTGTAAGTGAAATCATTGATCGGAGAGAAGAAATGAAATAAAATTTTATTCCATGTATAACCTTGTTTCTCATCTGCGTGAGACTTTGGTACTTTGATCATGATACTGCCACGAAAATGCAACTTGGATTTGTTATGCGGCGGGCGGTAAAAAAAAATGAAGATAAAAATAATATTTTTTTAGCATTTTTTTGCGCTTACAAGTCGGCGGGCGCGAGAAATTACGCTGAAATAAAATTATATTTTTATTTCATTTTCGGCTTCTGTTCATTCGGCGGGTTCGCGAAACAAGGGATAATAAAAGTCTGGCCTAATAAGTAATCTATTCGCAAAACATAAAAATAAATAAACCCAGAGACTTTTGTGAAACTGTAATGAGAAGCCTTAATGGCCATTCAGACACTACTTGCCAGAATAGAATTAGGATTAAGGCCTTGCATACCAATAATTATAGGCAAGATTTGAAAGGCATTTTACTGAACCCAGAGCTTAGATGGAGTTGAGTCTAACTGAATTATTAGTCGTCAAATACTAATTGAAATCATCATTTGTGAATTCAGTGACACATGATAATGTACTATTGTCAGCCTACACACTTTGTTTACTTCACCCATTTTTTCCATTATAATTATTAATGGTCAATTTAATCATTTATGGAAAATTCAATTCATTCGAAATAAGTCATATAAATTTTTCACTTGCAAAATATTAACAAACGATGGAAAAGTTGCTATTTATTTGAATCCATTATATTCTTGGTAAATCTCACATGCTGGATAAAAACAAAGTGTTAGTAACATTTAGATATGAATGAGTTTTACTACTTACATCTTGGAATGAAGTTACTGTGTTCAGAAATGAAAACCGATTGTCGTGCTTCGAGAAGTTATGAGTAGTTGGTCTCTCCTGTTGGAAATCAAAACAAAAACAAAAATGAGTTAGTTATACAGATTTAAATAATATGATATTTCAGCCTTACTTTTTACTTTCAGTATCTTATCCAGAATTTTTCAACATAAATTGCAAAACGAAAAATTTGTTTCTAGTTGCCATAATGAGTATCATGTTATATATTCTAGAAACTTGTAACCAGAAATACATTTTTTTTTTTTAGTGGGTGGCTTTTACATACATTTTCTAGATAAGAGTACACAGAGTTATGTTGAATATACATTTTTTTTTTTAAATATTATAAATTCAATTTATGAATTCATCTCTAACACTTATGGCCACCTGTTGACTACACTTCAGAATGTCTGAGCACTTTGAGAGTCTTCTTCTGTAAGTACGGGACCTATGCAACCGCCACCTGGTTGATATTGATTCCACTATCTATACGACAGAATTCCTGCGTATTTAAGCAATTGTATATATATATATATATATATATCCCCAAGCTCTTCCAAAAGGTGAAACAATCAAAGTGTCACAGTTGTCGTGCAGTGTGAATTTATCTGTAAGCTAACTGTGTATTTCATACATGTTATGTTATGTCACATGGTTATGACGAATATTGATAACCACAGCACTTTTAGTAATACACAGATTTACATGTCATGTACCAATCTGGTCAGTAATATAGAAATATGTCGGTAGATCTTTTCAAAAAGTTCAGATAATTAATTCATTGATCATTTTAGTCAAAACACTTTTACATGTGATTTATATTGGTCATTAACACTGAAAATAAGTAATAGCTGTTATCACTGATAAATATGTTGAATATTTTTCCCTTTTATAATATATTTTGGTTGCTGCACATGCCAAAATAATTCTAAAAAGCACAATGGAGCCACATTGACATAGCAATCCAGAATCCGAGTTCATGAAAACACAACTTTAGTGATAAACTATCATTTATAAATAGAGAAATCTGAACAACGATTAAAGACTGGGGAATTAACAGAATAGACTCATATCTTTGGTAGAAGATAAGAAAATAGGTAGATGTTATTAGGGTTCACTTAACAGTCAACAATGTCTGGAGAAATCTGACTACTACGTAGTTGTGTTACCTGCTGTTACGGTAATGGTATGGTATCACTGTGAATGTATTATTAATGCTACTGGTCACCCCAAAATGATATGATGTGTTGATAGAAGGATCAAAAATAATAAAATTATTATGTCGTGAATAAACAATTTAACAATGTGTTATTATAAAAGTTACAATATATAATACCGGTAAGTTATAAATATATACCCACGCATACGAATTATTTCTCTCTTCTCAAACTATCTTATGCCGCACTCTTGTTGTGAGTGAATTTAAAGTATCGGGGTCAAACGTAAATTTTTTATTCGTACTAAGGTTGCTCTGACCAGTCTCTTTTATTGTACATCCCATGCACCGACAACGTTGTTTTTCATATATTTTTTTTATAAGCATGGCCCTGAATCTCCCGGCAACGTAACAACAATCGTCACGCCATGTTGTTGTCAAAACTTATACAGCATTCCATTGACCAATCATATGGCAACTGAACCGAAACATTTAACTTTGGTTTTCTCGTATATGAAAGGTATGGCACGGGTCGAGGCGATCGATCGCAACTTGCAAGAGCGTGGTGCCGAATAATGGAAACTTACCGAAAGGCGCCTCGAAAACTTCATTGGCGGTGACGGTTTGGCCTGCATTCGATACTCGTTAACGAAGTCATTTCGCATCTTGCTCCGAAAGTGGCCATGGAAGCCAGATGGATACTGTGAAAAACAACATAAGAACTTGTTCAGCACGTCGGGTCGACATTTTGTGTATTGACATTACTGTGACAGAACAATCTCTTCGACTGGATCGAAATCCAATTATTTGTCAGCTTACCCAGCTTCCTTGCGTGCTCGCAGCCATCGTTGCCCGGTACTCTGATGTGGAAGGCAGGTAATATCTCTTTCTTTTTTGCAGCTGCTCCCTTCTCGATCACCTTGACTGAAGCTTTAGTGGTTTCCAACGGGCATGGTAATCAGATTGCGGAAATAAACACAACGCCGTAACCAGAAAACAGAATACTATTAGCCCTTTTGTGTGGCTAGCCAATAAAACAACGCGAATGACCCCTTCAACCGTCAGTCATTCGGAAATGGGGCGTGCCTCGTTCGAAATAATTTATTTAAATTTTATGTTAATTTTATTTGCGCATGCTCAATAAAGAGGGTCATGAACTCAGAAGTTTACGTTTTCAAAGTTTACAGTTCTAAACATGCATTTGGTAAAGCAACCAGAAAATCCGACTGGATAACGTAACTGAGGTTTGTACGAATGTGTACAAATTTACTTGCAGTGAATAGGTAAGACGTTCACAATTTTGGTCTCGAATCTGAATGTCGAGTTCGGTTCATAAAAACTAACCGAAATCATGCCCACTCAGGCTGTCGTCTGCAACTTGCAAGATGCTAAAATTTTTGTAAAACATAACATTCGGAGCCGTTTTATATTTTTAAATTAACTGTGTTTGACACTAAAAGGGGAACTTTTGTAATCAATATTTTTGTGTTATAATCATTATTTTTAAATTAAATAATGAAGCATGACGACATTTCATTTTGTTGTCGTTTGGTTGCAAGTAACATGGTTTTCAGTTTCTAACTCTCGTGACTTTGGTTTCAGATTCATTCAATTTTCTCAAGTACAGCTATCATTTTGTAGAGGTGAGAGTAACAATGTTGCTGAATCAGGTTAGCACAAGAGACTTGTATACGACAAATCCAGGGTGAGAATGTATTTTTTGTTCTGTTTTTGTTTAGGGTGAACGAAGCATTTGTTGGGCTATGTCACTAATTTGTAGAGGTTGACAATTTTGTTAACGGTGGCAATTTTATGAAAGTTTTTATTGCTACACAAGTTCACTTGCGAAAAACTATTGGGGTCACAGACACAAATCTTGAGACAAACAAATGCTATACTTAATACCACATCCCTGTGGTCATACCAATTGCAGAGTATAAAACTGTATTATCAGATATATTTTGTTTGCATTTGACGTATGAACTAGTATGTGCCTAGTAGAAAATGCAAAAGTTACAGTATTTGCAATATACATGGATCAGAAATTAATTGTTAGCAAACAGCCAACATTCTTCCTGATATTATGAAATAAGATATTCAAATTCAAAATAAAATCAGTTGATACTTGGGGCAGACATTTGATTTGTGTCGTTCACGCACTAAAAGATCTTGCATTGAAAATCATCTAATTGTTCAAAATGATTTTATGTGCATACCAATTGTTTTTGTCGCAATGAACTTTTCTTGATATTATTCCTTCTTCCTGTTGTTTATTCTAATCAAATGCAACAAAATACAACTACTAGTGCATCATTGATGGGGACTTGTTTTATAGAGTAATTTTGCAGTTTTTGTTTTTACAATATCTTTGCAGAAGCCAGAAAATACAGTTGGTAAACTAAAAATCTTTAATAGCTAAACCTAATACTTTACTTTCAGAGAATACCTGAGAAATACTCGTTTTGCAAATGACTGGGAAGATTCTGCTTTATTGTCAACTCAAGCATACAGTCAAAATAATTCCCAACAGATGAATTCACAGTATGAAAATTCTCAGACTAGCTCATCTGAATTGTTTTCTCAGAGACTATCCCAGCAGCAGGTAAGAAATTATCTTTTTAGCAGCAGAGAACATACTAGCATTATACATATAATACAATTGCCGGAGTAATATCTGAATCATTATTCTGTGATAGTAATTGAAACATAGCGATTCTGAAGTGCAAACATAGTAAAAAACAACGAAAGTGTGATTTTTTGTTACAATTTAATATTCAGCCACTCAAAGACTTTTTGGAAATTTCATATATGGCCAAATTTCTATTGATGCAAACTCAGTCATTCATACAATTATGTGTTATATCTGTTGTAAGTCTCTGGATTGCCAGTGGACTTTCTGTTAGCAATAAAATTACTATGTTTATTCTACTGTGGTGATTGGTGCTGATTTTGTAGATAATTTTGCCTCCAATTTTTTTCAATGTTGTTCATTGATTTACTATATTTTTATACAGTCCAACAGTGACACATCCAAATATCATCTCAAGTATATGTCAATGCCGCCATTATTCTCAAAGGATAATCCTAAAACCAAAACCACAAGAACAAATAATGTGAATGTAAACTATGTAGATCAATTAGAAGTTAATAAACAAAAAGCAAAGGAGAGAGATGAAAGGTAAGTACATGTATCTACAAATTCGACTGTCAAATCATTGTCGCTATAATAATAACAAATCAAAAAGCCATTAATGTATTTTATCCTTTTCATACAATATACAAAAGTAGTTTTAGTTAGGATGCTTTATGCCACTCTCTTTTTAGTTAAGTCTCTAGAGGGCGCTGTCTTCTAATTTGAAAATTAAATATTATTACTGTAGAGACTTGATAAATAGAATATTTGCTGGAGTTAAAACATGTGTTGAGGAAGTGAAGTCAGCTACAGAGACAATAAAGGAGACTGTTGACAATGGAATGACCAATGGAACTGAACGGTTTGCCAAGTTAATCAGCAAAGGTATGAATGACCAAAATTATTGTAGATATTGTTAATCAATCTAGTATGTTTGCAATTCTGTAACAATTTCAGTGTGTAGCTATCAGTACACAATGGCAGAGTAATTTTGTGTGTTATTACAATCTTGTGGTAATTGGGAGGTTTGTGTACCACTAAAATTTCATAATACACATCATACAACCATTTTATTCAAGAGTTTCTTGCCAGTACAAGAACACCACAGAGCAATTCCAATCTAAAGTGAACTATATAGTACAAAATTAGTATTCAATGTGAAGCATTTTTCATTAGGATAGTTGGGGATACGTACCAGACTTGAGTTGTTTTCTGCATAGCCATTAATAGGTCTCTTCCCTTTGAATTTAAGTTACAACTGCATCCAATCAAATTTGACATTTACAGTACATTTAGTAGGCAATCACAGAAGAATTCAACAGCAATGCATGTCTAGATTTACTGTAGTCAAGACAATAATTTAGTCAATAAATAGCACAATACGTCTGATTTGATTTTTGGTTGCTAAAAATTCCCATACCGGTAAATAGGATTTAAAAATAGGACTTAAAAAATCAATTTTTGCAATATGCTAATTGTGACTTTATAATTTATTGATTTCTTAGCAAAAGTATTAGAAAATTGATTAATTTATCTGTTTTCGAAAATGCATGTTTTTAGCATCATCAAATCATAGATTGATAGCTTAATTGGTTTATTATGTTCTCACAATAATTGCTGGATGGTCTCCTTTTTTTCTTCATAGTGAATGAAGACTTATTTATGCATTATAAGACACTACTGGAAGCACTCAATGCAAGAGATGAAGAGAAACAGAAAATACAACAAATGGAAAATATTATTGCTGCTGTAAGTTTTAGTATCTGAATGAAATTTCATGCAAGAAATAATATTATTATACATCTGTCACCATAACGCCATACGTTACAGCGTGCCGTAATTTTGCGATATTGACCTCCGCTGTGCATCGGTCGATACTCCAGCTGTATTGTCTTCGTGCATACTTTTAGGTATCCTCATAATAACCTCATATTATTATACCTCATGTGCAAAATCATCACACTTGACTGTTTGGTCAGATCATGTGGTGGCCAGTAAAATTATTGAGTAATGAAAACCCAGTGATATCATTTTTGCACATGCGTAGTTGCTTACAAACAATTATGTCGACAGACTCCAATTATAATAAAATGCATAGTTACCCCAGTATCAATTAATATTCAGTTTCAATGACCCTCAGAGGAACTTTTGACCTTGGCCAACAATTTCCTCTACTGATCATTGAAACTGAATATTGACCTTCACTTTTGTAACTATTTGTTTATTATATGCCCATTCAACAGTTGCATAAAACACACAGTTGTATATTATATATGTATTTGCATGTTTTATAATTTCTCTGTCAATTTACTAATGCATGTTTATTTTTCCATACTTTCCATTTCCATTCACTCATGCTTTTTTTGAATGTGGGACTAAATACCAATGATGGCAACTGTAACCTCCAATAAATTTGACAGAACTGTGACATATGAAAAATATTTACTGCAAGCTGCTTAATTTTTGTGATTTTATGTATTTGTAAATACAAAATTATTTTAAAGTTGCTAAAACTCCAGAACAAATTGTCACTGCTACAAGAGTTCATGATTTTCACTGACTTGCGAAAATTTTGCTTCAACAAAATAAACTGGTTTACAGTACTACCTTCCGAGACACAGCTGCAATTTTTACCATAGAGGGCATACTTTTATTGAATTAAAATGGAAAAAAATGGCTGATGCGCTATGAATTTACTGATACGCATAATCACCATAACATTGGGGGAGGGGTGTTAATATTGAAAATAGTTTATTGTGTTCATGCAGTTCTCCTATGCAAGTCTGCATGCATGATATTGTAAAAATCTTTCCTAAAATCAATATATTCTGAAATGTTCATTTTTATTCTCTGTTTAGAAAGATGCCAAAATAGACTTGCTTCATTCTCAATTAGATGAGTGTCAAAAACAACAGCATGAAGACGTCATTCAAAAGCTCAAAGATGCCTATAATGAACAACAAAAGCTTAATCGAGAACATCTAGAAATATTACAACAAGAGAAATCTGTCACTTTGGCATATAATGAGAAGAGTGCTGCTGAAAACAATGCTTGCAATCAAAGTGTTAGAAACACGAAATGTAATATACCTGTTTCTGTTGCCATGGAGACAAGTGTACCATGCTGCAATGGTATGCACCAGTCTTATGAAGGATGGCAACGTGATGAACCACCCAAGTATTTGAACAATGTACAACACCAAGACGTACAAACAGTACAACCCATTAAGTATATTTCTGCATATCAGACTACGTCCAACATCCATCAGGTCCCATTTAATCACTCTAGAAATACAACTAACATTGAACAAAATCAAGCTTATTTGAAAACCATACCAAGTAAAACACTAAATCCTCAACAACATGGCAATGGGGAGCAATTCATGGAAAATGAATGTCAACAAGTACCTCAAATGAACAAAAGTATGGTTCATCCTCTGCATGTCATATCCCCTCATAGCGAAAACAATAGATGGTATCAAGCAGGTAAAGCCAAAGATAAGCAGTCACCAATTGCAACTGTTATGCCACAAGTCAAGCAGCCTTCTTTTGACAAAACTGAAGAAGTTATTGATGATGTTCCTGATTATATAGTTGATCAGCTTGAACATCAAGTTGGAACAAATCCTACAAGTGGTAGAAAACAAAAAAAGTTCCAGAAAAGAAGAAACGAGACTAGTGAACAAATTAGAAGATCAAAACGAATCAGCTCAAAACAGAGAGTTAAAGACCATACAGTACTCCCTACTGTTGCCAGTAGGAGCAGACAGAATAGTGGAAAACGAGGGGTTTTGCTACAGCCACACCTAGATGTTTATTCATATCAAGAAGACGACTATAGTACAACAGTAGATAAAACAATGAACATTGCTGCTAGTAGGAAGCCACTAAAAAGAAACACTTCTCTTGTAGATATTGTACAACAAAGAAAGAGTGAAGTGAAACCACCTATTAAGAAATACAGAAGAAGCAGCAATTTTGACCAGAGAATGCAGATGACCGAGGATGATTCCGAAAATGAGGAAATAGAACTTATCACTAGACAAGCAAAACAACAAAAAATGACACCAACTGTATTAAGATTAAATGTCAATAACTCAAACAAGTCTGATAGTATTTCGCATCTCCTATTCAAACAAGTGAGAAGAGACCAACATAACTTTTCTGCAAAGAGCACACCTGCTGAACATAAACTTATTCAAGGTAAGTTCACATTTTCCATTGTCTGGCACAGAGGGCGCTATGCCTTAACCTTTTCACCACCAGACTTTCTTGTCTAAATTTTTCAGCACTTTTTTTTTTATATTCTTCAGTATTTCTGGAAATGAATTCTAATTTTGGAGCCACTGACATGATTTTAGTTTATTTGTTTATTTTTGTCCCAATCTTCGGAAGGATAGTGTAGACTATAAACCGGACTATTCTGTGGATTTGTGATGGAAAGAAGGAACTGGTGGTGAAAAGGTTAACAGGAACACACCCTGTAATACCTTTATTAACCAAACACTGACTGAAGTATAAATTTTATAATTTTTGCAGAAAACAAGCAAACCAGTAACATTTTATCAACAGCAAACTATTATTCAGATTCAGAAGAGAGTTCACAGGAAAATTTATTTTCTTTGCTGATGCCGTGTTCTCCAGGTATTCATTTTTCTTAGTGAAGTGTTCCTTTAATAATTCAATAAATCTTTTGTTTGTTTTGAACAAGATACTGTAAAACACGTCTTTATAGCTAGCATGTTCTTTTATGTAATCTGTAATCTTGCTAATCAAGATGTAGCTAATTTAAAAGAAATTAATATTCACTTAATTCTTGCATTGCATTTTATGAAATGTTGTTTTACAGTAGTTGAACATGCACATATTTAAACATGCACATATTTTATTAATTTATCAATAATTTAATTCATTTATCAATTGTTTGTTTACTGTATGATTTATTATTGCTTGGAATTTATTTTTGCTAAAGGAATGAGTCAGTGAAAATAAAATCTAGCAAATATACTTTTTTCTATAATTTACATTCAACTTGTCACAAGTCAGTGAATTAATTCCAGCTAAAATAAAGTATTTTATGGTATATTAGTTTCCAGAAACACAGAGGAGAGGGAATCATCCACAGAAGATGATTTCTGGATTAGTCCCAAGCAAAATATGATACAAGATCAACAACTAGAAGATGTAAGTACTAAATTTTACTGAATATCATATATAACTGACCACAGTTACAGTTATTCTTCTTAATGATGTTGAAAACTCATCTCTTTTTTTGTTTATCCTTACTTCGTGAAGAAATGTTCTAGAAGTTGTGAAGCAAGAAGAAAACTCCCTGAATATCAATATACTGTGAATCACACAATCAACAATATTTCTTGCTTAAGGAGATCAGTTAAAGTAGGTCAACGCAATAGAAAGTTTAGGTAAATTATTCAAAGGTTATTAAGATTTTATTGTATACACATTTTTTTTTCACTTTAGATAAAGCAATATTTCCCTCAATGATTGTTGTAACAAATTAGAATGATGTTGAAGTTTGCATCTCTGAGAACCAGGAAAAATTTATTATGAAAAATTCCACAAAAGTTTAGAATGTTTCACACCTTTGATGTATATTTTTCCAACATAGCATTGCACAATATCTCTGTGTCTCTCAGTGTCTTGCAGTTTCAGTTTTGAGCAAACCAACTTGATATCTCCCAAAATATTTAATACATTATTTTTAGGGGCCTGGCCTTGTGTAAAAATGACTTAGATTCATCGGAAGACCTTACTGTCATTGGTCAGAAGGTCGCTGATTAGCATATGTGTAATCCATGACTTGACTTTTGTGCAAGTTGTCAATGATCCCCTATAATTATGATCTGAGATGTAGTTCATTTTTTGACAATCTTTAACGATCATTCAAGGGTTAAAGATACGTCAAAGAGAGATTAAACAATATCAAAACTGACATTTATGCTCTGTAGGTAGATATCCTGACTATGGCACCTTCAGGGTGGGAAACATCAGATACAGTTTTTATAGATACATTACTATACATTTGATAATTCTTGAATGCTTCTCAATTTGTCAGTGAGGTATGTAAGTTGTGCTGTGTCTTAAGGAGGAAGGTGTAGGAAGTTTACTGTCACAAGAATGACACCTTTTACCCAAAAGTTGATCATATTTATAACAAAGCTTTCATATTCATAATCTACAAGAAAGAAAAAGTATGTTTCAATAATAATGTTTGTTTTTTTTAAATAATTTTGTTAGACAAATAATAGAAGTAAAAATTGAAAAAAAAAAGTATTAACTGCATCAATTTTCTAGCTTTGTTAACTTCTGGTGTGAGAAATGTTCATTTACTAACAAAAATTTCATTTAATATATTGATCTGACATTGTATTCTGTTCTGTTTTAGATTTTAAATAAATGTTAATTGCCATTTATTATTTATTGTGAGATTCAGTCAAGAATTCCCAATTTGCACTCAAATTTTCTTGATTTCATTGCTATCTCTTTCATCTTTCTCATCTCAACTTCCTCTTCTGTCCATGGTCTGTAGACTTTCTCCCATTCCTCCGGTGGGAAGAGCCTTTCATAGTGGTCTCCAGATCCAATTCCAATCTATGTACAGAATAATATTTGGTAAGGTACATACATGCAGGTTTATATATACATTTTCAAAAAGTACAGTGACTTCAATAATTTCACTATTATAAATCACCACATTTGTCATATGTATTATATACCCACATTGAACATGATGTAGTGTGATGACTGTAGCACTTTAATCATACATTAAAAGTACTACAATGTTGTGGTTCAAAGTGAAAATGTGTATCCATATACATACCTGTCTATTAAACAGATTTTTTAGCTTGTTGGTAAACCTGTCTGGGTTTGTATCGCCAACAAATATTTTCTTATCAGCTCTGACAACCAAGGACCCACCAATATGCACTACTTCTTCCAATTTGCCACATCTGTAGGAATAGAACACACCTTGTGGGAAAGCTGTACACTTACAGTCACGGGGGTTCATATCACCAGGCTTGAAGAATTCCGTTGCACTTGTTGAAGGGAACCTAGGAGAGATTTATAAAATAAAGTTATTTTCCAACAGTACACTAAAAATACACCATTATTATGCAATAAATGGGTACATGTCTGTTTGTCTATTTATTTGTTTGTTGCATTTCTCAGAGGTTCACAGACTTATTTGTACATAGTTGATACTTGATTATGGTATACTTATTTTTGGTCACTTTTGCTTATGACTTGATAATACAATTTACAAACTTGGCAAAGAGGCAGTGTATTGTTTAACACATCCAAGATTTGGCTAACTGGCAGCTATTTTTGTATGACATCTTTTTAGCTCCAGACTGGACTGGGTTACATTGCATTATTCATGGACTGATTTTTCCAAAACTTGGTACAGGCTTGATACATTACGGTATACATATGCCCCAGATTTTCAAAATTGTGCTGCTAATTCAACTCAAATGGCGAACTGGCAGCCATGTTTGACTCCAAAATAGTCTAAATTAGAATATTAAGGCACATTATTTATTTCGAAATTGGTGGACAGGTGTTCATTTGTTCATCAAAAATACTTATTTTTGTTCATTTTTCCTTATAACTTCAGAATACAATTACTAAGTTTATTCAGATTTGGTACAGAGGCAGTATATGCATGAAGATGCAAGTTTATTTTTTGAGCAATATTGCTCACCATTAGCCATTTTGTTTGACAAAAATCAGCAATTTGTTTCTTGCACAATTCTGTTTATATCTCAAATTCACAATGTCCAGTTACCGATATGTCCAAACTTGGTTCACAGACAATTGTGTACTAGCACATCAGTGAAAGTTGATTATGTCACAGTTGCCTGGTTGCTATTGTGTTTTTGTTCTTATTCACACATTTTGGCTTATATCTCAAATTCAAGCTCTCCAATTAGGTTGAAACGTATGTCACACTACGATCCAACATTCAACCAACTGGCAGTCATGGACCATATCACAATTCCAAACCATAGTGTATTGTGGTATTGTTATGACAGAAAAAAATAACTCCACTAGTCATAAAGAACAATATGACATAACTATATTACAATGCACTATAATTTGAAATTGTGATACATGTTTTACATTTTGTCAACATTGACATTAGAGACTCATGTTAAATTGTCTGGCAGTCCAAAAAGATCAAAAAGAGGCATATAAATGCAGGCATTTCATTTGTCATATATTATAGTACAAGAACAGAGGGGACTTGTTTTGCACACTTCTGCTTATATCTGATGTTGATCTGATGAGGTACGGTACTAAAGATATATGTGGAGCAAATAAAATTGGCTAATTTATGCAAATTAGGTACTGTAAGATACTTTATATTAGCTGGATTTAATTTTCGCTGAAAGGACTTTTTGGGTGTTTTGTATGGAATTTATTTTCACTGATGTTTGAATGTAAAATATAGGAAAAAATGTATATTCGCGGGATTTTATTTTCACTGAATCATTCCTTCAGTATTTTACAGTAATACTTGTTTTCTCTGAAAACAATTGATGAATTAATTATTGTTTGTCAGTAATTTTTTTACTAATTCATGATGGGTAAATGCAAAATATAAAGAATAAAACAGGTTTTCAAAGTTGACTTCCCCAAATATAAATTCTCAGTAAAAATGTTTATTATTTTACTTGAAAAAGAATAAATTTCACTGAGAAATATATACTCACATGTGGTGACTGTCTTCAATTGTAATAATAATCATGTGTGCTTGGTTCATGAAGTAATCATTCTTCAACACCCATGCTTGGGGAAGTTCATAATAATACTCTGCCACACCTGCCATTTGTTCACTGCAATCTGAAAATAAAACCATCTTGGAATTTATTTTTCTGTTAGGAATGAATCAGTGAAAATAAAATCCAGAGAAAATACATTTTTTCCTGGATTTTACATTCAACTGAAAATCAGTAAAATAAATTTTATACAAGACAGCCAAAATGTCTTTTCATCATAAATTAATTCCAGCTAAAATAAAGTATTTCACAGTACACTATCTGTAATCATTTTGACTATTTACCTATACATGTTTGCAGAGTATCAAAAACAAATAAATAAGTACCTACCACTTTTGGCAGCTTCTTCTGGTTTCAGCACTAGGACATCACAAAGAAATCCTTGTCCAAGCTGATAGAGAGCTGATGAAATACTTACATGATCTATAGATAAAATAAACTTTACTTTTATATTTTATACATGGGGAATACGAACATTGAAAAAGTTTACAATTTCAACATTGATCGTTATTAAAAGTGTGTATGTGTATATATTATATTTGGCATCACTGGAAAATATTACATTTTGCATGAAGTACCCTCTTCCCTAGATAATATAGGCGAGTTATTTAGATGTACCGGTATTTTACAGTTAGTGTTATATATATTAAATAATGTACTTGCGTGTCATAAAATTTGCTAACTCTGTTGCATCAATTGATGGGAATATCTTTTTAGCTAGGTCTCCTCCATCATAGCGCATGTCCATCATGTGAAACAATGTTCGGATATTGTATCTGAAGCCATGAATAAAACCAGAAGCTGCTTTGTGATCCCGGGACTGCATGGCAGTACCAATAAAAAACATATCTGGTACAGTTGTCTCCCAGTGTTCATCCAATACTATGAACTTGCCATCAGTGTGCGTTTCTGTTAAACAAGTAAAAATGTATTGTTTATCTATTAGTTAAAACAAATTTATTCATCAAGACATTTATTTTTTGTCAGCCATGTTTGTAAACATAAATAATCATACATAAAAAAAATACTTGATAATTCTTGAATGAATTTACTTCAAGAACCAATTTATTGTTCTTTATCTATGTATGGTGCAGTGAAAAACAAAGCTATGGTTGTTATGAACATTTTATAAATACACATTTTTATAAATCCAAATGGCTGTTTGAATTCAAATTGGCCAATCCAGAAATGGTATTGTGACATCATCAAATTTATCACCAACAACAAAATTCATGGCCGTGCTAAACAACAGTGGTCTAACACTTCCTGTAGCAAGATACCTAAAGAAGTGTTTTGAAATAAGACGGCAACCCCAGTGACAATTTTCTTTCACAGTTAAGTTTTGCATTTTGTTTTCTATCTATAGCTCTGCTGTCGATGAAGTCGAGCGGAGCTTATAGTATTACTGATTGTCCGTCGTCGCTGGCGCCACTGTCGTCAACTTAACAATTTCGACTTCTTCTTAAAAACCACAAACTGTATAGCTGTGAATGTGGACCTCTCTCAGATTTTTTCATTTTGTGATGATATCTTTAATTCACTAATTTTCATGAATATTTTTGTCATTTTTTGTAAAAAGTGATATTTTCGACTTCTTGTTAAAAACTGCAAGTCTAATTGTTTTGATATCATGTATACTACATAGGTACTACAGGTCTACCTCTCTCAGATTTGTTCATTTCGTGATGATTTTGTTCTTCAATAATTTTAATGAATATTTTTGATAAAAAGTTATATATTAAAATTTTTTTTGAAAACAGCAAGTCTGATTGCTTTAATACTATACATATTGTTCATTTTCTGATGATATCTTCAGTTCTTTAATTGAAATGTGCATTAATAACAGCGGAGCTATCTCAGCCGACAGGCTGCTAGTTTTATAGTATAATAATAATTTAGTCTTAATATTATTATTTTTTTTTGTAATGTACCGGTACTAGCTTAGTTTTTTTTCAACCTTTTATTCTTTCTAAAACATTTGTAACCATTGCCAATCATTCCAGGGAATGTGTAAGTGTTAATAAAACAAGCCATGTATGGCACAGTCCCCGTTAGTTATTGAATTTAAGATATATAGTTTTGTTTATAATGATCGACATCTTGTATCTGATCGTCAAATGAGAACTTGTCCATATTGAGAGATATCGCTCTAGAACAGCATTAATTAAAACAAAATCAGCCATTTTGAATACATCTATAACATACTGTATAATGAATATATAAAATTTGAACATAATCAGTCAAAGCATGTCAGAGATATGGCTCTGGAAGCCCATTCATTAAAACAAAATGGCCGCCAGTCAGCTATTTTGAATCTAATCTGAAAAATAAAGTGACGTGAAGTTTTAACAAAATCAACCCATAAATGCCACAAACAATTGATTTTTGATGATTTTTTCAGCACAAAAATGGCCGCCATTTAGCTATTTTGAATCAGATAGTCAAACCAATATATCTGTATATCTATGTCATGATGTATAATGAGTATATCAGGGGTTTCATTAAGGGCAGGCCGTCAGCCATATGGCCTGCTACAAGCCCAAATTGGCTGTCTACTCTCTGCTCCCGATCGGCTACACTGGTCTCGCTGCAGTGCTTCGCACTGACCAGAGCCTTTTTATTTATTTTTTTGGCCTGCTGTTACAGGATGATGGCCTGCTAATAAATGCATTTGTGAAACCCCTGTATATACAATTTGAACATAATCAGTCAAAATGGCAGAGATATGGCACTAGAACTGCATTCATTAAAACAAAATGGCCACCAGTCGGCCATTTTAAATTCGATCTGAAAAATAAAATGACGTGCATCAGAAACCCATAATGTCTAATGTATGTAAGTTTGAACAAAATCCATTAAGAAATGCCAGAAATGCTTGATATTTGATGATTTGTTAGCACAAACATGGCCGCTATTTAGCCATTTTGAATCACAACATGAATCAAATTGATGTGCATATGTATAATATTATGTATGATGTATGTGTGAAGTTTGAATGTAAATGGTCCAGGCATGTCTAAGATATAGTTACGGATGCACAGAGGTCAATCCATAAGTCCCTGTTTTCGGACTGCGTCCAGACGGGGACTAAAAATTATTAAATTATTAATCATTAGTTATAATTAACAAGATAGTTCAACTCTATTCAATCAGCAAGCACCTCATTTTGATTATGTGGACAGTTGCAACAGCTATGTCACATGAAGAAATGTGAGTGCATTATAAGGATAGACAATTCTCTTCCGTCAATTTGCATGAAAGCTATTTTCCTACCTGGTTTACAACTTTCATCAAACATGTCAATATTTATAAACTTCCACCCAGTTGCTAGAATTACACTGTCATAACCTTTGCTGGTGAAAGTGGCTGTGCCAGGTGGATTCCAATGGGGAAGCTCCATTTCAAATGTCTGAGTGAATCTACCATCTTCTTCTTTTACAAACTGTTTTGTGTCACATTGACGAAGTGCGTGTAATGATTTTAAATGGTACATGTCTAGGATGTTGTTGTTTACTGCTCGGAGGTCACCAACAAAATGACTATCCCATGAAAATATCACCGGTGTTCGAGTACACATGTGAATAAGTGCAGCACTGTCGGAAATATGGTCTGCAACCTAACAAGAAAATGCAATGAGTTGAAAACAATTTGCTAAGCTTGCAGCACTTCTACTGTTGTATCTTATCAGGTGAGGATACCAAATTTTGACTTTTTAAATAGTGCCAGTAATTAAAAGAAATTGTTGCATACTAGTAGTACACTTACCTCAAAAGCACTGTTCCCTCCACCAAGAATTAACACCTTCTTATTTTCGTATAATTTCTTGTCAAGACTGTGTTTTTGATAAGTGTCGCATAGTTCAGCACCTTCAATCTTTGGTTTGTCTGGCATGGCAGCACCAGTTGCCATAAGTAGTACTTTACATGTATATTTCATTCCATTCTGTTCCGTAATTGTGTAGAGAGATCGATATTTGCCTTTTAGTATTGGATCCCGATGGATGTTTGTTACTGTGGTATTTAGACGAATATTGAGATTGAATTTCTTTGCATAGTCTCTCATGTATCTAAGGTGTGAAATAAAATAACAATTTCAGTGTTTGTTTCAATGGTGACTAGGAATAGTGAACCATTCAAAATTTAACACCTCGGTCATGATTTTCGTTCTTGTATGAATTGACAAGATATCTACCAGAAGTAAATAGCAAATATATAAAATATATTTTCCACCATTACCAAAAATGTTCGAATGTTAATAAAATTACCTTCCCATTTGTACACATACACATACAGAAATCATGTCTGATTTGAAGTGACTATGCTTGGTCCGGAGCTTGGCAGCAGCGGAGAAATCAAGTGCGTCACCAAGTTGATTACGAAGTGTACTAGCTTGAAGAAAAATCGCTCTCAAAACGTCACAATACATTGAAATCCTCGCCTGCATGTCTTACATGTATACATGCATCATTCTATTACTGCATACATTTCATAAAACAAATGTTAACTCACTTCACGAGCAAATCTGCATTAGGAAATAACTCGCTTGTATAATTCGTGAACAGCAAATCTTCTTCATCACTAAGCAGCGAGTTCCAATCGTGCCTAAGATTGTATTCTTTCTCAGGGAAATAGTTGAACTTTTTGTTGATAGATATTAACTTTCGATGGCGTGGATATCTTACAAAAAAAGAGCCTACTCCACCATCTCTCTCCAATACGATGTAGTCTTTATTTGCCTTTTCCAAGAAGTACGCCATTTGGAGACCAGCTGGTCCGCCGCCAATGACAAGGTATTCGTAGTCTAGTAAGTAAGAATGTCAATACGATGCATGTAATTTAAATCATTGGTTATGCATGACACTAATGTTTACTGACATTATAAATAAATCTCCGCCAGGCAAATTTAAAGACAATATGTTGATTAATTGGGTGTGGAACTCCGTGAATAGGCCAACCCTCACCACTAAGTTTAAATCCAGTTCGCCAAACCGGATTCGGACGATAGGGCCGGTAGTAAAGGGATACATCGGACATATTTTGCACGAACAACTGCAGTATCAATGTTCTACCATGACAATATAGCGTGACACACTGAATTGGAAAGCAAATTACCTGTCTTGTCCATTTCGATTTCTAATTGTACAGCTCACTGATAGAGAATTAGTTAATATACCTGTGATAAAACAGAATTTTACTAGTCGACGATATAGTATTTATACAGAATGTGTAATAACATAGTGTTGATAATATAGAAGAGAAAAGTATTATTTGGGTCGGCGATCACGCCAGGGCTCGGAACAACAATGAGGTTATGCGTCAATAGATACTGCAGCAGATATATCGGGAATGTCACGGAGGGCGACCCCAAGTCAACTCGACCCCCATATTGGTATTGGCAGTGTCGGTGACACACTGCGTTGTCGATTTCACCTACTTAAGATATCATCGTGTGCGCTATGGTTAATGCCATAATGGCTAATTGTTGATTTCACTAACTTACGTACACTAAAGCGAGCGAAATCTACCTATTTTACAATGTTCACCGACATATGGACAATACCTACACTTATATGGGGGCCGAGTTAACTGGGGTCGAGGACTGTATGGTACCATGGATGTACTAAGACTTACTAACTAACTAACTGACTTACTAACTTACTAACTTCTTAGTACATCCATGATGGTACATAATGCGAGTTTCAATACTTTTAGCGAAGTGCAGTAATGCCAGTGTGACATTATTTTCGACAAGAACGAATATATTCTTACCTGTCTTTAGAAGACTATGAAGGCTGCAGCTGGTGCTATAGTGGTGCCAACAGTGTTATATTATGTGGTGTCTCCGGTGGTTCGGTGATAACAATGAATATAGAGTGGCATTCGGCAACGGTAGGTATAATAGGAATACAGTCGATGTCGGCAGCGGGCTACATTGTAATTCGGCTTGTAATCGTAATCGCCGAAGTGTGAAGTGGTCAGTAACACTTGACAAGTTTGCAAAAAAATATATGCCACACAACACGCCCAACAACGCTACTGTTTACCTGACATGTTGTCGATTTCAATAATTTTCTTGACTGCTGTCGATTTCAGTGAGCAAGTTTACAAAAAGACACTGACATTACATGGAAACACAGACATTGCAATAATGCTGATCGCCGTGTATTTTATTTTTTTACTGTGATATGACACAGCACTGATGCGTCACTGAAATCATGGAGCTAGCTCCATTCTGAAATCAACAACACATTCAGTATTTTATTTTTTACCACAACACTCTCAGACCATTAACACCCACATAAACCGACCGAGTCTAACATCGGCCGAGTCCTTATTGGGCCGAGTTTGGCGGACACCGGTATAAATAGAGCTCATCGATCGGTTTGTGATTTGGCTTAACATCTGATGGTTGTGTGATTAAATGTCACATTTGCATATGACTCCATTTCAGATAGAGGTGAGAGCTGCTTATGACTGTTGGAAAATTCCATCAAACTACTCGTTATACTTCTCCACGTTGTTCATTCCAAACACACCATTCAGTATTCATATCTTGATGTCAACACTGATTTGTGAGATCGTCTATTACCGTCATTCAGTCCCTCACGCATGAAGCATGGATGTACTAATCTTAGTACATCCATGCATGAAGTAACCAAAAGGATACAGATTAACCATTTATTTTTAGACGATGCGAAATAGACAATACAGTCACCCTAGAACTAAATTACAGGAAGTATAACAGCATTCAACATCGTACACACTTAGTGGTGATATACCTAATTCCATGAAAGGCGCGACAATGTCATTTAAATCATTATCGGATAATTATTACTACCTAATACTAAAATATGTTTGGATAATTAGAGTACTAGCACATTAGCATGTATGGTCCGGTTAGACTTAAAATACACCACGAATATTCACTTTTGAGATATAATTTTTGGTATGTGTTGATTCTTGGATATTTCATCTTCGTCGTCCTGTACGTTTAGTAATTCGAACTTCCCAGTTTGCGTAAAAAGGGCGAGTTTCGCGATTTCCGCATCGAAAATGCCTTTGCTTCAGTATTTGCTGAGGGACGGCCGCTTAGGTATGTGCTCTGTAAATTGCAGCACATGGACCTAAAAACGTTAGGTAATCAAACAAAAATTACGTTGTACTAAAGTCCAAAAAGTATGTTCAAGGTTTGCATTTTGTCGTAGCATAAAAACGATTTACTACCTCGCTTATTGTGACACCCTCAAATCAACTGGTTTCCATTCCCCTCAAGAGTCAAAATGGTATGTGCCTCCAATGTACCCACGACTCGAAACAGTCTTTTTTGCCTGGCGTGTTCATTTGTCTTCAATAACGTGGCTGTCGATGTCCTACTCATAGCATACACGGTTTTTACCTTCAATTACTTAATCTAATTGAGGTAGCAGGCATTCACGCTAAATTTTGGATTTGGTAAATAACCTATCCTGTTTTTGGCCTCAACCTTTTTTCGCTCGAAAGGCAAAGGCGATAAGACTAGATTCTCAAGGACGCAGCAGTGGCGGACCCGGGGGGCAGTGGGGCCATGCCCCCCCCCAACGCATGACGATTCATATCATCTGGATTACGCATAGCTGCGATTTACGCTCCCTCCGTATATCTTAAGCGAAGCTTGGACTCCCCCCCCCAATACATTTTGCTGGATCCGCCACAGGTCGTTTGGATCGGACAATTTCTTTTGTTTCGAATTCGTTGTACGCCTAGAAACATAGCAACGTTGTTTTGGGGGAATATACTAGTATAACATGTTCTGTTCCAATAAAGGATTTTCATATGCATAACAATTCCTTACTGAAACATTTCCTGTACTCTCTAAAATTTTGCAATGCCACTAGCCCAAGATGTACTTCTTGTTCAACACGTTGTCGAATAATATAATAATACAAATGTAATTGTTTATTGCATCTTTAGAAATATACATTTCTTTCAGTATATAGCAATAGGAATATTAATCAATACAGATAAATAAAATAAAATATAACAAGTTAGTAAGAATTTTGAAAAGTAAATAAAATATAATAAGTTCAAATCACATATAACACGTTGTTGAATGTTCGCGTCACTGTACGTAAAAACACATTCCGAACTTGACAATTTTAAAGTTCAGATAGATGGAAATACCAGTTGCATAAATCATGAAGATTGATCATTCGATTGCTGACCGGGATAGCTGCATTTAGTGTTCTTTTCTATGCAATATAAAATCATATGGATGCTGTGGGCGGCGAAGGGTAACAGGTTGTTTTGGTTCAACGGCTCTCAAGGCACGGGCAACTGACATTTCCTGACTTTTTTTACTATTCTGGCGTGTTCTGGGCTGTATATAACAGTCAGACACTGACAAGTAAGTGTTTTTGGCTGTTTCCATGGTAGAACATGACCGTTAATCAATAGCGTAAGTTTATAACTAAATGGGTCCCGTATACGATGTTCGCAAAAAACATTCAGTCTTTAGTCACTTAGTTTATTACTAGGACGTATTCTGCTGTTACATTTATATTTCCAACCGTTTTGCGATAGTATTTTCTAGAACGAAGGCAGCATTTACAGTTCATTCAAAGTTTCATTAGGATTACGTTGATACAGTGTAACAATGTCGGCGCCAGTGATATCTGACCAGTGCGCAAAATAGATAAAATAAAAAGCATGATCATTTGAACACTGCTATTACAAAACTGGTAGGAGGTAATAAATTTGGAGCGAAAGTATTCAAAAATCAGTTTTTGGCTATTGCAATGGCAGTGGTGGGCCAGGATTTTTTTCCAATCAGTGACGGTACGACCTACCTGCCAAATATTCACTTTTGAGATTTTGATTTTTGGTATGTGTTGGTTCTTGGATAGTTCAGCTTCGTCGTCCTGTACTTCATTTAGTAATTCGAACTTCCCAGATTGCGTAAAAACGGAGAATTGCCTTGCCTTGGCTTAATTGTTTACCCAGGAACGGCCGCTTAGGTACTTGCTCTGTAATATGCAGCACATGAACCTAAAAACGTTATGTAATCAAAATCACAAGAAGTTGACAATCCCTGATACGGGTATTGCTAAATCGCCAGCTGTGAACTTTATCAGGATTCCCATATGAAGTTACACATCATTCTAGCAAGGAAAAATATTGATTAATTTTGTGCAGGTTAAATAATGAAATAATTAATATTTCATTTTTGTTATTAAAACTTGTACACATTATAACTAATTGGGGTTGGAATTGCCAAGCCAATTTATAAAATTATAAACAAATATTTTCGTAAATAACACTGACAAACCATAAAGGCAAAATAATAGCTTCTAAGGATGGTGTTCCCAGAATAGCGCAAGTTGTTAAAGAAACATAAAACTTTAATTCTCAACATCGATGACAGGACCAGTTACCTCGACAAAGCCCTGTTCCCCGCAAGACCCACCCATAACGAAACCCACTTAACGAGAAAGCCACTTACCGCGAAGCTACTAGTCGTCTAATAAAATCTAATTCTATAGATCAACACATTTTACCTCCATGATCAAAGAAACCTCGTTTATAGTAGTGTTCACGCTACACGAATTACGGGCTAAAATTTAAGCTAATATTGTATGTTTGCATATCGGATAGAACATGCAAGTAAAAGTCTTTTACCTCCATGGATAGAACTAAATGCGTTCACGCATGTACGGTAGGAAATAGTGGTTAGCACGGTATAACTGAAGTAACGCCCAAACTTGTTAAGAATATACACAAATCTTCAGTCATTTTAACTATGATTACTCAGTACAGTACGAGTAACTAGAACGGTGTACATGTTAGTTCTACGGTTACAGAAAAATACCAAAGCAAACCCAGAAAGTGTAGACTGAAGAATGACGGGAAGCAGCACAGATTCTTATCATAGGTCGACATTCTTTCTCGAGAACAATATCTCTAGATGTCCTCGCGTTGATGGCAATGGCATTCCGAAATGAATAGTTATGAATTTAATAGTAAACCTTCCAAATGAGCATTGAATCACAGTCCCTCCATACTGTGATTGAATACAATGACGTTTTGGGCGTTTAGCCACGGCTAAGCGTTCATGAACACTTCGTTAGCCGGTGCTAAGGGTGTCTGCATAGCAACCTTGACTGCCACTGTGTACTCAAAATTGACTTGGCTGAGAGAGGATTACATACAACACACATGGGGCAGCAGGCATTATATAACATCTCTGTACATGCATTGATTTATTTGCTTTGTCAATGTTTATTTATCCGATGAACAACTCTGGTTATCAGTTAAGTCTGATTGGGAAAAACAGCATCTGTTTGATCACAGTCCCTGTGGTTTGATTAAGAAAACGTACATTTAAGCTGTTGTTTTTAATTTGCATCCTACAACATGGCAGTGATTGGCTGAAATGTTAGCTATCAAAATGACCAATGACGTAATACTCATTAAAATGGTTTGTAATGTCTGAAAGTGTGTTTCTTAGCCATATGGGTAAATGTTGAAGTGAGGTGAATACACTAGTGAAACGTGTTAAAATGCGTACAACTATTGGCTAACATAATAATACTTAATCAATATACAAGTCATCTTAAGATGACACAGCCCCCACTTATCAGATGTGATAGTTGTTAGATAGTTGGCTATGAATTAAATTGAATGTATATGTATAAAATCGGGTAGGAAGATTAAGTTAAAAATCAACATATATCAACCTTACCTATATCGACATATCAAGTAAGTCTATACCATGGATGTACTAAGAAGTACATCCATGTCTATACCTAGTACAGTCTTATTTGGAATACTAATTAACAAGATATTAACAAAAATAATTAAATATGCAAATGAGCCCATTAATTTAGTTGAAACTCAATATTGCATAGCACATATCTTATATTGACAGATAAAGTAAGCCTATAACAAGTTTGATCTTATTTAAACTATCAATTCACAAGATATTAACAAAAATTAAAAATTAATTAAATATTCAAATTAGCTCATTAATTAAGTTGAAAGTCAATATTGCATAGCACACATCTTATATTCACAGATCAAGTAAGTCTTTACCAAGTTTGGTCTCATTTGGACATTTAGTTTACAAGATATTAAGAACAATTCAAAATTCCTTAAATATGCAAATGATCTCGTTAAGTAAATTGAAACTCAATATTGCATATTATATATATTATATTGACGAATCAAGTCTCTACCAAGTTCGGTCTGATTTGGACTATTAGATATTAAGAAAAATTCAAAATTCATTAAATATGCAAATGATGGACGATCGTAAATGGAGTGCGTGTAACTTGTACCTCGGACTACTAATACAAAAATGTACTCGTATTACTAGTCTGAGCTTGTGCTGAATGCAAGAGACTGTTTATATTTGCTATGGGTGGTGACTATTATGCAAATTATCTGTCTATTATGTCTTTGGCTGATTGATTAAAACATAGCTTTCAAAACAATGACATGTGCTTTTGTTTTTAATTAACAAAAATTGATTTTTACACCCTATAAAAACATTCAATTCACTTTTTTTCCTACTGAGTGTTTGCTCCTTGTAGTCCAGCATTGAAAAATACAAAAAAGTAGAATTTGGGGTTTCAAAGCAAAAAAAGGTGTACAGCATCCTTAAGTAAATTGAAACTCAATATTGCATATCATATATATTATACATGTATTGACAAATCAAGTCTCTACCAAGTTCGGTCTGATTTGGACTATTAGTTCACAAGATATTAACAAGAACTCAAATTAATAATAAAATACGCAAATGAGCTCATTAATTGATTCTTTGACAAAAAATCAATGTGCATCTGTATTAGTGGTCACCCTGTATTTGTACCAAGTCTCAGCAAAATCGGTCCAAGCATCTACGAGAAATGATGGACACACCCAAAAAAATGGATTTTACAGGATTTTGACATTCAAAATGGCCGCCAGGCAGCCATGTTTGATCAAAACAGGAAATAAATCCATGTGAATATGTATACCTCCTCACTGTGTCGTTGTACCCAGTGTCATTGAAATCAGTCAAGGCACCTCTGAGAAAATCAATGGACAGACAAAAGCCATGATTAACAATCAAAATGGCTGTCAGTCGGCCATATTTGATCATTTCAAAAAAAGTAAAACAATGTGTTTGTAACAAGTCTCAACAAAATCGGTCAAGCCATCTCCGAGAAATGACGATGGACATACACAAGGACCGAATTTGACTGACTTTTGGCATTAAAATGGCCGCCAGTCAGCCATATTTGATCGAATCGGAAAATAAATTGACGTCCACATGTATGGTTGACCACTATGTCGTTGTACAAAGTTTCAAAAAAATCGGTCCAGCTTCTCCGAGAAATCACCCCGGACGGACTGACGAAGGCGAAACTACATGCCCCCTCCCGGACTTTGTCCTTGTCAAACTGCCGGGGAACATGATATATTCATTAAACACATGAGACATTATTTTACGCCACTAAAGTGTTAGTTTCGTCCGTTCATGCGTCTGTCCGGCATCATTTCTCGGACATGTGTCGACTGGTTTTGTTTTTGACTGACTTCTTACCATTTCTTAGATACCGTTTCAACGAGTTTGTTCAAATTCAAGATATGATGGATACATGATTTTCTCGAACTATCAATTGGTATTTTTTTCAGATTTCAATAAACTTTAACTAAGTTGTAACCATTTTCGTCAACAAAACAACCAAAATGAAAAGAATGATATGTTTAATGATGCTTGTCGGTTTGTAAGTAGTAGTAAGTAACACTAGTCTGAGGTTTGCTGCGTTCGACTCGCGTGTTGTTCTGACTTGTATTAGTCTGAGTTCTGATGTACCTCCCTCTAGATGATAACAGTTTAAATTATAAAAAAAAAAAACATAAGCAAATTATGTAATTTCTAATTTTAGCTTTCTATTCACTTTATAATAGATCGGACATACTTCAAACTCATTGAGTTCAAGGGTAGTTTCGTTTGAACAATCGTCCCTATTTAAAAGGTAGCAAAATACCAAGAACAAAGCCGCAAATTGTGGGGAAAGTACGCACGTGATGTAGACGTAGTACTACGCTGACTTTAAGTCCTAAATATAAAACGCAAGACATGATAATGTGAAAATGTCTTGTGATCAGATTCAGTAATATTTGTGTAGACTCCTGTCATATTTGAAAACTCGGCCCAGAGTGTTCAATCACTGCTACACATCAAATTCCAAATGAATCACAAGTTTTCTATGAAACATTGCAAAATATAATGAAACATATTCACGATATTATTCATGATATCTAACGCCATTTATTTATTTTTTTCAAAGACAATGACTGTAACATTTATGTCTTGCACCAAATCTATTGTAAATTGCGTTCCGACAGTTCTCTTTACTGACGGGAATTCCAACGAATTAGAGCGCGTCCCCGCGAGCGCGCCTTACTTGAGAGCTGGTTGTAACACAAGTTATGTTTAGATGTTCACCCTCAGAATGCGTTTTGCATGTGCCATTGGTCAGATCAAAGACACTTTTTCTATTGTCTTTGGTCAGATGTAGATTGGAGGCGAATTACCACACTGGGGCAGAACCTCTGACTATGTCGCGCTAGAAATGGATTTGACAAGTTCAACCCATAAATCACTTCGTTTAGTACGTTCTCTATCGAGATTCTGGCCATCCACAAATGACTATCCCGCATATGTCACGTGATATTTTAATGTGTTTAGCCCGGTCATCTAATTTTCCACTTTTAATACTTCGATATTCAAGTTAATTTATTAACGAATCGCTATGGGAGCCGCATCGCTATTTTTTTTTACCTTGACATCGAATGTACTCCTCCTTTGTAGTTGAAATATCATATAATGATATTATATGACTATATTATATGGTTAGACTACAAGGTAACGGTTGTTGTGTTGAATGTGTTTTTGAGCGCCCCTAAATTATAATTGGTGGGTGTGTGTCAAGGTCCACGCATATAGGGACGAATCTCCATACCTATGTACATTTCTTTGGTTGCGGCATGCATGTTCTGAACTTGTGTGGCGGTGGCACCGGGGGGGGGCACTCGCCGCCGTAAAAGAATGTGTCGCCCCTCAAATCAAGCTGAAACCCTTTGTGTCAGCAAAATTTGCCCCTCAAAATGTAGAAAATAGCGTTTCAGAGAGTCTAGATTTCAGATCTCGCCCTCAGGCAAAATTTCGTTCCGCCGCTTTGATTTCTGATTGTTATGATTGAGGACATGTAATGTTTAACACATATAGTGGTTACCGTTGTTACCGATATACTGTACATATACACCACGTTGCAATGCGATAATGAACACATTGTAAAGATGCCCCGCCAAACTGAACAACCTGCAACCACCCCTGCTAGTATTGTTAACTGTTGCTTGTGTTGTTTGATACTACAGGTTGATGACCACATTATTCTGAACAAAGTACGTTATTTCTAAAGCAGGTAATTACGTATTCGTTCGACGAAACATCTACTACGCATGTGCGCTTATTGTTTTAGTACGTACAGTCACTGCGCATGTGTATTAGTGTTTTTTTATTTCATTAAACGAACAACTGTAAAGTATCTAACCTTAAACCGTGTCAAACAATAATGCATGCTTGACACAGTTTAGTAATTTGGGCTACTAATGTGGTCAAAATTATTACCAGACCTTTGAATATCAACCAGGAGCCACTGTGTTTATTACTCGGGTTCAATTCAACTTATGAACACGGGGTAGTAAGTTTGTTTAAGGGTGGCGGGGACGGATGAAATGAGGGGAGGTGACAACAGGTTTTGTGTGAGCAATTCTACATAGAAAGTCAAGGGTGTCGACATGGAGTGGTATTGAGACATATTATTAAAATATTGATAATAAAAATACATAGTAGTTCGTCTTTTATAGCGGAGCATTCCATAATCAGTTCCCACAAATAATTCTAATTGTCACCGCCGTATTTTGCTTAAAATAACTCTTCCTTCTCAACAACATCACTGGAACTTTCGGACCAGCAGCGAGGAATTGTGCCCAATAACGCCATGGCTCGTCTACTACTGTAGAAAATCACCAGCTGTGACGCTATCATCGCATAATTGGATACTCGCATTGTCAATCACTTGGCTGGTGTATTAATTTTGAAAGTGTTCCTGTGATATGACAACATTACCCTAGTCTATCTTAGATAAGATGGTCTGTGATCACTCATCACGTATCAGGATGCGTGTTTTCTTGTTCTTCATGGAGCCTCTCGGGATACACAATTTTCGTAACTCTGGTAACCCGAGGAACCTGTGTACAGCAGATGGAGTGTTGTTAAAGGTACTGTAAAAGCGCGTTTATGTAAATGTCCAGCATATATTAGAGACTGTACTTACTAAAAGATATTACTGAACTATATCTCAGACTAGTATTACTAGTCTGAGACTATATGAAACGAGGGTATAATTACTGCGATAAATATTGTTTATTTATTTTTATGCTTTACCATACGTTGTTGAAAATGTCGCTTCTGCAGTTTCTGAAAGCTGTGAACACCTGGTTGATTTGCGTTCTCGTCTGCTTCATGCACCACTACAAACTGAATTCAGACAGCGCAGCCACAGTATGTTCAACTGCGAATGTGGTCAGGATATCCCAAGATACATCTGGACAACGCTCGCTGTGTCGAGATTTCTGCCCGCTACACCGTGATGGGTTCAAAGATAAAATAACAGAATTGCACGGATCACAATATATAAAATATGATGTTTTTATTAAATGTGTATACCCAAACTACAATAACATTTAAAACAATGTTTATGAATTTCTGAGCATTTGTTTAGGTAATTGATTATATACATGGAAGTTGTATTGTAAACATGCGTAAACTAATACAGTGACCATTATTATGTATAAAAAGTCGTGTAAAATGAGTTTGGCAATGGGTTATGTATGTGGTGAACCGAATTGTGTTTAAGATAATGTCTTCAACGGAATATATTCTCAACATATATATATATATATATATATATATATATATATATATATATATATATATATATATATATATATATATATATATATATATATATGTATATAATAAATTTAGCAACGTGGGAGGGCGTGATGTATAACAAGATGGCGTCACTTGTACATTTTAGTGTTATTGTGCTTTTGTATATTTTAACTTGAATGATTCCTGTACGTCAGAGTTGGTTCCACGGTGACATCAGTTGGTCTTCCAGATTGTTTCTTTTGTATGCCTTGGGCAAAGTGGGATCAGCTGGAGTTAGTCGATGTCCTTTCTAATTTAGTACAGAAAAACACATAATTCGCACAACAAAGACAACAACAACAGTAACAGTAGAAAATGTTCCAAGAAAGTGAAATTAAAAGTTACGAAAACAATTTAGCTTCTCTAAATAGTATACAAACACAAACAAAATAAATGAGTAAAATAATAGTTAATAGGCATAATGTACATTGAATGGTTCCCCTAACTATGACATAATGTACAATGAATAGTTCCCCTAACTATGACATAATGTACAATGAATGGTTCCCCTAACTATGACATAATGTACCATGAATGGTTCCCCTAACTATGACATAATGTACAATGAATAGTTCCCCTAACTATGACATAATGTACCATGAATAGTTCCCCTAACTATGACATAATGTACCATGAATAGTTCCCCTAACTATGACATAATGTACAATGAATGGTTCCGCTAACTATGACATAATGCACAATGAATGGTTCCCCTAACTATGACATAATGTACAATGAATGGTTCCCCTAGCTATGACATAATGTACAATGAATGGTCCCCATAGTTATGACATAATGTACAATGAATGGTTCCCCTAACTATGACATAATGTACCATGAATAGTTCCCCTAACTATGACATAATGTACAATGAATGGTCCCCATAGTTATGACATAATGTAAAATGAATGGTTCCGCTAACTATGACATAATGCACAATGAATGGTCCCCATAGTTATGACATAATATACAGTGAATGGTTCCGCTAACTATGACATAATGTACAATGAATGGTTCCCCTAACTATGTATGACATAGTGTACAATGAATGGTTCCCCTAACTATGACATAATGTACAATAAATGGTTCCCCTAACTATGACATAATGTACAATGTATGGTTCCCCTAACTATGACATAATGTACAATAAATGGTTTCCCTAACTAAGACATAATGCACAATGGATGGTCCCCTAACTATGACATAATGTACAATGGATGGTTCCCCTAACTATGACATAATGTACAATGAATGGTCCCCATAGATATAACATAATGTACAATGAATGGTTCCCCTAACTATGACATAATGTACAATGAATGGTTCCCCTAACTATAAGATAATGTACAATGAATGGTTCCCCTAACTATTAGATAATGTACCATGAATAGTTCCCCTAACTATGACATAATGTACCATGAATAGTTCCCCTAACTAAGGCATAATGTACAATGAATGGTTCCCCTAACTAAGACATAATGTACAATGAATGGTTTCCCTAACTATGACACAATGTACAATGAATGGTTCCCCTAACTATGACATAAAGTACAATGAATGGTTCCCCTAACTATGACATAATGTACCATGAATAGTTCCCCTAACTATGACATAAGGTACAATGAATGGTTCCCCTAACTATGACATAATGTACCATGAATAGTTCCCCTAACTATGACATAATGTACAATGAATGGTCCCCATAGTTATGACATAATGTACAATGAATGGTTCCGCTAACTATGACATAATGCACAATGAATAGTTCCCCTAACTATGACATAATGTACATTGAATGGTTCCCCTAACTATGACATAATGTACAATAAATGGTTTCCCTAACTAAGACTTAATGTACAATGGATGGTTCCCCTAACTAAGACATAATGTACAATGAATGGTCCCCATAGTTATGACATAATGTACAATGAATGGTTCACCTAACTATGACATAATGTACAATGAATGGTCCCCATAGTTATGACATAATGTACAATGAATGGTTCCCCTAACTATTAGATAATGTACAATAAATGGTTCACCTAACTATGACATAATGTACAAGGAATGGTCCCCATAGTTATGACATAATGTACAATGAATGGTTCCCCTAACTATTAGATAATGTACAATGAATGGTTTCCCTAACTATGACATAATGTACAATAAATTGTCCCCTAACTATGACATAATGTACAATGAATGGTTCCCCTAACTATGACACAGTGTACAATGAATGGTTCCCCTAACTATGACATAATGTACAATAAATTGTTTCTCTAACTATGACATAATGTACAATGAATGGTTCCCCTAACTATGACATAATGTACAATGAATGGTTCCCCTAACTATGACATAATGTACAATGAATGGTCCCCATAGTTATGACATAATGTGCAATGAATGATTCACCTAACTATGACATAATGTACAATGAATGGTCCCCATAGTTATGACATAATGTACAATGAATGGTTCCCCTAACTATTAGATAATGTACAATGAATGGTTCCCCTAACTATTAGATAATGTACAATAAATGGTTTCCCTAACTATGACATAATGTACAATAAATGGTTCCCCTAACTATGACATAATGTACAAAGAATGGTTCCCCTAACTATTAGATAATGTACAATGAATGGTTTCCCTAACTATGACATAATGTACAATAAATGGTTCCCCTAACTATGACATAATGTACCATGAATAGTTCCCCTAACTATGACATAATGTACAATGAATGGTTCCCCTAACTATGACATAATGTACAATGAATGGTTCCCCTAGCTATGACATAATGTACAATGAATGGTCCCCATAGTTATGACATAATGTACAATGAATGGTTCCCCTAACTATGACATAATGTACCATGAATAGTTCCCCTAACTATGACATAATGTACAATGAATGGTCCCCATAGTTATGACATAATGTAAAATGAATGGTTCCGCTAACTATGACATAATGCACAATGAATGGTCCCCATAGTTATGACATAATATACAGTGAATGGTTCCGCTAACTATGACATAATGTACAATGAATGGTTCCCCTAACTATGTATGACATAGTGTACAATGAATGGTTCCCCTAACTATGACATAATGTACAATAAATGGTTCCCCTAACTATGACATAATGTACAATGTATGGTTCCCCTAACTATGACATAATGTACAATAAATGGTTTCCCTAACTAAGACATAATGCACAATGGATGGTCCCCTAACTATGACATAATGTACAATGGATGGTTCCCCTAACTATGACATAATGTACAATGAATAGTCCCCATAGATATGACATAATGTACAATGAATGGTTCCCCTAACTATGACATAATGTACAATGAATGGTTCCCCTAACTATAAGATAATGTACAATGAATGGTTCCCCTAACTATTAGATAATGTACCATGAATAGTTCCCCTAACTATGACATAATGTACCATGAATAGTTCCCCTAACTAAGGCATAATGTACAATGAATGGTTCCCCTAACTAAGACATAATGTACAATGAATGGTTTCCCTAACTATGACACAATGTACAATGAATGGTTCCCCTAACTATGACATAAAGTACAATGAATGGTTCCCCTAACTATGACATAATGTACCATGAATAGTTCCCCTAACTATGACATAAGGTACAATGAATGGTTCCCCTAACTATGACATAATGTACCATGAATAGTTCCCCTAACTATGACATAATGTACAATGAATGGTCCCCATAGTTATGACATAATGTACAATGAATGGTTCCGCTAACTATGACATAATGCACAATGAATAGTTCCCCTAACTATGACATAATGTACATTGAATGGTTCCCCTAACTATGACATAATGTACAATAAATGGTTTCCCTAACTAAGACTTAATGTACAATGGATGGTTCCCCTAACTAAGACATAATGTACAATGAATGGTCCCCATAGTTATGACATAATGTACAATGAATGGTTCACCTAACTATGACATAATGTACAATGAATGGTCCCCATAGTTATGACATAATGTACAATGAATGGTTCCCCTAACTATTAGATAATGTACAATAAATGGTTCACCTAACTATGACATAATGTACAAGGAATGGTCCCCATAGTTATGACATAATGTACAATGAATGGTTCCCCTAACTATTAGATAATGTACAATGAATGGTTTCCCTAACTATGACATAATGTACAATAAATTGTCCCCTAACTATGACATAATGTACAATGAATGGTTCCCCTAACTATGACACAGTGTACAATGAATGGTTCCCCTAACTATGACATAATGTACAATAAATTGTTTCTCTAACTATGACATAATGTACAATGAATGGTTCCCCTAACTATGACATAATGTACAATGAATGGTTCCCCTAACTATGACATAATGTACAATGAATGGTCCCCATAGTTATGACATAATGTGCAATGAATGATTCACCTAACTATGACATAATGTACAATGAATGGTCCCCATAGTTATGACATAATGTACAATGAATGGTTCCCCTAACTATTAGATAATGTACAATGAATGGTTCCCCTAACTATTAGATAATGTACAATAAATGGTTTCCCTAACTATGACATAATGTACAATAAATGGTTCCCCTAACTATGACATAATGTACAAAGAATGGTTCCCCTAACTATTAGATAATGTACAATGAATGGTTTCCCTAACTATGACATAATGTACAATAAATGGTTCCCCTAACTATGACATAATGTACCATGAATAGTTCCCCTAACGATGACATAATGTACCATGAATAGTTCCCCTAACTATGACATAATGTACAATGAATGGTTCCGCTAACTATGACATAATGCACAATGAATGGTTCCCCTAACTATGACATAATGTACAATGAATGGTTCCCCTAGCTATGACATAATGTACAATGAATGGTCCCCATAGTTATGACATAATGTACAATTAATGGTTCCCCTAACTATGACATAATGTACCATGAATAGTTCCGCTAACTATGACATAATGTACAATGAATGGGTCCCCTAACTATGTATGACATAATGTACAATAAATGGTTCCCCTAACTATGACATAATGTACAATGAATGGTTCCCCTAACTATGACATAATGTACAATAAATGGTTTCCCTAACTAAGACATAATGTACAATGGATGGTTCCCCTAACTATGACATAATGTACAATGGATGGTTCCCCTAACTATGACATAATGTACAATGAATGGTCGCCATAGATATGACATAATGTACAATGAATGGTTCCGCTAACTATTACATAATGCACAATGAATGGTTCCCCTAACTATGACATAATGTACAATGAATGGTTCCCCTAACTATGACATAATGTACAATACATGGTTTCCCTAACTAAGACTTAATGTACAATGGATGGTTCCCCTAACTAAGACATAATATACATTGAATGGTCCCCATAGTTATGACATAATATACAATGAATGGTTCCGCTAACTATGACATAATGTACAATGAATGGTTCCCCTAACTATGTATGACATAGTGTACAATGAATGGTTCCCCTAACTATGACATAATGTACAATAAATGGTTCCCCTAACTATGACATAATGTACAATGTATGGTTCCCCTAACTATGACATAATGTACAATAAATGGTTTCCCTAACTAAGACATAATGTACAATGGATGGTTCCCCTAACTATGACATAATGTACAATGGATGGTTCCCCTAACTATGACATAATGTACAATGAATGGTCCCCATAGATATGACATAATGTACAATGAATAGTTCCCCTAACTATGACATAATGTACAATGAATGGTTCCCCTAACTATGACATAATGTACCATGAATGGTTCCCCTAACTATGACATAATGTACAATGAATAGTTCCCCTAACTATGACATAATGTACCATGAATAGTTCCCCTAACTATGACATAATGTACCATGAATAGTTCCCCTAACTATGACATAATGTACAATGAATGGTTCCGCTAACTATGACATAATGCACAATGAATGGTTCCCCTAACTATGACATAATGTACAATGAATGGTTCCCCTAGCTATGACATAATGTACAATGAATGGTCCCCATAGTTATGACATAATGTACAATGAATGGTTCCCCTAACTATGACATAATGTACCATGAATAGTTCCCCTAACTATGACATAATGTACAATGAATGGTCCCCATAGTTATGACATAATGTAAAATGAATGGTTCCGCTAACTATGACATAATGCACAATGAATGGTCCCCATAGTTATGACATAATATACAGTGAATGGTTCCGCTAACTATGACATAATGTACAATGAATGGTTCCCCTAACTATGTATGACATAGTGTACAATGAATGGTTCCCCTAACTATGACATAATGTACAATAAATGGTTCCCCTAACTATGACATAATGTACAATGTATGGTTCCCCTAACTATGACATAATGTACAATAAATGGTTTCCCTAACTAAGACATAATGCACAATGGATGGTCCCCTAACTATGACATAATGTACAATGGATGGTTCCCCTAACTATGACATAATGTACAATGAATGGTCCCCATAGATATGACATAATGTACAATGAATGGTTCCCCTAACTATGACATAATGTACAATGAATGGTTCCCCTAACTATAAGATAATGTACAATGAATGGTTCCCCTAACTATTAGATAATGTACCATGAATAGTTCCCCTAACTATGACATAATGTACCATGAATAGTTCCCCTAACTAAGGCATAATGTACAATGAATGGTTCCCCTAACTAAGACATAATGTACAATGAATGGTTTCCCTAACTATGACACAATGTACAATGAATGGTTCCCCTAACTATGACATAAAGTACAATGAATGGTTCCCCTAACTATGACATAATGTACCATGAATAGTTCCCCTAACTATGACATAAGGTACAATGAATGGTTCCCCTAACTATGACATAATGTACCATGAATAGTTCCCCTAACTATGACATAATGTACAATGAATGGTCCCCATAGTTATGACATAATGTACAATGAATGGTTCCGCTAACTATGACATAATGCACAATGAATAGTTCCCCTAACTATGACATAATGTACATTGAATGGTTCCCCTAACTATGACATAATGTACAATAAATGGTTTCCCTAACTAAGACTTAATGTACAATGGATGGTTCCCCTAACTAAGACATAATGTACAATGAATGGTCCCCATAGTTATGACATAATGTACAATGAATGGTTCACCTAACTATGACATAATGTACAATGAATGGTCCCCATAGTTATGACATAATGTACAATGAATGGTTCCCCTAACTATTAGATAATGTACAATAAATGGTTCACCTAACTATGACATAATGTACAAGGAATGGTCCCCATAGTTATGACATAATGTACAATGAATGGTTCCCCTAACTATTAGATAATGTACATTGAATGGTTTCCCTAACTATGACATAATGTACAATAAATTGTCCCCTAACTATGACATAATGTACAATGAATGGTTCCCCTAACTATGACACAGTGTACAATGAATGGTTCCCCTAACTATGACATAATGTACAATAAATTGTTTCTCTAACTATGACATAATGTACAATGAATGGTTCCCCTAACTATGACATAATGTACAATGAATGGTTCCCCTAACTATGACATAATGTACAATGAATGGTCCCCATAGTTATGACATAATGTGCAATGAATGATTCACCTAACTATGACATAATGTACAATGAATGGTCCCCATAGTTATGACATAATGTACAATGAATGGTTCCCCTAACTATTAGATAATGTACAATGAATGGTTCCCCTAACTATTAGATAATGTACAATAAATGGTTTCCCTAACTATGACATAATGTACAATAAATGGTTCCCCTAACTATGACATAATGTACAAAGAATGGTTCCCCTAACTATTAGATAATGTACAATGAATGGTTTCCCTAACTATGACATAATGTACAATAAATGGTTCCCCTAACTATGACATAATGTACCATGAATAGTTCCCCTAACTATGACATAATGTACAATGAATGGTTCCCCTAACTATGACATAGTGTACAATGAATGGTTCCCCTAACTATGACATAATGTACAATAAATTGTTTCTCTAACTATGACATAATGTACAATGAATGGTTCCCCTAACTATGACATAATGTGCAATGAATGGTCCCCATAGTTATGACATAATGTACAATGAATGGTTCCCCTAACTATGACATAATGTACCATGAATAGTTCCCCTAACGATGACATAATGTACCATGAATAGTTCCCCTAACTATGACATAATGTACAATGAATGGTTCCGCTAACTATGACATAATGCACAATGAATGGTTCCCCTAACTATGACATAATGTACAATGAATGGTTCCCCTAGCTATGACATAATGTACAATGAATGGTCCCCATAGTTATGACATAATGTACAATTAATGGTTCCCCTAACTATGACATAATGTACCATGAATAGTTCCGCTAACTATGACATAATGTACAATGAATGGGTCCCCTAACTATGTATGACATAATGTACAATAAATGGTTCCCCTAACTATGACATAATGTACAATGAATGGTTCCCCTAACTATGACATAATGTACAATAAATGGTTTCCCTAACTAAGACATAATGTACAATGGATGGTTCCCCTAACTATGACATAATGTACAATGGATGGTTCCCCTAACTATGACATAATGTACAATGAATGGTCGCCATAGATATGACATAATGTACAATGAATGGTTCCGCTAACTATTACATAATGCACAATGAATGGTTCCCCTAACTATGACATAATGTACAATGAATGGTTCCCCTAACTATGACATAATGTACAATACATGGTTTCCCTAACTAAGACTTAATGTACAATGGATGGTTCCCCTAACTAAGACATAATATACATTGAATGGTCCCCATAGTTATGACATAATATACAATGAATGGTTCCGCTAACTATGACATAATGTACAATGAATGGTTCCCCTAACTATGTATGACATAGTGTACAATGAATGGTTCCCCTAACTATGACATAATGTACAATAAATGGTTCCCCTAACTATGACATAATGTACAATGTATGGTTCCCCTAACTATGACATAATGTACAATAAATGGTTTCCCTAACTAAGACATAATGTACAATGGATGGTTCCCCTAACTATGACATAATGTACAATGGATGGTTCCCCTAACTATGACATAATGTACAATGAATGGTCCCCATAGATATGACATAATGTACAATGAATGGTTCCCCTAACTATGACATAATGTACAATGAATGGTTCCCCTAACTATGACATAATGTACAATGAATGGTCCCCATAGATATGACATAATGTACAATGAATGGTTCCCCTAACTATGACATAATGTACAATGAATGGTTCCCCTAACTATGACATAATGTACAATGAATGGTTCCGCTAACTATGACATAATGTACAATGAATAATTCCCCTAACTATGTATGACATAGTGTACAATGAATGGTTCCCCTAACTATGACATAATGTACAATAAATGGTTCCCCTAACTATGACATAATATAACATCTCTTATAAAATCATAGAGAGTTTACCTTGGTGGACAGCCTCCATTGCATCCCATAATGCCGTTATATTGCCTGCACCGAATCCACAGGCGCCGAATCTAGAAATGACTTCCATGAAGAAGGTATTTTTCTGAAATATCGGTGCTGTGAATGCTTGCATTAAGTACCTGAAAACCACACAAACAATCTTATTATATGAATGTAGATCGTTTTATTAATCACTGCGATTTGATTGGATGTTTTTTTTTTAATTCAACTCATATTAGCTATCGAGGGAATAAGCGAAAATAAAATGTACAATGAAACCTGTTTTGAAATACTAGTATTATGAAACAATTTCACTATAGAAATAAATTGTGAATGACTCAAAATCGTCATTTTCGAAAACAGCGTCAAACTGAATAAACCACATTGTACGATTCAAAAAACCTTAATTAAAAATTCACTGGCTTCGTAGCCCGCTCATCCATCTCAATACTAGGCTTTGCCTGTAAGTATATAAGGTACAATTGGCAATACACGTGTACATGTACACATGTACATATGAAACATATATGCTAGAAATTGATATTCCGTTGTATAATTGTGGGTTACCCTTCAAAGTGAGACTTACCGATCTTTGGTTTTAATTTCACCGTCGTAGGAAAACTCCCCTTCTGCATCAAGTAGAATGCCGAGTTTTTTCAGTTCTTCTAAGCATTCGCCCACTCTCTCAATTTCATCGGATTTACCAATCTAAAAATATATTAAGTGAAAACTGATTTAACATTATTATAATAATATGTTTTTTTATTCAAATTTGACAGATTAGTGGATAATAGATTTACTAAACGCTATCTCCAACTCATTTTTTTAGAGTTTCGTATAAACCACGACACGAACAAGGGCATGATACGTTCAGCCTCTGAAAAGGTGTGAACCTTGCGTGAAAAGTGCATAAGCGTACGCATGAACAAAAGGGCAGCCAAACCACTCCTTATTCTAAAAAGAGGATGTGAAAACCACACCTGAAGCTGAGAAATGTACTACTAGTCTTAGTACATCGTTTACGAGTATATAGTTGGTACTTGTACATACGACTGAAATCGATCAAAGCAATGAACAACCGTGTTACACTATATATACAACATAACGTCCGGACTAACTTACCTTTGTGTAATATCCTTGTGGTATGTGTGGGAATACACACCCAGCTTGACGCATGGCTCGTGTACTTTCTACGATGTTATTCGTGTGTAGCGCAATATGTTGTATGCCAGGCCCGCCATGATTCTCAAGATACGTAGCTATCTGGTTCCCAGACCCCGTTTCTGAAAGTATATATCATCAGGTGACCAGACTTTGCGACTCACAACGAGGCTATATCGGGATACGGATGACTTTTCAGCTTACTGAGTGATCGTGATTAGTCGAGGGTAATAGCCAATAGTATACATTGGACAGCATGCAGATCTTGATTACAATATTGACGGATATTTGGATAACCTTTGAGGCTTTTCTGCACTGTGATGTTGCTATCCATTCACAGGGAAATACAATCATTTACCTGCACTTTTCTTTAATTCATACTACCTTGGAACTACAAACCTAAAATCAAGTTTTCGAATACACCTCAACTATAATATTTTCCATTCAAATACTTATTAATCAGAATTGTGAATCAGTGTATGTAGTTTGCATTATTGTGTACATTACTAGTATGTGTTTTCTATATTATAGAACTAACTTTGTGTTGAAAAGAAGATGGGAGGCAGAAGTTATAAGCAGTTACTAATAAGTTATATGTAGTTACTAGTAACTAGAACATACCCAAGATGCTCTGCTTTATTTTGCGTTTTTTTTTCTATATTATGAATAGTTATCATTTGCATTGTTAAATATCCATGAACATATACCATAACTACCGCACGCATGTGTACTAAACGATGTTGTTGCTCACTGAATTGTTTAAGAAATGTGTGTCGCTAGTTGACTTGATAGTGAATATTAGATAAATGATATTTATCTACCCCTGTGAAGCCTTGAAGGTGTATTTGCAAGTGGTGCCAGTCACAATCGCTCGTGCCTACGACACGCGTTCCGTGCCCTTGGTGTATTCCTAAGGTGCATAGGTAAAAAGGCGAGGCGATTTGTCGACACCTATAGAAGCTAACCGTGGTGGGAGGTATCTAAAATTGTAACACAATTCACAGTCCCTATAGAGGGACTGTGCACAATTATAACACTGGCTGGCGAAATCAAAGTACACGATGACTTTGCACGTGTTCGTAACCCACAGCTACCTTGACACAGTGCTCTGTGCTCTTTAATACATGGAATCTTCAGATTACTTCGACCATGGCGAAGGTGACGGATTGTTGGTGTGAAACTAGATTGTGAATTCGTACACCGCTCTCCGCGCACTACAAGTACTCGTGACCTAGAACATATATTCACGATTGACCTTGACACCGTGGACTGACAGCTCGTACTTGCAATGTACAATAAATGGAATCTTACCTTTTCCCCAGATCGCTTCGACCATGACGAAAGTGACGGATTGTTTGTCTGAATCGAGATTGTGAATTCGCACACCGCTCTCAGCGCACCTCCAGTACTCTGCAGCCATTAACCTCATTTCCACGCTACCGACGTTTACTGGCATGCCAGTCTCGTCATCTTCGTTCAAGTTTACACGAAATCGTTCACATCCGAGGGCGTTGCCATAAAATTCGATCATCTAAGTGAGAAAGTAGCAGGATATAAAAATGTTGATATCTTAAAAAAGGTAAACAATAGCCAAAACCTATTTGTTGAAATCATTTGTCCTGAAATTTTCGAAAAACACTTCTTTGTGTAAACTGTATAAAAATGTTGTTTTGGAGACACGTGACACTAAAAATAAACAGATGTCATACATGTTATTCTTGCTTTCAAAATACACCATTATTGATTCCATCCTTTCTAAAATGATAATTGTTTCACTTTAAAATGGTAATTGTGTCACTCAAAAGTCGCGCGTCTGTTTTTCGCACCGCAGTGACAACGAAGAAATCTGCACTTTCGGTAAGATTATATATTGCTTTAACACCAACAGTCCGCCAGATTAACAATAAATCAATAATTTGAACCCATTGCTGTGGAAGGAAGATACACTGAACAGTGTGTAGAGGCTGCTTTCGGAAGATTTCCCATTCCCTTGGAAATTACTAGTATACCCACAGGTGTTTGTAATTGACATAGAAGATAATCCCATTTCACTTGAGTTTGTTCTAGTTGTGTTTGACAATTCATGATAAAAAACAAACATCTTTTTAACAAAATATATATGATACTACACGGACCAAGACCACAAATAAATATCCTGCTACATGTACCTTAATATATGTAATACATATGTTACTTGGGGGCTGGCGGAATTTTCTTGTGAAAAAATAAATTATCTGATGAGGAGCAAATATAATAGTGCAATCGCTAAATATTGTGAAGGGAGTTTGGACAACTGTGAATACAAATTTAAATTTGTAAAATGTTTGTAAAATAACAAAAACAAATGAGTATCTTCTAATGATATTGAGAATGTCTCGTATTTTGACGTACAGCGTAATTTCTTACCTTTGGTGATGTACCACGTTCCACTACATATGTAACGTGATCAATGTGTGTAGTTTTAATCTTGTATGTACTGGCTGGGAATTGAGCTAGTGTCGTGATGTCGGGTGGCGTGAAACCGGGCAGAAAGATGCCTTTGTAGTTTTCTCGGTTAATCAGTGTGTGTACGACATTACCTGCACCACAAGTGGAATAAGAAATATTTCAGTTATATAATAACTAAGCATGCAAAAATGGGTGGCATTGGTTCTCTGAGTATCACTCGGTCACATGAATAACTCATTCTACCGCCTGAAATTAATAATGAAATCTGTATAGTAAATTATCTTCTTTTATCTCATAATCCCCGGAATTCAAATGCGCGGTGTGTAGCTGAGTAGGCTTCATATCTAGCGGGTGTTACCAACAACTTACCAATTGGCGATCCGATGATGGCCATTGTCACACTTCCGTTTCCGTTTTCATCATGCAGCTCCATTGGCTTCTTAATATTTGTAGCTCCAGCCTTTAGCGCTCTGTTGAAAACCGCGCCTACTTTGTCAACACTCAGCGCACAGTCGAAGACAGTGTCACCAGAGAGTACACAATCTTCGGGTCGCTGAGAAAAGACGAATATGCTCTCGCCAGCTTTACAGGCATATTGCATGACAGCGCCGTCCAGGTTGACAGCAAAGAGCGAAAACCCGAACTGGGTACAGAAAGCTTTAGATCTGGACAGAGCATTCACACAGGCTACTTCAAAATGGTCAATCGAGGCAGACATTGTCAACTTTAAAATTCTAAAAAGAAAATACATGTATCAATGTGTACGTGTAGAAATGGATACAATAACCATAGATACACACATGTACGGCACGCAATTGTTATCTCCACAGTTAGTAAAAAAATGTACTACTAAATAAATAAATCAAATTTAAAAATGTAGTTTGTCTTTAGTTCCTTTATAGTGAACTGTTCATCTTACAAACTACCTTCAGTGGATCGGGCACTTGTAAGTTGGAGCACAGTGGAGGGACTGTGGTTGGAGGTGTGTGCACGTGTCGAGATTCCTTAAAGCGCGGTGGTCGTCGCGCCGCGCGTGTTCGAATTTCATGTAAATAAACAATGTATTTTACACGCGTTGTATGCGTCTCTATGGGCCCCGTATCGAACAGGACGCGGCGCGATGATCGTCGCCCTTTAACGTGAACGCAGCGTACTAGTATGTTAACATCCTACATACTATATATTTATTACAAGCTGATAACACCGATCCCCAGAAGCAAGTTCATCATACCATGGTAGGTACTAACGACAGTCCCTCCAGTGTTGAGGGCCTGTGTACTAACGAATCCGTTAGTACCCCGGGTTAGTACCTTCCATGATCATACTAGTATAAGGCCTGTCTAAATTGTTTGTTTGCTGAATAAATATTATTAATGTTCACGCTACGTGCAGTAAGGGCTAAATTAATCTTATATACTAGTACATGTATTTGCGTATCGGATAGGCCCAGTTGCGTTCACGCAAGTGGGGGGGGGGGGGGGCTAAGAAACGTCCCAATATATATACTATAAATACGCTTCTAAACAATAGAGATTATTTCCTTGCTTGTCATGCTGTAGTAAACATCTCCAGCCAAGCTCCGGTAAAAACACGTTTTCTCGAACTTACAGGTTGATTATGTCATGCCAGTGGTTGCATGCGACTATGGATGCATGTGACTATGAATATCACAGCAGTGATTGTGTGTAGTATTTATGACAATAAATATTGTATGATTTGAGATTTTGGCGGATAAAAGTCAAAATCACGAACCGGGGAAAGGGACACGCTACTATTAAAGCTTGAATAATTAACTGCTGTCAACTGACGTTGGACCGCTGAAACTGGATGCAGCATCTAATCTCCACAAATAGTTGCACAGTTCCTAATGCGTTTCTCATTATCACATAGCGGATTCAACGAAGACAATGACAATCGTCTTCCCAAATTTAAAACGTCGCCACAGAGAGTACGAGCCAGAAATACTAGTACCCCTAGTTGTTTTAATGAAATTAATTTAGCATTCTTTATACTGTTATTGTCTAAGGGTGTGTACGTGGTGATAGAGCGTGTTTCAAAAATAACGCAGCCGATGACGGTAAATGGTTCGTAAATGAGACCAATCTTGCTTATTCGTGGTAACGCAAGGCTGGCAAAAACAGAAATTATATTTGTTTTCTCGGAAGTCCCTTTCTATTGCCAGAGCCGGACTGAAACACGTAAAGAACCGAAATAAACGTATGACACTTGCCGAAATATTCACACCTTGCGTTGTTTGCATAAAGGCATCTATGAAGTGTCAATGTATCCGCGCATCCCCTATTGTACGTGTGATACCATGGGTACAATTTCCTGTCTGGTGTTGAAGAAAGACGAACAGTGATGTTACTAGTAGTAACATACAAATACCGGTACATGCCCGTGGGAGGGGGTCATGGTGTTCTATAGGTGGTCGTAATGTGCGTGGCGTGTTTTATCTAGTATTGAACTCGTACACTTGTTATTTCTATAATTTCATTAATTGTAAAGGAAGGCTCGCCCGCATGTTTAGCGAGAATAACGAACACTTTCTGTTATTTTCAAAGCGATGCTAGAGGCCCGGATGGAAGTAGTTTTTCACATAGATTAGTAACAGCATTATTTCACAATCAAGTGACAAATTTTGGGTGATATTTTGCTTATTTATTTAACAGAACAAATAATTCCGACACGCCGACACCACGTCGCACATCTATGGTTGAGTTTGTAAAACGTGTGAATAACGAAAATGTTGCCATCACATTGGAGATTTATTCTGATGTGTTTGTCTATCGTGGTGACGAACAACTGTACACTACTGCTAGGTTTATATTTACTGAGGTTCATGTGTCCTTGTCGCTATAAATGTCTCTTTCCATTTTACTCGCCGTTAACGGGGTGCCTAAATATTTTCTGTTCCGGTTTTGTGTTATGGTTTATGCACATGGTCCAAAATGGTTCGTCCAAGAAACTTGAAGTACTAGTATATAGTTAGTAGACACCCAACAACTATCTCATCGAAAATGACCGATTTCGAAGCCATGTGCAAAAAATACTCCATAGAAAAATTAAACTATGCAACGTATAAACTAGGTTCGGGACCTCACCAACGCATCAAGTGAACTCACGGGACGTAATAGACGATGAACTCAGCTTGACTTTTTGATGTGTCGCCTTGTTTTACAATAGAAAAGGGATTTCCCGGATGCATCGTCTCAAATGTATTATCTTTGCCACAGTCCTGTGTCTTTGCTATTACCACGTATCAGTAGCAGCATTTAGAAGAGTGAAAGTGTGAGCGCCGTGCAGTGAATTATATTTTTTATCGTTGACCGCAGCGTGACATCACTCTAAGCGTACAGAGCTTAGTGTTATCAGCTTGTAAATAAACTACGGGTTTCTGTAAACATAAGCTATGCAAGTGACTAAGGTCTCATGCCACTAATCAACCAATGATTGCCTTGCAAGAACCAATGGAATTTTTTAAATATTGTTTTTTCTCAGGTGCTCCCTGTTTGAGGGCGTAATCACCTGGGTTAAAGGTGAGACCAACAAGTGGTCTTTTGTTTACTACTTAGCGGCTGTGTACCTGTGGGTTTATTCTGTGTGTATTTGGATGTTCTAATCTTGGTGTTTTTCCAGTGATTTTTCTTGGTACAATCCAAATACAGTAGGTGTGTCTTGTTTACCTGAGATTTGCAAGAGTTTGAGCTGGCCAACATGTTAGTTTTTTCATATGGTTGATTACTGGCATGTTGATTTCCCATTTTTAAGCCATGTTTTCAACTTTCTTCATCATTTTCATATAGCAATCTCGTCATATGTTAACATTGTCGTCTATGTGCTCGCGCTAATTGTCAAGTCGGAAATGGCACACCGAAATGAATAGTTATGATTTTAAATCTTTCAAATGAACATCGAATACAATAGTGTTTTAAGCGCTTAGTCCCAGTTAAGCACTCACGCACACTTCGTTAACCGGTGTTAAGCTAAGGTTCTGAACCGGCCTGTGCCTGAATGATAATATTAAAGGGCGGTAGTCGTCGCGCCATATATGGGTCTCATATAAACAAAGATGGCGACTTTGACTGTTGCGTAGATGAACGAGTACAAACTGAGACGTTACCAAGCTTTAATTAGGTATTTTTTATTGGATTTGAAGGTATCGAAGGAGTCATCGTGGCAATTAGTGCAAGTCGCACCCAGGTCAAACCTCATACTTGTGAAGAGCGCATCGGATTGTGGGAAAATCAATGTTTATCAACAAAAATGTCGCACATGCGCAGCGCGACGACCGCCGCCCTTAAAGATTTGCTGCAATGATTCGAATGGCCGAACTAAAACGGGAGACTAATCTAAACAATCAGGTTCCGATTGAGTCATTTTTTGTTTTATTTTGCTCTCAGTAAACGACTGCTGAACCACAGTCCCGATAGTGGCTGAACGAACTGAACATGCGTGGAACTCCACAGCGAGAATGAGATATAGGTAACACAGTGTTAGTTCAAGCAAGGAAGGAAGTAAGTAGGCCTAGAGCTAAAAAGTTATATTTTAGCTCCATGGTTCAAGAAACGTTAAAGTACCCCCGTTTAATAAGTATTATCTCTTATTTGACCATGGAGATAACTATTTCCATGTTATAACTTGGTAGTTGACACGCACCGATAAAATAAAATATTTCTCTGTATTATCAAAGCTATGACCGTAATATTGACCTCTAGTGCATCTTGCTTTAAAACCAAGGCCCGTGTCAGCATGTTTTTTATATTACCTAAAACCCTGCAAGTAGAAGTATGCATGGAATCACGGGAAGAAACTGTGCTAGTGATTTACATAACAAAGAATGTTTACAATCTACTGACTTGCCCACGTGAGTGGCTGCATGTCATCTTGAGACAGCTGCTAGCACGACCATATTCTGATTGGCTCCTGTTGAAACCCAGGTGGTGTACCTGAAACTGGGCCATTTATAGCCTATAAATAGGCTAGATTGAGGACAGTTGCGTACAACCATTTCAATTAAGTACTATTTAGTGTGTTGCTGCTGCGTTATTGCGAAACAAGTGATATACAGACTTCAATCATCATTCAGTGAGACTTGTATGAACTGTTCTGCAATCTCCTGCTTTCAGAGGTGCCCTCCAGAATAACAGCGTTCATCTGCAAGCAAGACGCCTGTATCTCTTCGTTGTTATGTTGCAGAAGCCACTGACTGACACCAATTTCCACATCTTGGAAGTGTGAGATATCGTCGATGCACACTTCCCTGGACAATCCCCTATTTTAGTGAATCTATTCATTGTATTATTCTGTGTTTTGTATTTTTTCATTATTTCGAGAAGTATGTATAAAAGCCGATGCTTTAACTGAGCTGATATTTTGGTATGTGTGTATTTCATTTCCAATACTATTGTCTTGTCCACCCCATTCTAGCAGTGAAAGAATCATCTGTCCATGGAAGGTACTAACGTTAGTACCTTCCTTGCTCTGTCCACAGTGAGTTCTGTGAGTGTTCTTCTCAATATCAATAAGCAGGCCTTACGCTGTGACATTTTGGTGTCAGAAATGGGATTGTGATTCTGATTTGGGATTCAGATTCAGTATTGATTCTGATTTTGATTCACTATCTATTTTGATATCAATTTGAATTTTATTGTCAATAACCCCCTGGCTCAATTGACAGAGCGCGAGAAGAGAGAGCATGAGAAAGAGAGCGTGATGAGAGGTTTAAGAGAGCAGCCAAACGTGAGGCTGTACAGAATAGAACAAAAAATTGTCATTCGACAGTATAAGAAAACAAAGAAAATTAAAAGTCCAATTAGCATTGGATCAATTCGAATGTTCTCGCCCCTTTCTCGTATAATTCATTATCAACTAGTTTTTAAAGATTAAGAAATGACACTTACCTTTATTGCTGGGAATACTGTTTGCGATTGGTATCGGCACAGTCCCTCTGTTCCTATCGGGAACACGGTATGCATCGAACCTGATATACAATGCCCTGTCTGATTGTAGTGAAGATTTGCGAGTATCTTTTGGCTATGCTATCGGCGTTATTATGCAAAGAAAGCAATCGAAAATAACTCTACGGATTGGTCGAGTGATCTAATAACAGTACTAAATAAAAACATGTGTCGGTGATGAGAATACTGAATAAACCGTAGGCGTACTACCACTTGTTAGTACGTCCATGAATAAACTATATCGAACACTTTTTTTCAAGTTTAGTTTTCATTGCACGAACACATTGTCCGATCATGATCAAAGCACGTACCGGCGGAATTGGTTCAGTTGGGCACCATCTCGTGGATATAGTTCATTCTCTTTTATTGTAATGTGCTCATATTTGGAAGAAATGTTATGTTACTCGCTCGTCGAGGTATTTTTATTAATCTTGAAATCAGAAACTAAATTTTAGAATTATTTCTCATATATTGTACCCGGACTTAACAAGTGTATGTGGCGACATTTGCTTATGGGAATCCTCTTATCATCAGAACAAATCACGTTGGATTTTCAAAAAAAAATAATTGAAATTAGGATTATGAAGGATTATTATGCGTTTGGGTATTTTCCCCTCCTTTGTGTTGTTTTGTCTTCCTCTAATTTATGAGCGCCGCCCTCTTCAAGGTTGATTACAGATAAAAGTACGCTGGCCAGTTGTGGTGATTTTTTTCCAGTTAAATTATAATAATAAAAAACTTGAAAATAATTAGTTTTGCGAAATTTTGGGTGAACTCGAAACCACCACATTTGATTTCGGGTGTATGGCTTGTGGTTTCGCGGGCACATGAGATTTCGCGTTAACACCTCCATTTCGCAATATTTTTGTTTGATTTAAACTTTAAAAAGAACAAAAATACAACTTTTTTTAAAAGAGGTTATCTATATCATTAGATCAAAGAGACAAAATCGCGACATTGCGATTCCGATATAAATTATAAATATTAAAAAACGTAGCTAATTCCTGGGGGAGATAGATAAATTTTCTCTTGTTGGAGATTTGTCAAGTATATTTGTATTGTTATGTCTTTCATAAGTCGCCGTGATTACTGTGCCATAAAAGCTTTGAGCTGAACAAAAATATGCATGAAATGTATTACTTGATGCTTCTTCTGTGGATGGAGCTCCATGGTCTACGTTGGAAAAACCCCAACGACTTAAAGGTTACATTTGCATAACAATGCATTTAGTTATCAGCATAACACATGGTGGGATTCTTCACAATGAGGTCATGCGCAGGAATTCAATCTGACGGGACACGATCGTATGATCAAAGTTCTATGAACTATGCGAATTGAAGGTAAACGCACACATATACATCTAAGCACAGTCCCTCTATCCGGGGATAGAGGGACTGTGATCTAAGTCAATTGTTCAGGAGATAAGTCATAGATGCAGACAACCAGAAAGAGGGATTTTTCTGAACTTAGCTCAATCATGGGTATAATATTATGAAGGTATGATGGAATTCATTATATCTTCATGGGCCGATTGAGAATTGGTATTAAATAAAACAGTGTCCATTAAATGTTGAAATTGTTGGATTAGATATCATGAACAAACATGACAAACCTACCGAAACATGCAGGTTTTTTTGGGGGGGTACGCTTATAACATTATGAAATACATTAAACATGGGTACAAACCTCATACAAATTGACATGAAAATTTAACCAACCGACTATCTTATCCGATATATCGTTCCATCACGTTCTTTCGTTGATTTGAGTATTATCATGACCCCCGTCATGACCATGGACCCGGAACTCCCGTCGATGACGTGGCAGCACGAGCCCCGATATCTATTTCACCTCAATGGTCTGGGCAACGGTCGACACTCAGACATGTGTCCATTTCTATAATTTGTCGGATTCTAGTTTGAAGGTTGAATATGCCTTAATATGTACCGTATCCGCTTCTATACAAAAGCCCCAATATAGCCAAACCGGTCGACCAATCAAAATTCTGAAATTTAGGTGAACCAGTTCTCACAGTCTCCAATGTGTGAGAAGATTCAGAAGTCTACGGGCAGTGGTGTTCAAGTTCTAAGGTTACTCAGATAGGAACAAGAAAAAGGAGATTTTAAAAGCAAAAACATAGGAATTCATCTAGAATCTATCATACCTTAGACCATGGAACTACAAACACCGTTTGTTATTCCATGATTAGACCGACTTCAAGTCATCCAAACACATATAAAATATATCGAAAAAGGGGGCGAAATCTTATCTGCATAACCATTAAAACACTTTGACTGGTCCAAGTTAATTTCAGAACAAATGATTGCCTCTATAATCCCATGTTCAATTCAATTGAGTAAAAACGATGTTGAGCTAGGTTATGCCATGGTTGTACTAAATAGGATACATGCATGGTCAGACACAATGCAGACGTGTTTATCTACTAGTACCACCGGCAATCTTTTAGAAAAGGTATCGTGGCATTTAAAAACACTCCCACTATAACCATATAACCCCGCCTGCTTCTGTGATTGGCTCCCGCACGTAAATGTGACACTCTAGCCCGAACTCCTAAGCAGCTTCTCGTCTTAACTAGACAAACTGTCTGAAGAAAGACTTGCACTGGCGTGACGAGCCATCATTCGGTTTCACCGTTGTCGTTTCCACACAAGGTAAGCTGTCGGTGATTATGTACTAGTAACGACTTAAACTGCCTTACAATTTGACACACATTGCCAGCATTCCTACTTTCAAATAAGGTACGCACTCAAAATCAGTTTTGGACGTCAAGGCAGTTACAACCCCCTTCTCGAATGCTCTCCGATGTCACTGCTCTAATTTTTACACAGGAAAACATACGTACGTGTTGATTATGTATATAGGAAATTGTAAGGGTTCGTACAGTTAAAGGGCGGTGGTCGTCGCGCCACGCATGCGTGAAATATGGGTCTCAATGTCAATAATCATGATTTATTTAGAAGAGTGCATTGGATTGTGGGAAAATCAATATAAATGTCGGACATGCAACATGCAACGATCAAGGGTGTTGCAGTAATATGCGAACGCTAAGAAAAATGGAGCACGTGATAACTGATGGCGTATACGCGAAATCGTCGAGGAAGGGGTTGGTATTAACACTGGTACTATTTTCGACAAATGTTGGACCGTTGTATCGAAGTCTTACATGGCGGCTTTCCATCGAGGATCGGACTCAGTGTAGTGCACATGCAAGTAGTTCGTACACTGTCAGGTCGCTGTCGTGTGTGCTGCCTATGCTCATTTTTCGAAGCATTCTAGACCCTCAACCACGCCAGCAACGGCAGAAAGCAGTCGAGTCTTGGAGAATGAACGACTTTCCCAGAAGTCGAAGATACGGCGATTCGCATACGCGCGCATTCTATTTTGGTGTGTCACAAAAATAAAATTCCCTTCTATCGACTATCAGCAAGCGAACATGTTTGTATTTTCCGCCATGACAAAGAGTATTTTTGCACCCAGTCTCGCTACTTCCGTATGGTTCCCTCACAGTCCCCTCACGTGATAATAAAATAAATACGATATTTACTATACGGGGGCCGCCATCTTGAATGACGCATAAAACTAAATACTAGTAAGAGACAAGTTGTGAAACGCGTTTTTCAGATTCCTACAAATCAGGACAAAAATACCAATCTTTCACAAAAATACGGTCCGTTGGGGTTATATTAAGCCAACCGATAACAAAATTCGGCCTAATTCGTCGTTTTTGTGTGGAAAAATCCCTTGCATACGAACACCTAATTACGCAAAGAACCTAGAACACTTTTTTGGGGTATTTAAAACTAAAAATTGGCATTCCAGCTCAGCAGCCAATCAGCGACGGCCTAACGCTTAGATGATAATTTCGGTTTCAAATACCCCGGCTTAGTGTTCTACGTTCTTCGCGTAAAAGAAAAACCATTATACGAGGACTATAAATTAAAATCCTCATCCTACCAACATTTTAGATTTTTCGCATGCTACTAATCTATCGAACCGCAAACTTGTGAATATTAGCATAAGTTGATGTAGAGTGGGTTGTTTTAATGGATAACATATTTCATTAATTCTGTTTTATTGCAGATTATTATTTTTAAAATGGAAAGCGATAAAACACGTGAGTGACATGCTTGATCTAATAATTCGTGTTTTGTACTGTATTCCTAGTTCAATCAACAAGGGTTTAACACTTTTTAGCAGACATGATCAGATTAGGGTTCCACCGTGACCTTCGACATTCTGATTACATTTTATTTGAAATATACTAAATCATGATTTTTTTGTTTCTCTAGATTATGAATACATCGTGATTGGTGCCGGGCCAGGCGGGGTTCAGATGGCGTACTTCATGGAGAAGGCCAAGATGGACTATCTAGTCTTGGAGCGAGCAGATGGTCCAGGTTCTTTCTTCCGAACACAGCCACGCCATCGCACTCTCATCTCAATTAACAAAAAATATAACGTATTCCCAGAAGCTGAGTTCAATCTTCGACACGACTGGAACTCCCTCATCAATAACGAAGAAGATAACCCGCTTTTATTCACCAGTTATACAGATAAACTGTTCCCAAATGCTGACATGTTAGTAGAGTGAGTAGCATCTCTTCTCTTATTAATTATGTAAATAACCTAAACATAATGCAAAGGAGGTCACCAAAACTATTCTACTATTTGTATAAGCACTTCCATAACGCCGATGAGGTTCACGTGTAATGTATGCGATATACAAATGTCCACATCAATGTTGGAAGCATGTTTTTCCGATTTCCGGTCTCTGGTTCTCGCGTAATGTAGGCCGTCGCACTTGTTTGCGTTCTGCGCAGGTGCGCGTGCGCAGTGACTGGTTGTCAGGTACCGGTCGTTCGTACTCCAAGATGAAATAACGGCGTTGGTTGCTACTGCTATTATTAAATACAAGTGTTTCTGTTAATGTTATCGCAGTCGATCGCGAGCCTGTGTTGATCAGCGAGCGACATTTGCCATCACACATTCGCACGACGCCACAGTGCCATACACCATTCCTATATATTGCATCATCCGGAGACGGTGCGCTTCTCTGAGAAAAAATACGTGAATGGGTGAACACAATTGCTCAAAAAATCCTAATCTTTGTTGATGGACGTCTGCAGATCAAAATCATATACATGGTATACATGTTTTGAACGGCCTTCATGTAATCAATTACGTCATAGAAGTGATTTGTCACTAGAGGGCGCGATTTACAGAAAACGTTTCTTGTTGTTATTCTGCCCTCAACGGTATTTATGCAAAGGGATACGCGGCTCGTCGGGCGCCCGAGGAACAGTAGTGTAGCGGCAAAAGACTGGAACCGAGTGTAGCGTTGGTCAATTGCTTCACAATTTAAATTTCTTTCTTTCTCTCATGTACAAAGATACATCGAAGATTTTTGCAAGAAATACCCAACAAATATTCGCTACAATACCAACGTCACAGTAGTGCATCGGGACGACATGACGGATGACCATCAATCGAAATCGAAATTCACGCTCACCGTCAATAATGGCAGTCAACTTACCTGCCGAGTGT